>NC_091016.1:25910496-26636329 GCF_041296385.1 Aphelocoma coerulescens
TTTATTATTTTTGGTATACATTGTATTTTCAAAAGGTAAACAGAGTGGTGTTACCAATGCAATCTGAATAGTTTGAGGGTATTAATTTCAGCAGTAAACCAATCCTGATTTTTTTTCTTTGCTCACGCATAATTTTAAGCTATGAAAAAAAGCTCTTCACTATTAGACAAAAAATCCTGAGCTTATAAAATTACATTTTAATTTCTGAGGAATTGCATGTTACCTCCGTGTTAATTGCAAATCAGTTCAATATGAGTACAGTGGTTACTGTAAGAATTAATAACGATTGACCACTAGTAATTATGATGAATTGCCAGACTGCTTATTGAAGATTTGGGCAATGTGCTTCCACGACTCTGCCCTCTGTGCTTCTATAGGTATATCTTAGTATTCCCCACAATTTATAATAAAGCATTTTTCATGGATTTGCCAGAAGCTGCAATGCTGAGTAAATAGTAGCTCTAGTTCAATCATGTGCTTACCCACATGTCCATGTTTCACTGTGTGAGCTTTTACACATTGGCTTCAACTCTGAGCACAAAGACTCACTGCAACCTTTAAAGCTCCGGTTAATGTGGTAAGAACATAATAATTTTCTATCTTACCCCTCTTTTTCTTTTGCCAAATGCATTCAACACTCAATCCTAGGTTTAAAAGCTTGTGAGTTACCAGTGATTGTAAGACATCTTTACTGGATGTCTTTTCCTGAGATCAGACATGTGTGTTCAGTTGTAATTTCATTGTATTTTGCTCAACTCCGAGATTAAGTAATCTACCAATACTGAAAGTCAGTTGGGTCATTTATTTCTTCTGAAATCTGAAGTCAGGCAATGCAGTTTTCACTCTTATAAGAATTAAATTTCAAAACAGCGTTGCTTTTTAAATTTGTTTTCCTTTCTTACTGAAGAGTTCAAGTGCTTATTTTTCTTCTTCTTCCCAGCGTGTTATTAATATTCAGAAACTCTTTAAAGCCCTTTAATGTCCAAACTGTATGGACTCCTCTATGAATGGTGGTCAAATTTAGTGCCACTGCTGCTCGTGTAGTCATGGACTTGTGTTTTCCACCTGGAGACAAATATTTTTTGGATCTGTTAAGACTAATTTTTGTCAGAAATGCTGAAGCCTGGATGTTTTTATTTCCATGACTCGGTTTTACTGTCAATTTTCATTAATTTTAAATATTTAAGTTAAAATGTTCAAAATAGTTTAAGGTGACAGCATTGAATTGAGAAAAGTGACTTACATGTATGCCTCTCCAAATATCTCATTTCTGAGTATCTCTTCTGCTAAATTCTCTCTCTCACTGTACAAGGCATTGGTTCTTTGCTGGTATCAACATAAATTCTTGTATTTATCAAGTATTTCAATTTACTTAATATTGTTCCATTTGATATTCATCATAAGCAAGAGAAAGTTGGGAACCCTTGGTACAGTTCCTGTGCAGTGAGTATCCCATAGCTGAGATATTACTTCAGTTCTGATTTCTAAGATTCTAAGACTTCTTAAAAATCTTAACATTTGTCTCACTTGTCCAGGTCAGCAAGACATTTATTTAATATTTTTAGCCTTTATTATTCCAATAGTAAAGTATTTCTTATCTCTTTAAAAAAAATGAAGCAAAGCTGTAGTTGCAGAAGAGTTCATTGCACTTCATCACCGAAGAGATAATAGACAAGGCTTGCTGCACCCAGCAGTTTTCTCGCCTTCTGCTTGTTTGCAGATGGGAGCACCAGAGGAAGCAACTGGGATTTCATCTTACTTGTCGGTCTTCTTACAGATCTGTCAAATGGATTAGCTTGCTAGTGGTGGTGTTGTTTCCTTCCCTGCATTTTTATGGCAAATTCATGTCAGAGTAGTAGGGCTCTGAGACCACTCAGGGCTTTGCTGTGTCCCTGAGGTGGTCTTGTGTGAATGCTGTGTACAGGGAGAGTACAAGAAGAACAAGGAAGCACCTGTTTGCAAAACATTTGGGGGTTTTGCCCAGATTGTCTTGAACTAGGGTGGAGATCTGCGAACTCACCATGTCCCTTCACCGCAGAAATTGCTACTTGTGGAGACAGAATGACTGTGCAGTATTCTGCAAGGATTGCCACTTAGTGGTTGAAATGTTTTCCTGTGTGGAAATAGGATGGATTGGTATGGAATTGCTTTACATTGGTGCCCCTGAGAGTCCTAGGAAGGCATAATTTCCCTCCTGAGTAGCTCAAGCCCAGCACACCTGCAGTGCACATATCACCTATGTAGTGTTCAAATCAAATTTGTGGAGTCCTTTGTGCTGTACAGTGCTCTTATCTCAGTGTCTACAATGGTAACTCTCCAGCACAGGGTGGAAAACAAGCCATCTCTTTGGGAAGGAGATTTTAATTACCTCTTGCCCTAGAGTGAGCTGTCCTCCCAGGTTAGAGCAGAAGGTATTGGAAGGGCACTGTGGGAAAGATTAGCAAGAGGCTCCTTTACCAAGCCACGGTTGCAAATCAATAGAGGCTTTCAGCTGTCAGTGCAACCAATCCCTAAACCATGAGTGCAAATATTTACTGCTACTGAAAACAGAGAGAATTTGTAAAAAAGAGAAACATATTTCCATTCCTTTATTTAGTCACTGAATCAATAAAAATGATTTGAGGATGTGAAGAATTCAAAGTGCTCCAGGATAGTACTCACTTGAGTATACAGCTTATTTTCGTAGACCAAAGCTTTCACTCTGCAAGGAGGAAAATATCAGCACGGTAGGTCACTCTCGGCATAAACACTTCCGATATGTGTGTGCTCCTTTAACATTTAGTTTTAATCAGAATGGACCAATATCTCTCCATAACATTTAACTTGCTTTCCTTTGTGCAACAGAAAGTGCAAGGCTGTCGATAATTTTTTAAAGTACCCATTTCTGTGACACCTGCATGATTTTTTTTAATATTTGCTGAATTGATAATGTGCATGGTAGCGGAGTATAATGTGCAATAAACTGCTTTTGTGGCTGATTAAATGCCAAAGTGAGGTGGAGGTATTCAGCAACTGCAAAAGCCGTTTATTTAGTATATGCCAATGCCATGAACATTATTCCTGTTACACAAGATTTGCTATACCCTAATGTACAGAAGTAGAAAAGAAATTGTTTCCTTTTCTTGTGAGGGTTGCAATTGGTGTGCTGCTTCAATCTCACACTTCACACTGATATGACATTCGGGAATGTAGCTAGGTTGAGTGGCTTGAGAAAGAGGCTGGTTTGCACAGTGAATAATTATTTAATGGAGTTCTTTGTGTAGGAAAGGCATTGTGTGGCTGGGTACACTGAACTAAATTAACTGGAGTATGCAAATATTCCAACTTTGGCCTTACAACTTTTGATAGGAGGAATTCCCTTTTGCTGCTGGGGTTCTTCCTTGAGGATTTTGGCCTGGAAAAGGCAGGTGTAGTCTTAATTGTTGGCTTAACCAGAGACATGCTGGCTCACATTGCTTGTATTGCTCCTCCTCACTGACCACTGATAGATAAAAAGCTGCAGCCATTTCCTATCATCCTTCATGTAACTTTTTTCTCAAGATAGAAGTTGGCGTGAGTTGTGCATAATCCTGATGTTTCTCTCCAGGGGAAACATTTTTTTTTTCTTTTTAGTGTTTTTAAAGAGTTTATAAGAGAATAGTTTCCTCCTGGCTGGATGGAATAAGTACCTCATTGACATATAGTTCTGGTGCTGTGCCATTGCTTCATGATAACATCATTTATAGAAACTTCCTGCAATTTGATTAGATGCAAAATGAGAAAAATAAAAAAGTTATTATTACTTCTCTCTTAATATATGTTATATGTGTTTCCTGTGAGGAATGAAGGCCTGTGGTGATTCTGTGGCACCTAACTGCCATTCTAATTTCTCTTTTTTGTTTGTTTTGCATATTGATTCAACAATGTCATTGATTTTCCATGGATTATTTATTTTTCTGAAGTATTTCCTCATGAGTTTTCTGACTGAGGAAGGGTTATAGGCTTTTTAATTCTATTGTCATTCATGTTTGTTGTTACCCACAGGGATGACAGTCTCTTACTTTGCCACTCACCTGCCATTTTTTTCTTTGTATAGAAGAAACTGAAGCAGAGAAAGCTGCTATTACACCCTACAGATTGAACAATGTCATTAGTTGTCCACAGGATCTTCAAGAGTTGCCATCTGTACTCTTTCAGTGCAGTAGATTATCATTTATTGCCGCAGCGATAAACTTTTCTAGTAGCTATTTCTCAAATTTCACTACTAAATTGGATATGCAAGTGAGCAACCACAAATAAACAAGGCTCTATTTTTATAGTTGTCTTCTGTTCTTCATTAGCCCAGAAGCTGGATAGTGGACTGCTAAATGCCTGTTGTTCTGTAAATAGGCTGGGATTAAGATACACAGGAGAAAGATTTCAGCTGCAAGGAACAGATATCACTGACACATTTAAAGCAGCAGACCCTGTAGTTAGAGTATCATCCGTGAAAAAGGTGGTGTTTTCTTTATCCATTTTCCATTTCCCACAGAATTAGTTTAGTTATAGGCACATGTTCTGGAGCTGGGCTTTTTTTGTCTCACACATCAATGTTTGCTGTCCTGTGAAGTTGCTTCTGATTACAGAATGTTGGAAGCAATGGTAATTACTCCAAGGTCACTGAAGTTGGTGACTAACAGTGAGGTGATCCTTCAGTGCTCCTCCTCTGCAGGTTCTTATGTGGCAGAGAATGAGGCTCTGAAGACCCTTCCTCTATTTCAGATTAAAACTCCCCGTTGCTGTTTCATTCTCCAAACACTTCAGTCTGCCATTAGCCCAGAACATAATTTTGAGAGTGGAAACAACCCTGATTCCTGAGCTGTGTCTGCTAAAGGGAGATGCAGTAAGCCCAGGTAACAGCTTCGTGCTGGGAAAGGGAAAAAAAGGGCTTGGACTTTGTTCACCACCCTTCCAGTTTTATGCAGGTATGCCTGGTGCATTGGGGAAATTGTTTAGGAGCGGTCAATCCTTGTGTGAAGATTGCCTTGTAATGCTGCTAAGGTCAGTGAGACCTTGGTTCATTTGACACATAAGTGCTGCTTGAGTGACTTAGGATATTCCAACACCCATAGGAACAACCTTAACTTGCACACTAGAGATTTTCCACATGTTAGGCCTGTGATTTCTTGCACAGCTTGCTCATTTGGTATGGATTATACAGTGGGGTTTCATCAGCATCATCCATCTGCCTTTGATAAAGTTGAAACACTCTAGTGTAGGTGTTTAGGATCATAAATAAATGTTCTTTTGGTTTTCCCATTACTCAAGCAAAGTTCTAGGAGTTTTTGTAGTAGCAATCTGCTATTGCAAACTTGATCATGCTGTTCTTCTGCGGTAGTCCTTGCTGAAGCTGGGTGTGACTCGTGTGCACAGTGTACGAGCAGAACTATCAGTGACCTTTCTCAGAATCTGCACTTCCAGTATGGTCCTGGCTCTTCATTGAACCCACAATAATTTCTGTTAAGACATACAAGAATTTAGGAGGAAATTCATCTCCCAAGTATTTTGGGGGAGCTGGGAGGTCGTCAGAGGACTATAGTCCAGTGGCTGGAATGCAGAATTAGGGTAGCCGGTCTTTGTTTGGAGTTTTGCTTCTTTCTGATACGTGATTTAGTCTTTCTACCTGTAAAACTGGAATAATAATATTTGCAATTTGAGACTTACAATGTGCTTTGAGACCAACAGTGAAAAGCTCTCAGTAGTGTATTTATTACATTCTGTTTGTAGAGGTTACCAGCAGTATCTAGGAGAAATGAGAATAAAATTAAGCCAAACATACTGATTTAATAGCAAACTGTTGAAGCCAGGCCTGAACAGTAAAATAGCTTACATGTGCCAATGCCTCTCCTCAAATAGCTCAGAATTAAGTTGCAGGGTTCCAACTGCTGTCAAAAAAGGAAAAAAATTCCAAGGTTATAACTGTTTAATGGGGGGAAAATGGCTAATTTCTGTCTCTTTAAATTTTGTGGTGGAGAAAATAAGGTCCTTTGATCTTTAAATGAAAGCTTCCAGAGTCATTACATTGAATCAGTTAATCTCTCCCAGTAGTTACCTTATTCTCTCTTCCTCATGGGCATCCTCTTTCATGGTCTCAGTGCTGAGCTTCAAATCAATGAACAAACTGTTACTGCTTCCAAAACAGCCTGTCTAGTGAGCTTTCCTGCTTTCATGCATTGCCAAGCTCTTACCTCAAACCTTGGCGCATCAGAGTGGAGAAGAGGTCCAGTAGTGCCACATGTGTGTTAGCCAGGCTGGCTCCATCATCTTCAGTTATGGGTCAGGCAGTCCCTTGCCTCTTGACAAGAGATGTTTGTGAGGGATTGCATATCCTGTCATTCTCAGGTGACACAGGTAATTCTAAGCAGGTCAAGTGACACAGCAGGGTTAGGGAGTATCCTTGGTTATCCCATTACCTAGTTTAAAAAATATTAATCAAAGCAACAGCAGATCTACGTATCTTTGTGTGAGATATCTGTGCCCAGACAAAAACAAGTTGCATTGTGTGTGCTGCTGACTGAATATACTCTTTGTTCAGAATGGGTTTTATTTCTCTTAGGAAAAAAATACGAAAATGTAAAGAAATTTCCCAGTGTAAGCCCCACAAAGCATCTATGTTACTTACAGCATGAGATACTCTATCTGCTAGAGCACAACAAATGCTGTGAAGCAACACCTGGGAGTTCTTTCAAGTGTACCACCTAGTGCACACACTGTGTAAAACTCAGGAGCTGAGGTTATGGAGCAGCCTCTGTTCTCCTGCCATGGTATTGATCTGTACCTTTATGTGAAGGGGTTACAGGGTATGGTGAATCTTGCACCAGTTGAATTAGAGTAATTTTGTGGGTTTACATGTAAAAGCTAGGCATTGAAAATGAAATGTGATTAGAAAATAACTCATCGTCTCTTCTAGGAAATAAGTTTTGGTACAAGGTGAACATTTTTAGACACTTTTATCCTCTGAGAGTGTAGTATTAGGAATTTTCCAAAGTATTTGGCATATAGTTCTTTTATTAGAAGCCATCTTGCATTAAGCAATAAGAGTTTTTACACCAATGCTGACAGATTTGCTTTATTAATATTCAGATAAAAAGACATCGAATATGTTATCTACACTGAGACAGAATTTCAAGATAGGTACTCCATCCTTGCAAGTCCAAGAATTATACAGCCTGTGTGGGCACCCTGTTCCAGTTTCTGATTATGTAACCCTTGCTTTTCTTTGCATTTTCTTCCCTTGTTTCGACTTGTGTCTCTTGCCTCTTGCTCCGTTCCTGGGGTGAGAGGCAGAAGAGGCCTGGACCCTTTGTAAGCACTGCTCAGCAGTAAGAAAACCATCCCTGTGTTCATGTTTGTGTTTTCAGCACAAATCTGAAACAGCCCCATACTAACCCCAGTCTACTATGAAGTTAACTCTTCCCAGCCAAAACCAGCACATATTTGTACTTGAAAACTTTTTCTGTGGTCATTATCCACTCTTCTGTTTCCTAAGCTTATCACTAGATCACATGAAATACTTCAAAATGAGAGTTCTGCTCAATGTCTGTGAGAATGGTGCAAAATCAATTCCTACTTTCTGTGAAATTTTGCATTGCTTTATTGGTAGTATTTTCTTTATTTGTTTGAACATGATTTGGGGCCAGAAGCAACAGGAATATGAATACAGCATTTGATAATTAGCCAGAGCTAAGCATTTCCTATGTGGGCATCAATAATCTTGGTTTTGCTGTCTTTACTCAAGATCACCCTGTTTCTAATTCTCTGTTTAATAGTATTCCAGAATCTGTTATCAAAATCCTTCAGCTTTCTCCAGCACTTTGCTGCCAGGTTTCTTGCAGTCTGATGTCCTAAGAGGTCCTTCTGTACCTAAGATACAGCATTTTGTAATCCCAAGGGCCTTTTAAAAATCATTTTATAAATCAAGCTTCTCTGTTTCCACAGCCATGTGTAATTGTGAAATACATTTTTAAAGATACTTATTTTGGAGTCTGGAGAAAATTAAGGAAAAAGATCAAATTAACTGAAACTTAAGTATTGTGGTATTACTATTTAACACTTCAGTATTGTCTTTGTTCATTTTGTTCTATGCATACCTAGGTTTTAGGCATATTTAAGTTTTCTCCATTTCTATCTTCTTTTCTATGCTGGATTCAATCCTTAATTATCTCGTGCCTGGGAGGAAAAGAGACAGCAATTGTTATAGATGAGTGGGTAAATGGCAAGGAAAACAGTCCCAGAGCAGAGCAAAGCTTGTATGCTTCCTGCACTGGCATTTCTAGGGAAATGAGTATTGATACAGGCTTCTAAAGCACCTTTGTGAAACTTTGAGATTCTTAATACATGTTAAGTTGCATGTCCTCATTGTGCCAGTCTGAAGTCCCCTCTGTCATGGTACCGTGGCAAAAAGCCTTAAAAATAATTTAGAACATCCACGCACTTTATATTGCAATTATTTGAGTGTGATTCCTCAGTGGAGCTGGTAAGAATAAATAAATAACCATAGATATATAAAAATGTGCTATAAAAACCTCAAACAAACTAAAAACTTAAACCCCACCTAATCTCAGCTTAGTAAGAGTAAAACCACAGTAAAAGTAGAAGTATGTATATATATATATGTGCATGTGTATGTCTACCTATATACAAATAAATAAATCCCATGAATTCTGCATGAAATCTCCAGTCTTTTTGTGATAAAGTTTTCTCAGTATAATTTTATAGTCCTAAAGTGGAAAATTGTGCCTGTTCTTTGTCTGATATTTACCAATGTAATAAGTTAATTAAAAATAAAAGGGAAAACCTGCATATTTCATCATATAAAGAGTGCAGAAAGATCTGTTTTCTTATTGGAGATAATGCAGTTACATCTTTCTGAAAATTGTGCAAACACAAAATAAGATTTGTTTTTACTCTGCCACTGATAGTCAAGCACGCTAGGTAATAAACCCTAAGAAAATAAGTGACAGTTAGTGATACTTATTATAATTAGTGTATTTTTGCTAATACATCTGAACATCTCATGGAATTTTGAATGATGTGGAGCATTCACATTTTACTGGTAAAGCAAAATAATAGATTTTTCAGTGGTTACAACTGTTACTGCGGACTTCACTAAAATTAAAGATTAGATTTTTAACTGATTTCCCTTGAAAAATCAAAGTCTATTCTGATGGAAAAGAACATCTTCAGATTCTTGTGTGCATCTGTAGCATGTTGTGTCTGTATTTCTGAAATCTGACTGCAAGAAATCTGTTATTTTAATTTTTTTTTATCCTCCTCCTTCAGGTCTCCTGGAAGCCTCCCCTGATACCGAATGGAGAAATCCTTAACTATGAGATTCGCATGCCTGACCCACGCATTGTCATCGCTGGGAACCCTTCGTCGAGGTCGAGTCATTTGGTGACCAACCTTGTCCCCTACACAAACTACTCTGTCACAGTGATTGCTTGTACTGGAGGTGATGGCTTTCTAGGAGGCTGCACAGAGAGTTTGCCTACAAGAGTGACCACGCCCTCGACAGTTCCTCAGAGTGTCAGTCCTTTGTCCGTGACTCCAATCAGTGAATCCTTTATTGCCATCTCTTGGCAGCCACCGCTAAGGCCCAATGGTCCCCATCTGAGGTAAGCCAAGACTGACCTAAATCTGACTCAGAAAATTCTGAGCGATGCAGACTTTGTCATGTAATGTCTTAATTTTGGACTTTTTGAAATTCCTCTTTAAGGCCCAGAGAAGAGCCAGGATTGTTCAAACCAGTGTGTTGTCTGTGCTGGAAGGCTCTGGGTCTTTCAGATCGATGCTGTCTGAAAAACCAGAAGGAGGAAGCACAGGATATTTGCAAAGTCAGAACTGGTTTGGGCTGCAGAATCAGCCACTTTTTGGTGATGAGTTCAGGCAACAAGTTCCACCAATAAAATGACAAGAAAAAGAATAGATCTCTGTAAACATGAGTAATTAACACATCCAGTATTCTCAATGCTCTGGGTTATTCCACATGAAGAGAAAGTGACCATTTGGAAGGATGATGACATGAAATAATCTTCAAAAATTAAATGATGAATAAATTTTCAATGAGACAGTGCATAAGAAAAATGGAAGTGAAAATGCTAAAAGTGTGAGGGCATAGCCAAAATAGGAAATGCAAGGAAGTGCTGGCTATAGCAGGCTGGATTTCACCATAGGAGCCAAAAAAAGGAACCTCCTCTGAGGTTTGTCTGGAATGATGGGATGGGAATCTTGACTTGAATGTTGATTACTGAGCATGTGTGTGTAGATACACATTAAAAAGATACGGATTTGAGTGCATAAAGGTTTATAAAGACAAATATATCTTTATATATACACAATAAAAAATGTCAAATCTTTCATTCTAGTGCTTTAAGGTATCGTGAAACATTGTGCATGGAATTACAGCTCTGTACTCCACATGTTCTGGTTGGTAGCTCTCTTCTAGGTGCACTGATGGGTTCAATAATTATCATGTAATGCCATTTCAGTTGCGTATATTATTACAGCACAGTAGCTCGACTTTTTCTTCAGGCTTAATTAGGGCACACTACAACTGAATGAAATGATGATTGCTCTACAGTAAAATTTGAAGTTTCAGAAAAGCAGTGTCTGTTATTCTGGGGTTAACAACATGACCATTTTACCATAGATTATTGAAGTAATTCAGTACGACCTACATCTGCAGATTTCATTTCTTTCATGGTGTGCCATGCTGCCCTCAACAAGAACAACCACTGAAGCAGCTGCTCTGTACAGCATGATGGAACAAGAAGTCTGCAGCAAGCAGAGTAGCAGCAGCAGCTGCCAGTGGGGGTGATTTACACATGATCGCCACTCAGTGTTCAAAAAGATTTGATGTTTTTCAAGACTCATCTATGAAATATATTGGACAGAATATGCCAGGATGGTTTCCTGTAAAGCTGTAATGATCTGTCTTTGGGTTGACACTGATGAGCCACTCATGTGAGAGTTGTTCTTGTTATAAAGTCATCTGATTTTTTTGATGGAGTTTAATTATTTTTTGCTATTTAATTTCTGAAAGTACAATCCCAGCTTCTGCAGTAATTCAGTTTGGCATCACTAAGTGGCACAATGCTTGCTTGTACCTGTTGAGGATTATTCCCTAAGCTCAAGGGCAAAAGTTGTTGGAAGTTGTGCATGTACCCCTTAGCTGTCAAGGAGCACAGGAAGTGTCAGATCTCTTGTAAGAACAGCTCAGTTGATTTCTGGTTCTGAAGAAATACTAAATCACTGTGTGCAGTACCTGTTAAACACCTCTTAATTCAGGGTCTCAAATCTGGAATGGTATTGTCCAACATGTCCTTATGAGACTGGAGATGATCTTAACTTTAAGAAGCGTCAAATTACACCCAAAGCCACTGGTCAGCCTGATAATTGCAACAGAGGGGTGACGCACAACAAGGTGCTCTGCAGAATAATTAAACATGGAAACATTTTCACAAATATGCACTTCAAATGAGAGTGTTTAAGATGTGCCTGAATATCCACATACTTTGTCTGGAATTTAGCAGTAAGCACCTTTCCAGAATGGGAGCAGCTCAGCATTTCAGAGAATCAAGTTGTGTTATAAGTGAATATATATGCATATGACCCTAAACTGCTGGGCACCAGTAGAAACCCTGTTGTACCTACAGTTTTATTAAAACTGCAGCTCACCATTAAAAGCAACTTCAGACTGGTTCTATAACTGGTAAGAAGGGTACAAGCATCTGGTGTTTTTCTAACAGAACAATCAAAATGAAACAATTATTGGAAGAATAAATTATACAGTTCTGAGGAATGTAATAAAGAGCAATAATCCTAAAGATTTTGAACAAATATATCTAATTTTGTTTCCTTTAGAGTGTAGTTTCCTTTGTAATCCCTAGAACGATTAGGAAACGCAAATTATAATATTATCCCCTTTAGTTTGTGTAGGCACTAAGTGATCTAATTTGTGTTACATTCCGTAAAGGTTTTGTGTAAAAGATGATGGAGAGTTTGTGATGCAGCCTGGGTGGAAAGCATGTTTTCCAAATCAGGCAGTCTCATGGCTGACCTGATGAGAGATGGGCTTTGGCTGACCTGCTGTTTGGAACAGAGACAGGAATAGTGCTTCAGATACCAATTAAAACCAGGATGAAATAGTTTGGTCTTTCAAGCTCACATCATGAATTTCTACCCAAATACAAAGGTGCCTTGCTAAGGTCTATGGATGGATGGAACAGTTAACTCCTTCTGTGCCTGTTTTCTCCTGCAATTTACACTGTGGTTATTTGCAAACACTTCAAGTACCAAGGCACACTTAAGCTAGTACTAATAGTAAAATAGTAATGCAAGTGCTCTTTGTTCCAGTACATTTGCAAGAAAGAGACCTAATCCTTTCATATTCTGGAGTAACCTGTGCTTATCATGCAAGTCTGCATAAGACACTGTTACTGGGCTATTTGGACTTGGTCTTGATAACATTTCCATGAACTTTAAAATCCATAAATCATTGAATAAGCTAGTTTTTTTTTCAAGTGTAAATGCTTCATTTTCCATTTTCAAAGTAGTTCCCTTTTTTTAAAAGTAATTGAATGTTTTAAATCATGAAACATTAAAAGGAATGTTTATCTGAGGAAGTTTACAGCTGTAAAAACAAAATAATGTGTGGCTTTAAAAAAAAACCTGGTTGGGTTCTTTTTTTTTTTTGTGTAATAACATTAGTTGAGATAATCCTGGTGTTCTGCTTGTCTTTTGTGTTAGATATGAGCTCCTGAGACGTAAAATCCAGCAACCACTTGCATCAAATCCCCCTGAAGATTTAAATCTGTGGCACAATATTTACTCAGGAACTCAGTGGTTTTATGAAGATAAGGGTCTTAGCAGGTGAGATTACAAAAACTATAAAAACAAATGCTGGCATTTTGTATAGTGTATGTTTAATAGTTCAAAGTATTTCTTGTGTCTTTATGTAGTGAACATATTAATTATGTAATGAAATATTTTTTGTCATCATCTTTGGTGTTAATCATTCTAATATGCAGGGATTTATTATTAGTCTGTCATTCTTGACTTATACATTGTTTTGCTTTGAAAAACAAATGAAAATAAAAATCTCATGAAATTTTAGCATCGATATGCTCACGCAATCAAACCATTTAGATTTATGTGTACAGATGCTCTAGATTTGTGTGTTGGCAAAGTTATAGCACAGGCAGAATGCATGTTTGAGGGAAACATCTGAAACTTGTTTTCAGCAATGTTTTTTTTTTAACCTGATTTTATTGTTTTAGCTTCATCACAATTAAATGCAGGGTGTTGAGAGCTGGGAAATGGAGTGTGTGCTCTGTTCCTCAGTATGTAAGAGACCTGCTGTTTGGGGTAGAGCAAGACATTTGCTCTTGATCAACTTTAGTTTCTACATCTTGAAGTCAAGACTATTGCTCCTTAAGACAAAACACCCAAATGAAGAAATTGTAATGGAAGATTCAGCATGGATTCTGCATTGGGTTTTTGTAGATAGAGTCTCAGGAAAACCCTCTTGGATAGTTTCAGTGTGTGTGTTCTCTGTGCTGGCGTGCTTTATGAGAACTCCACATCAATCACTGACCCTCAAATATCTGTACTTTGCTTCTACTTCTGTAAGAATTGTCTGAGCATCCCTCCTGAGCACAATGGGAATCAGGAGAACGTGACCTCTGCTTCCTGTCAGAGACACACTGAACTGAGCTGAGGGCAACTGCCTCTGGCTTGCCACTGCCTACTTGCTGATAGCCACTGCTCATTTCTGTCTGTTGCAATAACTGCTCATGGAGCTGTTCTTGTACCAATCCTGCTCAAGTGTCCATTTCTTTCTTTCAGCCATGCTTGAAAGTCTGCATAGAGTTGCTTTGGTTTTAGCTTTGCATATTTCAGTGGTGCTGGTGTGTGCAGCAGTTATGTCAGTGATTCAGAGGGGGAAATACATTCAGACAGAGCCCCAGTGACCAGTCATTAGGCACCATGACATTTTGGGTTGAATGAGCTATGGCCAAAAAAGTGTGCCTAACCCTTGGACATACCTGAATACTTCTCCTGGGGAGGGTTCTGCAACTGCAGCTATGTTTTTGCAGCTAACAACTCAGGATGAGTTTGTGGCTGGAGAGAAGATGCTGCAGAGGGACTCAAGCACTCAAGCCTTATTTTTCCCTGAAAGAAAATTCATATATCAGCATTTATTTTCATTTGTCATACTTAAAACATGTTTCAGAATTACTAAACTTTTCAGATGGTTTCTTCATTTCTAATAGGCTACGACAAACTCATTTTCATTGTTGAAAATATGGATCAAAAAATGAATCTCAAATTCTCATCAGTAAATTGCAAGAATAGAGTCCTTTCCTTATTTTATGTTGCTACAATGTCCAAGGTAAATCTCCATGTTTGCAAGTGACAGAAGATGCAGAGAGAGAAATAAGATGTGTTTTGTATATTTTCCCCGTTCGTCAATGCTTAGTTAGAGTTGGAGCTAGTGGATTCCCATTAATTTGCTTTCTTCTCTGTGGGACTGCTAAAGCTTATCTCTTTTGAAAATCATGGTGTTGTTGTAAAGTGTCTAAAATAAAATAAATATTAAAAAACTAAAGTAAATATGCACTCTGAGTACTTTTTGTACTAAAATCTCTAAATACTAGGCATTTACTGTACGCTCCCTTATTGCGTTTGTAATCATTCATCCCAATGTGTGGCAGCTTCAGTGAAAATTTGAATGAGATGATCCTGAGTTTCTGTCTTCATGCAGTTTTGTGTGAGGCTTTTTATGAGGAAATTAAATTTGAGATTATGAAATCCCACTTAAAGTACATTAATATGCCTTTTGATATAGGGAAGAAAAGATGACGTGACAGTCACTTGGTTTACTAAATATACATGTAGTATTTAATAAAGCTGTGTAATTGGAATATGCAAAGTTATGAGGAAAATTAATTTATTCAATGAGTTTGAACTCCTAAGTGCCTTTTTTTTGGATATTTTTGTAGTAGAAGAGTCCTGACTGTGTGGTGAATCCCTTTTACAAATGAGACTGCAAGTTAAAATCAATGGGTTACCCAAAAGAGGAAAAAACCCTCATTTGATTAAATTCTGATCCAAATTTTGGCAGGTTGCCACTGCTGTAATTACATATTGAATTGAGCTATAATCTCTCAACACCTCACAGGCTACAACTATGAAGAAGTGAAATAATGTGGGTTTATTTTGTTGCCATGTTAATGGTGCTGAATTATTTCCACAAAATAGATACCTCTTATGAAGTCTTCATTGGTGCATACCATACAGATGAATTTTTGTGCAGGGGGACAAGAAAGAACAAAACTTTGGCACAGGCAGAAGGTTTACAGCAAATATTTTCTATGTCTGCATTTTTCATTCAATTTAATTATTTTTAAAATGTCTCAGGTACACAACATACGAGTACAAGCTCATAGTGCACAACGAGGTAGGATATACATCAAGTGAAGAAGTGATAGCTACTACATTAGCAGGATTACCAGAGAAAGGAAGTGTCCTCATTGCACGTGCTGTTAATCACACTGCTGTGGAAGTGGAATGGTCAAAACCAAGTAAGTGTGCTTAGTATTTATTCCAGTAACTAGATGTTAACCTGCCATCACTTTCCATGGCCTGCCTCACTCTCAGAGGAAACACAGTCCTTGCCTTGATTTATAATGTACCTAAATGTCCTTGAAAGGAGAGGAAAGAAATAGGAAAAAAAATGTGCACATTTTGCTCTTTCTCAGTCATGTTCATATTTATTATGTGCTCTTTCTGCAGAATGAGAGCAGTGAAAATGAAGAAATAGTTAATGCAAACTCGTGAGACATGTATAAAGCAGTGCTACACAAAATCCTGTTGTCTTTGTGGCCTATTGCATCCCTTTGTATAAAAATTTACATCTGCATTCGTTCACAATGAGAGGATTCCCATTCTCTTCCTTTTTGCTCTGCTCCTTAAAACGAATTTAGCCAATTTCTCTAGTTGGTTTGTTAATACAGCAGTGGGGAATTTCTTCATGACTTAAATGCAAATGGTATTGTAAGGACTGGGTGCTGAATTGCAACAAATGTAGTCTCTTTATTTTATAATTGCATGCCTGAAGTAAGCATGCTTATAAAAACTGACAAGTACAATAGATCTGAAGCAGCTCACTGAAGTTTCATTACCTTAGTAATCTAAACCCCTGACCTTCTAGATGTAGGTAATGCAATCTGGTTTTATTTTCATTCATATCTTAGAAATGTCTTCCTTATATGTTTGTGAACGTAGAAGTTAAACACCAAGACGAGGCCATTCATTATTTGAAAACCTTATCATATTTTATTACTTCCTATGTTGCAAATAAGTGTATTAACTATTTTGTATATCAGTGTTTCATTCTTTTCCATGATACTACTTTTCAAATTATTCTTGTGTTTTCTTTGGGAACTTGAGAGCCCTCAATATAAGTTGCCTTGCTATCTTTCCCTACTGAAGGTCTCTGACTTCTAAGGATTTAGGCCTTGTATCGGTACCACTTAAAAATAGCCTATCATTCTTGATTAGAAGTTTCAATGACAAACCCATAGATTGTTAAGTCTGGAAATATGCTTTTTGGCTTTTATCAATACTCTTTCCCAGAGAGCTGGGTCCTGTTCAGTATTACAGTGTGTCATTTCAAGATGTATGTGTTAGTGCTTAAAGTTTTTGTCGTAATTATACTTTTCATCTCGATGCATAGTGGAAAAGCAGTTGCATTTAGTCAGACCTGAACTTAAACTGTTTGACAAAGGACAGATAAGATAACAGATGACATCTGAGTCAGTGAAATGTAGAAGACTTGCCTGGAATCTGTGCTTATCCATCAGCTCAGACCAGTGAATGTCCTTCCCTGTGTAGCCAAAAAATTGTACTGTTTCTTCTTTCTTTCTCTGGGGAAGTTAATGCTGGCTCAAATACATTTTAGAAAGAAATGTGAGAATTTGGGGGGTTTTCCCTGTATGTATAATGCTTCTGAGTGTGTTACAGCTTTACATGTAGATGATGTGATCGATCATGCTTGTTCTGAAACAATAACACATAGCTTCTCACTGTCACTGTGGCCAAAAGGCTGTCTGGGTAAAGGTGAATGTCACTGGAATGTATGGCATAGGCACAGGTCCTTTATTCATAGCTAGAGGAATAACATGGAAGTGGAGTGGGCTCTGGGAACGTTGTTCGAAGGGAAGGACCAAAAAGGCCTGCACACCACTGCTTCCAGTGGGTTTTATCTATTCATTTGTTTATTCCATTGTCTTCATGGGGATGTCTAGAGAAAGAAAGCTTTCTCCAATGTTGAAGGATGCTGAACCATTAATGATTTTGACAAGTTAGGGAGAGAGTCTGCTTCACTCCTTAAAAGGGTGAAATTGGAGGCATTTGATGGAACCTTTCCTTTTTTTTTTTACACAAGAGGATCTGCATAAAATTTGTTTTACTCCTCACAATAAATGTTGTTGATGAGAAACTTGCTGACTGAAAATTTCCCAGTTGATATCCCAACGTTTTTCTTTTCTTTTCCTAGCACTGCAGGATTTGCAAGGAGATGTTGTTTACTACACCCTCTTCTTGAATTCTACTGATGAGAGAAGATCTCTGAGGATCCAGGCTGATGTAAACTCTGTAATCATAGATGATTTGCAGCCCAACACAGAGTATCAGATATTTTTTCAAGTTTTTAACGGAGTCCACAGCATCAACAGTGAAGTTGTGCATGTGACTACCTCAGATGGAGGTTGGTTAGCAGTGAATGCAGCTTGGCTTAAAATCTGAGAATGAAATTGATTGATTTTTGTTAGGGTTGAGATCAGTCATCCTTCCATTATAAAATTTCCGGTATAAAAGGAAAAAGGTCTAAAACGTTAAAATGCTTAAGTGCTGCTTGTCATCATGTGGTGGATCAATAAATGGTCCCACTGAGAGAGCAGGAAAAGCTCTAATAGCAGATATTAACCCAGTTTGTTCTCATCTTCTGCTGCATATTCCTGTCTGTGTGGACTAAGTTTGGAACTGAGTTCATATCAATAAATGGTGGAATTTAGAAACAATTAATGGGTTTTTTAAACGATCTGCTCTGTGAAGCGACGTGCTTTTGACATGACAGTTGTACACAGGGTCTCTCCTGAGTCACTGGAAACTCTGGGTGTAAGTTCAGCCTCTAAGAAAATTCTTTATGAGTCATTTCTATGCCAGTGGGCAAGTACAGAGCTGGGGGTGGAGGTGGAGGATAAAATAATAATAATAAAAAAATTTGCACATCTGAAATGTGTTTAGAATGGTCTTTCTAATCTTTTTGCTTTATAAAGTCTCATTATAAACATTATAATATCATTACCTCAGAAGCAAGTGTTCCAGGTCATTAGCAAAGCACTTTAAGGGAGGATTCCATTTCCTTTCTCATGCCAAAGGTCAGCACCTTTTGTTTATAAAATGGAATTGATGGTAAGGGCAATTTTTCAACTGGTAAAGATGGGTTCTTATGATAAAAATAGGTCTTTGCATGGTTATTTCTGACATGCTTAGATAATTATGTAATTTAACGCTAAGGAAGGTGTTGGTTTTTTTTCTTTTTTTTTTTTTAAATAAATGTTAGACTTCATCATTACCTATAGTAATCAACATTTGAAATCATTTACATAATGGCAATATTGCATATTGCTTCATCTATAAGGCTTATAATGTCACGTTCCATCAGACATAAGGTATTTTGGTCTCAGGTTTTGCTTTAAAAGCAAAATGCTCTATTCTTTCTTTTTTTCCTTTTTTGAAGAATTAGGATTGGGAAGACATAAAAATAATATTTGCCTATTGGCAGTGCAGATGGGTGAATAATTTATCATCATATCTCACTGGCCACATACTACTGATGATTGACACTATGCTGCTGGTATAAAGCATTTTACCATCAGCTCTCATGATTTCTAACTGAGAGTATAATAAGCCAATTTACAGAAGACTACAGACTGTGATAACTTCATCAGAGGAAAGCAGATAAGCAGTGAACCCTTTGCTAAACCTAAATACTAATCTGCATTTGGTTAAACAAGTGCTTTTGCAGAGACAGCTGGAGTTTATTCAGTTTCTTCCTTTATTTCTAGAGCCTGAGGGCATGTTCCCTCCAGAGGTTGTCATCATCAACAGTACAGCTGTACGTGTCATCTGGACATCGCCTTCAAACCCGAATGGTGTTGTCACAGGCTACTCTGTCTATGTAAATAACCAGCAGTACAAGACTGGAATGAGCGAGCCGGGATCCTTTCTTTTGGCAGATTTGTCTCCCTTCACCGTGTATGATATACAGGTTAGAGTATCTTTTCTGGGTTCTGTAATATACTTTAATTGTACTCGTTTACTTCTACTTGGATTTCCCAGAAGAATATCGTTTCATAAATTTCTTTACACACATGGACCTGTGTTTGCACTGATGCTCGTGTGCATATCCATACAAGGCATACTTTTATTTTTAGCATATTTTGGTTTGTGTGCACTTTTCATAACACAAATTTCCATTCTCTCTTTTTTCAAAGTGTCAAAACTCCATTTACTTTCCTCTCAATGCTCTGTGCTTCAGCATTAGCAAAGCCCCAACATATATTACAAAGAGGCAAAGATTCTACTCCTACTCATTAAAAGAAAATTACAATTGTTAAGAAACATCAGGCCTGCATGATATATATGTACAGTGAAATAATGATGTTGCATTTGACATGCCATTATCAATTTTTTTCCTTATGCTTTTGAGGAGAAAGCAGAGCTGATCTCTGAAATCATCATGGTACTTTCTATGGTCTTAATACATGCAACATTTTTTCTTTGCTTTTCCCTTTCTCTCTGCCTCTCTAGTCAGATATCTAGTGAAAGGCAAAATACTGTGGGCAGAAACATAATAATAAAAATTAAAAAAAATTCTTTCTGTCCTGACTTTGTATTAATATATTCAAGAAATGGATTTTGACACTTAATTGTAAATATCCCTGTCTATTTCATGAAGCTTTGGTTTACATTATTATATATGAGACAAACTTAGTAGTACCGTGTATACTTTATTCTGAAAATTTGCAGCCAGGTACTGCATGCCATAAATAAACATCACAGACAGGCACACTGGAACAGATTTCTATGCTCCAGCCCCTCTGAAGCAGCAAACCTCCATCCATGAATACACATATGACTTTATGAATGCCACTTGGAAACACATTTGTCTTTTCTCAATAACAATGCAAATTCAGTGTACTGCCTCACTTATAGACCTTCTATATTAATTTACCATGGCCACCTTCTGTTGCTTGAGATGTTAATTATTCTTCTCTTCTGCTTTGCTAGTATTTATATTTGCATCAATGTGATAGGTAAAACCAAAATAGTTTTGGGTTTTGGCCTTTATTTTTTTTTTCCTTTTGATTCTTTTTCTTCTTTTCTGGGAGACAATACTATCTTGGATGCATGTGCATCTCACTGGTAAACTTACTGCATTATTTTTTTATTTTCATGGTTTTTTTTAATTTTGAGTAACTTCCCTGTTAACAATGCAGAAACAATGTTATGATCCTTCACAACCTATTTTGCTTTGCCCCTTCTTAGTTTAATCCCAGGAATTGAAGGCATAAGAATTTATTTCTGTGGCATTTTTCCATTAAAAATTGCTTGATTTCTATTTTCATTTCTCACTTTTAATTTACAGAATAGACATGAAGGGATAGAGAACACTAAGGAAAAAATATTTTTATTTTTATGTCAGAATATATGGTAGGAATAGCAACCTTACTGAAGGCCTCAGATGAAAGCACATTTTTACTCAGTATTGTGTACCAGGGTTTACATATACATGCAGAAAAACAAATTCACTGCAACTCTTTTGGTGATAATTTAATAGAAAACAGTAATTAATGCCAGAGGGCTGCATATACCCTTCTTTTGAAAACGGTGTGGGAAAATGTGATACAGTGCAGTATATCTTTGGCAGATATACTTATCTCAAAGCTGCAGTATTTTCCTGGCTGTATGGAATCTGTTAAATAGGAAAGAATTCCATCTTGGGTGAAGAGAAAGTTTGAACATGTAGCAGAGTCGAAAAATTCCTGCAGCTGAGTATGTGAACCTCATATTCCTTTCCATCAGATTGAAGCCTGCACGGTGTATGCCTGTGTGAGGAGCAACGGGACCCAGATCACCACTGTGGAAGATGAGCCAAAGCAGCTGTCAGCGCCCATTATTCACATAATTGGCTCAAGGTACTGTGCTATAGGTGGCTTTCATGTCTCAGGGAGATTTGTAGCAGGAATGGGGACCAGAATGTAAAGTTGTCTTCTCAAAATTGAGTAAGGTGCATAAAAGAATTTGGTATACACTTTGAAAACGTTTTTAGTGGTTGTTATCTTTGGTCTTGGAGTTTTTGTGCTGAAAGATCAATCAAAGAAGTCTCACCCTTGGTTGATTGTACATACCCATTTGGGTATCACTGTGCTGTGATAATAAATAAGGCATAAGTGGAAATACTTACGAGACGAAGTGTAGTGGAATGAAAATTATCACATTCTTCTGTCAGTTAAGAAGAGGAAGATTAATGTTCAGGGAGCAATGCGATGCTGATAATGGAAACTTAGAATAATTCTGGGTAAGAAAAGAAGTCACCTATCACAGCAGTACGAATTAGTGAGCTATCTGGAAAGGCGTGCATATCTGTGTCTCCTTGAACCACTGTTTGCAATCTGCCTACCCACTACATCCACGGGCATGGGCAAACTTCCTAATTGTAAAGAGAGCATCAAATCTGCAGTCCTTAGAAGCAGCCAAATAGTAACTTCCTCAGTGATTCTTTGGGAGTTCATATCTTCCAAAGACAAAGTAAAACTAAACTTGCAAACACGTTTTTCAGAATCACACCAACAATAAAGCAGTTAACCTCCTGCGTCTGTGTTATCGTTCCTGTGATTTTCCACTTCTGCTGGAGTATGCTTATTAGCAGAGTTTCTTTCATCAAAAGAAAAAAAAATCTATTGAAAATAACTGGTATCTACCATCTGAGCCTTCCAAAATGGCCTGCAGAATGGAGTTGCTTCTCCAGTCTCTTAAGGACTTTGGCTTCCTGTTTGCTATTTGTATATTTTGCTTGAATTGAGCATTTGTCTCCGTATAAGGGTGAAATTAAGCTTGCTATTTTTCTGTCACACATACAGATATAGTCAAATCTTGTTTGATGATAAGAACTCAGTTCAGGGTCTCATCTTTTGCCCTTGGCTTTAACTTATGTATGCCTTTGTCTGTATTGTCTGTACTTGTCTGTACTGCAAACACTTATGCATGTTTCTGCTATTATATATAGACTAAATATGTCATAACACATGAATGCAAAAGGATCAAAAACGCCTTCCTACTTTATAATCTGCTCAGCCAGAAACAGACTCTGTTTCTACACTGCCTTTTCCTACATGTCATATTATCATCAGCTGTTCTTATATCCCAAAAGAATACTAACTACTGATCGATTGCCCGGACATGTCTGGCCGTGGCCTACATGTGCCCCGGGTAGTTCATTTATTTGCCACGGTGGATTTGCTAGAGTGGAATTTAATCAATAGCTAATTCATTAATTCTGGTCCTCGAGTACGTAGGGATTGTGCAGTGTAAAAATGACTGGCTGGCTTCAGCTTTGATTGAAATATGACAAACACTACAGCTGACAGCCTTGGCAGGTGCTGGGCTGAATATGAATTTTGCTTATTTATCCTCCATTAAAGAAAAAGCTTGGGCAAAAAACCTACCCAGTTTGTGTGGACAAGAGGACATTTTAATACATATCATCAATACATCAGAGAGTGAAAAAAGGCTTTTCTGGAGTATAGACTCATGGGATACCTGAGTTATAATAAAGCCTGTGCAGTTTATTGTCTTTAATTGGAATCATGGCATTTTTCCCTCTTCTGAATCAGTTTGGGGGGCTGTATTATTGATGAGAATGCTGTAGGATAATGTCTTTGTAGCATTCACAAATAATTGTTTTAAAATTTGCCTCAAGGTGCTACATGACAGAAATTATAATTTCACCCACCAACTTAGAAGTCTTTCTGATAGCAGCTCCATCCACACTGTTCTAATGAAGGTTATACCACCAGAGCCATTATAAATACCTTACTTTTCCACCCCTTACAGTTAATAACTCAGCTTCAGGCTGAAACTTGGCACAAAAGGTCGCAGTCCTGATATAATTATTTTATAATGCCAAACTTCAAACAGAACACAGTATGGGACCCAATCCTGAAGTCCTAAGTCAGGTTCTGGTTTGTTGTGTTTCTTGCTTGCATTTAGGGCTTTTTGCGGGAGAGGTCGCATTGACCATGTTTAGGTAGAAACAGATGCCATTGAAATCAAGTATGCTTTTGGTTTGTTTTGTTTAATTAGGACCTCAGGATTTGACTCTGTAGACAAGCATTTTATTTTATTGCACAATTTAGAAATTCTCTGAGTACTGAATGCAGGTGGTTGCTGACTGAAAGTTTGGGTAGTGGATTTAATTCTCATGGTGTGTTGGAAAATACTTCATTCTGCTTTAAAACACTCTTCTGTCTCTTTTTCCTTGTATCCAGCAATTCTGTTGCATGCCTAATTCAAAGGCTGATGGCTCAGAAAACACCATGTGGCCTAATTTAGGGAATCTAGGAAAAATCCTTCATGGTTTCATGAAGAGAGGGCCCTTTAAGCACCTTGGGGAGAACCAGAAACCCTGGTCAGGATATAATGGAAAGCTCAAAGCAGATAAGGCCATGGGATATAAGGCCATGGGTGGGTTCTTTGGCTTGGTGTTCAGTATCACGGGACTTAGGAAGGTTTCTATATCAGTTGCTCTTTGTGGGTGAATGAGGAGGAGGCATTATTTCAAATGAACATGCTAGTGAAAAGATTTTAGAAAAAAAGTTGATAGAATGCAGCAACAAATTATTGGGATTATGGTATTTGTTCATGAGTTCTAAAGGACATCAAGTATGAAAGTGTCAAACTGCTGTGCTGTGTTAAAGAGCCTTTAAATTGGTCTAATTGCTGGACAAATGGAAGATAAGAAAATGTAGGGCAGATTTCACCCAGGGGATATTGGTAACTAAAGACCAGGAAGTCTGATTTTCCATACTGGGGAGATGGTCAGAGAGCCAGAAGACACCTGATCGCTCTCCCTACTCTAGTCATGGGAAACACGAATCACGGAAAGATTTCTCCAGGAAGTTTGTAGCAACAACAGAAGCATGATGCCATTTATCAGACTGTCTGGCCTGTGTCATACTGCCTCTCTAATTATGTCAGCCCTGCATCCACGGTGCAGCAGGTACTTAACTCCTGTGCAATAATGCTGCAGCAGTTGCTCAGGATGTGTGATCTCCTGATGAGGGAAGTATTTTATCCATTAGTCATTAATAATAGCAGTGTTCCCTATCTTAAGACTGTCAGGTGAATCTTGTGGGTTTTTTTTTGTTTTGCTTCCAGCTCCTAAAGGTAAAGTCATTGAGTCTTTGAGGTTTTGATTTTAACTCTTGCATGTGATGAGACTAACGGAACATTCATTATCAAGATTCCGAAATGAGGCCTTGATATATCTTTAATCTTCCTTGTTAAACCTTTAATACTGTGTTGAGAAAAAAAAATTAAAATCAGGAGTCCTTTTCTGCCTTATGGGCACTTGGAGCTGGTGATGAAGCAGGAAAACCCCAGAATTTTATTTCCACAGTGTTTTATCAAAATATATCTGAAGTGATATCAAAATTCAAAAATACTGTTATTTTTCATGGATTTCTAAAAAAAAACAGTTCTACCTAGAAATGTCAGAAATAATTGTCTTTACGTCCTTGAGCCAAATGATTTCACTTTGCTCTCTTTCCCAAAAGAAAATACACTTCTGTGGATCAGTTTGAAACTGTTGTTTATCTCCCGAAAGTGCTTTCATGGACCTTGTTGTCTGAAGCAGATTGTTTCTGTGAACCTGGCAAGGCTGCCTTGCCTGCTTCAGTATTTTCACCTGAGTGACAGCAGTGGGACTCATCTGGCATTGGAACTATCATAAAAGGGCAGACACCTGGAGTGTTCTCTGTGCAGACAAGGATTATACCCCACCTGCCAGGTGTTGCATGTTTTTTGTCTGTGCCTACAATTTGTGAGTCTGCTTCTGTAGGTCAGGCTGTGGGCACTTCCCAGGACAGACACTACTCCAGTGCATCCCACAGGGAGTGACTGCATAGAAGGAGAGGACGGGCAGGCTCTGTCCCCATGTTCCTGCAGCTGTATCAGATGCACCACACGTGACACAGCTGCCTGCACACTAAAGTGCCCATCATGTCCCATTAAATCTGCACCTGCTCAAGAAGGTTTTCAGCTCAGCCTTCAGATGAGGGATGTCAAAAAGTCTCTGCAGTCCCATGAAAACCCTGCTGTTCTTTCTTAAATTGAGCTATGCACTGCTCTTGCTGTGTTTCCACAATTTGCCATGGGTGGCAAACATCAAGTGTAGACATAACTGAAACACCCCTAAAATTGTGAAGGAGTCTGCTTATCTAGGAACTGGTTCTGGAAGGTCATACTGAGCTTTACCTTGTTGGCAGTGGTCAGTGAACTCCCATTCCACACAGTTTCCTTGTTCAGCTGCAGGTTTGCCTGATATCAGGCTATGTCCACCCCAAATGTGTATCTATCAAATAATAATAAAGTGATTGCTTGTTAAAGGAAAGCAATACATGCTGAGCTCTGCAGAAAAAGCAAAATGTTTGAATCATTGCATTAATTCTTAGGCCTAATTTGAAATTATATTAGAGAGAAATATCACTTGAAAATCTGCAAAAAGCTGGCACAATAATCTGAAAATATACCCATGAGGGTCTGAATGAAACTTGGAGAAAGCAAATCATTCAAAAATATGACTGGGAATGCTTTCTTTGCTCCTGTGATCTATTCTGTGCAAAGACCAGGAAAGAGTTACAATGGCATTTATAAAGGTTAAAGTACTACCCTTCTTTTCCTTTTCTTTTTACCTTTATTTCCTGAAGTTTGTACAATGTATTTTCCTGCTTTTCCATTTTTAAGTGTAACATTATTTAAATGTGTGTGAGTGCATTTGTGTATGAGTTCATGTGTCCATGGTAGAATAGGTAGAGAATACAAAATAGCAATGGATGGAATATGAAATTAAATCTATGGTTCAGATGAAGACCTTGGAATGATTATGGTGACTCTACAAGCCACCTATGAATTTATTCCCTCATAGGTGACATTAATTCCTGTTCTGCAAAGGCTTATTGCTGTGTGTATTCCTCTGTTTATACCTCAAGGAAGTGAAATAATAGTTCACTTATTTTTATTCTGTTAAGATGTCAAAGTTTATCTCAGCAGCTGCTGTTTCACTGTAGCATTTTCACTTTAAATTAATGCTAATTTCTGATGTCACTGGCATTCTGACAGTGACTGTGTAATTGGGACATGGAGATTAAAAAGAGGTACTTGGAGCCTAACTATGCAGTGTTGTCAGTCCTCCTATTGATCTACATGTAGCATTGGGATCTCCTCCTCTCTACCCAAAGAGTCACAGTGAAAGGAATTTGTGTCTTATGCAAGACTCCACAGTGATTATACAAGAAATGAAGCATTCATTTGAAATATCAGTGGAAAAATTTGTATTTTTGTTTCAAATGTCCCTTTTCTTTTTTTTAAAATTTATTGTAATACTTTGTGAGATTTTGAGGAAATAGCTCACACATTTTTAGTGGTGAGAGGCATGCTACAACTGAACACGATTTAACAGTATCCCTTAAGATATTTTCTTCCTTAAGCTGATGATGGTCTGATCTCTGAAATCAGCTACAGGATTTTGTTTTACAGACAGTCTTTGCAGGCTGCTGCAGCAATACTTTTGCACTCAGTCAGAAGTCTTGAGTCTTAGTCACGATAAACACTTCTGGTTTTTACTTCTAATTTTATGTCAATGAAAATATTTAAGTACAGAAGGGAACTAGTGCTTACTGATGCTGTAAGGAGTTTTAATTCTATGCTGAAGAATACATCTCAAACAACATACCCTTTTTTTTTTTTAAGCAAGCATAAGGCAAGATTAAGACAAGCCTGTTCTAAATGGTGGCTGAGCACAGTGTGAGTAAGCCCAGAGGGAAACAGCAACAGCACTGTGGCAACAGCACAGAGGGAAAGGGATGGCCTTAGCCCCACCACTGCCCATCCTCTACCAGGTTCCTGTCTGAGAAAGGAACAGGCACACCAGTGCTGACAATAGCTATGCATCAGGAAAGGCATACTGTGTCCTTTCTCCTACCACTGAAATGGAAGGAGTAAAATGCTAGAAAGTTTATTACACTTAAGCTTCCAGAAGTGAGAATGAGATGTCATTTAAACAGCAACATTTAAGGACTTTGGTTGCATGTGTGATTTGTTTTCCTGGAGTGTTAGCACAAATTGACACTTTTTAAAAACTTTTCTACCTTTGGTTATTTAAACACCTGTGAAATTTGTTATCCAGAACATTTTAGAAACTTCAAAATGTTTCACTCCATGTGAACTAGTGCAAAGAAGAACTATTATATGCTAATCATTTAATGTAAGTAGCTATAGAGACATAAATACATCCAAAAGTTGAACAGATGTGGATTTTCTTATTGCAGATCTCTTCAAATCAACTGGGCGTCTCCAGGACAGCCAAATGGCATTATCCTGGGGTATGAACTCTTACGTAAAGCGTGGCAGAAGTGTGCTTCATCAAAGACTCCAAGGAGCAGCAAAAGTAATAGAATGTGCATCTCACTAGAATGTAAAAAGGATGAAAATATCTGTGGAGAAGTGTGTTACCATCCAGAGTCGGAGGTACTTCTATATTCTTAAGTTCTGTATACAATGAAAAATAATATTTTTAGGAATAGGTGTGTAAACCAAACCTCTCCAGTTATCAGAGGAAAGGAAGTGGAGGGTTCTGCTTCTTTTGATACTTTAAAATCAAGGCTCTGAAAGATATCTTGAAACTCTTTAAAATCAAATATGGGTGTTAGAGCTCATACAGGGATAGCTGTCTGTGAGTCAGCTGATGACAGGTGATCCTGTTACTTTAAGTCTTTGTTTGTTGACCTCATTTCTCCTTTTAGGAGAAATTAATTGGTAAGCACTTATGACTGTGTTTATTTGGTTTGGTGCAGTTTTGAAGTGAATCTCCAGATTGTTTTCATTTATTACCTGCTGGTTAAGGGTAGAAGTCATTTTAATACACGTGAATAAAATTCCTTGCATAGGAACCTGTGTTTCAAAAACCCTTCAAGTATGTTGCAGGTCTGGATGGGGATTTTGCTTTCCCAACCACTACGTGGACCACCTCACTTCACAAGCATATATATGAAGTTTCTTCCCTTCAGAAAGCTTTGCTCCGAGTGTCTAGTGCAGATGTTCATCCCAAGAATTCAGGCTATATAGGTGTTCCCAAGTAAATCACACAAGCCACGTGTCATGAAGTTTGAGGAGTGTCACCTCTGGAGTCCACTGACACGATCCCGTTGTGACAAATCCCATGGTGGATACACATAGATCTCAGTATGTATTTTTGTATCCTGCTTGGGGCAGTTGGCACCAACTTGGGAGGAGCTGTTGACTCTTCCGAAGGCAGAGAGGCCCTGCTGAGAGATCTCAGCAAATTAAGAGCTGTACAACCACCAACCTTGTGAAGTTTAACAAGGGAAAGTGCTGGATTCTGTACAGGGACAGGGCAACCCCTGTATATACATGGTAGCTCATATGGCTCCTTTTGCATAAAGTCATTGCACTTGACCCCTGAAAGGCCACAGGAAATTTCTAGCTGTATGTAGAATTTGAAAAATGCTGGCAAAACTATAAAGCTGCTTGCTGTGTGGGGGGTCATTCAAATCCTGCATGGCAAATGGTGGTTATTAACCTGGCTTGCTGGGGTTTTTTTCTCCCTCTTAAATTATTCCTTGGCTTAATGCTTAATGACCAGATTCTTCTGTAGAAAAAATCTATTTAGATTCAGCTACAAGTGGTTAGCTGTTACATGACAATGATGAGCAACTCTGAATGGGATCTATCATGATTTGTTAGATGCATTTTTAAATTATGACTATTTTCAGGTTAATCTTCATATGAGTTCCTGTTTAGGAGTAGGATCAATAGCATAGCAGGAGTCTGTAATGGTTTTTATTGACAAATGAGGTAGAAAACTCTTAGTTTGAAAGTAAGATTTAATGTCATGAAATAGTGTCTCTATTTGTCAAAGACATCATCACATGTTCTGTGACTAAAGCAAACAATATGTATTCACAAGATTCACTGTCAGACAAGACAGTAATTAAGGGAGTGAGTTATTTGAGGGGTTCAAATCAAAATATAAATTATTCTAGCCAACACAGCTTAGCTTTTGAGTTCCCTCAAAAGCAATACTATATTAAATACAAGTATTTCTGAAATCTCACAAGAGAACTATGGGAAGCCCTTTTTTCTAAAGGTAAAATTATTTATTTCAGGTTTCTGGCATGGTAGACTTTTACTACATCTTGACATGTGCATGAATTAAATTTATATTAAATTAGTTTTAGAAGTTTTCCTTTTCATTTTTATTTTTTCAGTCTTTGTACATTTATGATAATTTTGAGCTTGGAGAGCATTCATTTTTTTTATAGCTCCCTGGCTTTCTAATTTTTTCTAATTAATTTTGCATTACATTGTTCTAATGGTCTCTCTGTGTTCTCTGAGCCTGTGGTTAGGAGTGGGTGCTATTTGTTAAGTAATGGATATATAATAAATGACTGGAAGGTCCACAGGAAACTGAAGCACTCATACATAAAATGACATGGGGGAAATTTTTGTTGGTGAATTGTTTAAACTTCCCCTCCCAATGCTTGGTCTGGTTTTCTATATGTATCTTCACTAGCCATCCAAAATGTCTGTAAGAGACATCTACAGAGCTCTTGGTGCCTTTTGAGCCTTTTAAACTGGAGTTCTTGACAGGGACAGCATAAGACAGTGGCCGTCCTCTCTCATATTTTGATGGAAGTCACTGTCAGGCTTTATGCTGGTGTTTGTGGTCCTTGGATTTGCTAGTCTGCTGGACAGAAGTGAAAAGCAGCACTGACCAGTGTATACTTGTTCCAAAAGCCTCTTGTGCCAGTGCCAGCTGCACTTCATAGAACTATAGAATGGAAGGGAGTTGGAAGTTGGGTTGGAAGGGAGTTAAAGACCATCTAGTTCCAACCCCCTTCCATGGGCAGGCATACCTTCCACTGGACCAGGTTGCTCAAAGTCCCCTCCAGCCTGGCCCATTCACCATAGATTCATTGTACAGCCAAATGTGAAGAGACACCGCTGAGAATCAAATGCTGAGCAGCTTAAATAGTGTTCAGATCTAGAATAAAGTTTTGGGTTCATTTGATGATCGACTGGTCAGCAGAAGCAGGCAGTTGTATATAAATAGATCCAATAGACTAATAGGTTGTGGAGTTCTCACTTTTGCTCAAGTCACTTATTGCACCTTGTTTACAAGACAAAAACTGGATCTAATTTCCCTCTTGAAATTTTCTTGAACTCATGAGTATGAAGTGAGAGGAGAACCAGACCTCTTGTACAAAAATTATTTCAAGATATGTCTTTGGTTATTTACTAATCTTTCCTTAAGGATTTATGGATTACATTTGGCATCATCTGCTTGCTATTGTAAGGCACTGCAGAAAAAGAGGGATTTGTTATGATTCAGCTACAGAAGAAATTGCCAAAATATAATCCACTCCAGTAAAAGAAGTACCAGGGTGATTGTCAGTGTGCAGCAGAGTGGGATGCAGGGACTCTTCATCCAACCCTGGCTGAGCTGGGTGCAGACAAGTGGTGCAGCTCTGTGTGGAAGGCAGTGGAAAACAGCCCAGCTGCCAGGCTGCACTGCTGTGTGTGCTGCATTGGGATCTGGGTTAGAGCCTCTGCTTGGGACTGTGCTCTGCAAATAAACCAACTTGTTCTGAGCCTTCTGGGGATTCTCTGAAAGGGCAAGTGACCTTTTCACTAGGAGGGACATGTGTACATGCACATTCATGGGCTCATGCAGGCCTGATATTAAGCCCAGTGAAGACCAAACATTCTTCCCATCCTAAATAATGTTTGCATCAGATCCTTACTTCTTCTTTCTAGTTTTTATCCAGTTTTCTGCTTCAGTGTGAGGATTCTTTGTTATTTTAACTAAAGCTAACGTGTTGTTGAGCCTAGTATCCTTACCCTGGTGTTTAATCAGACTTGTATGGATTTATTTCTTGAGCACAGAAAGAATTTAGAAATATTTTTGTGTGTGTATTTTTGCAGAAGAGCTGAAAATACACTGTGATGTTGAATTTTGTCTGCTGCCAGGAAGATCCCTGTGTCCCGTGTACCTTTTACAGTAACAAACTGTGCTGCTTGGGTATTTCCAAGTTGCCAAAATTGTCAGTCTTTCTGTGGCTGTTTTCAGTAAGATGTGATCCATAACTCTACCCATATGTGAAGTCTCAAAAGAGATATCTGCTTACAGAGCACATACCATGAGGTTTGCAGAAGTACTTCAATTAAGGGAGTGTGCCTGAGCTTCACCCATCAGGTAGCATCATCTCAGTATCAATAGGGAAGGCATTCCTGCATTATCCATGGAGCTACTGAACTGTTTCTCTGTTGTTACTGACACCCTGAGGTGAACTCTGAAAATAATGACACAGGTACAGTGAAAATGTAATTAAAGGAGTGGCATAAAGGCTAATAATTTCTGCTCACTTTGCATTGTGAGTATGAACATCAGTGGTTAAAAGGGTCCTGACTGAAGGTGTTAACACAGCTTCAGCACTTTTTATTTTCAGGTGCAACAAGCTGTATCAATCTGCAGTTAATTAACTAATCAAATATAACTGACATTAGTAGGAAGTACAGGCTTACCCCTTTACTCATTGTAATTAATGTGCCATTTGTTAAAAACACCAGCAGGACTCTTTTTTAAGGACAGGAGGAGCAAAAACAGTGGCTTCATGGCCAGCTTCAAAAGCTGCCAGCAATGAAATGTAACACATCTTGACACTGGTGAAAGGTATCCCATCAATATTTATGCAAAATTTACTATTAATGTTCGCAATGTTGTGCAAATTCTTTTCAAGTTCTTTAAGGCTTAGAGAACCTTTAAAAATATTACACTTCTTGTTGTAACACACCTGAAAGGCAGGAAATGAAACTCATTTTAGGAAGATCATATGTAGTGATTTGTAACAGAGTAACAATAATTTCTGCTCATGGATTTTAGATTAAGTCTGTATCAATTACCAAAAGAGAACAAGTTTGAGAAAAGAAATTTATGAGTAAGTGTGCTTAGCTAAAAAGGGTGTCTATATAGATTCAGAGATAATTTAAGTAAAATAAGAATGAGCCTTACTAATTTAAAATATTCCCTCTCACATGAGAACATGATGGGTCAATCATTACTCTGGTGTTTGCTCCCCAGGCAGAAATTTTTAATGAACTCCTGTAGCTAATAGGAATTCCTGAGAGTGTTTTGTGAATTGCTATTTCACAAAGTGGCTCTGGCAGCAAGCGTTTGACAAGAAGGATAAACATGGCTGCCTAGCACATCTGTTTATTTGAGTAAATCAGTCTTAGCTCAACTGGCATGTGTCCATAAGGCCAGATAATATCCTTCAGCAAAGTCTTCAGCAAGCAGAGGGATCAGGGATGACACACTTGTAATTAAAAGAGAGTTGCATAGATAAGTTTGGAGTATTTTTAAAAATTGTTACAATATTGTGTAAGCCTGCCTGCCAGATTTGATATCTCATTACTCAGTGCTAGTGTCATGGCTGACTGGGCCTTTCTCAGGCATCATAATAAGCCTTTCTTTCTGCCCAGCCCTTCCCAGTCCCTGTGCTCCTGGATCACAGTCCCCCTATGTGCTTGGGTGGGAAGAGAATGACAGGATTGATTTGTGAGCTCCTTTGTGAGGTTCCTGATATTTTTAAGGGCTTCTGTGACAGCTAAGGATGAACATCTTGTATCATCTTCATAGAGAGTAAAGATCTTCTGGTTACCAAGTGTATGTTGAGCATTTGACCCTCTTTACAAGGGTGAGATCTCCTACCTGCCTAAAATGTTGGTGGCACCGTATTTGTTCACTCCAAGGCTTCTGCTTCCATGTGCAGGATAGCACCACCCAGTTGGGACTGTCACATTTAGATGTAAGAGGATGAGCTAATAATAACCTTTTGCCACTGTAACTTTCAATCCATCTGATTTTCTTCTTTTGCTATGATGCAAGTTTAGCATTACTTGAATGGGTTTGGGTTTTTTTATGGATTGATAATGCAGAATCCTTGGGCTGAATATCGATGCAAATAGTGTCTCTAGAGGACTGCCAAAAAAGTGTTCTTTAGCAATTTACAGCTGACTGCAGAAGATGTTGTGAAACTACATAATAATGGCACCAACTGTATCACTTGGCAATGCCAGATGAGAGTCTGAATGTGTTTTAGAACTGACTGGGCCCCTCTTTGGAAACTGTCTATAGGTTGTTGAGAAATACTGAGGTTCTTACATAATTTTTAACAAGGGAAAGTAGCTGCTGAAACTACTGTAACACACCTGGATGTACAGCTGGGGATTTTATGTGGGAATTGAGGAAGAAAAGGAGAGACACCAGTAATAATGCAATCTTACAAGCAGAGTTTCAAACTGAATGCTGTAGAGTTAGTACTAAAATGGCTCTCCCAGTGTTGGTGTGAAATACACAGAGCAGCCCTTTCTATGGAGGATTCATGAAAGAAGTGACATTTCCTAAAACCAGAAGCATCTCATGGAAAGCAAAATGACTGCTCAAGCATTTGAGCCTGGATAAAGCCAAAGATGTGCAACTTTCTTTCTCTGAAAGGTGGAAAGACTGCGTTGAGGTGAAATTTGAGTGGTGGCCATCACTAAAAAGAATGAAAAATGAAAAATGGCATGACAAATGAAATACATGAAAAGAAGAGGTGGTATTGGGCCAGACAGATCACAGAGGGAGACACCAGATAATCCTGAGTGGCACAAATTGGGACCAAGAATGCCTGGGGAACATGTATTTGGCCTTTTTTCATTCAGGCAGGTACAGAATTTCCGACTGGTGTCTCAAGCTCAGGTTGCAGTAAAACAGATAAGACAGGGCATTTTTACAAATGTCAAGAACTGTTGCTAAAGGTGATCTATTCTGAGCAAAGTGGCACAAGAGAACTTGGGTTTGTGTTTTTCAGAATGCTTTTAAGTGACTTGGAAATACAGAGAGACCAGGTAAACTTTTAGGTTTCTTTGGAGCCAATTGTAAATGAAGAAAAACTCAGCCTGGAGTGCATGCCAGTCATTACAAAATATCCAAAAGCTAGGAAGCAGGGAAGAGATGTAAAGCAGAGTTTTATTTGACATCTTAGCTAATGATCTGGAAGAAAGAACAGTAGGTTAATTAAATTCATAGATTGGATTATATTACCAGTGACAAAGTGGACAGCAAAATAATATAGTACGGCCTACAGAGATACAAAATTCCTGAACAGAAAAGGACAAATTGCAGATACATTGGTAGTGTAAAACACATGCTGAAGGGGAAAGTGTGCTGGAAAAGCTGAAAACAGTGTCACAATTCAAAGCATATAAGGTTATAAAACTTAAAAATATAATAAGGAAACAGGAACCTCTGCTGTCCTACCTCATGTTAATTGTGGGTTACCTGTTGTTTATGTATTATAAATTGCAGCTTCAGAACCCAACCTAATACTCCCAAGGGTGATGGAATAATGGCCATTCAAAAGTGAACAAAACAAAGCATCATCCATCTGAAGTCAAAGAGAGTTCATGACATCAGAAAAACAATATTTTGTGTGTATATATTTTTATTAACATTATCATTATAATACAAAATAGATGCCCTGAGCCTATTAATACACATTTTAAAAAGTTTTTTTTCAGGTAGTAGTTAAAGTACCTAAGTAAACAAAAGATCCTTCAGAGGAACACTTCCTTTCTTTGTTGCCAAGCTAACCTGATTTAGGACATGGTAAAAGTCAGTAGTGGAAGAGGTCCATTTCAAAAGAAAACAAAGGAGGAACTCTGCTCTAACATCTGTGCTCTCCTGCCAACTCAGTTTCATGTCTAGCTGCAAGAAGCTGGTATAAGTTGCAATGAGTGAAGATTCCAAGTTTACCATTTTTATGGTTATCCTACTGACTGTGCTGTGTGATTTGCTGGGTATTCAGTGTGCTACTCCATTGACACAGGAGTAAGTGTATAAATAATTATTTGATTGTTCAAGCATATAATTTTCTTGACAGCACCTAGAAAGAAGTCCACAGTTAAAAGGCCTTTTCAAAATTCATTTCCATATAAATTTTATTTTTAAAAGAAATTCTTATATAAATACTATTCTCTTGAGATCACCTTGTGTGAAGAACTGTGGTCAAAAGTAAGTGATTGTGTGCTATAAGAAAAAAATTCCGCTTATTTTTATGTGAAAGAAAACCCAAGAGCTCATATTGGGAAATACTGTTTTTTAGTTGTAAGGGTTTCATCATAAATGAAGAAAAAAAAATAAACAAGAATTGGAAAGAAAAAAAAAGGGTCAGGTGATGGTAGACTAAATCCACATATTGCAATCTACTCCACATTGAGAGACTCAAACAGCCTGCAATCATGAAGATGATTCGTATTAATGGACTATTTTATTAAGGGGCAGTATGGTTGAAGGCCACAGAATAGCAGCATTCTGTCAGATACACAGTAGTTTATTGAAGTCTGATAATGCTGGAGGGCACAGAATTTTAGCCAAGTTACATTTTATTTGGCTGCAGTCATATTAGTGTCTGCACTAGGATACATGTTTTCATATTCATTGTTTTGCCAGACAACACATTATGTTCTGTTTTACAGATATTGCCTTACTGATTTTCTCTTATTTATTTATTTTTTTTTTTTTTTACTACTTCTAGGTATGTTGTAATGGGATTCTGCACGACAATAAACCTGGCTTCCAGTGCTGTGAGGACAAGTACATTCCATTTATTCTTAATTCACCAGGGGTTTGCTGTGGTGGGCAGATACATGCTGTGCAACCGAAACATCAGTGCTGTGGTGGTTATTACACCAGAGTTTTAATAGGTAAGAGACAGCTCCTTTCCACTGCTTGAATGAAACAAAACAGCAAAGTGGATATATTTGTTAAACCAAGGAGAATGAAAACAGTAAATGTGAGATTTATCAAGATTTCTAGATGCCTTTGAGAGTTGTGTTCAGTGAAAATTGCACTCACTTTGCCTTCTAAACACAGTACACTCTGTTTACACAAGAAAGGCTTAATTGATGAAACCTGATGATTGGGTCATTTCCCAGAGAACTAATTTATGCCAAACTGTACTTAATTGCAGTAAGTGCTGCATAATGGGGAGGGCAGTTCTGCTTAATAGGAACACCGTCAGGCAATTTAGTGGTGAAGTTTAGTTCCCTGCTTGACTTGACCCCACATGATTTTCCATAGCCATTTCTGTTGTGGAACAATTGTTAGCATTTGGTGTTGATATTCTGGATTTCATCACTTCTACTTGTTTCTACATTGTCTACCCTTTGTTTCTACTAATGTTACACATCAAAGTATACCTCCCACGTGCATTAACTTTGATGGTAATTTATCCTTTCCTTATTCTCAGGGTGGTTTGGGAAGTTTGCCAAAACGGTGCTTCTGTGTTACTGTCCAGAGTTCCATTTTCCAGTTTGTTGGTGGGTCGTTGTTGACAGGGAAAGGGAGAAAAAGGGGGAGGAGAGATCCCTTTTGTGGGGGCAGTGTTCAGAGCATATAACTCTTTGTAGGCAATTGTCAGGTCAGGAGCTAAAGTGCTTCCATTACTCACAAGCTGGCACACATTCCGTGGGCTCAGAAATGCTTGACATTTTGCCAACACGTTCAGCACATCCCAAGTTCTGATCTTTTGAAAAGTAATTCATCTATCACAGTATTAGAATGCCTTCCATGATGTCATCAGAAAAATGCTATCACATGGAAGAACCCGAGAAGAGTATTTTGCTGACCTCATTAATCTCAATGTACTGAAATGGAGAGATTATACTGTGACCTCTGTCCCCATCCAGTGGTCTGTGTTAACTAGCTTAATGTTGTTTGCATCAAGAAAGAAAAGCATAGTGGAACAAAATGTCTTATGTCTGAATGTAGTTCTTGCTCAGACAGCAGTCCACAAGCATGAAACAGTGAATATCTGAATACGATTTTAAACGATTTTTTTTCTAAGTATACTTGCTGTATTATTTTTCTATACTCTAAAGGGCAGCAACATGAACACTGTTGGTCACTTTTTTCTTTTTTATTTTTATAAATATGCTAATAACCTCAAGCTAAGTGTTAATGTGGGTCATTCTTTGATAAGGATAACAATTAACTGGTAAGACTGCATAGTAGTTTTCAGAGGCAGAACATTTTCAAGCCTAGCTTGGAATGGATCCCATTTTGAGAGGTTAATGAGAAGGTTACTGATCCTTTGTGTCTTATGTCTAATAGTTCTTTAAAAAAAAATAGTTTTAGTTCCAATAAATGTAAGCTACATTCTGTGTTTTAATACTTTCTCTGTGTAGCAACTAAATTAGCTTCTGAGGAATGCAGGAAAATATGATGAAGTACCTAGATGGATTATATCTATTATACTCTAAAAATTTGTTCTCATCTTTTTTTTTGTTTATTATTGACATTATTTGATAAAGTTATTTATACAGGAAACTCTCTAAGCATACATATTTCCCAGATGTTGTTTGGCCAGCTCGATAGCTCAGGATGTGCTGAAGCACACTGGGCTTGGAGGCATGAAGATTACAAATTAGGAAGGCAGAATCTCAGTTTCTGAAACAGTAGTGCACAAAGAAGTGCAAACATCCCTCCCAGAACTAAGATGGGAGGCAGAACAAACAATGCTGCCACCACCCAGGCACCGCTTTGGCAAGGAATGTGGGGAGAAGGGAAAACACTGTTCTCCCTCATCTGTTACAGTCTCAGCACATCTTTATTTCTGACAAAAGCTGCACTGAGTTTAGAGCTGTCTGTTTCTAATTCCCAACCTTTCATAAGAAAAGAACTTGAGATAGTGCTTTAAATGAGAAAGATGAGTTTTAAAAATCAAAACACATTTCTTTGATTAACATTCAGGAATCAAAATACTTCAATCGACTCTACTACCCACCTTCAATAGCAAAACAAAATCACTCCCTCCTTCCAAATGACATTTGAGCCACAAAAAACATTAGAACACAGAAAAATAATATAAAAATATTAGAACATTCAATCAGATCAAGTGCAGACAACTAGTTAATCAAAACTATTACCATTTATCAAAATTTTTGTATCCTTTATAGCAGTATGTACTTTGCTCATAGCCCACAGCTTATTCCAGTCCACCCAACCCCACCCCACCATTACAGTGTCAGTCTCATTGGCAGTCTTATCCTAAGGTCTTTTCCTGCAAAAGCTGAGATTTTGCTTAAGTAGCAGCCAAGTTCATCAATTGTGGTGGTGGTATTTAATTTTTAAAGTGAGTTTAATCCTTAAATTCTCTGTGAGATGAAGTCCTGAGCGACACTCAAACATGAAAAATGCTTTAAGCATTGTGAATTAATTCATCAAAACAAGTTTGGGATGATTTTGAAGGAGACAAGAAAATTTTTTGTCAAGAATAAGTAGGCTGATGGTTCTGTTAAACACAGGAAGAATGTGTTCTCTTTACTGTGTAGCTGCAACTGCAAAAGGTTTTCAGCTGTGGAATTGTCATATGCACAGACATTATTTTCATTGCTCTTCTCAGCTTTGTCTCTGTCATGCTTGTGTTTTGATATCTTACAGGGTCTTGGGCCTGAATTAATGAATTCACATGTCTTTAATCATTATTACAAATGAATATAATACTTTTATAGCATTCTAAAGTACCAAGTGGTTCCGTGCTTTCACATGGAAAGTTCTGTACATGAAGCTGTGTGAACCTAGACTTGTTGCTATCTGATGAAAGCCTCTCAGGAATTTCAAGAGCTATAAATGGATAAAATCTTTAATTGAATTCTTATATTGACAGGAGAAGTATGCTGCCCTAATGAAGAGGAAAACAGAGTTTCAGTTGGAATTGGTGACTCCTGCTGCCAGGGAATGCCTTACTCCACATCAGGCAATCAAATCTGCTGTGGTGGATCCCTGCATGACAGTTTCAATCAGCAGTGCTGTGGTGGAAGGGTCGTGAGCATGGACTCTGTCTGTTGTGGTGATGAAAAGAAAGGGACTGCATACAGGCCTCTCACAGGTAAGTGAGAAGTCCTCAAGAAAAAAAGGTCTTAATCTTTCTAAATCTCTTATGACACCAGCTGTTCAGAAGTGACACACTCAGGTTTAAAGTGTGTGTGCCAATTTGCTCAAATGTTGTTGCACTTTAGTCACCTATTTTGCTGTACTACAAAATGCTGAGCACTCAGTACCCTTCTTTGCCTTTGTGCAAAAGCTGCAGGGGCTGGAGAAACCAGACAATCCAAAAGGACTGAATGATCTTTCCTTATGCAAGTCAGGAAAAAGTCCCCTCTCAATGAAGTTAGATTGACCACCTTATGCCACCATGCATCCCAGTGCAGGGATTTTCAATTTGCTCTGGAAATGCAGGGTTAGTCACCTGGAAACTGAAGATTGCAATGCTATCTGCTTGGTGGTCTATGTCCCTCCCTTGTGTTCATCCCTTTCATGGGGGTAAACCTTTTGTAGTCTAAGAAAAACTAATCCCAAGCACTACTCCCTGGCTCATCTGGTGTATCCCATTAATTTCTTGCAAACAACAGGAAATTTCTCCATCATTCAGAGGTACAATCTGAACCTTACTTCATCGTAAAACACTCCGTGACTATCTGATTACAGAGATTGGAGGTATTATTACAAAACCTATTCAGATATTTTCATGTGTCTTTTCTTTCCACAGTTATTAGACCAATTATACCCCGTCAGCCTTAGGCTTTCTCAGCCTGACAGAAAGACTTCAGAAACTATTGTGGTCTCAAAGGGGAGCCAGATTACAAAACACAGAAATAGTGAAGGTTTAATACCAGCTATGCTTGACACACAGAGCTGAGTGATGGTGTGTGCCAGTTCTAGCCTCTAGTTGTACAACTAAGAATCCTAATATATAACTAAGAATCCAGATCTGAAGGCTGAGCTCTTCCTTTTCCCAAGAAATAAGGTCTGTCTTCAGCTCATTTTTTGTATTCCCTGGATCCTTCAGTGGCTGTGGTATTGGGAGCATCCTCGTTGGGTGCTGGCTGTCAGGACAAGTTAATCAGATGAGCATTGACGTGGTTTCTGTGGTTTCCACGCTATCCTTCCCTTCTGGTGGTGACTCATGGTGTGTATGCTGTGAGCAGCACTGCTTGCATGATTTTAGCTCCCTCTCCCTGTGATCCCTAATTGTGCTTGATCTACAGCATCCATGCTCACAATACCAGCTTTGAGCAAGGCCCTCTTGCATAGCCGCACATTGTGCGGCTGCCACAAGACAGGGCTGGCTCATAAAACATCTCTTTATGTACTTTATTACTTAAACTCTTTTATTTGCCTGCAGGAGCCCTTTAACAAAATCACATTGAATTGACTTTCTCACACCAAATCAAATCTCCCTGGTCCCAGTTCAGTTGTCTTTGTCAATATGTATTTTATAAATGGAGTGAATTAACAGATGCTGTTGGAACAGAACTGCTGGGGTAGCGTTTATGTTTTTACTGCTCTCTCTGGGCAGATGAGTTGTGTAGGAGTGTAATACAGGTATCTTGGGATGAAAGTTATGTTCTTCATTTCAGTATATATGTATTCTTAACAGTTTTTTTTTCCCCCTTAAATATATATATTTAAAAAACCTTTATATCCCTCTTTTAAAAATATGTTTAGCCTGTAGCGTTCAATCATTTACACTATTTTTTCTCAAGAATGGGTCGGGATGACATTTTTTTGGCTATTAAAAAAGAAAACAGTGGCTTTTTTCATCGCTCAGGGGTTTTCTGTGAGGACTTTATGCTGTGAGCCAGCACACAGCTGATCACAAATACAGGTCTGAAAGATGCATTAGCACCACAGTTGAAAAGAGTTCATATTCTTTTGCATTAAGTATAGCATAGGTTGTGGTTTCTTATCATATCATATAGATCATGCTCAATTGGTTTTTGCTTAATTTCTCGGAGTAATTCAGCCTTGCTAAATACATCACGAAAATGCACAAGACAGGCACAAAAATCTACCTGCTCCCTATCCTAATTATTATAATGATTCTAATGGAAAAAATACTCTTACAGAAAAACATAATTTACTTATCATTGGCAAATGGATAAGTAGAATTTTGCAAGAATATGGTAATTGGAAAGCTGATCTCATTGTCTGGAAGGAGAAGAGGTAACAGGGTGGCTTTATGCAAAAGCTGAATTGCTTCTGAAGCACTGTTTTGCACTTGGCAATGAATGCCTTAGCTAAAAATCTAGTGACAATTTAAAGCTTTTGTTTAAGAGCTTTAAGTCCTTCCAAAAAAAGACATACAAGAAAAACTTGATCACTAAAAGTGCAAGCCTTGTACGCAGTCTTGTTCTGTTGCATGACCAGTTCAAAATCTGTCTTTTTGCTCAGTCCAGACCCAGGTTTGCTCTGAATGTGGGTTTAAGGGCTTGAATCATAGAACTTTTTCATTTGCCATTGCATACCTTTTCCAGAGAGTCTGCCCTGCAAAAAGAGATGTTTTGTCCATCCCAAATTAGGTTTTTTTCTCTTTATTTATTGATTTCTCTTTTCTTAGGTTTTCTTTTTCGCCCCTTGTTGGCCTTATTTAGTGGGGTGACCATAGAGACACCTACTGGCAAAGGCTGGCAGTGGTGTACATGCACATCCTGAGCCCCACTGCTGCAGTGTGATTACCCAAAGTTCTCTATTTCTGGCTATAAAGGATAATGTCAGCTGAAACCACTCTTGGATTTTCTCTCTCTCTGTCGTTTTTATTTTTTTTTTTTTTTTGCTTTTAATGCCACTATACTGACATCCCAGACTCATGAAAGATGATGCTTTGTACTGTTGTGGTTCCTGATCTGTAATAGTTGCAATACCCACACGTGAGCCAAGGATTTTTGGAGTAGTTTGCAATGTACACTGGCTCTGTATTTTGTTGATCCTCTATTCTGGCTCCAAAGGCTAAGCCTTTTAATACTCATTTTTCTCTTTTGAAAGCATTGGTTTTGCAGATTTACTAAATTAGTAATTCATCACTCAGCTAGGTTTATAAATTTTTTCAGTTGCTGGGGATGAACATGAAATAATTGTTGACAGAAATCAGTGTAAGCAGGAAGTATCTTTTCCAGCCCGTGGATTTTCTTTTTGCTGTAATGCATTGCATGCCTATGAAACATAAATATATAAAATATGACACACACATTCCAACTGAGTTACAAACAAATAGCATACATTTTGATATTTTGCTGAATTCAGCAAGGGTTTATAGGAATTTCTGGATCCTTAAGCAATTGAATAAAGCGATTTTTAGAAAGCAAATCAATCCATCAATATTACATGGTCCTATTTTGTTTTTCTTGGAGCATATTTAAAATTGTACATTTGAGGTGTCAAGGTTCAGGAGTCAAGTGCTACATGTGATAAATTAAGGAAAGGTCAGAGGCTATGCAATGCAGTTTCAGAAGATTGTCTACCTCTGCCTTTGCAGCTCATTCATGCTGAAGTGATGCACTCTGGGAATTACTACCAAACTCTGCTCTGCAACATCTGCTCTCCCTAAGTGAGTTAGTGCACGTCAGACATCTTTATGTCAGAATATTGCAGTGATGGATGCAGTCTTCAGAAAATGCTGCATAAAAATCTGGTGTGCCGTTCTGGCCATTAAGTGAAATTACTATTTAAATTAATGGCGCTGTCACAGTTTATCTGTGCAAAGAATGAACGCTGATTAGGGTATTAAGTAATTAGCAATTTATCACACTGGAACAAGGTTGATAATAATTAAAGAAGTAATGGTTTACCAAAGAAACTAGAAAGGGAGTCACTTCTTGTTATGTGAGTGAAATCTTGGCTGAAAAATTTAATTCAGTTAAACAAAGATGAGGTTCACAGCGAAAGAATACAGCTTTGTTTGTTTCAATGGAAAAACAGTTCATTATCAAAATTTTAGTTTGCCTGTCAGAAGTCCCTTAGGGCTGTCTGAGTTGCTTATTAGTATTGAATTGAGTCATTTTCTGCATTAATTCTCTGTTTAAAATTGGTAGAATCCTAGGACAATTTGGAAAAAGGGTGTGAACAAGAGGAAATATTTTACCTCTTGAAGAGCTGGTGATCACAGTTGGATTACTGTGAATAGAACCAGCCCTGAAAAAAGGTAAAGTATGCAAGTAACATCACCATTTTTAGTCATTCCAGTGATTGGAATGAAATGTTCTGAATGCTTTAGCAGGATTGTACCTTCAAAGGTTAATTTTCATTATGTATGACTTCTAAGAGAGATTTGCTGCAATAAATGGCAGTGAAAAAGTGGCCACTCTTGCACGTGTTTTAAATGCCAACATATGACAGAAATTATGTCAAAACACAAACTACTTTGTAGAGGTAACAGTATATCACAGCCCTGGTTTTTGTGTGATACCTTTCCAGTTCAATTAGGAATAACATTCATTTCATTGCCAGTTATAGAGGAGTTTGTAGTGTGTGGTTCTGCATTAAAACTTGCCCCTTTCTTTAGGTGGTGTTGGGTTCAACAGTGGTATTTCGTGTGAATCTGTGGAAAATTGCAGTGGTTATGATGAGCTTTTAATTTAAAAATGAAATTATTAAAACCAGAAAAAAGACAGTGGAATTAATTTTGGCAGCTTATCAGTTCCACTGTAGAAATGCAAATTCTATCTAGATATCAACTTCTTGAAGAGTAATTCTTTGTATTAGATGACAGAAGCTTCACTGTGGGTATTTTGCAAGTGACCATTCAGTTCTAGGTACCTAATATGAACCCCTACTTTAAAGTGTAAAATATGTGATAAATTCTGGAATGCTAAGATGCACTGTTGGAAGACTGCCCATGTGAGGGGGCTATGAAGGAGACCTGAATGGAAAGTACATGGAAAGCTTTTGATGTTCTACAAGCAGTTTTCATCAACAATCCATCTCCAGCCTGCTGCACCTGGTGCATTGGTGTGGTATGTCATGGCAAAGTTCTTAAAAAAGTTCAGGAGTGGTGAATGTTGATTGTAGGGGACCCTGTCTGTTCCTCTAATTCTTGATTGTTTTCAGTAGGTCTGGGAGTTAGGATACTTACTTCAGTCACCTCACATTTGCATTTAATCTCACTTCAGCTAAATCTGCATAATTCCAGTTGCTTGTGGGTTTATGCCAAGATATATTGCATTGTGAGCTTTCTCCTTTCTTACCTATTTATTTATTGACTTTCATTTCATATTCAGATATACTTTTGTTTGTTTGTTCGTTTCAGGGATGTTCTGTTGTGGGCAAGAGTACGTGAATAAGTCAGATACCATATGCTGCTCAGGTTCCAGTGGTGAGTCCCTAGCACATGTTAGAAAGAATGACCAAGTGCCAGTAAAATGCTGTGAGACTGAACTTATTCCAAGGAACGAAGAATGCTGTAATGGAGTTGGATATAATCCTTTGAAATATGTTTGCTCTGACAAGATTTCAGCTGGAATGATGATGAAGGTAATTGATAGAAAATCTCTCGGTAGCTCTGATTTGATGATGGAAAGAGAAATACACTGTTCATAACTATTTTTCTAAAATAGGAATATAAAAACTCTTGTGTGCATTATTCATTTTCACATTACATCCATATTAATACCGAATGAGTTCGCCATGATTGATGTTATTGCAATGAATTCTAAAGGAATTAATAATGATTAGCTGCCTCTGTGAAGTGTTGCCCAGCACTTCAGATTAGCACAGTGGCTAAAAGCTGGCATACTAACAAGACTGACATGTATAGCCAGTTTCCATTCTGTGACCACTGTTTCTGATGATGTTCGTTAAGTGGAAATTAAAATTGGACTGGCCAGTTCTGAAGTATAAAAATGCTATAACATTTCAATTTGGGCAGGCAGTAGGACATGATTCCCCAACCCCCTAAAAAAAAAAAAAAAAAAAAGGGGAAAAAAAAAAAAAAGGCAACTGACAATTTCATGATGGACTTAATCCTGATCCTACAGAAAACCAGTGGCCATTCTGGCAGAAATTTCAGCAGTACTAGGATAGGTCCTTTCATACCTAATGAATTACATAGTTTATTCTTATTCTGTTTTAATGTCAGAGTAAACTAAACGCCAGGATGGCTAATTTGGTCTTTTCCAAGAGTGACCTGTGATTGTAGGCATCAGCATGAGACAATTCCAAGTTGAATTCAACAGAAATCTTCAAGAATTAGCATCTTGGTGGTATACATGAGCCATAAAAATGTTGTCGATTGTTATTACAATTTTTGTTTAAGAAAATGAATATTTCAAAGGATGGAAACCTAATATATGTATATATATATTCTTTTTATAAAATTGTATTTATATTAATGATAAAAGAGAGAGAGAAAATGGGTGAGGGAGAAAAAAGAGGGTTGCTTATTGTGAATTCTACAATATGGAAATCAGAGAGATATCATGGAATTTACCAGTAAAGTAAAGCAGACCCCATCCTGCCATATGCAGGTGTTCCTATATCCTTGTCATTCATCTGATAAGTTAATACAGAAATATTTCTTACATCTTCTCCTTTTCATGTCAAGGTTTTCATGTAATTTCATTTTCAGACTGAATAATTTTCTCCTAGAGAAAATCCAGGCATTGTGATGAGTCAGCTACAGCTCCTCAATGCATTGTATTAGTAGTTTATGCAAGGCAAAAAAATGGCTGAGAAGAGGTTAATGAATTCTGGTAGATAACACACCAGATCCCTGCCTTAGGTATAAAGTATAAACAAAGGAAGTGCTTTGTATTTCACTTACCCACAGTAGAAAAGAGATAGCGATGCTGGCTCTCTGATATGTATAGATTTACTAACAGTGAAAGGGCTGATAGTCTGACAGGTTCTGGAGCTACTTTACATGGGAATCCAATCCATCTACATCCTGCATCCTATATGGATATCCAGCACAATGTAATTTTCAGGAAAGTGCCAAATTTGGGAAATTAAATTAGCTGAAGTTCCTAATCAGCTAAGAAGCTAATTTCAATAGAATTAAGGAAGTGTTAGATATAATCTGTTTGGTTTTCCATCTGAAGTTTATGACCTAATGGGCAGAAATATCTGTTGCAAATATGGCAGTACATTTCCTTCTGCAGCAACCTATATTTTATGAGAATTATTGGTCTCTAGCTTATGGTTTGGCAAAAATATTATTTCATGAATTTTAATGGAAAGTTGTGGATGTTCAGTATATATTTCAGTGAATTGTTCTTTATGGGTTAAATCTTACATCTTTATGTTTGCAGAGGTCCTCTTACTGCAGCAAAGCTTCTGTTTAGGAGTGATGTGGCAGAAGACATGATTTATATAGCCCATGAATAAAGTTCTCGGCCTTAAAAGCTGCCAAGGACTTGCACAGAGCCCTCTTGTGTACTTGGCAAGCTGTATGAGGGGCTGGGAATTTGCTACTGATTTGCCACAGGGTATTGGCCTTTGCAGGAACAGAATGTTCAAATCCTTGGATAAAATCCTGTTCTCATTGATTCTAGGCTCCTCTGTTTTCAACAGATCCAGTCATTTGTGCTTCCAGTACGTAAATTTTGTGATGCTCTCATCCAAGGACCCTAAAAAAAGAAAAACCAGTTCCTTTTAGAAAGGATTATGAAACATTAATTATCAAAGACAATAGACAGGCCAAAGGCTGGAAAGGTCTCCCCTATGCTAGAAATATCAATGTCCTCAAGATGGTATCCTGGTTTTGTGCTGTATAAAGATAGAGAAATACTAATGGAAGCATTTATATAGAAAGGAGGATGCGGGAAATATGTTTAAATTTGCCCGTGTATTCCTTAGGTAAAAGAAGAATGCAAGGCTAATGTCCTCTGTCCTTTATCTATGGAGGAAACAGCACAGTGTGGGAAGTGTGACTTTGATCCTAGGGAGAATATCTGTGCGTGGATAAAAGGTTCACAGAGTGCTCCAGAAGCAGAGGTAGAAGCAGGTGTGTGTCCAGCAGAAGAGGAGACCGTCTACACAGGAGGTTCAACGCAGTATTCATTTACAGGTGAGGAAAAGTGGCTAGTACAGGTAATTTGCTCTGGAGAAAAAGATGGCCTGAATGCTATCAGATATACTAATTAAATGTGAGGCAATGTAAAGAAGGGCATGGATCTTCTAGAGTGAGTCCAGAGGAGGCTGTGAAGATGCTCAGAGGGCTGGAGCACCTCTCCTATGCAGACAGGCTGAGAGAGCTGGGGTTGTTCAGCCTGGAGAAGAGAAGGCTCCAGGGGGACCTTGTAGCACCTTCCAGCACCTAAGGGGGCCTGCAAGAGAGTTGGAGAGGGACTTCTTACAAGGGTAGGTAGTGATAGGACAAGGGGGAGTGACTTTGAACTAAAAGAGGGCAGGTTTAGATGAGATACTAGGAAGAAATTCTTTACTATGAGGATGGTGAGGCACTGGCACAGGTTGTTCAAAGAAGTTGTGGGTGCCCCATCTCTGGAAGTGTCCAAGACCAAGCTGGGTGAGGTTTTGAGCAACCTGCTCTAGTGGAAAATGTCTCTGCCCATGGCAGAGGGGGTGGAACTGGATGGTCTTTAAAGTTTCTTCCAACCTAGGCCATTCTATGATTCTATGAACTGTAGTGAAGTAGAATTCTTTTAAGAAGTAATCTGTGAATCAGGACAGAGACTTCGGGAAAATGGAATGAGCAAAATTTAGTGAGTACGTAATGTCTAAACCTGCTTTCAGAAGAGTTGATAAAAGTACTGCTGTATCTGAAAATGACCATGACTAAAGAAATGACATCCATTTATATCTGTCTTTAAACACAGAAAAAAAAAGGTGGGTTTTTTTAAAATAAGTCTGAGATCATTCATATGTAACTTTCTTTTTCTAGATGTGAACCTTGAACCTTTTGTCACATATGAGTACAGGGTGGCTGCTTGGAATAGCTATGGAAGAGGTTTCAGTGAAATTAGCAGAGCTGTCACTAAGCAAGATGTGCCACAGGGTGTAAGTCCACCAAAATGGGCCAAAGTAGATAATCGGGAAGACATGATACTTCTGAACTGGGAGGAACCACTTCAACCAAATGGTACTGATATATATATTTTTTTAAGTGTTTGTTCTATCATTCCACTGACAGTGTTCCAAAATCCCAAAATATATCTTAATTAGTCCCTGTCACTGAGGTATTCCTATTCCTAAACTCTGCAGGAAGATTTTGCTCTAGGTTGCTATAATTTTCATTGCAAATAAAAGCAGAGTCTTCTTCACAGAAGACTATTTAGTATGTCTTTACAAAGTGCCAAAAAGCCTCTTTTGAGAACAGTTGTAATAATAAGTGTGTAAATATGATCAGAAAATGACAATCATCCTAAAAAGTATTTCGGGATTCGGGGTTAGGGGTGGTGGTGCTTATGTTTATTTCAGTAAATCTTGCCTATTATTTTCAAACTGTGAGAAAACTTGGGAGAGCTCTCAATAAAAACTGGGATCTACTCAGATGCTGATGCAGATCCTGAGGAAAGTAGCTTGTAATTGACATTGAGCATTTAATCAGAATGACTATCTGCTACTGTGGTCATGTAGATATTTCATTGGATGTTTTCTGTATGCAGAGTTGAGTATTATCCCATCACACAGGATCCCTCAGCTAACAAAAGGGAAAACCTTCTTTCTGCAATAGGTCTTATAATTCACTACATCATCCTCCGAAATGGAATTGAGCTTTTTAGAGGAATGGAAATGAGCTTCACAGACACCAGTGGTGTCCAGCCATACCAAGAGTATTCCTATCAGCTGCGAGCCTGCACTGTGGCTGGTTGCACGGACAGCAGCAAGGTTGGTGAAGTGGGCTTCATGGAAACTGGTGCCAGGGTTTTATCAGCCAGTGTGGCAGCATAGAAATGCTTTTGGAAAGGTGTAATTTGAAGATGTGCTGATTATTGAGTAAGTGAAAAAAATATCAATAATCTGATTTGGATTCAGCTACTGACAGGTGAATATTTGGAACCCAAGGCTGATACAAGCAAATGGAAGAAGAAAGAAGCATCTCAGTCTTGGCAAAGCTGAAATTGCACTGTAGGAACTGATGTTTGTTAAAGAGAAAGCTGTACATGGCAGAATAGAGTAAGGAACATTAAAATGCGCTTTCTCTAAACCTGGAAATTAAATTTTTGCTTCTCACTAGGAGTTCTACAGCCTTTTCTTCCTTGCTATTTCTTAGATCATCTGCTTTAGTTATAGTCTATCAATTTGTTCAACAAACTTCTGACTCTTCCACTCCAGTGGAAAAGCCTCCTCTCGCTATATTACTCTTTGCTGGCTTTCCATGTGTGCACCTGCTTCAGGCTGTACTGTCCCTTTGTGTACAACCTGCCTCGGCTTTAGTTTTAAGCAAACAGGATCTCTTCCCTTTCTCACAGTTTCATTTCCTTTTGTATCACTTTGAATCATGGATGCCTTTTACCAACATTACTCTTTAACCAGCTCTAGGTTTTATTCTGCAAAGTACCTGTCTTATTCATCATTTGCAAAAACTATTTCTTAAGTGAGGTCTTTTTCACGATATTATTCTTTCCTCTATGAAAATGAATTTCCAGGACTACAAGGGTAAGGTCTGTGGGGCAGAGGTGGGAAGTAATGACTATGTTTTGTAATTCTAATATCTGTGGGATGGAATTTTTTTATTTGCTGGTGTTTAAATGTGTTTCTTATTCATGCAAATCTCAGCCAGAAGTCTAAAATAAAAAACACTGATGCAGAGGGATGAAGATAGGTGGATCATTCTCTGCCTGCACACAGAGCTGTGGTCTGGGAGCTATGTAGGCACAGTTGCTGCAACCACTGACCTCATAATAAATCCTGCTTATTTCACTTGCCTGTAATTAAGGAGTTTACTGTTGCAAACACTGAAGTCTGCAAGTAGGGACTGATTCCACCAAGTGCACTAAGACAATATATTATAGAGGGCACATTTTATATTTACAGCATAGTATAAATACTTTATGGTGGTAATAACAGAAAAAGAAAAGTGATTCTCAAAGAGAAAACAGCCTGACTCACTTATTAAACCAGTATAATTTGGAAATGCCTCTTCTGTAGTTGGTGGTGGAGATGTATCAGTAGAAAATTATCTTTTTTCCCTTTATTTTTTGGTAGAAGAGCTTAAAAAGTGCAAACTTATTCTATCTTTCAAAATCTTTAGATTCCTTGCAAAAAGTATGGCGTTGCAGATAACTACAACAGAGTTCAGATTGCATGGGATATATGGAGGCTTAGCCCCATGTTTACTGGTGCTTAAAATATATGAAATCAGGCAGTTAAAATGCAGAGACACTGACAAACCATATGGAAGAGAGTTATCAAGAGTTCTCCAGCAATACAGTTTTTGTTGTTTCACCCTGTGCCACACACTGCAGCTAAAATGTGGTGAACCTGTTGTGATAAATTGTAGACACAGACTTATGTAATGTATTCAAGGTCAGATTTCATTGTGAAACAGGAGGAAAAAAGTAACTAGTTCTCCAGACCCTTGGTAATGATATGCCAGCCCAAACAACATTTTAAAACAAAAGTGACATTCTCATTGATCATGGTATCTAGTGTACTATTACATTAAATTGCTGTTTAATTCATATGTCTTCAGGTAGTTGCAGTCACTGTCCAAGGAGTCCCCGAGAGTGTTCAGCCACCAGAAGTCAGTGCTCTGAACTCCACAGCATTACATTTAAGCTGGATTGCACCCAAGAAACCAAATGGGATCATCAGAGAGTACCAGATCACTCAAGTGGGGAGAGGACTTATATACATTGACGCTGCAGGCAGAATGCAGCACACTGTGTCAGGTAAGGAGGCAGAGCTCTTTGACAGGCTAATGCCCTGTCCTTAAGATATAAGACAGTATTAATATATTAAAAATGCCACTTGTCAGAAACTTTGAAAAAAAAAAATCTCAGATATGTAAAGTCATGATAAAGCATTCCAAACTGTGCACAGTACTGGGGATTTCAATCTCTTTCATTTCTAGCTGCTGTTTGTTAAAATATTAATAGATTTAATTTCAAAATTTTAAAATAAATCTATCCATCTTGATTGAAGATGCATACTTTGCGGTGTGCTCAAGGACTCAGATATTCTGTGTAGGCTTGCCATCCCTTCATGCAGATTCAACTCTCTTTTAACATCACTGATGTGCAGTAATGCAGTATTGGATGTGTAGCAGTGTATGGTCAAGAGGGATCCAGTAGTTTATGTCTGAGATCATAAAAAAGAAGGAAGACAGAAAAGAAAAGATCCCAAATTCTGTTTATAATATTATATGTTGCTTATAACCATTTTATAAATACTTGGTGAAATTCCAGGGATTTTGGGGGAAAGTTTGGCTCAGACTTCAAATGTATTATTTTCATATATCTAATTTTTAGTTATTTCTGAATGTTACACTAAAGCAAAATTCTTCTTAGAAATGTTTCTATTGAACACAGAGCAGGAACATAAGCATTACGGGATATCTTTTTTTTCACTCTTTGACCTCAGGTTGCTCATCAAGTTTTTATATCTCACAAATGCATTAATTTTTCCCTGTTTTTTTTCCCCACGAGTAGGAAATTTCAAGATTCATATGTTGTACACACCATATGATATCCAGCCAAAGAGCAGAAGTTGACTTAAGGGCACATAAATCCCCCAGAGCATAGATGGCACTCTCAAACACCCCTCAAAGCATGAGCCCCGAGTCAGGGTGGATCCCTTAGTGCTTTAAAAGAGTTTGTCTCTGCTGTAGTCACTCACAGAGGAGCAAGATTACTCTTCCTCTTTGACAATATCATGCTCAAGTGTGAAATTCATCGTCATTGTATTACTCCTATCTCCATATTCAGTGCTCCTGGACATGAGATATTAGCCAGAGTCGGTGGTACATGTTTTGGAATTGCTGTTGTAAGTTTACATTGTAAAGAAGGAACATTCCAACAAGGAGTGATTTATCGAACCCATTGAAAAATATTTCTCATGCTCCTCCAAGGCAGTTGTAGTTCCATTTTAATGCCAACAATACTTACCAGTTGGAAGTGAGAGGAAATGAAATTAATTCCTGAGAAGCAAGGATCTTTTCTTCTTTTGTCTGCCCGTCGTGTTGAGCCACTGTCCAGTGCAGCCATGTTAAGCCAGGAGTGAAATAAGTGATCATTCCTCCTGACAGGCATAATCAAACCTTGTGCTGTTGTCTGCAGGAGCTTCCTTGGGTAATAATGTGGAATTCATGACAGTGATTTAGCAATGTGGGTAATTATTGCTCTCTAAATTAAAAGAATACGATAAAAGAACCAAATTTACTTCATACATAATCTCAAATGTTTGAACTGTTTGTCTTATTCCCTGTGGATGTCTGTTTCGATTTTCCTATTATCCTTGGTTTTTCTTTTTTTTTTTTTTCCTCTCCAAAACTGCCTGCTTTTCCCTGAGCAACAGTTGAACATTAATGAAGCTGTAGCATTAGTATTTGTGGAGACTTTGAATCTCGGGTCTCACAAATAGCAGACGTGAAGGCTAGCACCTTGCCACGGCACCATTGTCTTGCTGCTTATTTTTAATTACATCAAAGCTTTGGAAACATGATCCCACAAATGCTTTGTGGGAATAGCGGTGAATGTGCTCATCATGTGAAATCCATAAATTGCTTATAATCCTCTCAAGATGTTAAAAAAAGCATTAAGTAATTGAAGACAGGAAGTCCTCAGTTAATTATTTAGAGGTGTTATCAATGCTTTAAGCAAACTGAAGCATTTTCTGCTATCTCACTGAGTTGAATGCCACTGGGACCTAGGGGCAGCAGCCATCATCTTCTCATATTCTCTAATGCAAACAGCACATGGCAGCTTGTCAATAAAAGACCTTTTTATATCATTTATTACTGAACACTTCCAGTACCCTGTACAGAACAATTTGGATGACAGTTATGGCATTGTTTCACTTTGTGTTACTACTACTTTACAAATGGGCCTGCTAATGCTTTGCAGTGGGGCCAGGCAGAGGGGTAAGACTGAGGAAAATAATTAGGGGGATTGTAAAAGAAAGCCAAGAGTGCCCTCTTCAGCAGCAGCAGGTGGGTTTATAGAGAGGATTCTTCTCAACTCCCCCTTTTAATACACTAAAGTTAATATCCCAAGTAAGAGGCTTTATCAACAATTCATAGGATCAATCATTTTTAGGTCAAAGCCAAGGAAGATAATTGATATTTATTTTAGTAAAAGAAACAATAGTAAGAATACTTTATGACCAAATAGTTTGAAATTCTTTTATCTGAACATATTCTCCATTTCAAGGCAATGAAAACTGAAGAGATACCAAAATGTTGTCACTGGTCAGTCTATCTCCATATGCAGCACTGAATCATTAATATTATTTATCTAAAGGAAACTCTTGGGGGTGGAGGGGTTGTGGGAGGCTGTGGTAAGCAATCTGACATCCTCCCAAGTAAAATTCCCACAGCGGGGCCCAGGAGTGTTATCCTGGGAGCTAATTACTGACCTTGCTGGAGCCATACCCACAAATGGAGACAAACAGAATCAGAAGGAATTGATTTAGCTAATAGAATGAGGCATTCTTTAAAAAACCCCACTGATTCACAGCCTTTTGGCAAATGGCAAATGCTGCGACAATATAATAGACTGCTTAAGTTGACAAAAAAAAAAAAAAAAAAGATTAAAAATTCCCCACAATAATAAACCAAAAAAAGAAAAGGAGGGTAGAAATATCCTCCAGTGAACGATCAAGTAGAGACATTGGAAAAGCAAAATGCTGTTTATATTTCAAGATTATCTTGTTATTTTTATTATCAATCACATACATAGATTTGCACAGAGCTTCCCAAAGCATGCATAAGGCAAGGTGTCTAATGCAAAGCTTTAACAGTCTAGATAAAAATCTGCTGTGACTGCTCCATGTATGGCTAGAATTTCAGGTATCAGAATTTCACCAATAAATTTAGTGAAACCATGTGCTCTTTTTTTAATGCTCATTTTTCTCATTAAAGTGTAGTTGTAAATGAGTATTGCTTTATTATGCATGTTTCCTTTAAAAGTGAACATGACTCCCTTTAGGGGAATTCAAGTAATTTGTTGCCACAGTAATCTTTTCTATCCTGAAATGTTAAATACTTGGCTTTCCTCCATGCCTTTGCCTTTCTCTAGTCTGCAACTGTCATTTTCTCCCTCCTTACTTTTATACACAGTGTTCAGATGGTTTTTCTTCTCTTCCAGTTCATGATTAGGTTACAGCAAGGGCTGTCCCTCTGAGTCATCTCTTTATTTTCTCTCCTTCACATCTTGTTCAATTTGTTAAGCAGCCTGTGTGTCTTCCATTCAGTATTTTACCTTCCTGTGTAATTGCTGCTTCTTCTTTCACTCTATTTGTTTGTAATATATTTTAATTAAAATATCTTTGGGTGTAAGCAAGGATTTTTTTATAAACAAAGAACTGGCATGGGCTTTTTTTGTTGTCAAAGAACTGCATTGTTCTTGAAATAATTCAATTTAGCCACAGGAGCTGCATCAAGAGTACACTGTTAAGACCACAAAACCACATGCGTAAACATTCACCTGTATAATCCGTATGAATTGACCTGTATAATCCTAACTCAGCCTCTTTCACACAAGCAATCTGCATTACACAGCAGTACAGTCATTTGTGCATAGGGTTACTGCCTCATTCAGTCCACAATCTGCCTCTTCCAGGGAGGAATAAAATGAAGCTCCTATATGGAGGATGGCTGCCTCAGCTTTGGCTGTGTTTAGTGGATTTGTTCCTTCCGGGAGTCTCAGTGTAGATGGGCCTAATTCTGCTTCTGCCCAGAGCTCCACTGGGACAGTGCCAGCCCAGAGGGACCAAACGTGGATCGCTGAGGGGCTGGTGGCATGGACTGCCAAAGGGAATGGCCTCACATCCAGGGCTTTCATATCTGTTCAAGCTGTGGTACTCAGGAAGGCACGCCTCATTCTTTCACAGTTTGTCACAACCACGTCTTCCTCATTTTCCTTACCCTGCCTGAGACCTGAATTTCCTGAGCTCTCAGAGCTGCAGCTGAAGGCACCAGTTGAGCTTGGATAGATCAAGTTTTGCATAACACTAGGTAGTCTGCCAGTCAGGTCCCAGGCATCCCAAACAGCCTCCTGGCAGCTCCAAGGAGATTTTTGGTTCTCTCAGTCGCTTTGAGTTAGTATCCTGATTCTGAGAGAGAAATCTTCTTCTTGTGGTTTTGGTTTGGTTTTTGGGGTTTTTTTGAGTTTGTGTGGGTTTTTGTGGAGTTGGTTGGGTGAGATTTTTTGTTTTGGTACTGTTTTAAGACATTTGGAATGCTCAGCTGGTTGGGGTTAGTAAAGCACCACTGTAGGGGTGGACACTACAAAGAAAAGTCTCAAATTACAAACAATAAATCAGGCCAGAGACCACATGTTGGAGGCAGTTTTAAAAAGGACTGTGCCACAAAGCCTGTGAACAAAAGGGGATCAGTTTGTATTGTACAATGTCCTGGCACTGGGATTTCCTACTTTTTGAGTGCTTAGTTTTGCAATTTTAATACTTACAAAGAGTTTTTGTGTCTAATTTGCTTCTCATTGTAGTATTTGTATCCTTTGCATTTAGGAACAGGAACCTTTAATGTATTATGAGGTGTTGACAAGTGGGTCCTTGAAAACATGAGAAAGGGGTTTTCAGTGTTTGTGCCTGGTAATAGCTTAAAGATCAGTTTTGAGAAATATCCAAAAGAGTTGCTATGCAGAGGTGCTGCATTGTGTGCTGGAGGGTGCTTTGTGAGGAAGGATGATCAGCAGTTCAAGCTGAGCTCTAAGGTGATCTCACAGTGGTCTGCATCTTTAACAATTTAACTACACGAAGCCTTCAGTGGGTGCACAGATTTGGCTATTCTAAAAGCTTAGTATCTTAGCCAAATTATGAGTGCAATTTTATGAGGAGCCCTAAAGTCAAATTCTTAAGCCATGGGCAATTTGATGTCAAATCTGAAGTCATTGACACACAGCACAGGGATGTTTGTAAATTTCCATGAAAAAGACAAAGCAATTTTCATCTCATTCAAGGATGTTCAGCATGGAAGGTTTGAGCTAAAAAAAAATTTTGAAAAATTAAAAGTAACTAAAATTAATATCTTGTAATGAGGGCTTGCTTGTGAGTTCAGCTTCTAACTGCCTTGTAGCCTTTATATTAAGTCATGTAACAAATAGGGAAAAAGTAGGGAGGAAATGAACAAACAGAAATTGAGAAGGTGACAGGAGTATCCTTGGATTTGTTTGCAATGTACGAGAAGGTTTCATGTACAAGTGAGTATTTTATTATCTTATTATTGCAAATGTATTTGTAATAAATTTTCAAAACATTACAGACTACATGTTTTCAAGTCCAAAACTCTAAGCAATTGCACTTTCAGGTGTTTTTCTGCATTGCAAGTGTCATCTAAGTTTTTTGATTTAAAGCTGATTCAGATCTATGAGGGGCATCCACAGATCCATTGCAGCATAGGCAGACATTCAATCTGAGTTTTTTTGTTGGGTCTTTTAAATCAGTAGAGGATTTATGTCTAAATTAGTGAGAATTCACCATTTCAGTATTGTTCAGATGTAATATAAGAATGGTTCATTTTGCCAAAAAAGCTAAAAATTAACATTTAAGTCCAGTAACTTTCCATGTAGAGATATAATTCTTGGGATGAATGATGTCAGTATCTCAGCCTAACCTCTGTTTGCTCTTTCTAGGTCTGCAGCCATACACTAATTACAGCTTTGTGCTTATTGCGTGCACATCTGCTGGGTGTGCTTCCAGCCAAGCACTTTCAGGTCAAACTTTACAAGCTGCTCCTCATGGTAAGGGAGAAAGTCATTCTTGTAGAGCTGCAAAGAGATGGTCATATGGGCTTGTATTTTCTGATGGTTTAACAAGGTGCCCAATTCCACTGTCATCCATCAAGCTATCATGTAGAAATTTACAGAAGAGAATCTGACTATCTTGGAATTTTTGTATCTTGCCACATTCTCTTTACTGCCCGGCACTGCATTTCTACTTTATTTTGTGGATATTTCCCCAAATTCATCTGTAAGTTAACAAAGTTAGAATTAGAAGATGAATATTTTTTAAAGGACAAATAAATATGCAGAGACTACTGGGCATATGAAGGCTGCAGCCTTTGGCCTTGTTCTCCATTAATCTTTACCTTGTCTAATTGGTTGCATTTGTTATAGGATAAATACAGAAAGTATGTTAAATTCTGTCATTCTCTCTGGCAATATTTTATGTTTTCATTACATTGCTGCAAACAGCTGCACGAAGTATGTGAAAGGAAAAAAACCACCTTTAAGTTTCTGCCATAAAATTAAAGTAGTGTCATTATGATATCAACAGGGGTATGGCCAAAACCTCATCATATCATAGTCAGCTCAACAGAAGTGGAAGTGTACTGGAGTGAACCAAAGGAACCCAATGGACTCATTACTCATTATCGATTATTCCGTGATGGAGAGCAGATTTTCCTGGGTGGCAGTACAGACCTGAATTTCACAGATGGTAACCTGCAGCCTAACAGTAGGTAAGGCACGTTAAAGAGCTCTGGTAACAGGTGAAAGGCCTTGAAAAACACAGGTATTTGTGTTAGTGAAATGTACAAAATATAACTCATGGTGAACATGAGAAAACTCTCTTACAATATTACTTTATTACTGAAAATTGGTAGAGCACTTTTAGGAGTCTTTCAAATGTTAGAAAGGCCTTAATAAAAAGACTTCTATTTTTTTGTTGGTTTTTTTTGTTGTTTTTGAGGATAGGTCATTCTGATTCAGAGAAATGAAGCTTTGTTATTATTTTTTTTTCTTGTCTGGTTCTTGGTAGCTCATTGGGAGGTATTTTTCCATCATGGAATATACTCTGAAAAATTCCAGGTTTTGTATGACAAACAGCACTGCAGATGGTATAGAATGTTTCAGTGCATATTGAGCATACAGGCTCAAAATGACTGCTGATATTCTCTTATGTAAGCTAATTTGAATTTTAGTATTGGTATTTAGTAAAGTATTTAGTATTAGTGTTTTGGTATTAGTATCTAAGGTTCTATGATAATTATTATTCTAAGTTACTTCTCTCACATTAAGAAAACTTAAATGCGAAAATCTTCACTAATGCAGTATTTGTAATAGTCATTGTATTCCCTTTAAATTGGTGAAAATGGAAATGTTCTGTTACTAATATGCCTAAAGCTTCTAACTGCAGTGTCTACTGATCTTTTTGTGTTTGTGCAGATATGTTTACCAGCTGGAAGCCAGCACTTGGGGCGGCAGCAACACTAGTGATAAATATGTTATACAAACACCAGTAGGAACACCAGAGAAAATTCGTGTCCCATATAATGTCACAGTAATTGATGCATATTCTATATTTCTAGCTTGGGATGTGCCAGGTAAAAATGCATTTCTATGTAGTACTTTGTAGTAAAATGAAAGGATTGAAAAATTAGTATATCCAGGTAGGCAGCTGAATCATTCTGATATTTTTATTCTTCATATTTGCTACTAGTGTTTGTGTGATTTAAATAACCAGTATGTAAAGCTGCTGTGTCCTAGAGATGTATTATTTTAATAATATTGACCTATATACTTGACATGGGTATTGTGAGGTTTAGCTGATCAAAACCCTGTATGTTTTGGTGGTGTAAACTATTGCTGAGCACAAGTATTAAGGAAAAAAACCCAACAAATTACAAGTTTTCTCTTCTGTTCATGCTAACCTGAGTTGTCACCAGGGAAACCTGACAATCTTTTAGGTTGTGTGACAGAGATCCTGTGCTAGCTTTGGCCTGATGAAATTTTACTTGCTTGAGCACCTTAGTGTTATGTGGATATGTTACCTTGCAGTATGGTGGGTCAGCAAAGGCCCAAAAATATTTTTTGTCTAGTTACTCTTCTGAACATGATCAGGTGGCCTTTACCTGCTATAGAGCTGGGCTGAGAAGGAATAATTGAATTATAGTATCTTTTTATGAGAGAAGCTATGCGGTGTTTCTTAACATGACTTAAGTGATTGGTGCACTTTACTGATGTTGTAAAAATTGTAGGCTGTAGTTGTTGTAGGACCATGAGAGCCTTGTAATGGACAACCTTTTGTCTAGTGTGGCTCATCTCCAACAAGGTGTTTTCTAGTTTGTAGATACTGGGTTTTTTCAGTTAAAAGTATGTCAGTTTTTTTAGAAACGTCAGATGTTTGCATATTGCAATAACGTCCACATGTGTTTTATCAATGAATTCATGGAAGTTTTTAATGTCTCCTCTTCCTAATTATTTAAGATGTTCGATCCTTGCTTAGCAAAGGTCAATTGGCATTAAAGTCACCTAGTAAAAGTATTTTGCCTTCAAGACTGGGATTGCAAGTATTGTAGCAGTGCTTAGCAGTGCTCACCCTACCCATTTAAGCAATGATTAATAAATCTATAATACCCTGAGCTGTCAATCTTTTAGTTTTCAGGAGCACAAAATCCATTATAGAAATGCTATAATATATGAAAAAGATTAAAATCTTAAATTAAACTTTTCCCCCTACTGCCTGAAAGGATTTAGAACCCAGCAGAAGGCAGGTGAATTCAAATGGCATATAATCTACAGTTGGCTTTATTGGAAAGTGACTCATGCTGCATTATAGTTTGGATAATAAATATAATTTAAGGCACAAAATATTCAGCAACATTATAAATAGATTTAAAACATAAGAATATATTGGAATAGCATAGGCTGTGAAGAGTGGGGTGTTTCCCAGAAAAGCTTGTCCTTGTTCTAGACCTTTTCCAGCTGCTTAGATTCCTGTTACTCACAGTGGGTTACAAGCCTGCAAGGAGAACCAGGCTCTGTGGAGTACATTTGGTTATGCTGCAATTTAGATTATGCATGCAAAGGTCCATATGTTCCTGAAACCACACAATCAGAGGGGTGAGGAGGAGGCTGGAAATTATGGATCTGCAGAAGATGCAGGGTTCATGTATTCACACATCTGTAGAAATCATTCTCCTCAGATGGGGAAGGAACATGGCCTTCTTTCCAGATATTGGGACACACCTTGAACACTTATCTCACTTCCACGGATATTTGATAACTTGGACCCTTCCTCTCTGCCTTCTTGTTGTGGGGACAATTATTTAGGTTTTTTAATATGAAGAAGGGATTTTCATACTGTGCTTCTGTTGGGTATTGTCCTGGTTTCAGCTGGGATGGAGTTCATTTTATTCCTAGTCAAGAAAAAGACAGGAAAGCAAATCTTGCTGTTTCTTTTATTATACTTCAGGGCCACCAGCTGATACTATAGGAATGGGGAGTGCTAACAGCAGAGAGATGTTACTGAATGTTACTGAAAGCTACTAAATGCTACTAATGCTACTAAAACCTGTGTGCAGAAGCATAGTTCTAGGCAGGAGCTGGCAAACTAATTCTTGACCCTTCATAATCCTGCTTTATTCTCAGTCTGAGGTCCCTTCTAGAGGTTTTTTTCCTTAAGAATAAGACTGCAGAGGATGCAGGCGGAGGTTTATTCTGAAAGTTCTGATCTTCTGGAGTAGCATAGATCCCGTTAACATGTCCTGTGCATACAGTCTGGGGTCACATACATCCCCGTCTTGGTAGGATTAGCCTGAAGTGTCTACTGCTTCTTATCCTTACTTATGTCTGTGTACACAGAGTAACTGTATTTTTTTTCTGATCTATTTCCTTTCTGCACATGAATCCTTGTCTCACAATTGGCTATATTGAGGTAACATAAGTTTTCCTTATAAACTCAGAATGCACCTTTACTTATAAGGATTGTCAGGCTTGGCAGTCACTCTTGGACAAAACTGTTATTTTTCACTGGTATAGACTCGATGTCAGAAAAGGTGCATTTAACTGACAAAGTTTTGACGAGCAGGTACTTGTTCATAGTGTCTTCCTGTCTGTGCAGATCAGGGCTGCTTTGGCATTCTGTGTTATCTACTATAATAAATTTGGATCAAATAATCGCCCTCAGGATTAATTATGGACATATCCTATTACACAGACCTTCCTTTTGGACGGTTTAATTATAATGTTTCATCATCTGTAGTATATCTAAATCTTGTGACTTTATAGATAGGTAGCATTTCAAAACTCCTGACTTAGCTAAAGAGCAAGGTGGCCCAGTAGTGGTTAAAGTGATGGATTCAGAAAAAAATATTTGACACACCTCACTCACTATGGAAAATAGGACTTTATTTTCTGCAATAGGTATTGCATTATCTTGTGTGGCGTTGCCTCAATGCACAGATCTCAGGGGTGTGGTACATTTCACTGATAGCTAAAGAAGAGTATGTTACAATTCTTATGGAACAACTCTCAGCACCATGGATAGAGGCAGAAGAGCTGAATGGAAAAAAAACCCCACCACATAATTTCCCCAAGGTATATCCATAAATGTTATTGATAGGTAGCCATCCTGCATTCCAGCCCACTGACAACCCCACTGGTCCTCAACGAAGACCTGACCCTTCTGGGTGTCTTCAGTTGCTGCTGGTGGTAACTTGAAAGGTGAACATACTCAAGATAGGATCTTGTCATCTGCTCCTAAGATACCTGCTTCATATGTTAATGATCATCTGGATTAAAATATTTTCTTCTTCATCATTTTGTAATACTCCATCCACCTCTAGGTTTGCTCATCAGCTGGAATGAAAGTTGTGTAAAATGTGGATTTTACTGTATTCTGCTTGGGATCAAACATGGTATTTAAATGCCATGTATTTGTCACAGCTTCCCCAACTAACCTGGTTTCTTGTGGCCTAAAAATGGGACTTTTGATGAGCCAATGTCACATTATCTCATTTTTGGTTTTTTTGAGTAAATTATTGTTTGCTCCACCTTACTGTAGGACAAGCTTTTCAAGCTCAATATCCAAAGTTCTGCATCTTGCAAACAGTCAGCATCTCCAGTTGTTACTGTTTTCAGAGTCTAGGTGGGAATGCTTGATGCAACCAGATTGAGACATCTGGATATTTGAAGCATAATGTAAATAGTTAATCTCAGAAAGCCAAACAGATTGTTTTGTTTTGTGAATTTAAATATTAAAATATAATTTTAAAAGACATGATGTTCCTATTTCAGTATTTGTTTCCTGTAAGTGAAAAAGTTTAACTGTTTTGCTCTAATTGTGATTGGTTTGCACATCATAGTAAACGATTTTTCAACAATTGATTTCAAACAGATTTTAGGTGACCAGTCTGTAATTCTGTGGCTTTCCCCCCCCAGTTCTAAGCATCCTGTGCTGCAAATTCTATTTTTGACCTAGCCTAGTTTTGAAGTACACAGAGCCGTCAAACCTAATTTGCAGAGTTTTGCACAGAATTGTCCATTAGATGTTATCCAAATACACCCACAAAAACCCAGGGTTTCATTTGATTGATTTGTCCCATTGCAAAATGTGCACCTGCTGTGAAATGAAGTCGCAGAGAAAAAAAAAGTGGAATAATTTAACTTTTTTATTTGTAAAGATAATCAGGGTTTTTCTGATTACATCTTAACTTCATAAATGTTAAATAACCTATCAGCATCTAGTTGTTGTAAATTATGAAAAAGAGTATTGCTGGGAATATTAACCAACTAAATCCTTGTTCTTTAGTGAACATGAAAATGTGTTATGGCAGGTTGTCATTGTGCTCGTGGTAACTTTGACACCGAATAACAAAACTGCCATTTGCACTTAGGGTAAATTGGTTCACTTGTGCTTTTACGGTTCCTTTTATTCTGACATAAATTTATGAACTCTGAAACTAACCAAGTCGTGTGGTTTCCCAGCTGACTTTAACAAATATGCCCATTTCGTTTCCTTCAGTCATCAGAGCACACAGGGTAGTGGTTTCAGACTGGCTGCAGATGCTAAAGGGTGTTCTGAAAGAAAGGGGATTTTTTACAAATTTCTGTGTTGTAAGAGTACATATTATAGTTTTTCACATTAGAAAGTGATCCTTTGATCTTAGTAGTCAATGAATTTGATCAGAGTGTAGAAGGATTCCATGGGACATTGGAATTTTTCAGGATGCTTATGTGATTTTATTTACAATTTCATTTTCGCTGCTTGAGAGTATTTTTTCTCCTGAGCATATTTATTATTGGTATCAATCCTAATATAGCGCAATTTTTAGCAGAATTTTAAGATTTTGTGTTTCAGTTGTGAGGTGGTGTTTTTTTAATAATTTCTGATATGGACTGAGCACTGTCCAACGTTTTTGGATAGGTCAGTTATTTTGAAATACGTGTCCTTTGCTGCATACTGATGGCTGGATTCAGCTGTCCTTGTTTGTATTTAATCTTCCTTGGGAAATCAAGCATTCTGAATAGTTTCAATTTGAAAGGTTTCTGGTGATTTTGCCTAGAATAAATGCACTGATCAGATGCACAAAACTCAATTATATCACTTGCATAAGGGAATGGGTTTTTCTGGCTGAAATATCTGGCTTCAGGACTGGAGAAGATGGGGACTCTAGGAGGTTAAAAAATGTTTCTGTTGGTGGGTTGTGTACCATTTCAAATTCTTTCAGATATTCTGTTATATCCTTTGCAAGCCCTCCAATTACAGGGTGGAAATGATACTAATAATATTAATAATACTTGTTATTTATCTTTAATAATATAGATTTAATTAATGGCCAAATTTTACAGTGCAAACTCAAGTGCACTCTTCTGGAGCATTTCATCTTCCTTATATCAGGCAAAAAATGATTTTCTTTGTTGCACAAACAATCTACTTCAAGATCACCTCTCAGAGGTTTACTCTGTAACATCCTGCTCGATTTAAAAAGTTGTATTTCTGTTAGTCCATTCTTAATGATTAGATGTTGTTTTTCTTGTAACTTTTACACTGAAGGAGGAAAATTTTATGGAGGAATTTTTGCATTTTTTGTCTCCTTCTCCCTTCACCTCTTCCAGTTACTACTAACATCTTTGTTCTTCCTGTAAGCTGAGCAGTTGAATAAGATTGAAGTCATGCCTCTACTTCAGGGCTATTTTTTAGCTTTTTAGTGTAATGGCATTTTCTTTGTCTAGCATCTAGTCAGGCAGCAGAATGTTATTTCTTTGGGATTTTTATATTCTCTTTTTTTCTTATGAGAATTGTAAAAACATGGTATTTCAAAGATTTTTCTGATCTTCCGAAGTACATCAGTTGTTTATAGTACCACAACTAAACTTCAAATCTCTGATTTCTTGCAAACTTTTTTTTTAGTTAACGTGCATGTTCACATACATACTTAGCTAAAAAAATCTGTCTAGCAGATGCACAGCAGTGGGAAAATGCTCTTTTTAGCTTCAGGGTAATAGTATCAATGTAGATGCTTTATCAGAAAAGGACCAAAAATTGCAATTAGGAGAAAAAGCTGAGTTGTTTTCCAAAGTTACAAATGGAAAGATTCTCAAGGTCTGGACAAGTCTCAGAACTGCTCACAGGCATCTGGCCCTTGTAGCAGTCACAAAGACATCTCTGTGACTTCTAAAGTAGGTGTTGTGTTGAAAGAGAAATGTGCTTTTACTAATCAGATACATCTTGACTCATCTCAGAAAGGAACCTTGTCTAGTTTGTACTTTGTCCTTTCTTAGGGCTGTTCCTTCCGTGACTGCAGAATGAAGGAAACACACTTAACACACACTCTTCTTTGGTCGTTCTCTTGGTTTTATGAAATTGCTGCTGTCTGCACAGACCAGTCTATAGTGGACAAAAAATAAAAAGCCTTCAACCCATTTCCTAATTGCAAAAAATACTGCCCAAGGAAACCAAAAATCAAACAAAACCACCAACCAATCAACCAAAACCCTTAGAGAAGCCATGTGGAAGAAAAGACAACATCCAGGAACATCAGCCTGTTGTTCTAAAGGGATAGTGTATGGCTTAGCTTGTTCTTCTGAAGGAACAGAGTTTTTCAGCTTCTCAAGAAAACTGGAAAATTTAGAACTGACAGCATGGGGATAGGAATAGATGGGGAAAATGTTTGAATTCAAATAGTAAAAATTGAGAGGTTTTTTTCTAACAAAACCAGAACAGTTTATCTTTACATCATTTAAAATTATATGGTTTTTGGCTCACGCTACTGTATTGTACTCTACTGGTGAAGCAGGCTAAGAACCTACACTCAGCTACTGCTTTTAGGCTAAAAAGGCGTAATTTGCTGAATGATTGTAATTCACTTGTTTGGTTATATGACTATTGAAACAGTACATAACAGCTTAGTACCTGTTACTCCTCCAAAATACAGACAAGCTGCCTGGTTCCAAGGCATAAGGTCGGTCTTCCCAGAAGTGGCAATTGCAAAACAGGCATTGACTGAATTGAATTTTGATTCTTACCGAAGAACTGTAATGTCTATCTTCCAGTTATAATCTGCAGACAGATCCGTTTCAGTTTATATTTAAATGATTGTAGTTTTCAAAAGAGGCAGTAGGGAAAACCTCCAGAGGGGGCTTACATTTAAAATTGCATGTGATGAATGGCTCTTTGAAGTTGTCCTGCACTGTTGTTAGTGTTTCAGATAATCACTGCTTCCTCTCTGTTTCACAACAGGGATATTCATTGTCAATGTGCCTTTGGAATACAACATCCTACTAAATGCAAGCAGTCCCACTCTGCTGGTGAAGCCAGTAGGACGTGCACATTTTGCCTTTGTGGATGGCCTGGATCCCTACACCCTGTATGAGATAAGAATACAAGCATGCCAGAGTGGTAAGGCAATTTAAAACACTCATCTATGTGACTGGAAGGGATTTTCCAGGTAGATTCAACTCTGCAAAACAGTTGAAATTCTGTTTTTACATTGGAGTCAAATGTTTACCTAGCAAAAAGAAAGCCTAGCACTGAATGAAGCATTAAATATTTCTCCAGGTATCATGTATGTATTTCTCCATACATCATGAATATCTAAAATGGAGTTGTAAAATATGTATTTCAAGTTACACATGCCACTTTATTAAAAGCTCTTCACAAGCAGCTTAAAGATCTTTGAAAATGGTTGTACAGAACTGAATCAGTTCTGTTAACTACGCAACAAAAGAAGTGATAATCACAAAGACAGGAGAGAAGAGCCCAAAAATGACAAAATGCCCTGACTTTGATTGAAATTTTCAAACTTCTATTGAAACAAGTGTTTCCAAAATGACCATTTTGAACCAATTTGCTCCTCACTCTCACTGGTGAAAATCAGGAATAATTCATCAGTAGAGTTGTAGTAATTTAAATGAGTATTTAACAATGAAATGAGGTGAAATGAGGCACCATTTCCACCAGCAGCTTCTTTACTTGACATTCATTTGCTTTTAATGTATTTTTTTGTTGTTGAGGACAAAGCTCTTATCCCTACACAAACTTCTGTTTTTGTAGGTGGGTGTGGAGTGGGCGGTCAAACATATTCAAGAACTGCTGAAGCACCTCCCAGAGAACTGAGCCCACCTATTGTTAAAGCAATTGGACCTGCACTCATAGAAGTGAAATGGGCACCACCCAAGAAACCAAATGGCATCATTACTAACTACTTTATTTACAGGTAAATGCCCTTATTGCCTCAGAATCTAAGTCTTACTGAGCAGTTCCTTTCATTATTCCTTGATATTTTGGGAGGTGAAAAAAGGTGTAGAACGGCATGAAAAAATATACATTACCTTTCAAATGCTAAGGTAAGGAGCTGATCTATGGATGGCCATGTTGGGAGCTCAAACAAGAACCATCTTCCTGAACTACAAATGACAAATAAAAGCACGTGAAAATAGATGTTTTAAAAATTCAAGGGAACAAAAGATTTTATAAAAAGTTCGTAGGATGGATACTTGTACTGTGTTTACCCAGACCACTAGGTACAAACTTCACTCTTCTCTGATAGACAGTTGAGAATTTTGTAATTGAAACTGTAGTAGTTCACAAATTCTGAGACTTTTAAAAGCAGGAACAGGCATCTAAGTTCCTAAACCAGATCAATTTTTCAAGATAATTTATGTTCCTAAATAATCTGGACAGTGATTACAGTGCATCTGTTTATGTTCCTTGGTGTCTGTATTCATCTGCCCTGTGTAGGTTGTTGACTGATGCATTCTCACTTCCCATAAGGAGTTTCCTAAGCCCTGAGTGAGGAGTTTTCTGTTACAGATAGCTGTGTTTAGGGCAGTATTAAACTAGCAGAGCACTGATGTCTGCTGTGCCTGTTGACCCTTTGTTAAAAGCTCGCTGAAACGACCTTCTTAAATAGTTTCAGAAGTCAGAGAATGTAAGACTCAAGCCATATAATGGAGAGGGATTTAAACTCTGAAGTTCCTGGGTTTTCCAGTCTGTGTGGCAAACACATGCTGGGCTGATCCTAGCCTCCCACAAAGAGTTTGGGACTTTTTATTATATTAAAGGTGTGACTGAGAAGATGGGGAATCAAATTACCTTTTGCAATCCTCAGTGATAATTAATATAAATTCACTTTTGCCTTAAACATGTTAGTAATCTCTAAAAATTCCTGCTGTCTTGCAATACCCTTTTGTTTGCCTTTTTTTAATTGTCTGATCAAAAACCCGAGTCCCTCCTCTGCATAAAAAGGAATAAAGTGTATGTTATAGCCCAAGACATGTCTTCACTCTGTTGGTTTTGTAAATAAAGCTGATGATTACCGCTGCTATTCCATGGCAACCATAGAAAGGGAAAACAGGAAATATAATGCAGAAAGCCTGCTTCAGTGAAAAATACTGTAAATTGAATTTGACAGCATTTGATGGCATTTGATTATTCTAGTCACAGCCAAACAATGATATAAAGAGTAATATGAAACAGAATGTGTTACTGCCTAGCGGACTCAAAAGCAATAAACCTTCCTCCAATGTGACACAATCACTTCACAATCATAATTGTAGCCTGTTTGATACCTCTGAGTACAGCAGAAGGGCACTGACTGACATAGATACATTTTGTTTTTTATTTAAAGTGAAATGAAAATGGCGCACTGGGGCTCCAGATACAATCGGTATATTCACCTACATAGGCATGAATCACTTGGCAGTTATTTCAGCTGAAGTTTAAATGTGCTTAGACAACAACAATATCAAATCTTTCTCAGATAGCTGCAAAAAAATCAGAAATGGGATGTAAGCACATAGTTCTTTTTCATTTTGTAGCCACACATGGCCTTACATTGTTATAGCAGCAAGACTGCAGTATTTCTATGGGAGGTTATGGAATGTAATTTCTTCTTCAGTGTGTGCCTCTTCCTTACTGCATCACCACCAAAATAAATTCATTTAACTCAAAACCTGGAATGCTTGGGGACCTAGTGTGTGTGCAGATCTCTGCATTAAAGTGGCAGGACTCGTGCTTTCCTTTGGCATCATAAAAATACTCCCAAGTTTGCAGCCATTTTGCTAGAAACCAAAAAATAAAAATATTATTTTATGATAGAAGAGATGGTGATATTTTATTTTTGATTCATAAAGCAGATTTAAACACAGATCTGAGGCTTTTAAAATTTTCTAGGAAGGACCACAACTTAGAAAAGTTTGTGAATGAGGAAAGATCTGGTTCATGAGACAGTCACCTAATCTAGTTCTGTTCCCATTCATCATGACATAACATTGCTGTGCCACCCACAGAAGTTGCTACTCTGAAAAAAATAATAATATTATGAAAATAGAAGATTTTTTTTTTTTTTCCTGTATTTTAGTAAGTTAGAGGTCACACGAGCTAATGGAGCTGCTCTCTATTGATTACCAGCCGGCTCAGTATAGGAGGCACATGAGATGGCCCTTAAAGACATATTGCCTGTAAAATTAGAAGTATTTTGGTTCTTAACTTCCTTAAGGGAGTGTCTGAATTTCGGTTAAACTGTCTATGTCTTGCCCAATAAGATGCTATTATTTAGTATATATTTGTGAAATTGAAATGTAGCTCTCATGAGCTGACCAGTCCTGTTGGTGAAAATGTAGCAGAAAAATCAAGAGGAAATTTGAGACAGAAGACATGTCTCAGTGGCTGTCATGACTTGCAGTGTAGAGGCTTCTAGACTGACTCTTTATAATTAATTCATTGCTTAACCGTACACTCTTAACCATGAGTTGTACCCACGACAGTTTCCAAGGAACATATGTTACTGGATGGTTTAATGTAGGAACCCCTATGGATGGTTATGTCATTGAATACAAGACCTCCTGAAGGCTTTTATTTATACCTGTAATTGATGTAATACCCAACCTAAACTACTGTAGTACATGCAATAACCTCAAATTCATTTTGCTCTTTTTTTTTTTACATCAGAACTCATGTTTAGAAAAAATACCCAAGTCATAAAAGCTACATTAGTGTAGATTTGTTGAGTACAAATGTAAGTGAGGTTTCTTTGTTTAATTAGATGTGAAACTGCAGAGGGGGAGCACTGCTAATGTTGCATTGTTCCCCCACATTTAACAACACGATTCCCCAATCATTTGAATTTTACCCCAAGACTTCTCAGTGCTCCTAAAAATAACTCCCTACCACTGTGGTAAGGAAAGCAGCAGGCGCTGCTGGAACATGTAATTTAGTTGTATGGTGAAAGGTAAACATGTGAGGAGTAATTCTGGTTTGACCCGCGAGACCTCGGGGATTCGCCGTCTCTGCGCACGCAGGGAAGGCGAGGGGCGAACGCTGCGGTCTGCGCAGCTCTGGAGTCATCTGTCACAAAGAAGATTATATTCTCCTTCTTCTGTCATCCGCCTCAGATTGGCACTGGGGCAGGGAGAATTTGCCCTTATAAAAATAACTATCTGAACATCTTCCAAATGAATGCAAGCAGCAAATCAGACTATGCAGATTAAGAGACAGCTTCCAGCTCTTGGAAATGTTATTCTCCCTTGCAGCTCATTGTACATAAGAAATACTTCCAGTTAAATGAGCAGCTGAATCTTAAATCTTAAGACGATTGAAATGATTACAGATTGTTGAACCACTTCTGTTCAAAGTTTATTCATACATGAAGATATTCTGGGTTTTAGCACTACAGATGGAACCATTTACCTAACCATAAGTTTCATTCATTAAATATTCAGCAGTAATAAGATCTAAATACTTAACCAGGCTACAGTGTACAGCTTTGCCTGTGAATCAGCTTACAGTTGGTGGCATATTTGATCATTCAGTGTGAAAAAACTGTTTATCACAGTTTATAATATTTATAAAACATAAATGTATGTATTTGTGTAAGTCCCATACTGTTTGGTCAGCAAGACACATTAAATGTGACTTTATTGCATTAAAATGTGCTATCTTTTCCCTTATTTACAGCAATTTTTTGGGACATGTTTTTGAGTACACAGAGGAAAGGCTATATTTTTAGGCTCAGGAGAAAGGCATAGTAGTGATTCACCTTTCAGAATTATATGGCTTGCATTACGTCAGTGAGCAGCATCCAAGGGAGAGTTCTGCAGGAAGCTTAACTTGCCTTTATAATAGAGCATGGGGAATTGTATTAAAAATTGCTGCTGGAATTTTGGAGACAATGGGAAATTTTGGACCCTGACTCTTACAGAGAGACTGAGGATTTCTAGGGAATCTTTCCTGCTTGTTCTACCTGCCAGTCTTTGCCCAGTTCTGCCAAGCAACCCTCAGTATCAACATATCTTACAATTTACCTATTTCACTATGATAGAGATATCGCACCTCAAAACTCTTCTGTTTATAAAAAGTCACACTTTAACCCTTATAAACTGAACAGTGTCCATATAATCTGCTTATCTCAGAATTTAGCAACAATTATTCAGCTTCATATAAGAAAATAATGTCTTAGTTCCTGCCCTATATATGCATATACACAAAGGATGAATAAACAGCTGTGTACACACTTGCATTCATTATGGTCTTCATATTTGCATGTTAATACCTGGGAATATATTATTACAAACTGCTAAGATTATCAGTTTTTAAAAATCGATGCTTTTTTATTTTTAAATTAGTTCCTGGTTTGATCTAACAAAATGAAAACCAAAAATATTCTTTGAAACACAGATTTTCTCCTGCCAAAGAAATGTTCTACAGCTTCTATGTGTGTGTGTAGTGATGATGACACCCAGTAGCCAGAAAAACCAATTTGACTTCTGCAAATTTGCCCTACTTGCAATAAAACTGGCAGATAATGTGATTTGGATTTTTGTTGTTGGCATCGAGGGTGAAAGTGCTTTTATGTTCTGCAGAGGCCAAGGTTCTTGTGAAGAGTAGGGGAAATACTTAAATTCATGTGCAGTACAGCCCAACCATCACTGGGATTTATCACAGTGTTTAAATGTAACCAACTTAATTTCACACAAACATTTTTATGCCAAGTGAAAGAATTGATTTGATAACTCTGTTTTGAAGATGAGCACTCAGCTTATTAAAACTGTTGTAAATTATATAGAAAAAGGGGCCATATTACAGAGGGGCTGAGGATCATCTGTAATCTCTGGTAATCAGAGTATCACCAGGTCCAACACAAGCATATCTGGAGTAGTAATGCTATATATACATATATATGTGTACAAATGTGTGTGTCTGTGTATACATAGATATATATATATACACATATATGTACTAAAAGGAAAACCCATTGTGCCAAAAATGTATACAGGAATTTTATTCATATCTCTTAGGTTTGCATTTTTAAACAAAAACAGTGTTGGAAAAAATACGTAGTTTATTACAGAAAACACTATGTGTGATATTTTAATGAGGTTTGGTGGTGGAGCTGCAAATTCAGCTAAGTTTATGCACAAGGGATTACTTATTCCATTTGCAAGAAAAAATGGGATATTTAGTGTGAGCAAACCAGAATTTGAAAGTGCACAGCTTTAGTTTTGAGGGCACGATAGTATATTTATCCCTTGTTCACTAGGTAACATTTTTCTCCAGTAAATTGGTCATAATTTTTCCATAAATGAGGCATCCTGAGGTGCATACCTCTGTAAATAGATTGATTTTCAGAAGTGCTGAAAACTTGCACCCATTTTTCAATTCAAGTCATTGCTTAGCAACTACAGATAAATTTAAAATTTCACATTCTAAGTTCTGAAAGTCTCATTTGTGGTGTGTTCTATCCTAGAAGGACAACATGCTGCTGTGTTGCTATTCTGTTACCCTGGGCTTGTTTGCCATGTTTTATAGTATTCTTCTAGATAAAGGAGAATAATTGATTGCCTAAAAATCTCTCTTCACTACTCAGCACCTAACACAAGTTCAGGAAAATGCTTTTAAGATGCAAAGATAGGTAGGCAGTTCCTTGCGTGTGTATGTAACATACAGAAATAAGTTCAGTATTCTTCTGAGATACAAGTTGAACTTGGAACTTCAGGATCTACTATTATGGGTCTGCTAAAGCTATTTTCAAATTTAAACACACTGCTTTTGATTTAATTCCAGACGTCCTGTGGGCAGTCAAGAAGAGCTGCTTTTGTTCATCTGGACTGAAGGAGCTTTGGAATTCATTGATGCATCCGATGCTCTCCAGCCTTTTACTCTCTATGAGTATCGTGCCAGAGCTCAGAATTCTGTGGGGTCTGTGGACAGCCTGTGGGCTTCAACCCAGACTCTGGAGGCTTCCCCGTGGGGCATGGCAGCCCCTTGGGCACAAGCCACGAGTGCGTACTCGGTGCGGTTGAACTGGACGCAGCCAGTCTCCCCCAACGGTGTCATATCTCTGTACAGAGTGCTCTATCAAGAAAAAGGCAGTGACCCTACATTTAGCACCCCAGCTGTCACAGCACTCACCGTAATGGTAAGAACTGGACCACAAATGCAGTTTTAAGATGTGTTTACTCTGCTTTGATCTTGGTTGTATTTTAAAAGCTCCTTTAACACTGATGTGAAGAGTGGGGTTTACAGTTGCCAGTTGTTCTGTTGGTTTAAGTTTTGTGTTTGGCCCAATGCAGACTAAAACATTTCATGTTAATATTGGGTTTCTGGTAGGGGCAAATAGATTACTCAAAAGCATGGATGTGTCATGTCTGGAGGAATTAAGCACATGCGTTTGTCAGCCTTGCTCTGAAAATACTGTCCTGAGCTTTCTGTCTGGCTGACAAAATTAGTTTCACAGGACCTGTACAAAGAACAGCAATATCACTCCTCCTTGTATAGAGCTCTGTTTTTTTATTTCAGTTGGAATCATAAAGTGAATGAATTAATTAGCAATTACGTAGTTCATATATGCAACCCATTTGCATGTTCCCCTCATAATTCATCCGTAATAAAAGCAGTTCTACTTTTATTTCCAGTTCACGTGCTTATATTAGAATTTTCCTTTGCACTGCTGATCTGTCTTTCCCTTCTCTTTCTTTCCCTGTTTCTATTCAATATGTGAAGGGATAGATTTGGGAAAGGGCATTGTTTTGTGAACTGTCTAACAACATTGTGTAAACCAGTGACAGAAGTGGTTGTGTTTTGTGCATTTACCACTGCTCCTTCCCCCTGTATATTACATTCTAGTCTTTGTATAGTAAGACAGCTTATAGATAGTTGGACTGAACTGTTGTATATTAGGACAGCTGCTGTACTTGGTTGTCTTTTGAAATAAGTTTTAAAAGTTTAAGGAGGTTGTAATAAAGTTTGGTTTCCTCAGCAGTGCCACCTCAAGTTCATGAACCTAGAATTTTCCCTAAATTATGTTCACAGTCCATGTTTGTATCAAATAACACCGGAAATCCCCTAAATTCTTAATCATCCCAATTATAAAGTATCTGCTTGATGATTCAAGTAGGATTCTAAAAAGCTTTCCCTGGAATACCCAGTAGTAACCTTTAAGTAACTTCCTCCGACAAATCTCAACATGACACAGTGGAAGAAGTTTTCAGCTTCATAATCTTACATACCCTTGATCATAGGGTTACAGAGCAGTTTTGTGTCTAGCTTCCTAAATGGATTAAGTTGGTAGTACATCTTTTTCTGAAAAGGAAAACAGGTCCTGAAGTGAATTATAGGAATAATGGATACTTTTGCCTGCGGAAGTAATTGCATTCACATTGCACAGCACGCCGGGCTTTAAAAATTAGATTGGGATTCTAAAGTTCAGTGGCATTTTGGTACTTAGCTCTCTTAACTTAAGAAAAATAACCACCATCATAATTGTGAAGATGTACCTAAGATTTAAAAACCAGTGGGAAGCCAGGGCTTCTCCTACTACTCTGCTTCAGCAGCATGCAACGTGTTGCTGAGCATCAGAATTGACCTGGCTGGTCATGCATTGCAGTGTCTTCTGAGCATGCCAACAACAACAGAAAATGTCCAAGATGGTTGTACTGTGGGCAATAAAACCTACCAAAATGGTCTTTTAAATAATCTTGCTATGGCATGTTTCTTTAACAGCATCAATTAAAAACCTTTTACATTAACAAGCTATTATTTACTGAATTCATATTTTCCTGGCTCCAAAATCCTTTATTTTCCCCAAACAGTATCCTGAATCAAAATGACATTCTGGCAGCATACGTATAGCTGTTCTACTAGCATTGCAGCAAAGCTAGCTTGCATGGGTTTTCTACTGTCCTTTGTCTTGAACATGGATCAATTCTTATTTTTTCTACCCATTTTTATTTAAAATACTTTACTACCCTTTGGGGACAACTCTTTCTGCACATCTCTTCCATCTCCTCCATCAATTGCACTCACTTTAAGCTGTTGCAGCTGTATTAACTGAGTAGAATTGCTGCTGATTTATACCAAGGACCTGAGATCTGAATCCCACGTCTTCTGAATATAGCAGAACAGCTAAAGCTTTGAATCAAAGTTATTGACATACAGTGCATGGAGTCCTGTTATCAAAGATACCTGCAGGAGGTTAGGTCAATTATCCCAGCCGGCAAAAACCTGGACAGCAACTTTCAAAGTTATAAATGCTTAAAAATAGAATTTTATCATGGAATTGCTGATATACCCTTAAATTTAGCTTTGTGAATGAGATACTTTAATTAAAATGTAATTCTATTGAAGGAACTAGAATTCCAATGATTAAACTTCTGCCCCTTTAAAATATAGCCTTCATGGGTACTAGGCTAAATCATTTAATCTCCTAAAGCATCTCTATTGGAGCTCCCTCGTGGGATATGCCATTAGTCATTCTCTCTCTCAGGCTTCCATGTTACAAGTAAGACTTAAAGTATTAAGAAAGCAATGAGTTTGGTCCTTTATTTAATCTGTTACACTCCATTCTTATCCCATTAGATTATTCCAGAAAAAAAAAACAGTGCTAGAATCATGGTGGCTGATCCCACCCTGGCCCTGGGACATAAAGCTTGACCAAAACTTAGAGGAGAAATACAATCCTTGTGACACTGTAGGATACAAATTAAGTTTTTCCTAATGTCCCTGCAGACTGTTCTAATATGACAGCTTCGTTTCCATCCATTTCAGAGCCAAATGCGAAGCATCTTCTGGGTTTTCAAACAATTTGACAGACCTATCCACTATACCTTCCCCAAATCCAGCTATTTAATCCCTGTTAATATGTATTTGAGTTAATATGTCAAAGGTATGGCTGTCTGGTACCTTAAGGTTGTCACTGACCCCTTGAAATTTTACACTGCCTGTGGAGATAAAAACAAGGACTCAATTCTCAGAGCAAAAGCTGCTACCCCTGAAATGAAAGGAGGGTGTCCTGTGCCATTAGAAGCAAGTGACATACACAGGAGCCATTTTGATGCTTCATAGTTAAAAAGCAGTGTCACCCATTTCCTTAGCTTGTTTGGCCAGGAGTGTAGTGACAGATGTTAGGTGACAGCGAGTTAAACTGACATTCTGGTTTATTTGCGGAGCAGTCAAGTCAAGAGTGGTTACAGCAGCACAAGTGTCTCCCACAATTGCACTTCATTTTAACCCTCTAAAGCAAGAATCATATTTAGTGTCTTGACAACATTAACATGAGACAGACGTGTTTATAGGGAAAGGGGTTGGTAGTAGGTTCTCATTCACAGAAATCTGCATAAAGTGACTGGATTGTCAAAGCAAGCTTCTCACTCCTGTGAACTTAGAACTTAAGCTTGTGAACACAAACCCCAGAGCTGATTTAATTATAAAGCCAATGAGTGCCTGCCAAATGTCATCAAAGCATCACAGCTCTTTAACTGCTGTATTCCAAATGTTGCTGTGAGGTAGAACTGTGGCTAGGTTTGGACATTTCTTGGTAGATGTTTTGTGGGTGTATAATGCTGTTTTTCCCATGACAATTATATCAAGTGTTTGGTTGTTTATTGTGAGCAGGAGAATTCAAAGCCAGGAAAATGAGTAAAAAAATATAAAATATGTAGCTGTTAGAATAAGCCTGGAGAAAGAAAAGCATCCAGAGATGAGGGTTAAAAAGGAAAACTCTGTCTGCTATGGGCAGTGCTCCCCAGTTATTATTATGTAGAATCAAGGTCTCAGTGTGTTAAACTCACCTCAGCCAAGTGTAGATAAAAGTGCAATGTGCTTGTTAGAGGATGCAAGAGATAGGTGTAAGCATTCTAGCCCTTTTTCCTGGGAAATCCTGCAGGATTGTGCAGGTCACAATTGTGCACAGGTCTTCTCACAATGTGTTTTGCAATGTGAGGCTCTCAAACCAAAGACCAAACTTATCCTTAAAGACTTTTTTTGGATTAACCCTGCCAGCTTGGGGTGAAAAAATTAACGCATCTCTTAGCTGCTATCATTGCCCCAGCAAAGCCTCTGGTTTGGATGCAGCTGTGCTAACAGCTGAGAACACATGTTGGCTTCCCTTACATTATTTGGGGAGGTGGTATATAACTGCACTGGCCAAGCTTCTCTTGGCAGGTGCTGTGACAGGGAAATCTGTAGACATTGCAGAGTAGCAGTAATAAAGACTTTGGTAGGAGGATGAGGCTTTGGCTAATGTAATTGTGTTGTTATAAGCAGACAGTAATTTAAGCATCAAATAAACTGAGTCAGAATATTTAGTTGACTTGCTGAAAAACTCCATATCAAAAGTAATATATCAGAAGTAATCTTGAGTGGCCAGTACTGTCATACATGCATGCCTCCTATGCAGGATTTTACAGATATCTGGAATCATGCATCTAGAGTTAGTCTCTTTCTATTCAGTGCATTTAAAAATACTTATTGCATGCATGTGTGATCCTTTACATCAATTTCCTCATATAGACCTGCGAACATGTGGCAGCATTAAAGATGAGATACCACATAGTTATTAACTTCCTTGTACAGACTATTCAGAAATGCAGTATTCAGTGCTGTACATGGCAACTTTCTTGTAGAAGAAGTAATGAAGATTGTAGCCACAAGAATAAGAAAAAAATATGCCAAGGAGAGGGACCAATGAAACTTTTTGATACATGCCTATTGCAGATGCCTGGGAAATGGAGTGCAGCCTATGAAAAGAGGTTGAGTGCAAGGGAAGGAATCCCTGCACGTGCCATAAATTCAGAAGATGTGCTACTTAGCAATGAGTGAAAGCTGTAAACGGCAGTGGAGGGCAAAAGTTAATTAGGCTATTGTGCTGCTGTTAGACAGTGGAAAGTAGCCACCACCAGAAACAAGATGGCTGCTCAGCAGTGCCCTAATGCAGCCAAAAGATCATCTCCTTAGCTCTGCAAGGGCTTATGGGTTAGGGGAAATCATACACAGATGACTAATTTTTTTATGGTTCACAGACGATCAAAGTGAAATTCAGCAGCTGTTCAGGACAAGTGACCACTCTAACGGCTGTAATATAACCTGCTAAATAGAGAGGGAATTGCATGAGAGCAAGAGGTTAGCTGTGATTATCGGCAGGTGAGTGCTTTATTGAAGTTGAAAGACCATTAACATTGATGGAGTAATTATTTCAACTTGAAAGTAATTACCTTGATGGGTGATAACTTCTCCGGTGTTCCCAGATTTGATTGGACCAAACAATTGTGAACTCTTGAAGCCTAGAAAAATATTACAACAATACTGCAATGTTTAAATTACTGAAACCACTGTTAGAGTATTTTAATTATGCCTAACAGTGAAAAGATTTTAACGTACAACAACTGGTGACCTCTCATGTATAGAGACATTTGCTTTCTAATTTCTATGAAATGATCCCCACCTACCACGTGTGTGCTGTATGTGATGGGTTTGCAAATGAATCGTTTGATTTACATGCAGTTTTTAAGGTTCAAAGCCTTATTTTAGCACAGTTTCACGAAGGGCTCATACTGGAATGCTCTAATTGTTTTATTTTCCAGGAAAGCCCAGTAATATAAAATTCTTTCCATGTTTTAATCTCTAGACCTGTTAAGCTTACACAGGATGAATACAGGACAAGTGCTGCTTCACATTGAAGGCTGCTCAAAAAAAGTGTGTGAGGCAATCTGTGTCTCACAGATTCTGTTGTTTCCACACTGCTGCAGAATATGCTGGATTTGGCACTACAGCTCTGTTTAAATAAGCATTTGGATTGGCACTATGATGCCCCTCCAGAAACTGATTAAGTGCTTCAGTAAGCCCCTCCTATCAAGACAGACATGTAGAATTGCCTAATTAGAGTAGAAAGGATGAAATGGATTGTTGCACAACTTTGATGATTTTGAAGTACTGTGGTAATAGAACCAGAGGGGAATGGTGAGAGAGAAAGAGAGAGGCTTCAGCTCTTCTATTTATACCATCCTTGCCCTAAACAAGGCCACTTCACTGTCTCCTGGATGTTTCCGGCAGCCCCAGAAACATAGCTTTAGACCCTGCTGGAACTCTGCCAGAAAGGAAAGAATCCTTGTGAGTTAGGAAGGAAAGGTTTGTCTGGTGTCTGTGAGGTCTTAATATGTTATCAGACAACTGGTGATTTGAATTAGTTAAGGTTACAGCAAAGACATTTATTTCACTTTTTTTCTTTAATGTTTTCTCCCTAATTCTGTGTGCAACACGAAGCTGACATAATTTTGTCTTTCAATAAATTTTTGGACCAGACAGAAGTAAAAACACTGATAGAGTTATATCTCACCATGCCTAACCACACTCTAGATTGACTAGGCCAGAGTGCCTGGATCAATAGGTAGTTTCTTCTGCAAGTAAATTAGTCATCTGTTTGGAAAAATCTGGTGTATTTTATCCTTGGGCTTCTCCTTGTGCAAGGTCCATTTTTCACCCATTGTGTAGTCTTTTTTTGATGAGTGAAATACATGCAGAATTAGGTCTTTTGAGAGATATTCATAATGTCTGACTTCAAACATCTACCCTAGTTAAGGGCATGAATATCCTCTATGGACCATGAAACATCAAGAACATCTAAGGCATGGACATTTACCATCCTTGGGCTGCAGCTGTTCATACGAGACTGCTTTCCTGTGGTGCACTTGTGTGCCACTAGTGATAAGTGTCAGTCAAAAAGGTGGTTGATTTTACACTGACTAATCGGCTTTCTTAACCCACACAATGGAATTATGCAGTTTGACAGGTTTAAAAGATGGTACCCTTTGACAGAAAGATGGTGGTGGGCAGCACTCTGGAAGTGGTAATCATCTGTGTGTGTGCACCTGCAGCCATGAGAGAATAGGTGACCACCTGACAACGCCTAAAGGCTGATGGCTAAAATGAGATTGCATAAATGTTCCGTATGCTCTTTCTCTAGGTATGTTTTTATATATGCTTTGTATTTATGCTTTTTGCTGTGATTTTTTCTGTATTTGCATTCCAGTTGTGAGACTAAGATCAAGCTAACCAGGCAGTGTAGAAAAACACCACTGACAGAATGTTTTCTAATTTGTAAAAACAAAATAAGCAAAACAGAAATCCCCACAAACCTTCATCTTATTAAGTATAATTTGTTAGGAAGATTTAATATGGGGACGTTCTTCCCTTTGTGCCGTGTTACGTGACTGCACTAAATCAGCTTTAAAAAACAATGTTTTAGCAAGCTACAGATGCTTTTTCATATATAAGTAGAAAATAAAAATGAAGAAGGAGGAGGCAGAAATTTGTTGGATAATACGTACAGCTGCTTTTCAAATTAGATATCTGTTTAAAAATGCTTAATTGGATTTGACTAGATTTTAATTCACATTTAGCCAACATTCTTAAGTGGATGTATCAGGCAACTCCAAGATAACGCTCTTTGTTGGTGAAGTCATAGGGCAGCTTCCTAAAATCCCCAGGGTCATGCCCAGCAGTTACAGATACAGGAATTCTTCAGCTGATAATTAGAAAGGCCACTCTCCAGCCTCCATCCTACTCTCCAGCCCCACTTCCCTCCACAGATAAGGTCTTTAATTCAAATTGGCTGAGAAGTGTTATGTCACATGCTTATATTTCATGGGGAATTTTAGCAAGCAAAGGGTAATTTTAATAAACAGAGAATCCTACCTTTTTTTCTTTTTTTTTAGTGAAAAAAAAGGCAGCAAAAGCAAGCCATAGGACTCATGGGAATTGCTAGTATAACACAGAGCCTCATACCACTGGGGACTCCATTTGAATCTAATCCAGGTCTACAGTCACCAAAGTCATTCTCATCAAACAGCCATGGGGTGTCCTATGCAAGATAAGTTTAGTATTCTCAGCTGACCTCCTGTCCTTTCTCTTTACTGCTCCCTTTTGAATCCATTCCCATCACTCAGCTTCACAGCCTCATTCAGACTCATCCCCCCTATGCTTGTCGCAGTTTCCCGTTTTCTGCCTGCCGAGTGACCTCTCTCTCTCCTCTTTTCAGATTCTACAAAAAGCCCTGGAATGCATGTATAATCTTGCTATGATCTTGCCCCCTCTTTCTTTAGGGAGCAAGACCCTAATATCTGCATGGTGCTAAAAGATGAGTTTACCATCAGAAAGCTCTTTGGGAGTGGGAATGGGTGTCCGTCTGTTAATTTACAGCATTATATAAATATTATTTTTGAGACTGTAACAGCAATTATGGTGAATAGGGGCCAGATGGCCTCTGTATCTAGAAAGCAGAATGGCAGTGTATTTTTAATGGACTTAAATGTTACTTTTTGACAGGAAGCTAATATTAAATTCTGTGTTTTAGGTGCCTGTCAGGTGAGTAGGGCTTTGAGTTTTGGTTTTTCTTAAATTACTAATGTCATGCCTGGATACTTCTGCCCACTAAAGCCCTTTTCTGTGGTGGGGTCTTTGTTATTGCTCTGGTTGTGTTGTTTTGTTTTGTTTTTTTAAGGATGGTTATTGATCTCTTGCTGAGCTGAGATTTCAGTTTTATGCCAGATAGTTTGATTAATGGGTTGGTTTCTGTAAGTGGACTGAATGGGGATAGGAAGCACAAGCCGCTCATGCCGCCAACCCTAACTCCGTCAAGACGCATAGCTCATTATGAAACAGTTATCAAGTATACATGAAAAATTAATTGGGCTCAGTTTGATTCTGAAAAGGATCAGCTTTCTACTTGGCGGTCCCCCCAATCTTTCCAGATGTTGCACGCTAGCCCCTCGAGAAGCAGCGAAGGGAGATGTATTAATACATTGTATTGATTAGATCAAGACCCCTGACAGTTATTTGTAGAGATACCATCTGGCTGCTGTTCGAATTCCTTCACCAAAAACAGGACGTGACATGTTATTAATCTCAACTCTCTAAGTATAGACAGTTGCCTTTTCTGCTAAACCGCATTTTACCATTCCGTAGGAGATGGAGGCAGACCTGAAGGGTGCTGAAATTAAGGTTATTACACAAATTGAGCCATATGGTCCAAATATTTCAGCAAGAAAATTGCCAGGCAATAAAAATTGCTCCTGCCTTCCTAATGGTGTAAATTACAGTTTAACCATGGCTCTAATGATGTCCTTCTGCCGCGCTTAACTACTGTTACATGAAGGACATTGTTTTAAAAATATAAAAAAACAAGTAAATGCCAGCAGCGTGTTTTACAATCTGTTAGTGTGTCATTAAGAACACTGTCAGAATTACATAAACATAATGGCAGGCAACCTAGCATACAAAAGAATGAGTATGGAAATAGAAAGCGTCTTGAAAACTCCTTTAGCTTAGTCAAGAGCCCTTTCCTTTCTGGAACTTTTCCAGTATGGGAAAATGTGGCTGCTTATTTATTCCAGTTCTCACCCAGGCTCTGATGGAGACTTTAAAAACTGAAAAAAACCCCCACTGAATATTCCAATGCATTTTGAACAGGTGACAATGGAGGGGTATAAATTTACTATCACATTATGCTGTAGCTGTATATAAAGTTAACTGGGTATGAAAAAGAAATCCAAAATGTGACTCTCATTTCAAAGTGCAGCATTCTTTTGATTCTTTTGGATCATAATGGGACTTTCTGTTGTTTTTCAGATTGTTGGGAGAATTGCAGTGTATTAAAAGTATTTCAAAGCTGAAAAGCTCTGTGAGATTTTACCGACAGAGTTGACAGTCTTAAAAATTAGTTATTAAAAATAGTTGAAAAACAAAAAAACAAAATGGAAGTGGTTATCCAGTCAGCAGGTGCATTACTGACTGATTCTAGTGATTCATCTTATAAGGTGGGAATTCAATTGTAATTAAATAAATTGAATAATTAGCTAATATAATTTAATTTTGAAAACAGTCATACAGCTACTAAGTTTGTAAAGGGAAAATTCTGAGATGGCCATACAAAGAGGAAAAATTACAGAAGTTTATAATAAATGCTATTTGGAGTATTGAGTTTGACCCCTCCTGCTTTCAGCCATGTGCAGATTCTAATAGTTTATATATGCCAGCCCTTTTGGTAAAACAGCCTTGCACAGCCATGCTCCCAGCTTGGGATGAGGCTGCCTGGGTGCACATCAGCAGTTCAGGGCATGTGCCCTTGGAGGGGTCTGTACCCTGGTGGGTGCTGAAAACCAAGGGGTCCCAAGCCCCACTGCTGCCACCCCTGCCTCCCTTTGCCCTCATCACTCGGGGTCTGCTGTGCTGGCAGAGCTTCTGCTCCCCTCTCCTGTGCCCCTTTGAAGGCAGGAACTTCCACACCCTTGCAAGGGCGCCCAGTTCCTGCTGGATCTTCACGTTGGTTGAAATGTGTTCTGACAATGTTGAAAGCACAACTGAGCAATGTCAGAGAGACAAGGGAAGGGAGATTGTGAATTAGCTGTCTGGGCTGACTGGCTGGTGAAGGAGCTGACAGGCAGCTCTGGTATTTGTCTTCAGACCTAGCACAGTTTCTGAATTGTGTGAAGATCTTGTTTGTGCATGGAGCAGGGAAAAGATGACAGGGGACTTTTAGTCTTGACTAATTTAAATTGAGCCCAAACCAGACAGTTAATCAGATTCAATAAAGTTCACAACAGTGTTTATAGTTGTCCTGCTTGCTTCTCAGTAGCAGTATGATCATGAATGAAAACATCCAAACATAAGTAATTCGTAGTTGGTTGGTTGGTTTGTTTCCAAAGAAACGGAAGGCAAAAAATAGTAGACTCCTGTGAGGATGGTAGTCTGAAAACTGATCTGCAATGTGTGGGAGTACTTTACATATATATAATCTCTATTAGGAGGAAACAAAGTCCGATTTATGAGTTTATCCCCTCATAAACTACAAATATTTCTCTCAGTACCTTGAACTTTTTGTCTGACCAAAGTTACAGAACTGCATGACAAATGGGATCTGCAGCATCCAAGTGTATTTATACCCTACTCACAAGGACCCATGATGGATGGATTTTATTGTTTAACTGCAAAAACTGTAGTGTTCTCAAGTCTGTTTCTTTAGCATTTTTAAAGAAGATCTCTTTGGTCTTTAAAGAAAGAGAGAGATTGGTACAGATGTCCCTCCATCAGCATCTGACAGGCCAGATGATTTGGAAAGGACATGCTTGTTATGAGTGCCAGAAAAACTATGAGCGTGGAAAGACGGTTTCTACCTGTGAAATGGAGGGCTTGCTGCAAGAACCCCAACCAAAGCTGCTGGTAGATTCAGAGGAATGTTTCTCACCTTATTAGTAGGTGCCATGTCAGAGCTTTTGTGGAATAAAATATCATCTGTTACACCTCTGGCACCTTCAGGCTTCTTTGCTGCTGCAATCCAAACGGTGGAAGCTGTTCCTTCCTCCCTTCTTTTCCCTTTGCCAGCCTTCCTTCCTAAGAGCACAGTTAGAGACTATGATAAGAAGCAGGAGTTTCCATCCTGAGGGTCTAGTAGAAAATAACTTCAGTGTTTTTCAGAGTTTTCGTAGGTGATGCCTGGGAGTGGCTACCTAAAAACAGAGGCTAGGCAAGAGTTAAGAGAGTAAAAGTAGGTATTTATTTGAAGGGCCTTCAAAGGTACATCCTGGGCAGTCAAAACGCTGCACCCAAGATGGACCCCGGGTCATGGGTTCTTCACACTTTTATAAGTTTGGTCCATTTGCATATCAGGGTTAATTCTCCAATTATAATTTCAGTTAAATATGTAATTACCCCAGGTTTACCCCTCCTCTCAAAGGCTTTAATTTATACAGTCTGGGGCCTGGGACAATCGAGATGTCCTTGAAGAGCAAACCCAGGGAGGTTTGTTATGTCTAACCAGCATAACAGCAGCTAACAGGCTGCACAAAACTTCAGAGTTACACACTAGGCAGTACAGGAGCTGAAAAATATAAAAGTTAAACCCTAAGGCATCATAGGAACTTGTTTCTGTTCCCAGATACTCTGAGAGTCCTGCAGTCCTTCCAACAGGCAGGACTCTGCTTCAGTCAGGTAATGTCCTGTAAAGGCCTTGTATCATCAGAGGCTATGTAGCTACACAGGCAAAGCTCTGGGAGACAACCATTTAGATGCTCGCTTGAGGCAACCTGTGGCTGGTGCAAGAGCAGCAGCAGGACCTGCAGCGCAACGTCCTTAAGCTCTTCAACTTTGCAGCTGTGGCTATCTTCTTTGAACTAATCTATGGCTGTTCCACCTTCCTCTTTTATGGTAGCGTGTTTGTCTTCTCAGCAGTTCTGTGCTCAGACCACCCTAAGGTGGAGATGATGAGGCTGCTGGGGTTTGGTCCATCTCAGTGAGACCCCTGGAGTGGGTTGTCTGTGTGCCAAAAGGACACTGAGGAGTAGTATATTTACAACAGGAAGATGTACAGAGGTCCCAGGATCTAGTTAACCTATTGGGGCATATTACAAATCATTACTTGTTTTGGTTCTGAATTTTGCTCCAAGTGTTTTTCTAAGTCCACTTCCAGCAGATTTGAATGCATCAATTATTTTTTTTCCCATCCAGAGCAGAGTTCCTAGTGTGGGACAAATATTCCATTCAGCGTGGAGATGCTACTCTAGTGGCTGCAAAAAAAAGGGCATCGAGTTTACTATTGTCCCACAAGATCAGAATTGCAAATGCACTTTTAGTATTGCAAGAGAGTGAGGGAAGTGGACTCCTTGCAGTGATAAATCTTCTGTATTTTTGCTATAAAGAAAACTTTACACCGCACAAACAAAATGAATGAAACTTTGCAGAGCTCTTACATTTCAACAGGCTTTAAAAAAGAATTAATGAGAAGTCAGAAGACATCTTCTCCCAGATGAAGTATTATTCTTGTCATTACGGTATAATAAAATTATTTTTTATTGTTTTCTCTTCAGGGGTTCGAGACAGATGATAATTTAGATTTTCTCTAATACTAGTCTATGCTAGAAATGCTACACCCCTGATGTACTAGTAGATCATGAGATTTATACTATAGTTGTAGCTTAAGACAGTGACATATTTAAGTGCTGTGTTTAATGTTACTGTAAAGTCCAGGCCTAAAAAGACTGAATAGAGACCCTGGGAGCAAATGGGAAAGAAAACATCACCTTTTCCCAGCAGGTAACACCATAGTTTGAGCTCTAATAGCCCTGATGTCAAATACAGTACTGCCTTTGAGACCAAACAGAGTTGAGAACACGTGGCTTTTGAAATAGGACATTTCTGAGACAGAAATTCACAACCTCTATTTAATGCTGCAGTTTCTTCTTCTGGTCCCACACAGAAGCATTGCAGCACCTTGAGTTGCTTTGGTAACAAAGCCCCATGTTGATATTTGGTCTGAGGGTTTTAATGGAAATTTTAAACCACACTTGAGTTATGTCATCTCAGACTGAAGATCATCTCCAGCATGCTGGCCTGTGCATGGAAAGCAGGAGGCTGTTTGCTTTAGTATTAACTACATAGATATTTGCTTCAGATTAATGAAAGCAAATCCCTGTTCTGGTTGGGTGCCCCCTACATTCACCCTGTAGTTTTGTTTTTCTGCTTATGAAGACCCTGATCCAGAATCCCTGGAAAAGCAAATGGAAGCTTACATTGATTTTTAAAGTCCTTTAAACCACTGCAGTTTAATTTCTGAAGCTGTGAGTGGTTTTCTGTTTCATTTTAAGAAAAAATGAAGAGACCACCTGGAGGGTCTCTTCTTGTGTGCTGTATGAAATTATGGTCAATGGCATTATTTCTCTTTGGGTCTTGCATGAATTTAAGAAAACACCTGTGAATTCTATGAATTTACCTTGGATGGCAAATCTAGGCAAGTCTCATGACTAATGTGTCATGAGAGAGAGTGAGGCTGCTCTGACAGGCCATTCAAAAGAGACGTTCACTTTGGAGAGAAAATCTACCACTAGCCCTAGCCCGAAACCTAATCCTAGCGCTAATCCTAACCCCAAATAAAAACCATAACCCTAATCCTAACAAGAACCCTAACCTCAAATCTGAACCCTAAACCTGACCTTCAGAGTAATCCGAATCTAATCATAATCAGGGTCTACCCTAAACCTAAATCGAAACCTAAACGTAACCCCAAAAAATAAGGCTAACCTTAAACCTTCACAAAGAAAGGCAAAGCCTAAATTTAAGACTAAGAAAAAGCATAACCCTAAGCCTACCCCAAACCCTAAACCAACCCTAACACAAAATCTTCTCCCTAACCCAAAAACTAACACTAAAAGTAGACATAACCTAATACCTTACTCAAAGCCTAATCCGAAATAGGAATTTAACTCTAATCGTAAAACTAGCCCTAACCCTAATCTAACCTTAACCAAAACGGTAAACCTAACCGTAATCCTAATCTAGCTAAAAAACTGAGCCTAGCCCTAAACATAATACTAACCCTGCTCTAACCCTAACCATTAAACAAACCGTAAATCTAACTCAGACTCTACCATTACCCTAATCTAAATATAACCCTAACCTAAACCGAACTGTGCCCCTAAACCATAACCCTAAACCTAATCTAATATTAATCCTACCCCAAACGTCAACTCTAAACTAACAAAAATCCTATCCCTAATTCTAACACATAACGAAAATAATCCTAACCCAAATCCTAATCCTAGCCCGAAACCTAACCCTAACCTTAACCCTAACTCTAACACTGATCCTAACATTACTCTAATCTAACCGTAACCCAGACCTAAACCAAGCCCTGACCCTAAACCATAACCCTACTCCTAATCTAAAACTAATCCTACCCCTAACACTGACCCTAATCTAACCAAAATCCTAACCATAATCCTAATCGTAACCCTAAAACTAATCATAAACCTAACCCTAACTCTGACCATAACATTACCCTTATCTAACCCTAACCGAAAACAAACCCTAGTAGTGAAGCACAACCCTTAACCTAATCTAAGACTAATCCTACCCCTAACACTAACTCTAATCTAACCAAAATCCTAAACCTGATCCTAAACCTAACACTAAAACTAATCCTAACCCTAATGCTCATTGTAGCTGTTACCCTAAACCTAACCCGTAATCCCTAACCCTAAAAATAATCCTAACCCTAACCCCTACCCCTTACCACTAAACTCTAAGCCCTAACCCTAATCTAAATCTAATCGTAATAATGATCTACCCTAAACCTAAATCGAAATATATACATAACCCCAAAAAATAACGCTAATCTTCAACCTTTACAAAGAAAGGCAAAGCCTAAATATAGGATTATGAAAAAGCATAATCCTAACCCTACCCCAAACCCTAAACCAACACTAAAAAAAATCTTATCCCTAACCCTAAAACTAACACTAACCCAAGGCCTAAACAACTTAATCAAATCCTAATCCTAAACAAAAACTTAACCCAAATCCTAAAACTAACTGTAACCCTAATCTAACCCTAACCAAAAGGATAAACCTAACCGTAATCCCAATCTAGCCAAAACACTAAGCCTAGCCCTAATCATAACATAAACCCTGCTCTAACCCCAACCATAAAAGAAACCACAAATCTAACTCAGACCGTAACATTACCCTAATCTAACCCTAACCCTAACCTAAACCAAACCCTGGCCCTAAACAATAACCCTATACCTAATTTAAAACTAATCCTAACCCTAACGCTAACTCTAATCTAATGAAAATCCTAACCCTAACCCATAACCCCTAACCGTAACCCTAATCCTAATCTAATCGTAATCATGATTTATCCTAACCCTAAATCGAAACCTAAATGTAACCCCAAAAACTAAGGCTAACCTTAAACCTTTACAAAGAAAGGTGTCCTGGGTTGAGGTGTATTCTATTACCATCCTCATGAGCCGTTGAAATCAGGTGGGGCAGTGTTTCCTTGCCTCCTCCCCCCAGACTATCTTGCTGTTAATGGCCCATCATTGTCCCTAACCCGAACCTAAACCAAAACCTGGTCCTACACCATAACCCTAAAGCAAATCTAAGACTAATGTTACCTCTAACACTAAATCTAATCTAACCAAAACCCTAACCCGAAATCCTAACCCGAAAACTAATTCTAATCCTAACCCATAACCCCTGACCCCTAACCCTACCCTAATCCGAATCCAATCATAATCATGATATACCCTAAACCTAAATCGAAACCTAAACGTAACCCCAAAAATAAGGCTAACCTTAAACCTTTACAGAGAAAGGCAAAACCTAAATTTACGACTAAGAAAAAGCATAATCCTAACCTTACCCAAAACCCTAAAACAACCCTAACAAAAAATATTATCCCAAATCCTAAAACTAACATAAACCTTAGGCCTAACCCTATCCCTAAATCTAACTAAGACCCTAACATTACCCTAATCTAACCATAACCAAAACCTAAACCAAACCCCTACCCTAAACCGAAACCCTAAACCAAATCTAAGACTAATGCTAACCCTAACACTCACTCTAATGTAACCAAAATCAAAACCCTACTCCTAACCCTAATCCTAAAATGAATTATAACCCTAATCCTAACCCTAAACCTAACCCTAACCCTAACCGTACTCCTAACCCTACTCTTAACATTAACCCTAACCCTACACCTAATCTAAAACGAATCCTACCCCAACCCTACACCTAGTCTAAAGCTAATCCTACCGCAATGCTAACTCTAATCTGAAGAAAATCCTAACCCTAACCCTGACCCTAACCCTAAAACAGAACCTAACCCTAATTCTAATCCTAACCCTAACCCTACTCGAACCCCAAAATCCTAAATTCTAACCCTAACCATAATCCTAAACCTACCCCAAACCCTAAACCAACCCTAACACAAAATCTTATCTCTAACACTAAAACTAACACTAACCCAAGGCCTAAACCGTTATTTTAATCAAAGCCTAATCCTAAACATAAATGTAACCCTAAATATAATCCCAACCCTGTAATACTCTGACATTAAAATTACCTTAATCTAACACTAACCCTAACCTAAACCAAACCCTGGCCCTAAACCATAATCCTAAACCTAATCTAAAACTAATCCTACCCCTAATGCTAACTATAATCTAAAAAAAATCCCAACCCTACTCCTAACTCATACACTAAAACTAATCCTAAACCTAATCCTAACCCCTAACATTGAAATCCTAATCCTAACCCTACTCTAAACCAAACCCTAAACCCAACCCTACACCTATTTTAAAGCTAATCCTACCCTAATGCTAATCTGAACAAAATCCTAACCCTAATCCTAACTCCTAACCCAAAACATAAAACGTAACCCTAACTCCAAACCTACCCCTAATCTATAATGAATCCTACCCCAAACCTACACCCAATCTAAAGCTAATCCTACCCTACGCTAACTCTAATCTGAAGAAAATTCTAACCCTAAACCTAAAACTAAACCCTAATCCTAATCCTAGCTGTAGACCTAACGCTACCCTAACTCTGACCCTATATTGAGTTCCCTGTGGATGTTAAGGATGGCATAATCTTCTTGTCAGTTCTTTTCTCTTTTTTCTCCATGACCTGCACTGTGTACACCATGCTTAGGATCAGAGCTATGGCACAGCATCCTCAGGATGAGAGGGAAAAAAGGAGCCGAGCAACAAGCACAATGTCTACACCGATTGTCGCAAAGAAGAAAGGAACCAAAAGTGTAGTGACAGCATCCATCTCTACTCAGACTGTCACAGAGGAGAAAGAACCCAGACCCAAGACCACAGCGTCCATGTCTACGCAGACTGACACAGGGGAGGAAAAAACCAAAGGAGCTGTAAGCATCTCCACACAAACTGTCACTGAACCAGAACAGCCCAAACCGATTGCAGTTGCCCCCGTCCAGAAGAAGAAATCAAAAAGCAAGTCAGTCCACATAGTGACTGACGAGGATGCAGCAGGACCTTCGCACCCAGCAGAAGAGGCAGAGCCAGAGATCATCACTCGGTCACTATCCCTGGGTGAGCTGCGTGACCTGCGGAGGGAATTCATGCGCCAGACGAATGAGTCCATCCTGACCTGGCTGCTTTGCATCTGGGACGCTGCAGCGAATGACACCATTCTGGACGGAAGTGAGGCCAGGCAGCTGGGATCTCTGTCCCGGGATGTGGTCATCGACCAGGGGATCGGGAGAACCCAAGAAACTCTCAGCCTCTGGCGGCGACTGCTTACAAGTGTAAGGGACAGGTACCTTTGTAAAGAAGACCTCCAGGTGCACCAAGGGAAATGGAGCACAATGGAACAAGGTATCCAGTGCCTGAGGGAATTGGCTGTGCTGGAGATCATTTTCTCAGAAGACGAGAGATTTCCTAAGAGCCCAGATGGTGTCCAGTGCACGTCACAGATGTGGTTGAGGTTCGCACGCCTTGGACCAGAGATATACTCCCGTTACCTGGCAACGCTGCAATGGAGGGAAGGCGAGGACAGGGTGGGCGTCTTGGTGAACAAGCTGAGGATTTACGAGGACACCGTCACAGCCCCGTTTCGCACCCATGTCTCATCGGTGGAAACAAGGCTGGCTGAGCAAGTCCGGGGCTTGATTGAAGAAGGCCATCAGAAACTGAAAAAGGAACTTAAGGAAGAGATTTACCAGATCTCGCCAGAACCAACAAGAGTCTCTGCCATTAGGAGCCGGCATCCCCCAACCAGGGACAGAGGATACACCCCACGAGGTAATCTCTGGTTTTTCCTTCAGGAACATGGAGAAGACATGAGTAAGTGGCATGGAAAACCCACCTCCTCCTTAGCAGCCAGGGTACATGAACTAAAAAGAGGGACAACTACCACAAGAAGTGCATCTAGAGTCAACGTTGCTCCGGTCTCTCGCACACAGAACTCCAGGCGGTATAGGAATGATAATGTGACCGATCCTCTTGAGGGGACCTCAGGAACGTATTCACCAGAAGGGAGCAACATGCAACATACCGATGGGCCCGTGACCAAGGGGTGGACCTTACCATGGACAGCATTTCACAGGTCATCCACAGTTGTGAGACTTGTGCTGCAATCAAACAGGCCAAGCGGGTGAAGCCTCTGTGGTACGGTGGACGATGGTCAAAGTACAGGTATGGGGAAGCCTGGCAAGTTGATTACATCACCCTTCCCCAAACCCGCCAAGGCAAGCGCTACGTGTTGACCATGGTTGAAGCAACCACTGGATGGCTGGAGACCTACCCTGTGCCTCATGCTACAGCCTGGAACACCATCTTGGGCCTGGAAAAGCAAGTCCTGTGGAGACATGGCACCCCTGACAGGATCGAGTCAGACAACGGGACTCATTTTAAGAACAGCCTCATCAACACCTGGGCCAGAGAACACGGTATCGAATGGATATATCACATTCCTTATCATGCACCAGCTGCCGGAAAAGTTGAACGCTGCAATGGACTACTTAAAACCACCCTAAAGGCACTTGGTGGGGGAACCTTCAAAAATTGGGAAGTGAACTTAGCGAAGGCCACCTGGATGGTCAATACCCGAGAGTCCATCAATCGAGCTGGTCCTGCCGAGTCTGAACCCTTGCACACAGTGGATGGAGATAGAGTCCCTGTGGTATACCTGAGAGGCATTTTAGGAAAGACTGTTTGGATTAATCCCACCTCATGCAAAGGCAAACCCATCCGTGGGATTGTCTTTGCTCAAGGACCTGGTTGCACTTGGTGGGTAATGCAGAAAGATGGGGAAACCCATTGTGTACCACAGGGAGACCTAATCTTAGGTGAGGATGGTGTGTAGGGTTTCATTGTATATGTGTGTATGTAGGTATGTATATGTGTGTATATATATATGTATGTGTGTTTAGAGTTTAAGAAGGTATTGTTTTGGGATGATGTAGATGGTAATAGAATAAGGGGTGGATAATGTCCTGGGTTGAGGTGTATTCTATTACCATCCTCATGAGCAGTGGAAATCAGGTGGGGCAGTGTTTCCTTGCCTCCTCCCCCCAGACTATTTTTCTGTTAATGGCCCATCATTGTCCTGCTGCATGACTCAGAGATAACTCCCTCCGGACTATCTTCTGTTAATGAGCCTAATCAACACTTGGCCTCATGACTCATTACCCCATTGTGAGATGCTCCACCCAGAGGGAGGAACCAAGCATCCCATCGTGCATATAATCTGGGACTCTGAACACCAGAGACACTCTTCCCACTGGATTTCCAGAGGACAGAAGCTACACAGCCACCACTGGACTTTCTGAGGAAGAGCAGACCCCTTCTACCACAGGATCACCACTTCAGAGGACTGCTACCACCACCCTGCCTGACAGGGCCTCAGGTTGTATCTTGACTCTGTCAGTGTTTTCTTTTACTTTCTTTTCCTTTCCTTTAATTTCCATTAAATTGTTATTCTTACTTGGTGCCTCCCACTGGTTTATTTTCAAACTAGCACAACCCTACACCTAATCTAAAGCTAATCCTACCCTAATGCTAACGCTAATCTGAACAAAATCCTAACCCTAATCCTAACCCTAAAACTAATCCAAACCCTATTCCTAATCCTAGCCCTAAACATAACCCAAACCTGAAACCTAACCCTAAAGCTAACCCTGGCCCTAACCCTAACCCAAACTTCTCCTACCCCTAACGCTAACTATAATCTAAAAAAAATCCTAACCCTACTCCTAACTCCAACACTAAAACTAATGCTAAACCTGATCCTAATCCTAACCCGTAACATTTAACCCCTAATCCTAACCCTAAATCTAAACCAAACCCTAAATCCAACCCTACACCTATTTTAAAGGTAATCCTACCCTAATGCTAATGCTAATCTGAACAAAATCCTAACCCTAATCCTAACCCTAAAAGTAATCCAGACCCTATTCCTAATCCTAGCCCTAAACCTAACGCTAACCCAAACTCTGACCCTAACATAACCCTAATCTAACCCTAACCGAAACCAAACCCTCACCCTTCACCACAACCCTAAAGCTAATCTAAAATTAATCCTACCCCTAATGCTAACTGTAATCTAAACAAAATCCTAACCCTTCTCCTAACCCTAACTCTGACCCTAACAGTACCCTAATCAAGCCCTAGCCCTAACCTAAACCAAACCCTGGCCCTACACCATAACCCTAAACCTAATCTAAAATTAATCCTAACCCTAATGCTAAATCTAATCTAACCAAAACCTAGCCCTAAAACTAATCCTAACCTGAACCACTAATCTCGAAATTCTTACCCCTAAGCCTACCCTAACCCTAATCTGAATCTAATCATAATTGTGATATACCCTAAACCGAAATCGAAACCTAAACGTAACCCGAAAAACAAGGCTAACCTTAAACCTTTACAAAGAAAGGCAAAGCCTAAGTTAAAGATGAAGAAAACGCATAAACCTAAGCCTACCCCATACCCTAAACCAACCCTAACACAAAATCATATCCCTAACACTAAAACTAACACTAACCCAAGGCCTAAACCGTTATTTTAATCAAAGCCTAATCCTGAACGTAAACGAACCCCTAACCATAATCCTAACCCTGTAATATTCTGACATTAAAATTACCTTAATCTAACACTAACCCTAACCTAAACAAAACTCTGGCCCTAAACCATAAACCTAAACCTGATTCAAAACTAATCCTACCCCTAACACTAACTATAATCTAAAAAAATGCAGACCCTAATCCTAACATTAAAACTAATCCTAACCCCAATAATAACCCTGACCCCTAACATCTAACCCTTAACCCTAAATCTAAACCAAACCCTAACTCCAACCCTACACCTAATCTAAAGATAATCCTAACCTAATGATAATGCTAATCTGAACAAAATCCTTACCCTAATCCTAACCCAAAATCTAATCCAAAACCCATTCCTAATCCTAGCCCTAAACATATCCCTGAACCTAAAGCGAATCCTAACCCTATCCCTAACCATAACCTCTAACCACTAACCCTAAAGATAAATGTAACCCTAAACCCAACCCTACACCTAACCTAAAACAAAACCTACCCCAACCCTACACCCAGTCTAAAGCTGATCCAACCCCAACACTAACTCTAATCTGAACAAAATCCTAACCCTAACCCTAAAATTAAATCTAACCCTAATCCTAATCCTAGCCATCAACCTAACTCTAACCCTAACTCTGACCCTAACATTACCCTAATCTAACCCTAACCCAAACCTAAAAGAAACCCTGACCCTAACCATAACCCTACACCTAATCTAAACTTAATCCAACCCCTTACGCTAACTCTAAATGTAATCTATCCAAAATCCTAATCCTAACCCTAACTCTGACCCTAACATTACCCAAATCTAATCCTAACCCTAACCTAAACCAAACCCTGGCCCTAAACCATAACCCTAAACCTAATCTAAGACTAATGCTACCCGTAACACTAACTCTAATCTAACCAAACTCCCAACCCTAATCCTAACCCTAAACCTAAAACTAATTCTAACCCTAACCCCTAACCCCTACCCTAATCCGAATCTAATCATAATCGTGATATACCCCAAACCTAAATCGAAACGTAAACGTAACCCCAAAAATAATGCTAACCTGAGACCTTTACAAAGAAAGGAAAAGCCTAAATTTACGACTAAGAAAAAGCATAACCCTAAGCCTACCCCAAACCCTAAACCAACCCTAACACAAAATCATACCCCTAACACTAAAAGTAACACTAACCCAATGTTTAAACTGTTATTTTAATCAAAGCCTAATCCTAAACCTAAACGTACCCCTAAATATAATCCTAACCCTGTAATACTCTGACATTAAAATTACCTCAATCTAACACTAACCCTAACCTAAACAAAACTCTGGCCCTAAACCATAACCCTAAACCTGATTCAAAACTAATCCTACCCCTAACACTAACTATAATCTAAAAAAATGCAGACCCTAATCCTAACATTAAAACTAATCCTAACCCCAATAATAACCCTGACCCCTAACATCTAACCCTTAACCCTAAATCTAAACCAAAACTTAACTCCGACCCTGCACATAATCTAAAGCTAATCCTACCCTAATGCTAACTCTAATCTGAACAAAATCCTAACCCTAATCCTAACCCTAAAACTAATCCAAACCCTACTGTCACGATCCGCTAATGCAAGCGGGAGTCGTGATGGTTCGTTTATCAATCTCAGAGTGTAAAAAGGACTCAAGAAATTTCAGTTTAAATCAAAACAGTGCACCTTTATTAAGTGCCCACAACACAGTAATGCAATAGAAGAGAGAAAGGGAGAGAGAGAGAGAAACACAAAGTAGGGAGGAAGAAAAAGAGGGGGGGGGGCAATAGCTACCAACGGATGAGACGAAGTCCTCGTGGTCTTCCGCCAATAGATTCGTCTTCTTTCCGTGGGGGAGATCTCTCCGACTTGGTTATTTCAGAAAGTCCCTTTATAGTCCTTTTCAGAAGCGAGGGGCAACTGGCCAAGAGGTTGGGAAATTTACAGCCATTGCTGTGGAGTCCGTTGCTTTGGGAAACAGGTACAGGACAGACGCACAAGACCGGTGTGCAGGGCAGGTGTACAGGACAGGTGTGCAGGACAGGTGTGCAGGACAGGTCGTTCCTTTCCGCTTCAGCACAGTCCTTCCCGCCTGGGCAGCAAGAACGGTGCAGTCCATCGTTACCTGCACTAATTTTCCTCAGGAATGCGTACCAGTTCCCAGCGGGCACACCCGTAGGCAACACTTGGCAGACATCCCACCTCAGCCAGGCCAGGACTCCTGTGCTCAGTCTCTGTTCTCGGCGATGATCGTGAGGCAGATGAGGGATCTTCGGACCGTCTCTTACACCTACTCCAAATCCTAGCCCTAAACATAACGCTAACCCTAAAGGGAATCCTAATACTGTCCCTAACCGTAACCTCAAACCCCTAACCCTAAAGCGAAACGTAACCCTAAACCCAACCCTAACCCTAACCTAAAACAAATCATACCCCAAGCATACACCTAGTCTAAAGTTAATCCTACCCCAACAGTAACTCTAATCTAAAAAAAATCCTAACCATAACCCTAAAACTAAACATAACCCTAATCCTAGCCCTAAACCTAATGCTAACCCTAACTCTGACCCTAACATTACCCAAATCTAACCCTAACCCGAACCTAAACCAAACCCTGGTCCTAATCCATAACCCTACACCTTATCTAAAACTAATCCTACCCCTAATGCTAACTCTATTTTAACCAAAATCCTAACCCTACTACTAAACCTAACCCTAAAACTAATCCTAACCCTAACCCAGAACTCCAAAATTCTAACCCCTAACCTGACCCTAACCCTAATCCAAATCTAATCATAATCATGATATACCCTAAACCAAAATCAAAAGCTAAAAGTAACCCCAAAAAATAAGGCTAACCTTAAACCTTTACAAAGAGAGGCAAAGCCTAAATTCAAGACTAAGAAAAAGCATAACCCTAAGCCTACCCCATACCCTAAACCAACCCTAACAAAAAATTTAATCCCTAACCTTAAACTGACACTAACCCTAGGCCTAACCCTATCCCTAAATCTAACTCAGACCCTAACATTACCCTAATCTAACCCTAACCCGAACCTAAAAGAAACCCTGGCTCTAATCCTAACCCTATACCTAATCTAAAATTAATCCAACCCCTAACGCTAACTCTAACTGTAATCTATCCAAAATCCTAATCCTAACCCTAACTCTGACCCTAACATTATCCAAATCTAATCCGAACCCGACCCTAAACCAAACCCTGGCCCTAAACCATAACCCTAAACCTAATCTAAGACTAATGCTACCCCAAACACTAACTCTAATCTAACCTAACTCCTAACCCTAACCCTAAAACTAATTCTAATCCTAATCCTAATCCTAACCCATAACCCCTAACCCCTAACCCCTACCCTAATCTGAATCTAATCATAATCATGATATACCCCAAACCTAAATCGAAACCTAAACGTAACCCCAAAAATAAGGCTAACCTGAGACCTTTACACAGAAAGGCAAAACCTAAATTTAGGACTAAGAAAAAGCAAACCCTAAACCAACCCTAACACAAAATCATACCCCTAACACTAAAAGTAACACTAACCCAATGTTTAAACTGTTATTTTAATCAAAGCCTAATCCTAAACATAAATGTATCCCTAAATATAATCCTAACCCTGTAATATTCTGACATTAAAATTACCATAATCTAACACTAACCCTAACCTAAACAAACCCTGGCCCTAAAGTATAACCCTAAATCTAATCTAAATCTAATCCTACCCCTAAGGCTAAAAATCCTAACCCTACTCCTAACTGTAGCACTAAAACTAATGCTAAACCTAATCCTAATCCTAACCCCTAACATTTACCCCTAATCCTAACCCTAAATCTAAACCAAACCCAAAACCCAACCCTACACCTAATCTAAAGCTAATCCTACCCTAATGCTAACGCTAATCTGAACAAAATCCTAACCCTTATCCTAACCCTAAAACTAATCCAAACCTTATTCATAAATCGAGCCCTAAACATAAACCTAACCCTAATCCAAAAGCTAATGTTAACCCTAAAACCTAACCCAAAACCAAAAACGTAACCCCAACTCCAACCCTACACGTAATCTAAAACAAATCCTACCCCAACCCTACACCTAGTCTAAAGCTAATCCTACCCCAAAGCTAACTCTAATCTGAAGAAGAAATCTTCAGATTAGAATCTTTACAAAGAAAGGCAAAGGCTAAATTTAAGATTAAGAAACAGCATAATCCTAACCCTACCCCAAACCCTAAACCAACGCCAACCAAAAATCTTATCCCTAACTCGAAAAGTAACTGTGACCCTAGGCTGCAACCTATACCTTAATCAAAGCCTAATCCTAAATGTAAACTAAACCCTAATCCTAAAAAAAACCCCAACACTAATCTAATCTTATTCAAAATGGTCAACCTAACCATAATCCTAATCTCACCAAAAAACCAAGCCTAGCCCTAACCATAACACTAACCCTACTCTAACCGTAACCCTATCCCTAAATCTAACTCCGACCCTAACATTACCCTAATCGAAACCTAACCCTATCCTGACTCTGACCCTAATATTATCCAAATCTAATCTGAACCCGAACCTAAACCAAACCCTGGCCCTAAACCGTAACCCTACACCTAATCTAAAACTAATCCTACCCCTAAGGCTAACTCTAATCTGAACAAAATCCTAACCCTAATCCTAACCCTAACCCTAAAACTAATTCTAACCCTCATCCTAATCCTTACCCTAATCCTTACCCTATCTCTAACCCCAATTTAAGCCTAACTCAATCCCTAAGTGTAATCCCCCCCATCCCCTTCCGTTAGAAAAGGCGCAGCCGGGAAGGATTCTTTGGATGGATTTCTCTGATTAAAATCCCACGCTAACACTGCAGTGTTGTATCTGGGAACCGTTCACTGAAATACAATTGCAAAAAAAGACAAGCAAACCGCACAAAGCACCAACTCAGGGTTCTTCTTAAAAAAGGCTGGGGGACAGGAAAAAGGAGCAGAGAGAGAGGGGGAAAGAAGAGGAAGACAGGGAGCAGGGTTCCCACAGAAGCCCGGCTGTCTGTCAGCCCCGGTGTGGCAGATGGAGCGCGCGTTGCGGAGCGCGGTGCGTTGGCACAGCTGCAGTGGCAGGCCAGGCGCGATTTTAAAGAGCAGCAGGCGGCACGTCCCTCCTGTCGGCGGAGCCGGGCTGCTGCAGTTAAAGGCACGCTCCTGGAGAGGCTGCGGTCTCTCAAAGTCGGGGCAAGGTGGCTACTCATAACCCTAATCCCAAACCCAATCTTAATCCTAATCTTAATCCCAATCCTAATCTTAATCCCATTCCTAATCCTAATCTCAATCCCAATCATAATCCTAATCCTAATCTCACTCCCAATCCCATTCCTAATCCTAATCTCAATCCCAATCCCAATCTTAAGCTCAATCCCAATCCCAATCTTAATCTTAATCCCAATCCCAACCGTAATCCTAATCCTAATCCTAATCCTAATCTCAATCCCAACCGTAATCCTAATCCTAATCCTAATCTCAATCCCAATCCCATTCCTAATCCTAATCCCAACCGTAATCCCAATCCCAACCCTAATCCTAATCCTAATCCCAAGCGTAACCCCAAGCCTAATCCCAATCCCAACCGTAATCCTAATCCCAACCCTAATCCTAATCCTAATCCCAACCGTAGCCCCAATCCTAATCCTAATCCCAATACCAACCGTAATCCTAATCCTAATCCTAATCTCAATCCCAACCGTAATCCTAATCCTAATCCCAACCGTAACCCCAATCCTAATCCCAATCCCAACCGTAATCCTAATCCCAACGCTAATCCTAATCCCAACCGTAACCCCAATCCTAATCCTAATCCCAATCCCAACCGTAATCCTAATCCCAACCGTAAATCCAATCCTAATCCTAATCCCAATCCCAACCGTAATCCTAATCCTAATCCTAATCTCAATCCCAACCGTAATCCTAATCCTAATCATAATCCCAACGGTATCCCCGATCCTAATCCTAATCCCAATCCCGACCGTAATCCTAATCCTAATCTCAATCCCAATCCTAATCCCAATCCCAACCCTAATCCTAATCCCAATCCTAATCCCAATCCTTATACCAATCCTCATCATAATGCCAGTCCTCATCATAATGCCTATCCCAATATAAATCCGCATCATAATGCCAATCCCAATTAAAATCCTAATCCCAATATCAATCCTAATCCCTATCCTAATCCTAAAACTGATCCTAATCCTTACTTTACACTAATCTTAATCGTAACCCTAATCCATCCCTAACCAGAACTCTCACCTTTACCTTAATCTAACCCTACCCCAAACCTAACCCTAACCCTAACCCGGTCCCCTCCTGCTCAATAACGGGGCACGGGGAAGGATTCTTTGGATGGATTTCTGTGCCGCAGGATCCCGCACTCCCTGCAATGTTCTACCTCGGAACCAACAAACGCAAAGCACCAATTCCGTGTTCTTATTACAAAAGGCCTTTCCCAAATGGCTGCCTGCATTCTTTCCTTCACTCTCAGCTGGTTTCGGCTTTATGCAGGAAGTGCAAAGCACTGAGGAAAGCAATGGAAAACCTGGTGAAGAAAAGCCCATCATTTTTTAAAATACCCAGTTGTCTTGGGGTGACTTTATGCTGTGTATCCCATATCGCTGCCCTATGCCCAGAAATTAATTCTTGTGCCTTTCTATGCCTTTAAACTGAGCCTGAGAGGGGGAAGGAAAAACTGAGCAAAACTTTCTCAAAGCAGTTTGCAGCTTGTTCAAGGTCACACAGAGATAGCGACTTTTTTTTCCCCAGCTGCGGCAGGGGAGGGAGGAAGCACCCGGCTTGCTGTTCCCCAGTCAGTTTTTGGCCAGTGGTTCAGCTTCTTTTTCTCCAGAGAGAGACTGAGAGTTGAACTTTTTTTCCTTTCCCTGGAATTTCGGATTTTCTCCCTTTTCCACTGGACTGCTTCAACCTCAGAGCACATCGGGAGGACTTTCCACGGGCACAGAGGGCCTGGCCCTGGGCCAAGCCCCAGCTCCGAGGAGACCAAAGGGAGGACTCGAACGCTTTCCCAGGTTTTTCCTCCACAGCGAAAGATTTTATTATTTAGCATTATTTTCCTTTCCCGTGTGTTTGTTAAATAAATAGTTTTATCTCCTTCACTTTCCTTCGAGGAAAATTTATTTTTTCTCGAACCTGGTGGGGGAGGGGTGGTAACCTGCCTTCTCTCAGAGGATATATTTCTAAATTTGGCCAAAACAGAACACCAGTTCATTTTAAAGGTGACATTTTAAGTTCAGCCACATACTCAGACTAAACTTTGGCCTTTACAATGTACATCCAAGTAAATTGTTTATGCTTACCTTTTAATGTCTCTCAGAAGTGATTACATACGGCGCAGGCAAAGTTTGAATGAAAAGCTAGGGCTGTTCAGTACAGGGCAGAGAAAAAGGAATAAAAAATCCAGAAGTAAAAACCTTTTAGTCTCCTTTAAAATGCTGCTTTTATTTTCCATTGTGTTGGCAGAAAGCAGGGATTTGAAGCTGAGAATTGCCTTTAGGCTGTGCTATCTTCCTCTACTTAGCAGCAGTTAGAACTGCTGGGTTTTTGCATGCATTGGGTGAGAGAGACAAGGACTCTGAATGGTTGAGAAAAGGGAATAAACTAAGCTTGCATTTAACAATAATATGACACCTCTATTGTACCTGTGCAAAATGGGATCTAAACCAATAACTATAGTTTCCTGAAGCTGCACACAGGAACTCAGGGGGATATCCTGAGACTTTAATTAATTAATGTTTGTAACATGATGTGAGAGCCTATGATGAAAAGTCATATATAACTGCAAAGTCTTAATTTTATGGAGCAATCAGTGGCATTTTCAAGGAAACCGACGTGGGAGTTCACCTGCAATCTGTGTTAAGATTCAGATTGTCCTTGTACAAATTCCCTTGAAGATTTTCTTCAAACTCTTTTTTTCTCTTTACCTTTCTCCTTCCCTGTTATGGCTGTTGAGCTGTGCAAAGGCAAAAATGGAAAATTATTGCTTTTATAATAAGGGGGAAACCAAGGAGTCTTTCCTCTCTGCTTTCCATTCACCAAAACAAGTCTCTTTTTCAAATTTTAGGGAAAATAGAAATTTTGAGATACTGCACTCAGGTCATTTTAAGATCAGATGGAAACGGTTTTACAGTGTTCAGAGATACTTTTCCTCACATTATCATGCATGATGTTATTTGGAAGGAGATGAAGAAGGCATCTCATAGCACACCTATTTGAAGTCACAAATGTAACAGGCACCGTGTGAATTCTTGGAAAACAAAACTTCAAATGAAACCAAAAGCCAAAGCATTTGATCACAACAAAAGCACATTCTTTCTGCAAAAAAAGTAAGACTGAGTGCCGTAAGATACCTTGAGTTGACAAGTTAATGGACATAAATTACCCATTTTTATGGATAAAAAAACATTCATGGTTTCATTCCATTGGTTTATAAAGCTTCTGCCACTCTGGACATATTTAGAGAAAAATTAAAAAAAAAAAAAATTGAGACTAAGAAGACTGATGTGGCAGTCCAGATTTTGTTTGCTCTGATTCTGGCCATCAGCCAAATATCAAATGGAAAATACAGTTTATGGCATTAGGAAGAAATATAACATTAACCTCCTAATGCTCCATATTAAGGGTGTGCCCCCTACCATTTGCAGGTTTGAGCCCTTAGGCTCTAGCTGCTGTTTGACAGCAGTAGTGGTCTTTCTTTCTCTTGCCATGTCTACAGACACTATGGAATAAATCCATGAGAGAAACCCCACTCCTAAATGTTAGCAAATAGTGGATGGAAAATCATTGCTCATCAGGAGCACTACATGTGGTACTTACGTTAAGCGTAATGTTGGAGTTCAGCTGGATGAGTGCACCAGTTGTAATGAAGAGGCACAAACTCCAACCAGACTTTGTCTGCTTGACTTTCCTAGCTTTTTACCTTCCCTGAAGACGTGTTTCTATCCCAGATTATAAAGCTTCACCTCAAAGATGCTCCATTCCTATTCCCCTTGTGACCGAGGCAGGCCCAACAAATTGCAAGCTCTGCACTACCTTGATGAGTTTATGCAGATTCCAAATTGCGTGGTGTGTGAGTTTGGGATATCACACAAATCTCCCAGCTAGATTCTGTAGGGTTTGACATCGCTTTAATATCATGCTGCATTTTATTTACCATGAAGTCTTTGCTGATACAGCTGCTCTCTCCTCTCGCACTCCCACCAGCTTTCCACGAAGCACACCCCACTCAGCTGAAGACCAGGACATACAAGATATGCACATTTTTCCAAGGGTGACACATAATTGTTGTTTTGTTGGGATTTAAGTATTTTCTGTTATGCTCTATTGTGTCTCGAATAGTACTAATTCTTTTTCCTTCAGATGTAGCCTGTCCTATTTTGAAGAGACACTTAGTCTAGCTGTTCATATTCAACATGATTATTGAAAGCAAAGAGTACCATTTGGGATAAGTAGTGATATCAGCTTTGAACTGAGTAAACCCAAAGTTTATGGGAAACTGTCCCATCATCTATCTAGTTTATAAAAAGAGCTGCTTCTTTCCTTCTATTTCACTTTTCACCGTGAGGAATAATAAACATGGTTTAAAGTGGAAAAATATGGGGGGGAAAAATAAGGTGAAAAACTGTGGTTTATTATACAGTAGGTCTTGTGAGTGTTGTTAGAGATAAAATATTAATGCTAGAAAAACATGTTGACATCGTCCTCTAGATGGTGCCTATAGTGGAATGTCATGTCATTGATATTTTGGTTTATTTGATTTATTTAGTCATGCAGAAAAAGGAATCTTTTTTTGGGTTTCAATATTTCTTAGTAGAAATTAGACAAATACAGATGGAAATACATTTTTGAAAAGGTGCCAGTCAGTGATGTTTGATGAATTTTAAAGAAATAATTATGAAAGAAAAGAGAAGAGAAAAGCAAAAACGAGAAGAGAAAGAGAAAGAGAAGGAGAAAGAGGAGAATCTCACTGAAATAGCAGTGTTGACTTTGCCCAAAGAGGTTTCTTTAAGGTTTTACCATCAAAAGCGCAACATCATTGGTGTTTTAAAAGTATACTGCTACCCAAAGGCCAACTTGATTTTATTTGATTTCATTTTAATGTGCAATGCATCCTAGTTTTCTCTGTGTTGCTTTGCTTTCAAGTCAAAGCTGGGGATTCAGATGCCTGGTGAGACTGCAGCAGGTCCCAGCCGTGCCAGGAAGGAAAACTGTCTCCTGTGAAAATAGGCAGCAACTCCATGAGACAGATTCAACTCCATGCAATTCACAGTTCCTTACATGCCCTGCCAGGAAGGAGGAAAATGAATTGCAATGTAATATTTTTATATCAGGTACCAATTGTTGTTATTTGCAGAATATTTTGCGTTTAGATTACTGCTGTTTTTAAAGGTTTCTTCCTAGTACAGTCCACAAGCCCACGTAGGACACTTGGCATAGGAAGTGATTCAGTTATGTGGCAAGTGAAACAGGCTGTGCAGATTCGGGGTTTTATTAAAAATGCTGCTAGCATGGTGCTGTTAGGAAAGGATGAGAACGTGGGGTCACAGAGGAGAGAAAAGTTGTGTTCTCTGGTGTTGATGGCAAAACTACCATTTGTCTTAAAAATAAATTACAAGAACATTCTTAAAGTTAAAAAAAAAGAAAGCATTCATTTTGCCAGGAATCTCAAAAAAAGAATACTTTATGATCACGCAATCAACATTTATGTTTTAATAGGAAACTATTTTATGTGCTTTACTTTGTGGGCTGAATTTATTCTAATACATTTCTAAACTAAAATTCCCTAAATTTATTTATAGAAAAGCAGGCTCAAATATAATGAATTTTTTGAATGTAATTTCCTTGCCACTGTAGAAGAAAGTGTATCGATCCATCTCAGGGCTGGGAGAGGAAGAGTGTCCTTTCATCTCAACAAAAGACAATTTGGATGAACATTCCCTGGACAAAAATGTTTAAAAATTATTTCAGGCTTAATAAGGGACAATCTGGATTTGCAAACTTAAAAGTTTTATTTAAATATTTGTCTAGTTTTCTTTTATTATTTCTTTGGGTTTTTATTTGCCATAAAAATTATTACCTGTGTAGTACATTTTGCTGCTATTGAAAGCCTGTTGGGTCATATCACATAATCAAATCATTATTTGAAATTAAAAATAGGTGTTGAAAGGCAATTTTAAAATTCTAACATGAAATGCAAAGTTCTTAAAATGAAAAATTTGAAGAGTGAAATTTACAAAAAAAAGTTTAATGAAAAATCTAAATATTTTTTCATACAAATTGGGAGGAAGATAAATAGTACAACATCGATTTCTTGTAAAAAATGGAAATTCTGATTACCTGTAGGCAAGGTGATTTCTGGTTAAATGAATAACATGTTGGTTTCTGTTTGACTAACCTTTGAGGTTTTTCAGTACTAACATGGGAATAATTTATATTCCAGTCCACACTGCTACAGGAATAGACTCATAGATTACTTGTGTATCCATAAGTTAGATCCTTGTGAATCTGAGCATACGGCTTTAGGAAGAGAGTAGATTTTTTAAATGGAAAAGACACCGCATGCACGATATAAGCCCGCGAGCGCAGGCAGCCCAAAGGACAAGTTAGTGTTTGCATGTGAATAGGAGCTCAGTGCAATGTTCAGAGTGAAGGCAGGGGCTAAGAATAGTCTGGGAAACAAGAGTGAACATCAGAGTCAAGGTAGAAATGCTTGCAGTGCTTTGCAGAAAATGGCAAAGAGTCTGGATTAGACAGGCAACTGGATAAGAGGATAATGACAAAGGTGAGGATAAACTGAGTATCTTTATAAACCCCCAAGCACTCCCCCTCGCTTCTGTCACATGTGGAGGAGTCTGTTTGACTTCCTTGATGGGGAATTTGAAAGTTTTCATCATAGGATGGTGGGACTGATGTTCTGGCTGTCAGGAGACCATAGCTTTCTCCTCCCTTCTCCAGGGAGAGTTCCCCATCTCTGCCTCTAGACAAGGGGATGTTCCACTGAACTGCCTTCCCATCGTTTATGTCCATGGGTTATGAAAGAGCTGGTTTGGGTCCCTGTGCCACTACTCCAATTAACAGCATGCTGGTGTCTGATGCCACTTTAGTTAGAGGCTCGTAGAAAGAATGAGCTAGCTTTTTATTCAGCTATAAAAGATACCTGCCAAGGAGAGATTATGGTACAAAGAGAAGATAGGGAGAGAGAAGAAACCAGAGCCTAACCTTAACATGACTGGTGATGACTTGCTGAGCTTTGATGATTACCCCTGAAGAAGGGACAGATACTCAAGCTGCCCTGTTGAGCAACTCTTCAGTGGTTCAGAGATCTTCTGATGTGTCTGTCATGGTTTGAACTCATGCCCTGAGACCTAAGCAACTAGGTAAGCTGGCCTGCCTTGAAACATGAAGAAAAGCCCAGAGTGACACCCCTGAAAAGTGCTGCTTCATCAGATCGATGGATTCAAAGATGACTAGGTTGTGTAGTTGTATGCAGTTTAAACATTTGTGCAGGGAGTCCACCCGTGCCGAGTATTATTGACAGCTACAGATCAATGCTAATTTTTGATCATTTTCAACCTACAAAGACCTCTTGACCCTGTTGCCACCTTAGGGGCACTTCAAGTAGTCAAAAGCAATCACAGTAGGCAGTGTAAAATCATCAGACCCTTCAAGGCTGCACAGCCTTGCTCATGCCTGGGAGGAGGACCAAGAGGTGGCAAGGAAGGCAGGCACCTTGCATTATGGATGCCACTGTCTTTGAACGGCATGAAAGACTATGCTAATTTGTTTCCAGACTTTAAGTGACTTCCGTGTTCATGAATTAAAAAATAAACAAACAAAAAAGGCAATCTGAAGCAAATCTTGACAGATACATTATTCATGATTCATGTTCTCTCGTTTTATGTTTTGAAAAATGTGTTAAAACAAGGTTTTATTTTAAATAACTTTTATCCTAATTTACAGTTAGAAGAGTGGAATTAGTGGAGGAGTGTATTTGTTGCTGTTAAGAGCTTGTGCTGCCACTGGCAGCATGTGAAGCATTTTACACAGCAAAACCAAAGATCCTGCTGGAAGTAATGGTGGTGCTGCCAGAGCTGCACCAGGAGAGGAGACCAGGCTGCCAGAAGCAAGGACTGTGTCAAAGGCTGGGCTCTGGGCTACAGTGTGGTCAGGTCACAGTGGCTTGTCACAACCTCCCTCCTCCCTCAGGAGTCCATTTCTATAAGTGTTTACATGGAAAGAATGAAAGGGCTGTAGAGGAGGAATGTGAGACTGCACACACTTAAATGTTTGCTGGATTATTCTTAATTTAATGACTGATGGAGTGAGAATGCTTCACAGTTGGAGGCAGGAGGGCATGGGCTTGTAGTCCATTGGATTTCATGGTCAGCCAGTCTATGAACATCTTAATCTTCACATTAAAATTTTATTTTGTTGGTTTTCTTTTAATGGTGAATGAAATCTGGACTGTTAGCATGTGTAAACATGGGATATATGAGTTTATGGCTTTGCAGAAGAAGACAGGGAGAATATTCCAGACAATGATTTTGTTCCTGCACTGTTTAAGGCTGTGTCGTTGTCCTCTGAAGCCAAAGTTACAGTGCTATCAGTGCAAGGTGTATTTTGTAATTTATATTTGACCATTCCAGCAGGACAGTATTTCTAGGCTGAAAATGTCATGGGAGGACATAAAGTGATTCTTAAAATGAATCACCGAGTCTGCCATCCATCCTCTTTTCAGCATCAGCCTTTGAGCTGAGCAAATTCACAACTGGCAATGGCAGCAGTGCAGGGGGAGAAAGCGTGGCTCTGTATTCTGGGAGTACATCCCCTGAGCTTACTTCAAAACCAAACAAAACAAAAATACATGTAAACCGTTTGCTCTTCAAGAAGTATCTGTAGGAGCCAGGGATAAAAGTCATCCCTGGAAGGAATGGTTTAGCAGTCTCCAGAGAACATGATGAACTGCAGGCAAGGAAATCCCTCCATCCTTGTTTCATTTCAAAGTGTAGTGAGGGTTGTAAATAATTAAATCTTGGGGTTTAGTGGGAAAATGGTAGAGGGTGATGAAAAATATGCTGGTTTTCTGTTTCGAAAAAATAGAAATCTAGTGTTTTGTAGCACTGCTGTCACAAGAAGCCACCCGATGATGCAGCTCATTAAAAAGCAGAGCCATTGCTTTTTTGTCTGATGTTTTTAATAATGTGTTTGTACCTTCAGAGAGCCTCTGTGTAGCAGTTCAGGGGCAGTAATTTAATGCTGTGTTCTCCCTTCCTCCCATCCCCACCCCCGAACCATGGAATGTAAATTTTAGGCTTTTAAAAGTTTTGTTTTGAAAACCTAATAGATAACTGTCCTCATAAAAACTATTAATACAGACTACATCCAATTGTAAAGCTAATTTTAATCATGTTTTGTGCCAACATAATTTCTGATGCCAGATTTTTATGCTAAGCATGAGCCTCGATTTAAACGTGGTTCTTTAACCTGCAGTTCATAATTTCGCGGTCGGCTGTATAGGTTTTTTGGCTATGGCAGTTTAAACGCTTCCACTTTCAAGGATCTAAGCCATAAATGTTTATTAAAAGAATCTATAATGAAATCAGGTTTGTTATTTTTTTAATGGCTGCCTTGAGTATGTTGGATGACTGAACGCACGTTGTTAATCATTAAGTACTCATGTTACAAAAAGTGTTTGATAGTATTGCCATCTAGGGGCTGAACGAAATTCTCCATACCGAAATAAACTGTAATTGAACAGGTGCTGCTATTGATAATATACATATGTTTTTGCTTTATAGCCCACATGCTTTCCATGTTTCTTATGACAAAAGATATCTCTAAATATCCCATGGCAGCCAGAGCTTTTTTATCTCTTCGAGGTGATTGCTATTTGCATTTCAGCTTATGCTTTTTTGGCAGTGATGACTGGGAATTTCTAACAAAGAATTATACTTTTTTGCATTATTAATCTTGCTAGTGTTTGCCCTGTTTAACAGAAAAAAGGAATCATTTATCAGAAAAGTATGTTTATAATCTGTACTTGTGGCATCTTCAGATTTAATATTCATAATGGTCATTCAAATGCTGTGCTATATTTATCTAAAAGACTAACTCATTGTTTTGAGGAAATAACTATTTAAATATTTATGATCTAACTTTTAATATTTAAAAAAAGAAATTAATATTTCTTTAAAATTTGTTTCTGAGTCTGATAGCTTAACAAATGTTTAAATATTAAACAATTGGAAATGTTAGCATTTAACAACTTAATACGACTTACCGACACAGGGAAATTGACTTCAGCTTGTTCTATCACATGAATGCAACTGAATTCCTGCACTCCCTTTCTTGTGATCTATATAATTCATGCCAAAGTACAGATAAAAATGAGATTAAATATATCAGTGATCAGCTGAACTCCTTTTTTTCTTTGCTCCTCTGATCAGACACATCTGCACAGTCTCCTACTAGAGCATGTTACTCCTGTTCTTTTGTTGGTCACTGTGCCTTTTGTGACTGGTCAAAATAATTTCACCTTCCTGCCTAGATCAGACTTTGTGCTGAGGCTCTCTTTGCCTGAGCAGTGTCAGGTCTGCGTCAGATGCCGTTTGGGGTGAGCTGGGACTCCAGTGGCTGATCCTGGCCATGGCTGATGTCCATCAGCCTGCATCCCCACCATACCCCTCTGCTGGGCTGTGCTCTGGTGTGGGAGCAGGTCAGCCCCGGTCCTTGCAGCCCTGGCTGAGCCTGGTGGGATTCACAAAGTGTTTATCCAGATTACAATGCCCTAAGTAGCTTGAACAGGACAGCATGCCTCTGAAATGTACACACATGTACACACAAGATGGATAAGATTTCTGTAGAGCCAGGAATCACTCATGTACCAGAGATTTTTACATGCTTGAGTCCAATTCCAGGCGGTCTCATTCTCACTGAGCAAGCTCAGACACATGCTGAATGAACTGTAAGTTGCGTCCTAGCTGAGATTCAGTCTGTGGAGGAATCCCAAGGAATTAGCTCCAAAGGCTCCACCAGAATGATAGATAGTATTTTTAAACCCTAATTTCTTTTTGAGGTTCAGTCATAAAAAAAACACCAAAAAAAATCCTGGTAACCAGATGGGGTATTCTGCAAAGCAGTCAGAAGTGACCCAGAGCTGAGGCCTCATTTTCCAAGTGACATAAACCACAGATGCTGATTACTTTTTTAACTAACTCAAACATCTGTATTCTTGCTTCAGGGAACAAAGCATCAGGCTCATTTATTTGGATTGAAACCTTTCACAACATATCATATTCATGTCGTAGCTGTAAACAACGCCGGGCAGGTTTCAAGCCCCTGGACATCTGTGCGCACTTTGGAAGCTTCACCCAGTGGCCTGAGCAACTTCACTGTGGAAAAGAAAGAAAATGGCAGGGCTCTGCTGCTGAAATGGTCAGAGCCCTCCCAACCCAATGGTGTGATTAAGGTAATACTCATCTTGACAGTTCACTTGATTAAAAAAGAGAAGGGAAATGCTGAATATCAAATTAAAACATTTTTTGCTGAAAAAGACTCAACTGTATGCATTATAGTTTAAAATAAGATGTAAGTCCTATGCAAGCACAAGACACTCTGTGAGTTCTCTATGCTTGTCACTATATTAAAATGAATATTAACATCCCTGTGCTACTCTGTGACTGTAAATTTTCATTTACACTGAACCAAATTGTTCATTTAATGCATAGAAAGCTGCACATGAAAGCTCATAATCTTACTTGTTGTATCACCAAAATGTGTTTCTAGAAAACCTAGGTTTGATAGAATGTTGTTCTGAAAATTGAGACTTAGCTCAGTGGTTTCAACTGAGTGTAAACCTTTACCTGCAAGGTTTGCAACTACAGAGGTTTATTTGGAGGTTTTTTTCCTTAAGTGATTTTCTTTAGAGCTAGTCCGTGAGAAGCTTTCTGCTGGCCTGTGAGAGCCTCGCAATGAAACCTGATAACAATCAAATATAATGAAAACTGTCACTAAGTGATTTATTACTGCATTCAAAATGAAAAAATCATGAAAATTGGATCAAAACATTCCTTTTGTATCAGTGATCTGATTGTTACTAGCAAGAAAGTAAGTTTCTGAATCGTTGGCTAATAGTTCTTACCCTATTGCAAAGATTAAGGATCTCATCTACTGGTTATTGACAAAAATTGTATTGTTTTGTTTTCCTTTTATCCTGGCTTCTGTCCTTCCTTCCTTCCCTGCCTGCCTTTCTTTCTTTTTCTTTCTTAATTCACCAGACCTACAATGTTTTCAGTGATGACCACCTGGAGTACAGCGGTTTGTCTCGCCAGTTCCTGTTCCGGCGCCTCGAGCCCTACACCCTGTACACCCTCATGCTGGAGGCGTGCAATGCAGCAGGCTGCACTCGCTCTCCACCCCAGCCAGTCTGGACAGATGAAGCTCCCCCAGTGTCCCAAATGGCACCTGTAATCCAGGCAGTGAATGCCACCAACATTGAACTGAGCTGGTTGCAGCCAGTTAATCCGAATGGAAAAATAATTCGCTATGAAGTTATTCACAGACGCACAGAAGAGAATGGTGTGGGGCACGGAGCAACAACAGAAGATGAGAAAATTGTTTTCACAGAATATAACACTGAAAGTAATACATTCACATATAATGATAAAGGTTTGCAGCCATGGACAAGATATGAATATAAAATACGCACCTGGAATGCAGCAGGCTACGCTGACAGCTCCTGGACAGTGGCAAAGACTAGTCAAACTGCCCCAAAAAGTCTTGCTGTCCCCAGGTTATCCGTGGTGTCAGCCAACCCCCATAACGTGCTCATATCCTGGAGGCCCCCGGCACAGCCCAATGGCATTCTGCAGTCATACAGGCTGCTGAAGAATGATGTTCTCTACCCTTTCAGCTTTGACGCCTCTACTCTCAGCTATGTGGACGAGGACTTGCTGCCCTACACGGTGTACAGCTATGCAGTGGTTGCCTGTACCATGGGGGGCTGCTCTACCAGTGAGCCAGCTGCAATACGGACACTGGAAGCAGCTCCTGCCTTGGTGGAGCCCCCATCTCTGCGGGCTGTTAGTGCCACTCAAATCAGTGCATCCTGGGCACCTCCCCAAATACAAAATGGAGATATCACCAAGTACGTATTGAAATTAGGCAATGAAGAGTATTATCCTGGCAAAAGTTTGCAAATGTTGGTTTCTAACTTGCAGCCTTACACGCAGTACGATTTTGCACTGGTCGCCTGTACTGCTGGGGGCTGCACCTCTAGCACGTCTCAGTCTGTGAAGACCATGGAGGCTCCACCATTAAACATGGAAGCTCCCAGGCTGCTGGTCATGGGCTCAGAGTCAATTGAAATCACATGGAAACTCCCAGATAAGCCCAATGGCAAAATCACAAGCTATGACCTAAGGAGGGATGGTGTACTTGTGTACTCTGGTCTGGAAACTCGGTATCTTGATTTCACCCTAACGCCAGGCATGGAGTACAGCTACACTGTCACAGCAAATAACAGCCAGGGCAGCGTGACCAGTCCCTCAGCTCGGATAAAAACCAACCCCTCTGCTCCATCTGGGATGTTGCCTCCTCGGCTGCAGGCATGGTCTTCCAGTGAGATTTTGGTGGCCTGGGATCCTCCTATCAAAGTAAACGGTGACATTAGAAACTACACAGTCTCAGTCCACAAGCCTGGGGAAACAGGAAAGAAGACTTTTGACTTTGATGCTTCTCATGTTTCCTTTCTGAGACGGTCATACATAGTGGCACAGCTACAGCCCTACTGCAGGTAAGTATGGAAGAACTCATTTGTTGAATAAATGCTGTGGGGTGGGGCAGTGGGCTGGCAGACAACTCAGCCATCTTGCTTAAACAGATAGTCAGACCCATAGGGTTGTTTGCTAAAAAGCAAATAATAAAACAAGGATTTTTTTCTTTTAAATTTATAGTAACACCAGCTTTATATCATCTTAGCGAAGTGCATAGTGTTGACTTAGGTTGTAATTAATAGAAGGGGTAATTCAGCACTCTGCTATAGACTCCAAAACCTGCAATCTTGTACCGGTGTATCTTTCACATGGTGTCTGCTGTTGAGAATAAATAGAACTTGCTGTTGAGAATAAAAAGGGCTTTAGTTGACAACATTCGGGGTGGGGAGACCAAAGTTGTGGTAGCTGGCCCATTCACAGTGTAGCTGAGCTGATATTAACGGGGTCACACCAGGAACATGGTTGAACCCTTGAGCTGGAAATGAGTGACTTGTGATTAAGTGAAAGCTAAAACTTAGGAGAGGGTACCAGACTCTCCTGCAGAAGCACACTTGATACTGAAGTAGTATCTTCCTCACTAATTCTTGATTATTTACCTGACCTTTCCTTATGTATTTGTGTAGGCATAATTTGTGTATGTTACATGGTTGATAAGTTTGTCTACTATTTACATATAACTAATCTAAATCCAAAGAGAGTAGTAGAGTGGAGTTATACAGCTCTCAAATGACATCCAAATCATCTCTTAAAATGAATCATCATTTTGATTTATATAATCAAAATCAAAATTATTTTGATCACTTGACTCCTGCAGATGTTAACTGTGCTCTGAAAAAAAACAAACCACACCCAAAGAAAACCCCAGAAGACAGTGTTCTTCCTCTTTGCTATATAAAGCACAGCACATAATCTGTGTATTCATACAAACTGTGTTCCTATATAAAATTTCCAAAGACCGGGGGAAATTGAGAAATCTGCCAGATCTCACGCACAGTTTATATTTGTATCTGCAGCGTTTTAATCCCCTTTCTCCTGCTTTGTGCTCCCGAAGGTACGAAGTCCAGCTCCAAGCCTGCACGGAGCTGGGCTGTGCCTCCAGTGAGTGGGCATCGGCACAGACGCTGGAGGCGCCGCCGGCAGTGCAGCCGGCCCCTCTCATTGAAATACAAACAGCCGGCGGCTTCCAGTCGACTGCTTCCATCCTGTGGACCGGCCCCAAGCAGCCAAACGGGAAGATTTTGTACTATGAACTTTACAGGAGGCGAACAACTCAAGCTCACATAAATTTAGACCTCTCACTTGTTTACAATGGTTCTTCAACCTCCTTCAAAGACGAGAAGTTGCTGCCTTACACGGAGTATGAATATCAGGTGGGAATTGAAGCTATTTAGCAGCTCTGATTATGATTTCAGTACACTTTGAGAGCCTTACTTTACACTTACAATGAACATAGACATCTCAGTTCTAATGTTAATAGCATTGTGAAACCTGAATGATTATTGTGAATGTATTTTAAGGAGTTGAGAAGCTGAAAATAATTTCATACAAGAAATACATTCATTCAGCATTTGTTTTTCTTTAGCTTAGTGGTAGGTCCCTGTGTATCTTGAATGTTTTTGTACCCTCCAGAGCCTCAGCAAGTCCTTGTTAAGGCAAATTCTAGTTCTTAGAAGGCAGCTTTTTTTCATTACTCCTTTTTTCTTTTTCCATCCTCCCCCAATCTACTGTGAATTAATTTTTAATTTATGATCTTAGAGCAGTTTACATCAAGAGGGACTGGGGTTGTTTTCTCTTTAAATCAGTCATTAGAATGACAAGCACATTTTTTGAGAGGTTCAAAAGTGAACTTGCTGTTGATGGTTGGTGTTATTTCTCATTTTGTTTCATATACACCTGAAGCAGTGCATTCCACATCTTGAGCAAGGTGGTGCAATCTTTCTTTTACAGGCTCGTTTGCTTTATAGGATCACAAGATCATTCAGGTTGGAAGGGCTCTCAGGAGGCCAGCCAGCCCAACTTTGTACCTGGGTCAGTAAAGAGGTCAGATGAGGTTTTGCATCTTGAAAACCTTTGGGGAGGAGACTGTAACCTTACAGACAGTCTGCTCCATTGCCTGGCTGTCCTCATTGCAAAAAAAGGGTTTTTGTTTTGTTCAGTCTGAACCTTTTTTGCTTGAACTTACACCTGTTTTCTCTTGTCCCCTCCCACCACATACTATAGTAATCAAACAGGCTCCACCCTCTCATTACCTGTGGGTAGGTGCTGGGGGACCACAATCAGGTCCCTCTGAAGCCATCTCTTCCTCAGGCTGAACAAACCCAAGTCCCACAGCTTCTCCTTATAGGCAAATTTTTCCAACCCCCTGATTACCTTGGTGGCCTTCCACTGAACTCGCTCTAATTTATCAATACCTTTCTCGTATTTGGGGGCCAAAACAAAACAGACACTAAATAAAGGCAGGTAATCACTTCTTTAATTGTCTGACTGTGCTTTTGCTAAATGGCTCAGGCTGTTGGCCGTCTTTGCTGCCAGATTACCCTGCTAGCTTGTATTCAACTTTCTATCTACTAAGACCTTTAGGTCCTTTCAAGCAGAGGTGCTCACTGGTTGGTCAGTAATGCTGACCCTGTGAGGGTGAAAGAAGTTATTTCTCCCCAGGAGCAGGACTTTGCATCTGTCTTGCTGAAATTCCCATTCTCCAAGCCCTTCTGACTGGCAGACCTGCCCTTCAGCATATCACCTGGTCCTTCCAGTTTGGTGTCATCTGCAAGTTTGATGAGAGCACACTGAGTAGATCAGGTTCTTTGATAGCTCTGCTCCACTGCTGTTGCTTTCTCATTTTTAGTAGCCAGAAACCATGAAGAATTAAACCTAAAAACTTGCTTTATCACATTATTCTGTCCAGCTGCTGTATGTATCTGTGTCATAGACTCATCGAGTCGTGCAGTTTGGAAGGGACATCCAGAAGGCATCTAGCCTAACTCCCTGCTTGAAGCAGGTCCAGATAGAGCAGGCTCTCAGGGCTATGTCCAGCTGAGTTCTGGATCAAGTCCTCCCTCCTTGTAGATGCAAGGATGGAGACTGTACAGCCTGTGTCGGCCGAACTATTGTTAGACCAGTTTTCCTTTCTGCTTTAGTCAGGATCTGTGAGGAATGAGAATTCAAGTGCAGATGGGGCTGAGTAGACAGCAAGCATTGGTAGCAGACCCAAACCATACTTTTTAGGAATCTTTCTTAGATGAAGAAAAGCTCTCCAAGCTGGATGTTGTAGGTATTGGCTGTGTGATGTTCTCAGCTGGACTAACTTTTAATTATCTCAGTCAGAAGCTGTTTTTTGGGGAAGTTGATACTACAGAGACTTTCTTCAGCCAACATTTTTAATGACTTATCAGTGAAAAATAAAAAAAAAAAAAAGAAGCCTTTTGATCAGATTCCTGTGCTTTACTGTGCTGTATTCAAGACTTAGCTTTTTATCTTGGTTCTGCTCCATAACCAGGCTGAGCTTTTGATTGGAACTCTAAATCATTTTTGGTTTTTTTCACCAGTGGCCATTTATTTCACCATGAGAGGTTTTTCAATGCATCTGTTTGTCTTCTGCTGAAGTCACTTGCAGCAGTCCTCTGGGATCTACTCTGAGCCTCTCCATTGTTGACAATTTATATCTTGCCTGTGAGACAAGTTATTCATAAGTGTAGGGCTTGGCTTTTGCTATTATGCTGATGAAACCCAGATTTATATTTCACTTAAGCTGGATATTGATTCTCCTGTCTCTGCATTTGAGGCTTGTTTGCTGGACATAAAACTTTAAATGCATCTGAATTTCCTCCAGCAGAATGCAGATAAAATCAAAGTGCTGTGATGGGACTCTCTCTGGCATTTTTGGAGATACTGAGATTTAGTTCAATGCTCTAATAGCTTTTTTGGACCTGAAACCAGGACTTTTGAATATGGGGTCTTTTTGGGAGTTTTTTCATTGGGTTTTGTTGGTTTGTTTTGTTATTTTTTGTTTGTTTTCCTGGAAACTTCAGCTGAATACTAAGTTTTATAAGACTAGGTGCAAAATTTGTACTTCCAGAAATGATGAAGTGAGTTTAGAAGCTCGTGATGACAAAAGGGACTATGGCCCCGAAATGTTTGATCACTATTCTTCAAGGAAGCCTATTTATACTTTAAGGGCCAGCATCTACATGAGCTTATCAGCACCTACTAGGTTTCAGTGGGTTTTTACATGTCATACAGTGCCTACTGTTCCATACTCCAAAACACTTAGATCTTCAAAATTCCCTCTGTTGGTCTAGTTGTACATTTAGATATTTGCATTTTCTAGAGCAACTTCTAGGTATTTGTTGGAATTCTGCCTGATATCCCCAACTCTATTAAATATGTGCTATTGCATGATCTCCTGAAACCCCCCCGACTTAAACAAACATTACAACTCATGACACCTAATGAGTCTGCAAGTGCAATCCTTTGATTCCTTGACTATTTCTGAAGCAGAATGTGTAAGCCCTCCTCAGGAATCACTGAAAGACGTGTGCAGTGCTACCATCTAGCAGCCTATAGAGCCAAACCCGTTTTTCTCAGCTAAGGAAGCTGAGAAACAGAGCAGAGACTTTGTGGCATTTAGAGCAAAGCAGAGCTGTCACAGTATGGTGTGATTTCCATGCAAATGCAGTATCACTCCTCCACAATTGCACTTAATTGTGTTCTTAAAACTGCTTCTTTAGATTAATGGCTTAATGTCTTCCTGGTTTAGGAGACGTCCTTATTTCTATTTGGCAGGCACAGAACATGTAAAAGACAGAAGATTACAATTGTCCCTTTTCAGAAAGGTTTATGGCTCCCTGCAGAGGTTTATTCTCCAGGAGGACTGTTCAATGTGCCAAATAGGGCCTGCAGTGCTGGAGCTGCCTGCCTCTGACCACTGTTGGAGGCACAGCATCCCTCCTGTGTGTGGAGTCCTTCTCACCCTCCTCTTGCTGCAGCCAAGTGAAGGGTCTAGGAAATACCCTGAGACACACCAGGGTAAATATGTATTGGGTCCTCTCAAAGAGAAAACAAATCATATTTTGACTTTGTAGAGGTAAAAAGAAAAAAAAATGGGTGCAAAGTCATGAAGATTAAGGAAGGACCAACTACATGGGGTGTAGAATATGTTAGCCCTATTGGTCACTTTCCAGTGCCAGGAAGGACACTTGGTTTACCAGCCTATCTGTCAAATTGTTGGCTGAGCTCCAGTCTGTGCTGCTTAGTTACTGACAAACAGGTCAGTGACTTCTGCAGTTTAAAATGGGGTAAAACTGGTTTTCCAACTGACCAGTGATGGATTGTCACCCATGTGTAGTATCCCTCATATCTGGCTCCTCTTCATTGTTTTAATTCCCCATTTCTTCCCATCTCTCTGACAGAAAGATGCACTGCAAAGCAGAGACATTAAAAAAAAAAGTTCTTTCTTCCATTCCCTGCTTGTTATTTTGTTTGTAAGATTGTTTGTTCTTACAAGGTTTTGCTTCCAGTTAAAGAGATTTTCTCATACTACATCTGCATTAGACTACCAAGCTTGACCTCAGTTTCTGAAAAGTAAAGCAGACATAGCTATATTGTTTCACTGATGCAATGATCATACCTACCTGAAATATCCTTTTGCAGAAGGAGATACTTCCTTTCCCCTAGTAGAAGGCACAGGATAGGGAAAAGGGCCATTTGAAACCGTGTAATTTTGCTCAGTAAGCCCCACCTCAGGCAGTATGTTTCTCTTGTCAACACAGTCTTAAATTCAGGTGTGTTGATGCAACAAAAGCTTGTTTCTTTACAAAAGCTTGATTTTTTTTTTCATTACATTACATACAGATATTAGTCTGTATTTGTTGGCATCCAAATTTACCAGTGAGACTCTTCGAGCACCACTCTTGCAAGACCTCAGTAAATTGTGATTCTGACATATTCAAAACCATGGCAAGCTATCCTTTAAAAAGACATTAGTGTGAGTACCAGGGGAAAGTATACTCCAGGGCTCTAGATGGCTTGATATGATTTCCTTGATTGTATCTTTTTATTTATGAGGCATAATTTATGACTGCTGAAAAGCAAACTAAAATGAGTGATGACTAACTACAGCCAAAGTAATAAATCAGAAGCAAAGAAAGAAGTGGTGATTTTGATCGAATCTATTGAATTAGCTGTTGCCCTTAGCCATTACAGGTATTGGAAAGACCTTTTAATATCTGCTTATCTCTCTCATGGGAACTTGGTAACTATCTCATTATATACCCATAGGAAACAAATGATTTAATTTTCTATCTTTTAGAGTTAAACCTTTTTACATCTCTCATTAATTACGGACATTATACTATGTCATATGGAATGAGCTTCCTTTAAAATTTAGTAATTTTGTTTAAGTCCCAAAGTTTTTGCCTATTGTCTTTGCCTTCTCCAGAATGGGTTTAGTAGTTTTATTATTAGCATTTGAACAGTGGAGATGAATAGCAATGTTAAGAGGCTCTAATTATCACAGTGCTGGAAGCCTGGACCTGAAATCTATCCCATTATATGTTTATGACCTCCATAAGGAGACTAACATTGTTGAAGAGGGAAAAGTTTGGATCTGAGAAGGAGCAATCAGAAAGCACACATTTGATTACTACCTTCTCTTACCCCTGCTCATGAATGGATTTGATACTTTCTTTCCCTTGCCTTTGCTCTGTCCACCATAAACTGTGCCTACTTTTTAAACTTCCTGCTTTTCTAATACCTGCCTGACACTAAAGTGCCCAGATGTGAATACATTACCCCAATGCTGAATGCAGGATTTCGGTAGACATGCTCTGTGCTCTGAGCTCTGCTGACATCACATAAGTAACTCCAAATTAGCCAGCCAGTACAGCAGTCCGTTCACAAAGACTTGTGAAGGATGTTGCAATTGATGGTGAGAGGGAGGTCCTTTGGTTTTCTCTAATTTCAACCAGCCAAGATTGTAGTCTTCAGTTTCCTTGAAGATTGCTGTTTGAATGTAACCAAAAACTGGGGGCTGTGTTTCTGAATTTACTGATGTCAGATCTTACATGACCCTAAAATATCTTGCTATCTTGGAAAAGAATTATTCTGTGAAAACTCTGCATTTATGTAAGTGCAGGGTTAGAAATTGAACAAATCTGAGTCAAGAAATCCAAAGCAAAGTTTCAAAGTAGTGCTGGGTCTTTGAGGTCTCCATGAAACAGCTTCAGAAAGAGAGGAGCGGTACAAACCGCTCTGCTATAGTTTGTCTCTCCTGGCATGTGCCAAGCAGTGCCAGCATTTAATCCTTTTTGGAAAGACCAGAAGCCACAGGTGTGTGAAGTCTTTGCTTGCCATAAGAGCAGAAATCCAAATTGTACCTGACTCTTACACACAGAGTTACGTGCACGTGTAAAAGGGCTGGCTTGGTCCGACCTTGTGGTTCCCCAGAACCTACAGCCCTGCATAACTGCCCTACAGCTCTGAGCACTGCTCAAAGCCAAGGAGAGGTAGTGACTTGCAAATGAGGCTTTTTCTAAGGCAAAAGGTTGTTTTCTGAGCACCTGCAGGAACTTGGTGCCAGCTGCTGACACATTCAGAGCTGAGATCTTGTCTCTCAGAGAGGCACCTGTGATGGACCACAGACTAAGCACAGTGCGAAGCAGCACAAGGTACAGTGCCTCTTGGAGGGAGCCAGAAGCCACTGCTGGTTGGTAATCAGCTCTTTGGCTTGCTCTCTTGCAAACAGGAGGGGTGAGAAGCATCTGGCCTCCATGCTATGCAGAGTATCCCAGCTCTTCCTGAGCTGGGAAGTCAGGAGCAGCTCAGGACTGCTGCCTTCATTGAAGCGAGCTGCCCCCAGCACCCTTCTGCCCAGCGAGATCTCTCCAATAAGGGAGAGTTTCACATTCTCCATGGGTTGTTGGCTGCTTGAGGGTCCCCTTTGCAGGACTTTGAGCTCAAACATTCCTTGCTACAGATTTGGGGTTTCAAGAGTGTTGCAGCAGATGAATATGTGTGGTTCAGGCATGGAAGTCATCTCACGGGCTTCTTCCACTGTCAGCATCTACAGTAACATGATTTTTGTGTATCTGTACCCCAGGTGATTTTGGTGCCCTTGTTTCTGCCCTTATGGATTGTTAGCTCTACTAAGCCTGAACAGGTTCACCGTGTTAAGGTGACTCTCTTCTCAGAACTTCTCATCCTATTCCTCATAGGTTTTGCCCCTTCTTGCTTTGCCAATGAACCTTGAGGTTGTCCTGTGATCATTTTGAGTTTCACAGGTTTCTTCCAGGAGCAGAGATCTGTGAAGGCTCAATTTATGATGGAAAAAAACAAGCTTAGTTACCTGTAACTGGAATTCTTCAGTCCTCTGAATATACAGTCTCCAGAGAGTTTTCCCCCCTCTCTTCTCTCTCTGGCTGCACTTCAAAATGCAGTCTGAGCCAGGGGCCAGCAGATTGATAAAACATTAATTAGTAACCCTCGGTAGCTGATTTCAGAGCCCTCTCCTGGTTTTTTTGGGACAGTGCAGCAATTAACAACAACCCATCTTTTGGCAGGGTGCTGAGCCATGCACCATGATGTCAGACTTAATGCTTGTTGAGGCAGAATATTCAGAAAGTCAAGATAGAAGAAACTTTTCTTGGCTTTCTGCTGTCTGTGTTTTGTCATTCAACACATCCCTAAGATGTGATTGCTTCTTGTTTTCCCCATGTTCCTGTATTGTCTTTCATAATTCTAAGAAGATAATACTGCTGCCTATTAAGCTCTTTTTATTTCTCTGTTAATGAGGTTGAATATTTTTGGCATTGATTATATCACAATTTATAAAGATTTTTTTTTTTACCTCAAACAGCTTTTTACAAAAGTCTAAATCATGAAATTTCAGTTTAACCAGGCTAGCCAGGCAACACCTTCCATCCATGACTTTTTAGTTGTGACTTTTTGAGAAGCCATGAGCTCTGATTTTAAAGACACTGCTCATTGTGGATATTGTTGCCATGCTGCCCCATTTTTTCCTGCAAAGAAGTGGCTAAACACCAGTATTTCCATCAGTTCTGGAGATTTACTGCCCCGGGTTTCCAAGCACTGACCAGGATTTACTTGGACAGCAATTCTCACAGGGAAATATTTGTATAACCATCCATCCTTTTACAGATGGTTGAGCAGAAGCAAAGGGAGTTAAGGGAATCCAGCTAAGGTCAGTGTAAATCTGGAATTTAGATCCTCAGAAGTCCTGTTTAGCTGTCACAGCTGTCTCAGAAACTGGCGTTACAGACTCACAGACACCGAGGGGGTTTCTGCTGGACACATGTCTTGGCAGGGCTGAGTAGCTGGTGTCTGTCTAGAAGGCAAGCTCCGAGCATGTCTGTCTGTCACACAAATGTGGCTGTGACCTCAGCCTTTTTTTCCAGAGAGACAGACATGTGGCAGCATGGTGTGGACATCAACTTCCCTTCAACCTCTGTAGGGAAGTGCTGGGCTGGGGAATCATGTCTGCTCCTGCTTGCTCCTCCTTTGCCCAGTCAACTTTGGTTTAGCTGTGTTCATGCAAAATGAAACAGCTTCAAAGGGATCACTGGGAGCATCCCAAGAACAGAGATGGGTCATCCACTCGGGCATTCCCACTCCAGAGAGCAGCAGGCCCAACTGCCTCTGTTGGAGCATGTGATTGAACCTCAATTACCTGACTCCTGGAGTCCTTTAACCACTTAGCTGTAGTATGGAAGGGGATGAGTGTAGAGTCACAGAACCACAGAATCTCCTGAGTTGGAAGGGAATCACAAGGATCATCGAAGTCCAAGTCCTGGACCTGCACAGGACACCCCAAGAGTCACACCATGCGCCTGAGCGTTGTCCAAATCCTCCTTGAGCTCTGCCAGGCTTGGTGCTGTGACCATTTTCATGGGGAGCCTATTCCAGTGCCTAACCACCCTCTGAGTGAAGAACCTTTTCCTGGCATCCAGCCTAAAGCTCCCCTGACACCACTTTGTTCCCTCGGGTCCTGTCCCTGGTCACCAGAGAGCAGAGATTGGTGCCTGTCCCTTCACTGCCCCTTATGAGGAAGCTGCAGGCCATGGTGAGGTGTCCCCTCAGTCTCCTCCAGGCTGCACTGGATTGGAATTGTTTTTACAAGATTATTATTAGAACCCCAGGCCACACTAATGACCCCAGACCTGGTGATGAGGTGACAATAAACTGCAGTGTGTGAGGACAGCACCATCAGCTCGGGAAGATGCTTTGAAGGTTGCTCAAGTACAAGAGGCCTTGCTACATTGTTCTCACCTAAGCAAGGAGATGAAAGTGCATCAGGAGCCAGTTAAGGAGTATCTGCATGTCACTGTCACCTCCCTGCTCACACAAGCAGGACGTCCCTTCATCAGTCGGGCTCCCAACCCACAACTGTGGTATCTGATACAGGGCACTGCAACAGAGGGGAGGGAAGGCAGCAGTGCTTCTCCAAAAACATTGCTGTTGCTTTTCTTCTGGTTTCAGCCCATTCCCAGGCTCAAAGCAACCACACACTCATATGCACATCATGTTCTCATTATTTTGTCCACAGTTTTCGGGACAGGATATGCCTTCATTTCTATTTAAGCAATTCAAAACTGCTGGCACCCAGTGATGAAGTTCTGGATGCAGCTGTGGAAATAGAAATTGGCACTGGGACAAATGATGGCCTCCCCACTGTCATTCTTTCATTCTTTATCCTTCTTTCTCTCTGTTTTTCCCAGGGGTGACTGGGCTGCTGTGACAGTAGAAACACTCAGGAATTCCAAGCCTTCTGTTTTGCTCTTTTACTTCCTCCGAAATGCACATTAGTCCTGCGCAAAATACAAGAGCAAATGAGATAATGGGGAACAGAATGTCCCAGGGTCAGAAGGACTCATCTCTGCTATAAATCTCTCAGTTCTGTGGCACGAGAGGACCACGTGCTGCTTGGGATGGGGATCTTCTGTGACAGTGGCCTTTTCTGGCTCCTGGCCCTTTCTTAGTAACAGGAGCGGGCTGCCTGGGGAAGAGGTCACAGCACCAAGCCTGACAGAGTTCAAGAAGCATTTGGACAACACTATTGGGTACATGGTGTGACTCTTGGGCATGGTCCTGTGCAGAGCCAGGAGTTGGACTTGATGATCCTTGTGGGTCCCTTCCAGCTCAGCTTATTCTGTGATTCTGTGACTTAAGACTTCTTCCTAAAAGACAAGGTGTACGCACCTATGATAGGTGAGGGATTGATGAAGGGAGTTCTCTCCATCCAACCCTCGGTGAAGTGTTTGTTTGCCAAGTGAGTTGCATCCCTCTCTCCTCCAAAATTCCTTGGGAATCCCATTCTGAAGCTGAATTCCTGTGCTACACAGGAAGGCTCTGCTCCTAACTCATCACCTCCACTTTAGCTGTGGGCAGCTTGCTCAGCAGGTCTGGTCTGTCACTGTTACACTCCATGCTCATTACGGCCAGAGCCTGGATATAACTGGAGCATTTGAGCCCAGGTAAGTGCTGAGCTGGTGCCAGTGCCACACAGAGCTGCTTTTTCCATATGTGGTTTATTCTTTCCACAAAGAAATATGCCCCTTGAAATGAATGACTGTGGGTAAATCTTTGTAGCAGCTGGAACTGAACTGAGATACAGGGTTTGACCTACTGCAGTAAAGTGAACAGAGTTTGACTTTATTAATAGTTCACAACAGAGATGTATTACTGATTCCACTGAAATGAAAGTGCTTTGGCTGAGCTTTTTATTGCAGGGCATCATCTGTACTTAGTATAGTTCTGTATGTTACTGATGGAATCAGGAAAGATCTTTGGGTTTGTAACTGGCAGAACCACAGCTTTCAAAGCCACTGTAGTTGTTTGTTTTTATCTGTTTTCCGTCCCATGGCTCCTTGTGCAGTATCCTGTGTTCTTGGAAATTAATATTGCAAGCTGGAAAGACGCAGGGTCAGTTTTGAAGACCTGGTACTTCTAAACCTCCTGACTTTGTTCAAGATATAGTCCCAACATTCCCTTCCCCAGGACCAGTGCCCAAAGTAGATCGCATAAGAATGTGTTTTACTGTAGTTAGAACTGCTCGACATGAAAGCTTACTAAGGAATACTTACACTAAAAATCGCTCAGACAGTCCTCTTGTATTGCCATTTAGATCTATCATTCTGATTGATCACTATGTGGTTGGCTAATATTGAGTCTAATTTAACCCTATATGCTCACACATCCATCTATTCTGTCTATTGTACCTGACATTCTACAAATTACTTACTCATGCAAATGATGACCTAAGGCAACCTTTTATGATATTCGTGTTTAATTATACAAATGCTTTTTGATAAATAAGATTATACATCCTTCCATATGTTTATTCAGTCCTTGATGAAAGCAAAATTTAATTTTCATGCAGATTTGTTGGAGAGTGTGTTTAATAAGTGCTGAGTTTTATGTAGTCTGCAGATCACTCTGGTTTTGGGTAGCTGACAAAATCAGTAGGCATAGTTCATAGAGACATGTGGGTTTTAATCAGGCCTAATTCAAGCTGCTAATTTTTGAAATCTTGGAACTGAAGTCATTGCCTTTGTGCTCATGCAATAAAGCAAATGTTGTTGTGAAAATAAATGAGAGATGCTGAATTAACTATACACTTCAGTGGGCTTTATTTATATTATGAGTTACTGAGAATGTTGCCAAATAACTGATACATTAATATTTTTAAGAGAAGGATGTTCCTATAAAACTCACTGGTTCTAAAGAATAACTAGAGTTTGGCTTGTGTGATTCAGTCAAGGTGAACGCAACTTTTAAGTGCCACCCAAGGCCAGGCTGAATTCATTGGGGCTGCCTGCATACATGAAGAAATTGTGCAGAAGGGAGAAATTGCCAGGACTAGATATCAGTATGTCTTTGAAAACATTGTCCTTGTTGATCACAGCTCCTCCAGGAGTCCTCTTGGCATGGTATGACACCATGGTAGGAATGGTAGGAATTCAGAGTGTGGGGATCAGGTGTGAAGAAGACATGGGAGCACACACTGCCTGAGTGTGTCATGTGACTTTTGCTTCTTTTCCCTAAGTGTGGCAGTGGGAAATATTCCACTCTTCTGTTAAAAAATCACTGGGTCAACACAGGTGCTGGGTGGCCATCAAGGGACATTTCCCATGGGTGCCATTGCACCATGTTTTACCCCGTGTCAGTAGAGCTGTAGTAGCCCTTCTGGCTAAAAGCAGGTGTTTTGTAGGCTTGAGTCTTTTGGTGACAGTTTCTTTGTTTTCCTGCCGAAGGTGTGGTCAGTAAACTCCGTGGGCCGGACACCAAGCAGCTGGTCCCGCTGCCGGACAGGCCCTGCCCCTCCCGAGGGCCTGGGAGCTCCCCTCTTCAACACAGTGGCATCCACTGTGGCTGTGGTGAGCATCAGCCCCCCTCTTAAGCCTAACGGGGTGGTCAGTATCTACAGGCTGTTTTCTAATGATACCACAGGGACTGATGTGGTGGTGAGTATTGTCAGCACTTTTTCTGTACTTCCATTTCCACTTGTATTTTCTAGCTTTAACAATTTTGTTCTTACAAGCTGCTACTGTTGGTCACAGACTGCCTTTCTCTCCTGGCCTCCCATTGTTAGCTGCTTTGCAATTCACTGTCCTGTCCATGAGCTTAAGCTGTCTGATTTCACATTACCCATTTATTCCTTCCAGTGCACTTGGCTGTGTCTGTGTCTGATTCAGCCAGTTTGTCCCATTGGTGCCTGCATGGCCTTCCATTTCCATTCCCTCACACCTGCCATGCTGCTGGCTTGGCTCTGGCATCAAGAAGTACCAAGTGCTTCCCTTTGCTTGCTTGACTCTGTCCTTCCTATTTTTTGCTGAACTCTGCTAAATCACATGCTGCCAAATGAGAGCAGATGTTGCCTCTTGTTGGTGTTTCCTACACATTTTTGTTTCTTTGGCTTAAAATAAGCTATACCAACAAACGACTATGGTGAAAAGGTGAAGTGGCAGTTCCTGTGAGCAGTTTTGGAGCAGGGCACTGATTCCTTTGCCAGAAATGCCAGGTCTCCCTTGCTGAGCTTTGCAAAGTTTCCTAACAGGCTCGCCCAGCACAATGTCTGTTTGAATGCAGAGCAGGATCATGTTGGCCCTTGACTTAGATGTACCTACCAGAGAGCACATTCTCCTGTCTGGGAGTGACCTGACCCACCAGACACACTGGTGTCATGCTGCCCAGCACTGTTTCCTGCCTCCACATTGAGGAAGCTTGTGAGATATGCATGATTATTTGCTAGCACATTTATCATGGAGCTATTTTCCACATTAATTTATTTTCTGCTTCAGTACCACTTATCCCAGAGTCTTTCTTTAATGGTTTTCAGCTTCTGTGTTGCTGAGAATGACATTTGCAGTTGACATACAGTGGTCACAGCTCAACTAAAGATGTCTTGAGGCCATTGATGGCATGGTCTTTTCCTTTGAAGAGTGTCCTTTAACTTCATAGTGGGAGAAAAATGCCGAGTTCCCATTACACAACAGCTGCATTAGTCAGACTTAAAGGACATGCAGAATCTTCTGCCCATCTTCTGGGGTTAATTCACCTCCATAATTCTTATTTAGTATTTAGTACTTGTGGTGCTTGAACCTGTGACAAGTTCCCTCTTAATTTTTACAGCTGTCAGAAGGGACTGCCACCCAACAGACAATACATGGGCTAAAACCTTTCACCACATACTCCATTGGCGTGGAGGCCTGCACCTGTTTCAACTGTTGCAGCAAAGGACCCATGGCTGAGTTCACCACGCAGCCAGCTCCACCCTCAGAGCAGCCTCCGCCGCAGATCCGCACTGTGACCTCCAGGAACGCCTCTTTCCAGTGGAATGCGCCTCAGTCACCCAATGGCATTGTCACCAGGTAGGAGCTGCTACCCAGCTGAACCTGAACACCTTGGCTGGAGGTGATGCCAGAACATTTCAGCTGGAATTGCATGGCTGAGAGCACTGAACAGTTGTGGCCTTCCTTGGCATGTTGGTGGTGACATTCCCTGTGGCCTGAACACCATCTGGGAAGTGTTTACACACACTGTATGTGATTGTGTTTTGCCTGAGCAGGATATTGGGGAGGATGAAGGTGGAAAGGATGAGCTCTTGTGAGTGGAGGTGATTTGTTTTCAGCTATGGTTGTGTAGTCAAATAGTTCTGAGTTCAACTATAGTTGAACTTCACATCAATAGTGAAGAGATAGCTGTAATCTGGAGTTACTTAGGCAAAAATCCTGACTTGCAGAAGTGAGCAGCAAGGTAACAGGCATCAATACTTTCATTGTGAGCGACTTATGGACCACCACAACTGCTCAGTTATCTGACAGTTAGGACCATAATCTCCAAGAGAAAAACTGGGATCAGGTCTATTCTTCTCTGGTAGCCAGACAGCAATTAGGATGAAATGTAGAATTGGTTTGTATGTTATTTAAGGCCCTTCATTCATCAAAATCTCAACTTTGTTCCCAGCTATGAGCTCCACGTGTACATGGCGTGTCCTCTGAACCTACAGCCAGCAGTGAAGGCTTGCAGTCCGGGCCCGACTGAGGTGAAGTACACAGGGAAAGGACAGAGTGCCAACGTGTCCAACCTAGAACCTTACACAACTTACAACCTGCGAGTTGTGTCCTACAACTCTGTTGGCAGCAGCGCCTCTGAATGGATCGGATTCACTACGGAAAAGGAGCGTGAGTATGAGAAGTGGTTCACAAACCAGTGATGCCTGCTTCTGAGGCCTGGGGCTGCACAGAGCCAAATGACTTCCCCACCTCTGGGAAAGAGGAGGTCCCCAGAAACCTCTTCTTCCATGTCCCTGATGACTGTCTCTCTGCTGCATGTTCATTGAAATTCTGCTCTGGGGCTGAACTGCTCATTCCTTCAAAAATATTTCTTTGCTCATCATCTGATGTCACATCCTCTATCTTGGGAGCCTGGAAACCTTTTATTTTACTGAAAATGGGCAGCAAAGCTGTAGAACATAAAATGTTCAAGTATTACCAGAAGGGTGATGTGTAGTAATAAATATACTGCCATAAATAATCCCTTGGAAAAGTGGAGATCTTGAAAGAGGCATGGTGGTTGTTTTCAGGAACAATCTTACTATCCTAATTCATGCCACACTTCTGCTAGGTGTCATAAAAGTTTTTCTTGGATGTCATCTGAATGACCGGATGCTTGTGAACACTGAAGTAAGAATTTGTTGCTGTCCAACCACCGCAGGCAGTGCTTTAGGCCATGTGGGGTATGCATGGAAATTAAACATGCAGGACCTGTGCCTACAGGCAGAATAGATTTTGCCATCAAAACTGAATTTGTAGTAGTCTAACATCAGCTTTTATTAAAAAGATCTATAGTGCTGTAGCCAGAGTCATTCCATAACAGATGAGATGGGCATTTCATCTCAGTCTGTCAGGTCAGGGCAAAGACGATGTTCACTTTTTATCTCATGTCAGGATTTCAGAATCACCTTTCTAAAAACCTCTTTTGCATCATTTGGTAGTTCTGCCAAGTAATTACTAAAAACTTGAAATCTGATACATCCTTAGCTGAAAATTTCAGGTGGAACAGGCCCAGATTTTCTTTAATGTCACCACTGAAAAAAGTACCACACCAAAACCAAAGCAAAGAACAAAAAAAACCAACCAACCAACCAAAAAAAAAAACCAAAAAAAAACCCCACAATAAAACAACCAACCAAACAAAAAAAACAAGCAAACAAAAGAAAGATCCCTTATCTCCAAAGCTGTGTTTTATTAAATGGCAAGTTAAAAGGCTGGAGCATGATTATGAACTTCTAAATGGAGAAAATTCACCAGGAGCTGGTGAGACACATAGAGCAAAAGGATTTGAAAGCAATTTTTAAACCCCCACCCACTAGGTCCAAAGTCCTCTTCTTTCAGTCTTGCTTTTCTTGCCTTGCTGACCTCTTCACACCAGGCTTCCAGAGTCCCTCTGGCTGTCTCCTTCCTTGAGTCCCTCTGACTGCTTCCTCTTACCTCCAAGGCTTGCTTTAGTGACAGTGGGCAATTAGCAGCAAAGTGCAGCTGGACAAGCAGCTTTCTTATGAACAAACCAGCAAATACGGGGCAGATGGCTTAATGGCAACACCACAAGAAAGGACCTCAAACTTAAATGAAGTTTTTTGTCAGCAAGCTGATGAACTCTTCCTCCCTGAAGTGAGTTCTGGGTTTCTTTCTGTCTGCCTGCCATCTGTTCTTGCTTTTCTGAAACCCCATGTTTTCACATATGCGCATGTGTTATAGATGATCTTGGCAATTTCTTGGGGCTTGCAAAAGAACCCTCTCCATAGCAGTTCCCACAGCCCAGCCTGCTGCAGTCAGGCTTGCACAACCTCCTGTGTCTCCCTGTCCTCTACCTTAATTTACGCAGTTTTAGTGTCTGTACCACATTCACAAAGGCAAAGGGAGGGAGTTCAATATTTGTTTTCAGGATATATTTCTGCTTTCTCAGTGCAGAGGCTGGCATGCTAGAGCAGCTTTTGCTTTTCTCCTTGTATCTTCCCTAATCATACACATGGATATGCAAGAGAGGGAGTGCACGTGGCAGAGAGCTTGTATCATGCAGAATCTCCTTCTATTCACTGTATAACTCAGTCACTGAATCACTTCCAGCCTACTGGCTAGAAATGAGCTCTTTTTCCTGGTTTTGCAGCACCTCGGTACATAGCTCCGTTCTCCGTGGTCAGCAATTTATCCACCATCCACATCGACTGGAGCCGCACCTTCGTGCTGAACGGGCGTCTGAAGGAGTACGCGCTGACGGAGAGCGGGCAGCGCATCTACAGCGGCTTCGACACCGAGCTCTACTTGCCAAGGACATCGGACAAAAGTCGGTTTCTTACCACTTCCTCTCAGGGAAAGTCTGTTGAGCTAAGTTAATATTAGTGTGTGCTAAAATTAAAAAAAAATCTCCATTGCAATCCCAAGCTAAGACCAAAGGCGCGTACAGGCACGCCAAAATGTATCTAAGCAAATCCTTGAAATAACATCCATGGAGCTGAGCTTTCTCTTAAACATTATGCCTGACTGGGTGAGACTGTTTTGATTCACTGTGAGGGTCAAGCTTTCCCAAATCCTAGAGCTGTGTTGCAATTCCGTCCTTCAGGGCTATGGTTTGGGAAATGTACAGAAATCTTCAGTTTCAGGAAAGACTGAAGCTTGAATTTTCATTTGAATCAAATTAAGTCAGTAGCTCTTAGAACAATTTGCAGTCTTTAAAATACAAGGAAACTATCAACAGGGGGAAAAAGGAAAAGAATAATCAGCAAGAAAAAAGTTTTCTGTTTTTATGACATTGGGATTTTGTATGTCAAAGAATTTTGTAATATATTTTTTATGTTCCTGATTACTACAATGATGCTAATACCCTTTTTTTTTTTAATTCAAATGTTCTTAAGATGTTTGTTTTAGCTATGAATGAAGTATGAGAGATTTAGGGCAGTGATGAAAAAATTGAAAGTTGCCAGTTACATTGGAAGAGGGAGAATTGAGTGGTGAAAGAAGAACTTATTTTGTAGCAACATCATAGTGATGATTGCTTATGATCTGCCATAGTTCATAGTTTAGAAATTCAATACCCATGTGTAAAGAATTGTGAAGCTCTGGTCTGGTACTCAGGTGGGTTATGATGGGTTATGTGCTATTCCTGCCTTGGTTTTTTTAGAGCTGGCTGTTTACTGGTGAATCATAGTGAAAAAGCAGCACCTACAGAATTTTTATTTCTGCTGCTGACAGTACTTTCTAATTCTTCTTGCTCAGCCTTTTTGTTTCAAGTGACCTGCATCACCGATGAAGGGAGTGCCATGACACCAGTCATCAAGTACAATGCTGGAGAGGGAGTTGGTAAGTGAAGAAATTACCTAGCACCTGTTCATTTGATGTGTTTGTGCTTGAAATTTGACATGTAGTGCATGCCAGGCAGGATGGCATCTCACTGCAGTATCAGGGGCTTTCTTAGTGCCTTGTGTATGAGGTATGTGTGTAATGTGCTTTTTTTGCCATGTATGGATTTCTGTTCCTTTACACCATAGAATACTGAGTACTTTAGGTTGGAAAGGACCTTTAAGATCATTGAGTCCAACCATCATAGAATCATAAAATGATTGGGTTGGAAGGGACTTCAAAGATCATCTACTTCCAACCCCCTGCCATGGAGGACAACTTCCATTAGACCAGGTTGCTCAAAGCCCCCTCCTGCCTGGCCTTGAATGTTTACAGGGGTGGGACAATTCTCAAAATTAGCTTCAGATCCTCTCCTCAGATATGTAATATTTTTTCTTTTATTTTTACCTAAGTATATTGCTCCAAAATGTTGTGCTTTTTTCTGCTAAATAGAATCTGCTCTCTTCCAGATTTAATTTCCAAATTTGGATCATCCTGAATTTCAGTCCTGTCCTCCAAAGTTCCTCCTCAGTTTGAAAGTGAAAATACACATCCTCTCTCCTTCCAGTATCCCACCCAACCCAGTAAGGGACATCCACCTGCTCCTTTCCTTTGACCAACGAGCAGATTCACCTGGGATGTGTTCCCCTAGCCAGTTTATGAGAATGCCAAACTAGACATTGTCAGGACCCAGTTTATAACACCTGCCACTTCCCTTCTGTCCACGAGGCTTTGGCCTGTTTTGTGGAAGCGAGAGAGTTTGGTGTGGTGACATCCTCTTGTCCATTGAGTAGTAGATGTCTAACAGTAAAATGTTCCAGGCTTTTTAAGTCCTTAGTTTTCTGTTAACCAAAGCCAAGTTCAAACCGTTTCTAGCTGAATTAATTAACTGGTTCAATTAAGTTCTTTTTTGTGTAGTATCTTGTCCAGCTTTTTAAAATAGATCTGCCTTATATTTGCAATTACTCTTTACTCTGCATTTCCCTTATATCCCTTTTCATGCTTTCACTCCATTATCCTGCAGAATTTCAGGCAAGGCTGTCTTAAAGGCATTATAAAATGTTTTCAGTTGCTCTACGTCCATCACCTTCCATCCTCTGCCCCTTTGTTCTTTTGGTTGTTGCTTTTACCCAGAGTTTATTGAAAACTTGAATGGCACCGTAGGCAACTTGCAGAGAAGGCTTGCAAGCAAAGGTGTTGGAAATTCCTTGGCCAAGAGTTTGGTTATACATGTAGGATTGCAAATAACCAGAAATCCTGTCACTGAAATTCCTTACACTTGGGTTGTGAATGAGTAAAGCCAACCAAGTGACTGTTTTGTTTTCTAGCAGGTGGGGGGTAGGAGTAGTAAAATGTTTCATGTTGCTTGCTTTTGTATTAATGTATTAAAGCCTTCCTCCCTCTCTTTTGTTAACTGCACAGGCCTGTAACTGCACAGTTGTTCTGCAGAGAATGTCCTCTGTCTGTACTGCTCTGAAATTACCGTAGTAATTTCCACTCTTCAAGGTTACTTGGAGAACCCATTTTTCCTCACATTCCACCACCACCACCTCCTTTTGGAAGAGCTGCTGATGCAGTGGTGATTTCCAGCCTAAGCAGCAATGCCAGAGCTTTAAGCAGGGTCTCTTGAGGGTAGTAAGTTTTTTATTACAGCCCGCTAGCATATTGAACCATTATGCCACCTTGAACATAAGTGCAAATAAGCACATGACGACAAAATTACTTAAATTTCTGCCTAATTTATTAGCGAGGAAAGGGATAGCATATTGTTAAATGCTTCTTGAAATAACTGTCCCTTTCTCCCCTAATCCCTCTTTTTTACAGGTCTGATCTTGACAACACCTGGAGAGAAGGACAAAGCAGAGTCCAAACATGCAAAATTCTACAACGAGTTGTGGTTTGCAGTGCTGATGGTAGTTCTAGGATTGATCCTCTTGGCTATTCTTCTCTCCTTAATTCTTCAGAGGAAGGTCCACAAGCAACCCTATGCACGAGACAGGCCTCCTTTAGTTCCACTCCAGAAAAGAACATCACCAATGAGTGTGTATTCATCAGGTGAAACCCATCCGGTACGTTTGGAAAAATGCAATGTTGTGTATCCATGATGTTATACTTCCATCTGCCCCATCAAACACACACATGGACTTTTTCTTCCTCCTGCCAACATTTTTTTGCACACTTGGTTACAAAATGGAGGCTGTTCAGTGTAGGGAAAGGACTGTCTGGTCCCATATGGGCCATATCTACATGGGCACAGAGAGCAAGGTCACAGGTGCTTAGTCCAAACAGAGCCCTGGGACACCTGGTCTGTAGGCCCTGAAATGCTTCTGATGCCTAAGACAAACTTTGGATCTGGAGTCACAGAAAATGCAAAGCTACTGCTGTCACCTCATGTTAGTTGACATCTGCACTAGAGCTGAGAAGTCTTTGGCATGCTGTGAGGAGGTAGGTGAAAAATGTGCTTTTCAGAGGAACCTTTCATGTGTTCCCAGCTGCCTGCTGTGGATGGCTAACCAGGATCAATCTGACAGTCTTTGTCAGGTATCCAGGAGATATGCCTGCAAAGAACAAGACTTAGGGAGAGGCATTATTTCTTGCCAGTATCCATCTACCACCCAGCTGGACTGCTCTAGGACAAGCTGCATACCAGGAAGGTTTGGAGTAGAGAGAGTAATTAAGGAAAAAGCTAGGGAATTTCACAAAATGCATGTGTGCATTTGTGCACATAGACCTACAGTGGGACCACCAGAGAGGTAGGAAGGGGCCTACTGGGGAGTGATAAAGAGGAAGATTTTGTATAATTTTTATCATGAAAAGTTGTAATTCTGAAAAAAAGCCACATAAAAAACATGTTCCATCGTGTAGCAGAGTAGTAGTGCTATTCTACCCCTTGAAAAAGCAAAACAAAAGCAAAATGGTAATTGTTATGGGATTGAGATGGGGAGCAGCATAGTGACTCCTGCATCCTTCATGCATTCTGTTCCTTCTTGTCTCGGTGCCAAGACACTGCATCTGTGCCTCAACCAAGAAGCTCTTGGACACAATGGGATTTCCAGTGTGCCCCTTCTCCTGGCAAAGGCTATGAGCATAAGAAACTTATTTTTTTGGTCTCATGGTTTTGATTCCTTTTCCTCTACAGTCTGTCATCTTGTGTTATTCCTCTTGACTTTAAAATGTCTTTGCTGTTGGCATGCCTGCACAATTCCCTTTCATGTTCTTGCCCTTTCTTTTCTTTTTTGTTTTGTTTTTTCTTTTTCCAGAAGCTCATGAACTTATTAGAAAGGAAGGTTCTTTAGCACAGCAGTTGAAGGACTGATCTGAGAAGTTAGGACAGAGCTACTATGGAGTGGCAAAATGGCTTGTTTTACAATTGTTAGTGAGGTCGTGGCGAGCAATGCTGGCTGCCCACACGGTACTTGACCACTTATATAGTGCTTGGTCTTTGCCAGTTCCCCTAGTGCCCCACATTCTGCTACACTGCTCTCCCTCACAGAGCTGCAGCTAATTCACACCCTCTGTCAGGTACACCTACACTGCACCTTGCCCTGCCCTAATGCTTTTCCTCCCTCTCTTTAAACTCAGTTTGAGACTATTGCTGACACGTCCGATTCATCAAGCAGTGTCACTCTCAAAAGATACACGATGCACTTTGAGGTAGAGTCCTCAGCTTGCAGAGTGGCCAGACGTGTGATGTGTCAGATGACCCAAGCATGCACAAAGGCATCTGACACTGCATGTTTCTCCCGGTGGTGCATGATTTTTTCCCCTGATCATGAAAAGGTCTGCAAACATCCCCTTGCTGTGAAAGTCTGGGCTATCCTTCTGGTAATCAAAAATCTTTGGACTTCTGTTTGTTGGCCCTTCAAAAAAAAAAAAAAAAATTAGGAGGAAGAAGAAAAAAATTGGGGAAAATCCTGGTTTAGCATTGGTGTTTTTTTTGTTTTGAATGATTGTTCTATAGTGGGGAAGGGTCTGGGGTTTTTTCTGTTTATAATTGTGCATGATTTTTGAGGCACTCCTGCTTTTTGTTCAGATAAAGTATTTAAAACCATGCCCTTTATTTTTTTATTTATTACTTTGTGTCTTCCTCACAGGGACTAGCAGATACAAAAATTCCAGGGGCTGGTTCTCCCACAAGCAACCGCAGCGTCCGTATGGGGCCTGGGGGAAGGAGGCCCAGTCAGGGCCAGCTGAGTCGCACGTATTCCCCCACCTCTCTCCATCGCAGTGTCAGCCAGCTGCTCGACCTCTACGACAAGAAGACTTTTGAAGAATCACCTTGGGATGCCATCCTTCACAACCATCGCACTACTGGCCGTGGCTTGGTAAGGGCTCCTGCTTCTCTGGGACTCTGCTGTGCGTCACCTGCTAGAGATTTGTCTGTTCTGTTGGAATCATATAAAGGCCTAAGTATCAAAAGTTCCTGGAGATATAGCCAAAAGGCCTAGAAGGACATGGGCAGAGGTTAGATCCTCAAAATTCTTCAAGTCTCCTGCTCTCTTCTAGAGTTGCAGGTGATCACACACTGCTCTTACAGGATGCAAGGGATCCATGTGCATATCTTTATGGTTTCCATTGAACTATTAACTCCATGGTCAGCCAAGGAAATGCACCCTGAAGAATTCCCTTCTATTTGGTGGGCTTTTTTTTCCATGCATTTCAGCAAATGTCCATGTCTGAGGTGGGATTGTCTTGGCATCCTTCACACACTTAATGCCAGAGGCAGGAGCTTGTGTTCTAGTGACTCCTGTTCTGTTAACTGGGACTCAGTTGCTGATGCGACCTGCTCTCTGTCCTCTGCTCAGTCACAATGCAGAGACTATGTGAATGCTCAGAGCTCCTGACGTGTGACAAATTAATTCAAACTCTGCCCACATGGGACTGGAATGATGCTGGGGGGCAGGAAAAGTATTTCTCTTTTAATATAGGACAGGACTAGACAGTGTCATCAACAGGGATCTGAACATACAAATACAAGACATGATTTTCAAGTCAAGGACAGTGATGACTTCCCTTCCTTTGTCACGAGGAAATGGGCTTTTTAACTTCCACCCTTCCCCTACCAAATGCATGAGAAAGGATTCAGAGGTCAGTGAGACATGAGTTGGCTTCCTGAAAAAGATGAAAATGAAGGTTCCTAAAAAAGACTCAGAATGGGGGTGAAGGGCCTGTGTAACAAAATTAGATGGAGTGTGCAAGTTAGTGAGTGGATCTTGTCCAAAATGCAAATTAACTGGAGCACAGTCTGGCACATAAATCTAAGGAACTTCCTCAGACTTTTACCTTCAGTACACTGAACAGCTGGAAGGGCTGAAACATACAGGCTTATCAAAGTACAGGGGTGTTGGTTCCAGCACTGCCAAACCCACTTAGACGCCAACAGCAGGACCAAGGAAGCTGATAAGGCTTAATTAAGAAGGTAGTAATAACTCTAGGCAAAACCCCTATAGGTACAGGTTAACCTTCAGCCTGCACTCTGCAGCTCATGGACTTCCCAATTCAGAGGTATCATGAGTCAGCTTTGCCATTTTCTCAGAGCTATCACATCCTTGTGATTTAATTCCTTGGGGACTAACAACTCACCCAGGGTGTACCTCTCTATGATCTCATTAGCCAAAAGAACAGCTTCCTGCTGCTGAGAGGAAGCTCTTGCTCTACCCACACATCTTGGGCTGACACCATGACTTAGTTTAGGTTGCAAACCCTGCCATATGCATGCTAGAATGATTTTTAAAATACTCCAATGAGCTCCAGGAGTGGCAGAAGCAGGAAAACAAAAACTTTCATTTCGTTTTGGTGGCAGACAACCCTGACAGCATGAGCTCAGTTTTTCATCTGCTCTTCTGTCCATCCTCTGTACATTGATTTACATTGCCCTGAACCCGAGTCTTTTCTCCCGTGTTGCTCAGCTACTCTCTTTCAAACAAACCTCCTGCAATGCTTTTGACTCAGTTTTTCTCTTTACTACACTCAGTAGCTTAGGAATGGTGGTTTCAAAGTTTGGTTCACCCCCTTGTCCAGCTTGCAAATCAATATAGTGAATGGCTGTAGTGGCCCAGGACACAAATCTGCAGTAATACTGCTCATGCCCTCTTTATGCTATAGAAACAATTTATTTCTCTCCTGCTTTCAACTGTCTCTGCCCTAATGCAGGAGTGCAGGTGGAAGCTCAGACACTCCCTTGGAAGCTTGAAGAACAAAACCTTACCTAAACCATGTGTGATGTGGTTGTTACAGAAAACAAGAGTATTTTTTTCTTTTCATAGCTCCAAGTTCCCAGTACACTGTAACAAACACTGTATTATTGACCATTTGTCAGATATATAGAGCAATTGAAGTAATTGATAGTATTTTTTTTAGCTTACTGCTTACTGTGAAAATCTAACTGGCTTGGATTCAGGTGCTTTAAATTCTTATCTTATCCTGGGAGGAAAGGGAAGACATTAGAGATGCACTTATTTATCTACTTAAGAACTATTTTTAGTGGGTAGGAGGAAAGAGAAATGAAGGAATCCCCTTTAGTCTGGTACAGCTTTGGTTCACATGCTTCTTTTTTCCCTTCCTTACAGTATGTAGATGAAGAGGATCTTGTCAATGTCATCAAAGGCTTCAGCACGGTCACCAAAGAGCACACCACATTCACTGACACCCACCTCTGAAGAACAAAACCACCTTTTCTAGAGAATGGAAGTGGGTAACTTGCCAAAAGCAGCCTGCATGGCCTTTGCAGGCAGGGACAGGGCTGCCGTTTCCCCACCCCATGCCCTGGAGTTAAAAGATAAAACTTTTTTTTGGGAGGGGATGTGGGGGGGGTAAGTTGGCCTTTTTTTCAACCTCTCTTTCACTGTATAATAAAAACTGTGTGCTAGCACTGACACCTCAGAAAGGTAAGAGAACAGTTTGAAGATCCCTAAGTCATACAGTAGTAAAAGACTGTGAAGGTAGAGGCTCTCATCTTTGTCTCTGATCCAGCTTTCCCAACTGAGGAGGGTTGTAGGGGTGCAGGAGGGAGGGAGGGGGGCAGCATGCTTGGTAAGGAAAAGTCTTTTACATGTCCAAAAACCAGAATGTGGCTAAAAGGGGCCTGCGTGGCAGGATCTCCATGTTTTCTCCTGGCCTGACAGAGCTCCACCACAAAATTGTGTTCATGCACAGGTGAATAAACAGTACTGAAGGAATTCTTATGAAATTGTTCTAGCCTTTGTGTTCTCTCACTCCCTCTTCCCCACCCTCTCGGCTCAAGTTAAAAAACCCAGCAAAAGAGGTCATTAATAAATGCTGAACTCCAAGCATGCTTTTCCACTTGCTGTCACATCCTTCCCTTCTGCTTATGTATTACTAATCCACAGGCAATAAAACCTGTTCACCATCCACAGTAAACCAGGTGCAAACAGCAAGCAGCCAGTGTGACACAGGTATGAAATACCATGTCAAGGCACTTGTAATTGAGAATTATTACACCATGACAGTAAACCTACTCCCATATTCTTCTCTATCCTTTTTCCAGAGAAAGCGACAAGGAGGCCCTCAAGAGACTGCCAGTTCTGTGTATTCTGCCAAGCATATTTTTATGCATTCTCTCAGTCACAATCAGCAAAATCCATCATCTGATACCACACATTTTCAGAAAGTACAAGCAACACTCCTCTGGCAATTTATTTGGACTAAGAGGCAAAATAATATGCTATTTTGAATAGCTTCCTCCTTAACCTCCACAAAACATTTCAGATATCAGACAGCAGCATACAGAGCAAGGATCCCATTCATAAAACAGGACTGCAGAGGCAGCTCTGTGAATTAGGCAAAATCCACCACCCAAGACAGCAGCAGCTCTGTACAGCAACGTGTGGCTGCATCTGAAGTACCCTTCTGCTCAGCAGAATCCTCTGCTCAGCAGAATCAGAGTATCCTCTGCTCAGCAACCAAGTTTTCCTTTAGCATCGTCCCTTTCCCCAAAACAAAAATAATCACAACATATCACATGCCTGACCACATTTACGCAAGAACGCACAACAATATTTTGGACCAAGTACCGTACTACGTTTTGGAGCATTACATAGAGCCACACATGGATGTGGACAACCCTTCAAAGCTTAGCAGCTAGGTACTTTTTCATAACCTTACAAATTTTATTCTGGTATCAGAACAAAATCCCATTCAAGAAACAACCTACAACACATAACATTATGCCTGCTACCAGCCAGAGGGCACCTGCACCTTGTTTTTGCCACCAGACACATTTTCACAAGCCGTAGTCTTGGCAGGATGAGTCATTCTTGCGGTGTCGTGGTGAAGCAGCTGTCTTTGTAGGTGATGGAGAAGCTGCACCAGGTAATTCAGGCCCACCTTCAGCAAGGACTGGTGCAGAGGCCAGGAGAGGCACTTTCTTCCTTCCCAGGAAACCAGCTCCTTCAAACCCCATTTTCTTTTTGCTTTCTGCTTTGGTTTCATTTTCTTCTTCTGGTCCTCTTCTTTTGAGATCCAGAGAATTCTCTGGCAGGCGGTGAACCTCTGTACTGCAACACCCACCTGCATCTGTCACACCCGTGCCTCGCGCTTCAAGTGCTGTTGATTGGACTGCCTTCCTCTCAGATGCACTGCTCTCAGCTGTTGCCTTCCTGGCCTCTGTCTGGCTTGAAATCCCATTTGTGGCAGCTGCCTTTTCTGTTGGGCTTTTGCTGGATAAGTTAAAAGCCTGGAAGTCCCGGTAACTGTGAAAGCTCTCTGTCCGCCTTGCTCTTGCCAAGAGGGGGCTTTCTCTGTATGGCCGCACAGAACCATACGTGGCAGTTTCGTGGATTGTTTCATGGTGCTGCAATTGGAGGCTTCAGAAAATACAAGAAGAGTAGATGTTAGGCTGAGAATAGGAGCCAGGTCTTCTGCACACCACTGCTCCCACCTACCACTGCCATTCCCACTACAACAGCAATACACTCATCACAGCCACCACACAAAGGCTTCCAGATCACTTCAGACTCTCAGAGGATACTTTAGTCTGCACAAATACAAACCAGAAGAAACCAAGGAGTATGTGTGTGTAGTTCAAGCCACTAAGGGCATAAATTCAGGGGCTTAGCTACAGCATTCAAGTCACCAAACCCCTCTGCTTACCTGAAAAGTAAAACCTTTGGTGTCTGCAGCCAGTGCCACCCTTGGTGACTTACCTGGAATTAGATTCTCGAAGCCGGTTTGGCTGAACAACTGAGGTGGCAGGACTGATGTTGGGTGTGGCACAGCGAGATGTACTCAAGTCACACTGGTCAAGCAGCTTGAGCAGCTCTTCCTCTGTGGGGCCACCAACATCTGCAAGAGAGAGAGCTCTTAGAGGCCAAGTCCATTTACTGCAGTTAGACACATCTGAGGACATAAAGAAGAACCACACCAGAGTCCTAGCATAACACAACTTACCTTTGTCTTCACTTTTATTAACCATGTCCATAGCTGTGGTCAGGTCCCACATCTGGATGCTGCCATTGGAATGTCCAGTGAAGAGGTAGCGGCGTGGCCGAGAGCCCATCCTGCTGGATCCTTCACATTCTCGCACAGTAAATGACGAGATGGTAGTGCAGTCAACTGCCTGGATCTCACAGATCCTACAGGAAGAGAAACCCCAAATTACCAGAATGACTGCACCTGGCAGAGTTTCGCCAGTGAAGTCAGAACTGGTTCAGTTTTCTGAGAAGGCACCAAACTTGCCATGAGAAAAAGACTTTTCCTCCAGATGAAAGTCCTTCCCCTGCATGCCTGGCACACTGCTCAGCTGCAGACAATCCCTTCCCACCCCCAGTCCATCTGCACTCTTACTGCTTGTTTATTGGGCAACACCAACGTGTTTTATGTCCATTTTCTATTTGCAATGATTAGAAAGCTAAGGCTCTCACAAGAATGACAGAAACCAGCCCCCTCATATGCTGAACAATCTAGGAAACAAACCTGCAGAAACAGCAAATATAACCACATAGAAGATATGCAAAAAGATCCAAAGATGATATATCCAATGTTATCTATAAAGATAACTTTTGTCATATCACAAGTGCAATTTCACTTGTCATGGCAGATCTCTATTTCTTTTTTCCCTTTTATTTTAGAAGTTTATGGGGAGTGAGGAGAAGAGAAGGACTCCCAAAACTAATCTGCTCGGGCTCCGGGTTTGCTTTACTGGTGCTTTGCAGTGAACTTTTCACCCAAGCAGTGTCCAAATAAGTCATAGTGTGGGGGCATTAATGTTTTCATCCAGATTCAAAGTTATTAGACAAGAGATGCAAAAATGAAGCACAGAACTGAGATGCACTGTTTTTTCTGATCTCTTGTCATCTTCCTAGGCTAAGAGAAAGAAAAGCAGCTGTGGTTATTTGACAGCCATGCAGTAGAATATTATGAAGTCAAGCTTAAGAAATAATTGAATAGATGACCTAGAAAACAGTATCTCTGTTTTAAAGGTTCTAATACCTTCAAAGCCAAGTGCAAAGGAAGAGAGACACCCTGTCTACTTTTGTGAGCAGCATAATCACTGCCACTGTCAATTTCAGCATTAGTTTTGAAATTTAATGGTAGCATGGTACCATGGTTGAAAGTCAAGTATTCTGTAGAGGCACAGAAATGTTTGCTTTGTTAGCTCACCAGTGTTAGCCATCATGAAGTGAGTCTGATATCACACTTCTCAAAAAGCCTTTTTTTGGCTTTGAGGTTATACCAATTGTTAAGTAACAGTTCTGTTACTAGCACACAGACAAGAGTTCAGCCAGAGCTGTCGAGCACAGTAGAAGACTATTATGTGCAACTGCATGCACTCAGCATGGAGGAGGGAGACATCACCACATGAACAGGCATAGTCCTGCTCCTTTCACACTTAAAACCCTCAGCATGGATGTACCTTTTCCCAGTTGAAGACAGCCTTACAAACAGCTTATTCGTAATGGGAACAACTTTTTGGATAAACACCTGTTGATCATCACGTTCACCAAAGGGTCCTAGAGGAAAAAAAGAAAGATCACATATTTGTTTGTTCCAATTCCCTCACCTTTTTCCCCAATGAGTTGTGAAGACCCAGACATATGGGGGACACAGTATGACCACTGTAGTTTTAAAGCATCAGGAGCAGGGAGCCAAAAACCATCAGTAGCTAGCAAAAGCCAAATCCGTCTTTGTTGTTCTAAGGGACACACATTCTTACATTCTTAAATTCTTATGTGTGTTCCTAGAGGAATTACTATGTCAGCACAAACCCTCCACTAGGTCTCTATAATAACAGTAAGTACTTTGTTATTTTGCAGCTCCTAGATGTCTAAAGGCTTAATCAGATTTCTTGCCATAGTACTGACCCCAGCCTGTGTTCACAGGGCATCCTATTCATCAAAGGTTCATTTGCAAGGCTCAGACCACCAAGGAATCTACCTGTCTCCCCCTATTTACCAACACACATTCCTTCAGTACCTTGCTACAGCAATGCACTAGCACCATTTGCCTCTGCAGTTGCAAGGCTTCGGTAAACTTTGTCACAACTTCAAAGTATTTTAAGAATTTTTTCCATGCTTTGCTTAACCCCAGCTGAACAGTGAACTGGAATTTGCAGACCAAATGTTTGCTATGCTCATCTGCTTAATACAGTCTCTTGTGCTTTCTCTCATTCTCTAGTTAAATCAGAATTGAAATGCTACATCAGTTTGCTCAAGGAAGAGGTATAGTATCGGTGTTCCAAAGGTTTTTTGTCCCTTCTTCTTTCATTTGGAGTAAGTCCTTTAAGTGTACTCACTCTCTACAGCCTAAATAATAATTCCAAGTGACTATTACAGATCCTTGCCATAGTTTCAAGGGGAAAGCAGTGCATAAGAGCTTACACCCATTGGCTTGCATGTTATAGGGCTGAAGGTCTGCTAAACCATTATGAGACTAGTGAAGGTACAGGCACAGCACAACCAAGAGATATCCTACCAATGTCATTTCCAGAACAATAGCTGCCATGACTCTCTGCTTCCTCCAGGGATAAGATTTTGAATGATGCAAGAGGTGTTGAGCCTGGCTGAGTCGAAATCATGCCCCGGAACCGAGTCACAGTCCATGTCCGTACATGGTTGTTATCAGCACAAACTAGGAAGGAAAAGATGGGCACTTACAAAGGATGACAAAACATTTAGATAAACTTCTGTAATGATTATCTACATGATAGTTTTTCAAGACTGAGTGATCAAAAATTTAGTCAATGTGAGGTCCCATAGCATCTCCAGACAATTTTCTAACAGCCTACAAATTCCTGCTGATGTCCCGTTTTCGATTAGTTTTGTATCTTCCCTCGGAAATTCAAGAAACTGAGACAGGTGCAACACAAAACTAAGGTCTGGTTTAGCACCAATAGCCTACAGTCCGCTTCAATCCCCTGTGTGCAGATGCTAGGGCAAGGTGTCACGAGAGCAGCCTGGCAGCAGAACCCTCCTCACACAATAGCCCTACTGAATTTAAATCATCAATTATCTCAGTTTTGTACATACACATGTGCCCTCTCCTGGTACTGAGGGTTTAGCAGCAACTTGCAGGGGAACAGATGACCTATGGGCTGTTTATTTGCAGTATAATTGGATACCATTTTCCTGTTCCTTTTTTTTTAATAATGGGATAGCAGCAAGATGTAAATCAGTTCTCTGCCATGCCCTGGCTGCTGGATTCTGGGTTAAATAGATTTTTACAGAGGAAGGAGTGACTGCATCTTCTCTGCAAGTAAGACACCTTCCTGAGCATAAGACAGGACAAGCAGAATAGCACAACAAACACTGGGAGACTGCTGAGAAAAGAAACAGAGACAGCCCTCTGAAGTCATAGCAAGGCTTTTTCTGGGGCCCAGGAGATAGTGCACATTTTGCTGCAGCCCAGAAACCTCCTGAAAGGCTTTTAAAAGAAAACTAGTCCTGAAGGACCTATGCACAACAATAAAGCTTGACAGAGACATATTTGTTTACAAACTCCTTTATTTCCACAAATGTCAACCTTCGAATAAGACACAAATGAAAGTCTGGTCAAATAAAACTTGTGCCTTTCAACTGCTAAAGGCTTTGAAGAATGCTTACTTTAAGAAAGAGGATCCAAGCAAATCTAGCCTTTCCCCTGCCCCCAAATCTGTCCAACTCATTTCTATTACATGTGGGAATGATGCAAGTTACAGAGCATAGCATACAAATACTGCATTGCTCAGGAAGAGGGGAGAAGCACCAATCCACATCTGTGCACACCTTACCTGACACAAGGTGTTTCTCTGAGAGCATGATCTTCGTGACAGGGCTTCGATGAACCGTGAAGGTCTGAAAGAGCTGAGGGCCAGACCCAACTGTCTCAGGGTGCTGTACAATCACCCTCACTGCTCCAGAGCTGGTGCCATATGCAATCTCAATCCAATTGCCACTGACACCTAAAACAAGCAAGAACACAGTTGTTCCCCCAGGAATGAAAGCTTGCCTTACTGGGGGCCAGGGAAGGAGACAGTAGAAAACAGTATTTCCAAGCTTCCACAGTAAGAAAACTATGGTTTTCAAACACTGTTTACTCATTATTTTCCCATAAACAGGAAGGGCATTTTGCAACTAAAATAACCCCAAGGTCTGTAGCAATTCCATATACTACATGCTTCAACACTGTCTTAACAAAAGCCTTCTTTCCCATTCTCTCCTCCCTCCTGTAAAAAAAGTGGAAAAAGAAATGGCTAAAGTCATATGATCAGATATTTTGGCACCCCTCACTTATGATCTATAAGTTCCACGTAATATTTATTTTTCTGCCATAGTTGGAGGCAAATGGGAAAGCAAAGCAAAACAGGAAGAACTACAGTTAAAACAGTCTCAGTGGTATCAATATCATTATGCCACTTTCTCCCAGTCTGGGCTTTTTTGAGTTTTACTTTGCTTTGGGTTTTTGTTGTTGCTATTGTTTCTCTTTTAATTTAAAAGATAACTGGACAATGATGACAAAAGGGTGCACAGACACAATACCAAAGCATCATCCAGCTGCATAAGGAAATGTTTCTTACTATATTGGTTATAAAGTTAGACACAACAGCAAGGTTGTGTCTCCCCCTTACCCAGTTTGGCACAAACTATTTCAGCAAATACAATTCACAGTCTAAGTGCTTCTCTTGTGCAAAAGGCTTAAAACCAACCAAGATACATTAGGCACAAGCATTAATATAGGAATACCTGTAAGTATATGTACCTATTTATACAGATGTACAGGTGTAAGGGAAAACAGCTATGCCTAGTGTTCATCATTCATTTGAAGGTGAATAAATGAAGAAAAATTCTTTGTTTATGTTAAGGACTACCTTGTGTAATCCTGCTATGAAAAAAAACCCCCACATTTCTAACATACCCTCCGTGAAGAGACAGTGATAGAATACTAACTTGTTTTAGGTGTGAGGTAGACACTGAGAGCTGTTATAGCATCGTTGGAAGGATCATGGTACAATTCTGTCACAAGAAGATCATTGTCTTTCATTCGAAGTGGGAACTTCTGCATGTCTGTGGGGAGGAGACATTTATTACTCTCATTAGACAGTTGTTCTGATGCTACTTAAATCAACTAAAGAGAGTAACAAAAATGCTGCTCAGTACCACCTCCTTTTTATTCCTCCCTGCTCCCATTTCTTACCTATGTAGTAGATAGACCCATTGTTACAGCCCAGCAGCAGGAAAGACCCAGCAGTATCATAGCTTGTGATAGGAACAACATCCTGGACCTAGTGCATATAGAAAAGAAAAAATAATCAAATCAAGAATTTAGGTTGCTGCTTCTTCAGTTTTCAGACATTTTTGGTATATTTTGTTTAACATCACTTGAGTTTGGTACTAGACTGAAGCTGTTGTGCACACACTTGCATGTACAATGGCATTCCTGAAGCACTGCATATTCCTCTCCCAAACTGGATCTGAAGTCCTGGAGCTCACTGGACACATGCAGACAAATCAGTACAACTGCTCTGGAAGATCCTTCTCCATGTGAAGGAACAGAGCTTAGAGAGTTGCAGCTAAACCACATCTTCAAAAGTGGATTTTTTTTTTTCCTATATGCCAGGGAGTGCATTTCACCCTGTCCTCTCCCTTCTTCCATTTCTGACAAGTCCTTAGGAGATTTCTGGACCAAGGAACTAGATGTTACCTCTCTACACCTTCTTTTATCCCAAGTTTTGTATTCCTCTGCCAAACTGTAGAAATCTCTGCCTCTAGCAGATATATAATGAGAGCTAAAAAATCTTGTTCCCTTACAGTTTCTCACTTCCAACACACAACCACACCATGTAAACTGGAAGACAGCCCTGTCATATTTTACTTACTGGTCTACAACTCAAGGTGAAGGATTGCACATGCCTTTTCTTTGCCCCCTAGGATTAAAAGGAGTGCTTATTCCTTTAAGAGGGACAGAGATCTCAAGCAAAGAAAAAGTTTAGCTTATCTCTTATTTAGTTTATCTCTTTAGTTTATCTCTTATTTCAAGTAATTCTTTTTTGCTTCAGCCCCGGGGAAGAAAAAGCCAAAAGCCATTTTATCCAGAGCACTCAAACATGCAAAGTATCATGGTATTTGTCTGGTACCTGTATGTTTCATTCTGTCAGTTAACTTAATGTACATTGAATACTAATTCATGGACATTTCAGCCTAAGTTCTCATTTCTCTCTGACCAGCAGCATCCCTCCAATTGCTACAGAGACTTAAAAAATCATTTGCAAAATACTTACAATGAATCAGTTGGATAAAAGCAAAACAAACCAACGACAGAAACCTCCCCACACTGCAAAGAGCTCAAACTCTAAACCAGTACCCCTTCCTAATTAAGTATGGCTGTAAGCCCCTAAAACATATTGCAAACGTTATCTTCTTTCCTTCTGCAGCAGACAGGAACACCAGAGGTGATTCAGCAGCTGCCATCTGCCAAGATGTGAACTTTCATTAGGAAACAGAGCAAACCTGTACAATAGTCACTGGTAAAAAAGCATGGCCAGTGAGAAACCTCACTTTGCAGAGTAGGATTTTCTGTCACACTCTACTGCTCTATGTTGCCTCTTACACTATAGCACTTAATATGCTGCTTCCTTTAAGCTCTCCTCTGCTAAGAATTTCATTAATGATGTATCTAGCACCCACACCCTCTTCCTCCTCCTTGTAGCATGCAACTGAAACACTGCCAGAGGAATAAGTACTAGGGAAACAACCTCAGCAGTCTGCTCAAATCTCCAAGAAGAGAAGAAGATAAAAGAACCAATCAGATGCAGAGATCAGAATTACATCTTCAGGGTGTAATACATCAGAGAACACCACATAAGGAAGAACAGATTTGCACAAACTAAGCCTCCTTAAAGCAGAACTTAGAAAGACATCAGTCTGAAAGAAGATCAAGCTCTTGCTCTGAAATGGGGAATCAGCACCCTGTTCTACAAAAATTTCTCTCGCTGAAGCAAGTATGATAGCATTTTAAGTCCAGAGCTGTGGGCAGCTCATGGAAAGCAGTTAAATATCAGATATTCTCATCACGAATTTTAAGATCAGCCCTGCCACTTTACATCTTTATGGGGTTCTTCAAGAAAAGAATGTGTTCTAAAGGGAGATGAAGATCTACAGGAAGACAGCTGTGGGTTGTTTTGGGGTTTTTACTAACAAAAGAGCCCAAGATACAGAAAGCACCTTGAAACTTTGTTTTGGGTTTTTTCTTTGTTGGTTTGGTTTTATGTGGGTCTTTTTTGTTAATTTTTTGTTTGGTTGATTTTGTTTGTTTGTTTATAAAAGGAGCTATTCTCATCCTCTTGAAAAAAAAGCAGCCAAAATGTTTTATAGACATATTGGCATATAAGCCTCTCAAATATTTTCTACTCTTCAATAAGAAATGCTTTCACCAAATGAATAGTCAGTCAAACTGAGGAATTATTGAGGTGATCAGAAAAATTTCTGTGGCTCCCCCAGAAACAAAGATGATGAATGGGACATCAGTTTTTATTTCTTATGACTTGCTCCTTTGGAAAATATTTAGTTAAACACCAGTTTGGCACATAGCATTAAGTTGTCTCTTAACAGAAGATTTTGCAAGGCATCAGTAAAACTTTAAATAATATTTTGTTTAATTCAAAGCCATGCTAACATGTCTGTGTCTGCTGCAGCAGCAGTGCTATCCCACACCTATTATCTGTGTTATTTGTTACTAGTACTGTCACATAAGAGTCAAATCAGAACTTAGTCAGCAAACAGTGCAGCAGCCTCAGGTCAGTTCTGCCTCTTGAGATTTGCAAGGCATTTTTGGGATTGCTATTGCATCCAGGTTTTGTGCCACAAAGGTGTACATCTGGCTGTGTTATTTGAGTGCTTGATTGTTTCTCAGACTCATACTGACTCCAGGGATCTCTCTATTTAATGTGCATTCTGACAACAGGAATCAAATCAGTGCAGACAGAAGCATCCACACACAAGACAGTCATCTTTAAAGTATAATCATGTGCTCTCCTGCTGAAGAAGAGTATCCCATTGTAAAGCAGCTTTGGAGACCCCCAGATACCAGATTGCCTTCTTGTTTTCTTCTTTCAGATGGTCCAGAAATTGCTGTCACACATTCCCCACAATTTTATTTCCCTATGATCCTAGTGAAGTTTGACAAAGTTAGTAATCCATAAGGAAGTTTAAATATATTGGCACTTGACATTTATTACCCCAAATCACACCACATCCTTTGATTTAAAAGCCTAAAAAGCTTGGTTGGTAGTAGCACCAAATAAGTCAACATTCTGTTCACAGGCACAACACCCAGGTGATAAACTCCATAACACAATTCAGGGCTGAAAACACTATGATGAGCATTTTCCATATACTTTTAGATTATTTTATTCTCTTTTTACTAGAAAGCTTTTTTTACCAGCTTGTAAAAAGTCATGTGGAAAATTGAACAGACCTGCCAATGCTGAGTCACAGCGTTCCATACTCCCACTTTCCCTGTGTGGCTTGTAGCCACCAGCTGGTTGCCAATAAAGAAGAGAGCATCTACAGGGACTCCAAGACTGAACACTCCTACAAAAAATGAAGATGTTGTGAAGCTCATCTAAAGTAAAGATAAAAACACAGTAACAATGGAATCTCTCCATTATTGTCACAACACATTTATTAGAGTAGCAAGCAAAGAACAGCCAAAACTGGGTTTGCAGTGTGCTAGGTGAGGCACCATGCATGCAGCAAACTGGGTTCCATTAAATGGCAGCATGATGTCATCTCTGCTAATACCATTATCATTTGGAAAGGAGAAAGGAGGCAAAAGAAGCTAGAAGAGCCCTTATGAAATATACAAACCTTTTTCAACAGCCATCAAGTTCTCAAACGGCTTTAAAATTTAAAAAAAAATCGTATTACATCAAGCAGGAGTTTTTGTTGCTGTTTTGTGGCTTGTTTTTTTTCTTCCTATGAATATGAAGTGTCATTTAAGAAGCAGTAATTCCAAGGGTTTTACAAATTTCTACCATACTAATTTGCAATTATCTGTTAAAGTATTAGAAGTTCCTGATCCCCTTTTTTTTTAAGTCCAGTCAAGCAAAAATATTTTAAAAATGTATTTGAGGAACTATATATGGCTACAAGGCTTCAGCCTTATTCTTGGGAAAATACTGAACAACTTAGATGTGACCCTGCTTGAATAAATTCTAATTTCTCTTCTAGCAGAAATGCTTGGACCCAGAAAAATAAGCAGCCTGCAAAAGCCTACTTCTTTCTTTCTATCTCCAGATCTTTTAGTTTGGTTGCAGTCCATAAGCAGAGAGTACAGGTTAACAGGCTATTGAAACTTGAAGTTATATAGGGAAGCAGTTTCATAATCAACTATTCATATTCATTTCACATACTATTCAAGTTTGGAAGATAAAACTTACCAGCAAATGCTGACCTTCCAAGTAAAGGAAATGTCATCAACAACATTTCACTTAATAAAAATCAAAACAGTGCAGAGCCTGACAGGCATCAGTGGCTGTGGTTATAGTTGACCTTAACATCTGGGGCCTTCCACAAAATCAATCGTTTCTTTAGAGCTTCCAGGTCTCACCATAGATCCAACATGAATAACTTTAGCTGAACTGTAAACTTGGATAGCAAACTACATTTTGTACTACTTATTCTCCATGTATTTAAAAGTTACAGCAAACTCAAAAGGTCTGAGGTAATTTCCAAGTTTGGCAGCAAAGTGGCCCTGCAATCAACTTGGTTTGTAAATAATTCTAGGCTATGTTTTTCTGCCTGGTAAGTACAAAAGTACTGGGGATACATTACAACACCAAAGTGTCAAGCTTCGCTCACAAGTTTCTTATTCCATCTTGCTCACTCTACATATTTGTATTACTTCTCACTAGTATACCTTAACTGCAGCAGATAGATGTTGTCAAAACAAGAGTATCCAGTAGCTGGAAAATTCCTCAACACTGTTTTGGACAAATTCAAATGAATGGAGTGTCATTCCCACACAAGAATCAGCCCTCTGTAACATCCAAGAAGGAATCTCAGGAAATTGTTTTAATTATGGTGCTAAACCATTTTCCAGGGCAAAGCACAATCATTCAATGCAGATAAGATTCAGCAGTACAGGCCCATGAAAAAGGCAGTAATAAAAAAATCCACAGAAACAACTAGAATTGATTACTCCAGAGAAGGATGAGGTTCAAGGAAATCAAGAAAGACAGCTTGAATGGTCTGGAGGAATTTGAAGTGTCAGTCCTGCTTAGGCTCAACAATCTTGAGACTTGTCCACAGGGGAGACAACACTATATGTAATGACAGGCTCTTGTCCTAAGGGTCCCTCTCAGTAAAATACTGCTTACAGCAGCAACCCAGCAGCAGTGTCTTGTGTAAGTAATATTGAAAGGGAAGAAAGCGCTCTGGGAGAGCTCTATCACAAAGATGCCAGCCCACACAATTTGCTGCGGATGGTGTCGCCAGGCTCCAGCAACTGTTTGGAACAAGTAGTTTCTTTCACAAGATGACAGCAGTGTACTGTATCTCTAACACAAAGCAGCACTGCAAGCATTTGTCTCTACAAGGAAACAAAACAGCTACATTCAAGTTATAACTACTAAACGCAAGCACTTTTTTAAACCAATCAACATGACCTACTATCCAAAGAACAGCAGTACATTTTGGTCAATGTCACTCTGACTGGGAATTTCATCCTGTAGGCACATTCTCTCTGCTTCCCCCCTCCTCCTGCCCCAAGTGGCAATTACTCTGTTTCACAGTGTCACTTCAATGCAGTACAGCCTGTTTAGCAAAAGTCCTTGCTTCAGTTTTGTTGCCATTTTCAGTCATAGTCTAAGCTATCAGAACTTTATGATACTGGCATATTTTAGAGTTTTGATTTGAAAATAAAGTCTACGATGGTTTTTTGTGTCTCTTTGCACTTGATTTTAAAAAAATCCAAGACGCTGCTTCTTGTATCTTACTGCAAATCCCAAGGTAACACAACTGAAAGCAGAAAATGCAGGAGGAATGTAATGGCACAGTGCTTAAAGCAATGCCTGTAACAGGAGTACAGCTGTCACACCAACTCTTCCCTGTCCTTAAGATTCAGTCAACAGGAGCATAAGAGAAGAAAAGGCTTCTCAAGATAATTACTCGCTGTGTTTAATAGAGAGAATTTCATATTCAACTGTTAAACACACCTTTTGTTTTTCTTTAATACAGTGGAATCTCCTTTCCCATTTTGCTGACCATGATTATACATAAGAACTCTAGGAGTCACAAGTAAAAGAGCTGTACACAGCTCATACAAAACCTTTGCCTTTCCCCATCTTCAAATATGACCTAATGTTTCCACATATTCGTGCAGGGAAAAAAAAAGCAACATCCATTAACATGGCTAAAAATTGCCTAAGGATCTGTCAAGTAAGCTCTTCTTTAAAGGCACATGAATCAAAACTTGAATTTGGCCACTTTGACTTTAATTTATGGCCACTATAATTCTCAAGGCTTCAACTATGGAGATACATCTAATAACAAATTAGCTCAGCATTAAGTTTCAGAGAAAAGTGCTCACATAACCAGACTGCTGTCACACTTTGTTAGCAGTATCCACTGCCAGAGGAAACAGACATTACTGGCATAGCAGTGGTTATTCAAACACCAGGGATTAGGACAGAGGAAGTTCCAAATACTGTTCTCATCAGTGCCTCCCAAATTTGCCCTATATTTGAACAGTAATGACTCAGACAAGCCATCAGAACAGTACCAGGGAATATTTACTTCTGGAAATGTTTTCTTGCTGTTTCTAAAGCTTACAATTTTGTGTCCTTCAGTGTCAAGGTGTGTAAGCAGTAATTCCTGTATGCTAAAAGGAATAGTGTGGGCTTTTTTCCTACTCTGACACCCAAGTTATAAACCCAAGAAATTTTCATCTTCCAAATTCCATTTATGAACCACATTTGAAAGAGAACTGAAGTATTTTCATCATCTCTATGTAAAAATGTGGCTTTAGTAACACAAAGAAAAGGAAAGAGCAGAATCTCTTTGTATCTGTAGATTTCCACCTCAAAAGCTTAATTCCTCTGTATTATGGCCTAGATTCAAATGCAAGTCTAAGGAAAATTTTAACTCTTAATTTGAATTTTTACACAAAAACCTCAAACTGAACCGTAAGTATTGGTTACTGTCTCTTCAGTAAACAGAGTTCTCTTTTATTCTCCATCTCTTTGATTTTGAGACAGGATTCCTGGTGCAGAACTGAAGAAAGTTAATATACTCCAACAGTTTGCTGTACTATAGCTTGTTTGGTCAATCTGTGAAAGTGAATACTGAACACAAGGTGTCAGACCTCTTTCTAGTTACACACACAAAAGAAGAAACAAAACAGGTAATTATAGTTACCAATTTCACTGCCACTACCACCATCTTGAATGCTCCACAAGATAATGCTACTCTCTGAGGCAACTGCAACCATCTTGTCCTTGTCTCCATGAGGTCCTCCAACCACCTTGGCATTGAGAGCCACTCGCTCAATGGTCCAGTCCAGATAAGGACTTGTGAACACCTGCTGCCACCCAGATGACTCCTTGATTCTGGAAGGGCAAAGGGGACAATGGGGAGCAGATGTCAGAGATTCAGGAACAGACAGCCCAGTCTAATCCTGAACCAGTGTGGATGATTCAATCTTACACTCTAAGCCACAAAGCTTCAAATTCTAGTTAAGAACTACAGTCTACAAGAGCTGCATTTTTTCCCATTTTGAAGTCTGATATTGCATATTATTTCAGTGCTCTGCAGCTACTGGAATCCTGTGCTGGGCTTTTTCTTCATATAAGCACATCTGATATAGAAGTTGATAAGATGAACTCAAAAGTCTGGGTTAGACAAACGCTAGATAATGAGGTTCAGCATAAGATTTTAGAAGAAAACTCATTAATATCCTTATATATCACGCAAGAAACCCAATCATGTTTTAGCACAAGGCTCTGCCCTCCAGCCACATTTTCTGTTTATGGTATACTGTAAGCAGATAATACTAAATTGAGTGTAAATTTTATTTTTAGAGGATCATTTCACAGTGCATTTTAAAGACTTACATGGTATCAGTACTATTTATCTGACAACTTCAGGCAATAATTTAGATAATTTGCAATGGAGCTAAAGCAGATGATCTCTGCAGTCAAATGATATAAATATTAAAATTAAAAGCAGAAAGATATGTATACTTTTCAGCATTTTTGCCATTATTTCACTTCAGCATTGCATCCTGCTTGGAGCTGAAGCACCCCAGATCACTGTGCTCTAACCATTCACCATGCAGAAGTTGTAGTGAAGAGATTTAAGAGCACAACTGCAATAGCAAGACTTTGTCTTGGTTGCATTCATTCTCACAAACTTTATGATCAAATTTTAAAATCTTTTGTCATACTTCAAAAGAAAAAAAATTGTCTTTAAGATGCACTGTGCTTTGCTGCAGAATAATGGAGGAGAGAAAATTCCACCATTGTATTCCTAGAGCCCATTCAGGTTTTGAAAGAAAAAAAAATACAAGACTGCTACCTTGAGTATCTGTGAAGAAAAGCAGCACTTTAAACTGGCATGTTGACCTGCACCCTCTCTCAGCAACCATTCAAGTCTGACATGGTTCATCAAAAGCATCAATAATGGCATAATCTCAATGGCAACAAGACTTGTTAAGTAGTTTGCCAAGCAGGAAAGAGGCAGAATTTTTCACTTAAAGTGAGCTAGCAGCCAAGGAAAACAGTCAGAGGTAAAATCCTAAGAAGGGGACAATTAGCACAAAACCAGTTGCAAATCATTTCCTCTTCCTCTGTCAGACCATAAGAAGCATAACTGAAAACAAAAACCACATTTAAAGAAACAGTTCATACTACACTCTTCTCCCTTCTGTTTTTGAACCAGAGTATGACAGCCCTGTTAGATTGGTATGGGCAACAGCCTTGCTAAAACTTTCCATTACTTTCCATTGAAAAGACAGCCACCAAGACTACAAGATGTGACCTAAAACCAGCTTCTGTAATATGGAGGTATTGCTTATGTTCACCTGATCCTAAATAATAGCCAGTCTGTTTTCAAGACATTGAAGGTATTTTTCAGCCATCCAAGTGAAGTAGCAAGTGTTTAACGGTTTTGTTCAGCAAAAAACCCTGATGTTTAAGGCAAGGCAGCAAAATTATGTAGCAAAAATTCATTAACTGTTTCAAGTTCCTTGATACTGTAACTTCACAAACTGCTTTCAAACCCACAGCAGGAAAAACTTTAAAGTGAATTTTTCATTTAAAAGCCTGCTTTAAAACAGGCTTTTGAAGCAGTTTTATTGGACTCAATTTGCAACTTTTTCAACAGTACCAAGAACTCACATCAAGGCAAAAAAATCCGAGTTCCTATCAAGCAGTTTATTTTCACCAAAAAAAGCAACAACTCATATTTAAAGGATCAGATTGAATGCATTTATCTACCGCTATTTCAGAATAAACTTTTTGCTTTGCTCTTAGCCAAAGATTATATTTTTTTTAGATTCCTGTAACCCAACAAGGAACACTACTCATACCTGTAGCAAACAGCAAAATGGGCGTAGGCAGCTACTATCCAATTGTGGTGGCCAGCTACTATTAAGACTTTCCGTGGGTCCACAGGAAATCCTAAAAACAACGAAGCTGAAGTCAGGCAAGTGACGAGCATTAGACATACAGAGACATCTATAACAGGACAGAGCTCTCTGCTAGGATGTGCAACAGAAACTTTCATAATTAAGGTTTTCAAGAAACTTTTTCAGCAATATACTAGTTAGCAGTATTGTTCCTCACAGCCTTGATATGCTAAAGAACTAATGCCTGAAGACTGCACCTTCTACCTCATTTCCCCCAGGACTGCCACTTCCAAACCTACAGCAGCTTGTTGGAGGCCACGCGGGACAAGGAGCTCGGAGGGGGGAGCGAGAAAGAGAATCCAAACCAATATGGTTGATAAATGAACTCTGTTTATCAGCAGCCTAAAGGCACTTATATAGTATCCCAGCTTGTTAGCTCCTAAGTGGCTTAAAGCTTATCAAGACACATTTCTATTTCAACATAATTGGACTTATATTGGCAAGTCTCCACAGTCTTGTTATGATCAAAAGAATTTTGTGCTCACCTCCCTCGTTTCACTCCTGGATAGCACAGCTGCAAGTTTTTCACTCCCTGTTTTTTCTCAGGCTGTTTGTTTTCCTTCACACAGGGACTTTCCCACGGAAAGTGTCTCTCACACACAAGCCTAAAAACTTCCAGCCCTATTGCTTGCACAGTTCTTTTATTGATCCCAATAATTCTATTTCCCAACAGCAGCTCACTAAGAAGAATCAGCAACTCATATCCTTATTTTATGTTACATACATTAACATAGTCAAGATTTTCCTAACACTGCTACAATTCACAGGACTGTAACAGAAATATGACATTTCTAACGGCATCATTTTGCTTGCAAAGTCAAAAGCTGGAAAATGACAGAATTAAGGTCCATCTCACTAACAATTTTTCTGTGAAGACTACCTTTACTCTGAAAACTTGACTCTTGCAGGGTAAGTGAGGCACCAGGAGCAAGAAAGAGGTGGAAGAACAGGAAGCAGGCCCTGAACAAAGACCAAAGAGACAGTGGCTCTCTGGTTTTATGACGGCTTTAGTACAGTGTAAGGCATTTGTCTAAGGGGCTGTGCTAAGACTGCATGAAGAACTTTGATTTGCCTTTCTCTCAAGCCTCACATCTGGATTGTGCAACAGTGAGCCTTCAATACTGCATAGGGAGCAGTGTTTAAGTATTCAGCAATTTTAACCATGCAAACACAGAACAGCAGATTTAAACCAGATACAGGCACACAGTTCTTATTTCCCAGAGACAATCATCTTTGCAATTTGATTTGGTTTTAAAACTGACACTCCTCACCTAGTCTGACTGTACCTTCCCCTGTACCAGCAAGTGTAGGCTGGACACCACCTCCATGCATCTCACTCTCAGTCTGACCCGCTCTGATGTCAGTCGGTAGCCCAGTAGTATTATTTATTTTACGGCTGGGAATGCCTAGTAAAAAAAAAAAAAAAAAAAAAAGTTTTGTCTCCCTCCTTAAACTTTAGCAATATAACAGATTTTAGTTCACTTTCAAAATATAGGATTAACACCTGTGCATTCTGATCAAAAGTTTAATTTATCTGCTGTAAGAAACAGGCAATACTGTAACACTGAAACAAAAAGTGCTTTTGCTCTGTATGTTGACATTCACAATTCAAGGAATTATCTTCAAAAAACTTGTTGATAATTGGCTAGACATCCTTTATACTTCAGGTTAACACATGTACTGTGTTCATCTCTACAGAGAACTAAGAAAGTCAAACAGGTACTCATATTGGTAAGGAAAGCTCATTAGGGGTGATTTGACACCTAGGCAATAGGACACCCAAGGTAACTACGCTCAGAAAGAAGAAAGCACCTCATGCTGATGACATTAAACTGAAAGGCTCCTGAAGAACCTCTGCTCTAGTCTACAACCAAACACAGCCTGCTTAGTACTAACATGCCACACCCCCTGCCCAGTACTCTAAACATGCTGTTTGTTATGGCACAGAGATGCAAGTCTTGGGTTTTAACCACAACAATGTTCAGTTCAACCATTTGTCCTTAGCTTTCCATAGGAAGGCTTTCTCAGGACAGTTTGACAGCCAGGGTAACCACCCCAGCCAATCATCCCCACAAACCAAAGCAGCAACTGACTGCAAGCGACATCAGATCAGGAACACAAGAATACCTGGAGGAGGTAGGTAGCCATGAAAAAGGACACTGCCACAAGATGAGCGCTCCAGTTCTTCACATAGTAGCAATCTTCTCACTAAGGAGGAAACCCAGATATGACCACAGCTTTCACTTCCTTGAAAACATTACATTATCTCAAATATCCTTCCTTTTTTTGAAAACTTTTACTTCGGAAAAAAAAACCCAAACCCTTTGACCTTCAGGGTCACAACTGTTCAGGATTTGTCAGTGGACCATTATTACAATAATAAATATGAGCTCACATTAAGGAAAAAAAAGTTACCTAAAGGAGTGATTCCATAGAATTCAGCTTCATGTCTGAGAACATTAATACTCACTCCCCTGCAGAAATAGAAAAAAACAAACCAAAAGCAACAAGAACAAAGTGAGTCAATACCCTGAATATAAAGGCTTGCATATAACTGGATATTACACAATCTAAATACCAAGCTACCTAACAGTTTACAGAATTACCACAAAATGCATTTAACATGTTGATGTTTGAGATTTCAAGGTGATCCTAATTTAACTTTCATTAAAATAAAGATACAGAAATAATAAAGAAATACACTGCAAGAAGTGGTCTAAATTATAAGAATCTACTAGCAAAATAGAATGTCACCATTTCTGCCACCACCATGACATACACGTACTCTAGACGTGGCCCCACGTCTAGGAGGGAGCTCAGCCATATAGCAGGCACCCAACCAGATAAGCAAAATGTACTATTTCTCATTTGAAAAAGTTTCTAATGCTTCTAATTGAATTAACTTTCACTTGAAATAATTAGAACTTCTTACCGTAAGTCTAACTCCTTTGTGCGAAGAAAATTTAAAATGGGTGCAAATGCTGCTGGATCTCGATCAATAAATATCTACAAAGAAAAATTTCTGTACTTGAGTACTATTATGGAGCAACCATCAACTAAAGTGCTATTTTATGCTGAATGTGGGAAGGAGGAGTTGAAGATGAGGTAGCAAGCAGACAAACAAAACCCAAAGTTTTTGAGCCTCTTCTTTGTTCTCATTATTCTACTATCCACTAATTTAACATTCCTAAAGGACATATATACAAACACAGTTGCAAATAGATGGCACTTAATAAATCTGTTCTTTAGGTTCTCATCTCCACAAAGGACAATGGATGCTTCCACTTGCTAGCTTATGTTCAATATGCAGTAACTGTAATAAGATCTCAGGAGAGGTTTAGACTTTTTAAAATTCAATTACCATCAAAACTACCTCTACACTTTTAGCAAAGTGCTTGTGTGCCTCACTATCACTCAACAACATTACTGTAACTGTAGTTTCCCATTTAAGAGTATCATACCCACAGACTGGAATGACCATTTTGCTACATGTTTTTGCCAAAAAAAAAAAAAAGCTACATTTCCACGTTGGATTACTCAACTACATACGCAATGCCTATCTAATGAAAATTACACCTCCCTACAATACAGCAGTTAGCATTTTCTCTGCTTAAGAAAAGCAGAGCTGCTGTTTCTGCATTACCTGCACAATGCAGAATAAGAATAGAAATATGTACATTGTTCCAGCTACACTTAGCTTGAAACACAGATGAGAACCCAGAAAGCCAGAGATGTCACTAATTTTGATGGAAGTTTAGCCTGACTCAGGCAGTGTAATTCCATTAGCACCCACAGTGAAAATGCTTTAGGAGAGAACCTAACCAAAAGCTTAACATTGAATTAACGAGTTACAGCACATTCATTACTCACAGCACCAGTTTCATCCTTTAGTGTTGAAATTCTTCCACTCAGCAAACTGAAAAACAGGAAATCTTCGTTAGATGTCCCCCAGAAATGTACTGACACGAGCACAATATAGCAACACTCTGGTCAGTTAGCTCTAGTTGGTGACATTTTGGTAACACAGTGTATCTGAGCAAAGAAAACAGCCAGAATGCTGGAGGAGGGAAATATCTCTCCTGAACAAAGGACAAGTGTACACACACCTAAGGAAAGGCTGAGAGCTGCATGATAAGGACCTTCAGATTCACAAAGAAAATGGACACAAGGCCTAGCCTGAAAGGATGAAAAGGTTTTCCCAGGCACTTAGAGGGCTGTATAGTTTGTTAAAATCTGATTAAATTGCTAAAAGCTGCTGAAGCAAAAAGGAAGAGGAGACAACCCAATCTGCAAGGATTTACTGGACAAGAATGGGATTATTTTGACACAATTTTACTTCAAAGTTTTCTCCCATCAGATCAAAATACTTTTTCTCCAGACCCATATAAAACACAATGCCAAAATCTCATTTTACAAGTAAGATGGACACCAACATCAACAGCTTTCATTTGATTCTGGATGACAATTACATGAGATTTTCCAGTATTGGATAACTTTCAGGACAACCTCCTTAGACAGCATATTTAGTGTTGAGAGACTGGGGAATGGCATGAGACTTCCTCCTTGTGCCTTTCCTTGCATGTCTCAAAAAAGGTGACATTTCCCTGGCATTTCATTTATCTGAACATTTCATTAAAATAGGAACAGGAAATGCTGCATATGTCAGCTGCCAGGCTTTTATTGGGAAAGAAGTTTAGAATATAAAAATTAAACGTAAGGAAGCAAAATTGCCAGCATTTAGGTTTTCCATTGTGGGTTTAGGATTAACTGAGGTGATAGAGGTACAGCAGCTGCAGAACAAAATACAAACCTAAGCAGCACAACCTGCAGAAGTAGTAAAGGCAGTGACATAAAAGGAAGATGTTCAATAATTCAGCACCTCCTGTATCACAAGTTAAAACTCTCAAAACTTTGAGTTAACTCAGAGTAGAGCAATAACTCAAAAAAACCCCAAACCAAACAAAACCAAAAATGTTACAGGCAGTGCTAATGCATATGGCCAGCAAGATCACGAGTGGTAACAGAGTCACAGCCACTGGCTTGTCCCTTTCCTGCAGAATTGGAGGTTATTTCCACAATACTCCATCTAAAAAGTGACAGCTCCTCAGCATGTATAAGCTGCCATGGCTACATTCAAGCAAGAAGATGCCTCTTGGATAACAGCTTATTTCAAATTAATCTGTCCCACTGCTTGAGATGGGGAGGAAAAGAATTAAGGACACTAATAAAGATACTATTTACAACATAAATTAAGAACTGAGAACATAAATATTATTTTAATGACTGCTAATTTGTCTTTGTTAAATGTGACGATATATTACAAATACCTGGAAAAAAATGAGTCTGGAATCCACATCAGTGTTTGTCTTGATGTGCTGAACCTATGAAAACAAAGTTACAAGTTCAGAAACAGCTATAAAGTTGGAAAGAAGCCTGCTTTATCTAACATTCCTTGATTTGTCCTACAAAGCTAATATCAAACAAGTCTGGGAAGTTTGAGATCTTTTAAATATCTGCACAAAGTCAGAAGTTGCAGACTCTTTGCACAGATCGTCCTTCAGCATAAAGCAGGACTGTCTAGAGACCACAAAAGTATAATTTTTTTATCTGTTTGTGACACACTGTCCCAAACATCCTGTATTTCCTGGTTCTCCCACTTCAACATTCATGCTTGTAAAAAAAAAAAAAAAAAAAAAAAAAGGCCCACAAAAACCAAACACTGCTCCACACACACAAAATCCAAACACTAAAATATAAATTTATTAACAGTGTGCAATATTTGTCAATAACTGCACACTACTCTGCTGCTCCTACTCAGGACTGAAAGGGTGCTACATTATGCACTGCAAGAGACTACAGTGAGCTTCAAGTTAATATTTCATAGGAACTTGAATTATTTGCCATTTTGCTATTTGGGCCCCTCTTGGGGAGGCAGAAGGGCAATAGTAACAGTTAAAAGAAAAAAAAATCATTGACTCTGAATCATATTGTGAAATAATACAAATTATAATATTACTTATGATGCCAGACAGTACTTTACATAATAAATAACTACAGATTATTTTATACTACTTCTGGTTTTGATTTAACATGAAGGAAGACAACTGAACTGGCAGCTTGGACAATGAGCTCATGCTCTGCATCACTCTCTGTACATATCCTCTTACTAGTGCCATGACTAACAAACCTCTGGTGACCTCTTCATTAGTGGAAAACAAAAAAAGAATATGCAAAAGTAAAATTCCATTACAACTCTCCATCTAGTACAGGATTACAAAATATTTTTGGAATAAAACTACTTAGTCATAATTTACCTAATTTTCACTACTAGTATTGTCCAGTTTTGAAGGGGAGAAAAATGTAAACAAACCCCATTACTTTATGTCCCCTAGGAGGCAGAAACCCAAAGGCTTTACAGAACTACCACGCTGCATGAAATGTGGATTGTACATCTGCTCACTGCAAACATCACAATGACAAATCTGTTCTGAACAGAAAACCTACAGTACCAATGTTCTAAGCACAAGCATGCACAAAGTCTTTTCTGGAAAGAAAAAAAAAAAAAAAAAAACAAAAAAAAACAAACACTTCTCTAGCACTTCTAAGTAGTTTTGCTCAGCTTTTCTTATCAGTAATACAGGTCACTACCTCTGTCTACATTAAGTGTAAGGGATGATTCATTTAACTACATTATAACATGTGAAAACAATGAATTGCATGAATTTTGTCCAGAATTAATCCAGACACTGCTTGTAACTATGGGGATTGATGCAGCATCACCACCATCTTCTTTCATTTTTATCAGCCTATTTAGACAGCACCTGGATTTCCTGTCCATAATTTAGCACTGTGGTACCAGTTTAGTAAGCAATAGCTCACACTAACATATACTTTAGAACTTTTAATACACAGACATTAATCTATGTAAACAACCAGAGTCCTCCATTCCAGGATGCAGAAAGCAGCTTAGCCAGCAATATTTACATGCATAGGTGTATCTGTAGCTCCATACAGAGGTCAGACAGGCATTGTATAAGGAAAACTAGGCAAACCCAGTGCAATATCCTCAAAATACTCTTAAGCATACGCCAGCTTACAGTTATTTTAAAGCAAATATAATCAACTGGAAACAGACATGTCAAGTGTCAGTTATAAAACAAACATTTTAATAGTCTGCTGTCCTTATGGAGTAACCTTGTAACCAGAGGGAGATACAGAGCCAAAAGAATTCACACAATTTGTTACAGTAATTTCTATGAACATTAACTTGCAAGAGACTTTTGTTCACAGTAAAGGAATTCTCAGTTGTGACCAGGAAGTGACGGAGCAGTCACACACAACAGAGAAGCCCTGACCATGCCAGGGAGCAGTGGGGACCTTGTGTCTGAACATGGAAAATTTGGGGTCTCTGTGGTACATGCTCCAAAGTATAGCTGGTGTCAGAGGGGAGTGCTCATTTCCTCTTCTCATACAGTTCTACAAACAAAACTAAGAGTTTCAGGTTTCTAGTGAGCGTAATGAAGACGAAGGAAGAGCAGGAATTGTGTACAGTACCCCACACTTGCCCATTTGCTGTGCACATCATCCACTCCACTATCAGCTGAAAGTCACTGCCTTTCCAAGCTGAAAAACATGGCTCAGGTATAGTTTTCAAAAGACATGGGCACTACAAGGGAAGCTGAGCTTGCAAAAGACCAAAACTTCTCACTCAGAAGTACTACAGTAGAGGGTCTCTCTATTAAATGGGAAATATCCATACACATATTTCCTACTCCTTACATCCAAATGTTGACTAGAATCTAGACCATCAGCTAGAAATTAATTACATGCACTTGTTAGGTTGCCTCATTCTTCCTACTTCTCTGTGTAGGCAAGCCCTCTGAGGATGTGTATTTTTTTCCTGATGTGTGTCCTGTACATAATTCTCAGTTCTCTGCAGAGGCATTTAATAAGGAAGATGAAACTAAGAAATTGAAGCAGCTTTTAGATTCCACAGGTAATAAAACCCTAGAGGATGAATTGCCCTGTAATTTCAAAGACAGAGTCCGCTGAAGAACTTATTCTGCATTAACGCAAAATATGGTCCAAGCCTACATCCAAGTTACCCTGAAAGCATCATTATAGGGGAGTTTTGCCTGTGCAGTTACAAGCAGTTTCTCTGGGTTGAACGAGGTTCTTAATGTCTTATTAAAACCCAGGAATTCTGCATCAATTTCTATGGCACTCTAAGAAAGGCAGCAGCACAGTTTAGTTATCAGATCAAGTTCATGTTCTGAGTAATGCAAGAAAACTCTTAAAATAGCAGTAGTAGTTCCTACTACTTATAGCTGGCTCCACGCTGTACACACTACTTGGGAAAACACATTACCTCAGTTCCCACTAGCTACGGTAATCCGAATGATTTCACGCCTGAGCATTTTGACAGGAATGTTTGCACTGTTTATCTCGCAGATTCTGACCACAGCTGTCCCACAATTCTCTGCCTCAGCCTGCCAAAATGTCTACATCTGCCAGCTTCCACACTTCCAGAGTACATTGGAAAACAATGCAACTCTTTATTCTCATGGATACCAGTATCATATCAGCGATTTTAATATCTTAGGCTCTGAGGCAGCTAAACAGACTGTTCACCAGAAGCCTATGGATGTGATGGCAAAGCAAAGCTTCTATCCCTGAAGAAGCAGTATTCGCAGAGTCTCTAACGTGTATGTAGAGCAGTACGTATCTAGGCTGCCGTGGCATCGCGGGCAGACACCACGCGGAGCTGCCAACACACCCCGTGTCCATCCGCCGGCACCCCCGGCCCCTGCAAAGTGCTGGCTGAAGGCTCATCCCGGCCGTCCCGGCGGCAGCACCAGAGCGCAGAGCCCACGGAACCCCGCCGGGCAGTCCCAGGCGGGTCGGCACCGCCGCCCTCCCGGGCCGGGCCGGCCTACCCCCCACAGCCGGACAGCGCCTCCGCCGTGCGGGCCCCGGCAGGGCCCCCTGGGCGCTGCCCCTCGCTGCGCTGCCCGCCGGAATGCGCCGGCCGCCACCGCCGGCCCCGGGCCCGCCCGCTCACCTGGTGCCGCCCACGTTGAGCTGGATGATCTCCCCGCTCCCGGCGCCAGCGAAGCCGCCGCCGTTCCCCGCCATCTTCCCCGCCGCCTGCTCCAGCCGGCGCCCGCCGCCGCCTCCCGCCGGGACCTCGCGGTCGAGGGAAGCAGCGGCGGAGCCAGGCGAAGGCGGCGGGGAAGGAGGCGGCGGGGGGTCGGCCAGCGGCGGCCGGGGCAGGGTCGGCGCCCGGCCGGGCTGCGGCCCCGCGGGCTCCCGGCGCTCAGGCCCGGCCAGGAGCGGTACACGCCATGACAGCGCGGCAGCACCGGCAGGAGGAGAGGGGCCGGCGCGGGCCAAAAGGCCGCGGAGCGGCGGCGGAACGCGGCCCGTGCAGGAGGCGGGGCCGGCCCGGCTGCGGCGGGAGGAGCCGGCAGCGCCCCGCGGGCAGCGACGCGCCCGGAAGGGGCCGGCGGGGGAACGCCCGACCCGGGAGCGGCGTCAGGCCTCGGGGAGAGGAGCCGCGGCACCGGGGTTCTCGTCTTGTGTGGTTTTAAAGGAACGGGGAGCCGCCCGTGCCGCCATCAGGCCCCAGCGACCCCCGCCTAAAATAAAGAGAAGGGCAGCGGAGCTGGTGAAGGGTCTAAAAGTGCAGGTCCTGCGAGGAGCGGCTGAGGGTGTTCAGCCTGGAGAAAAGGAGGTTCTGGGGTCACCTTATCGCTCTGTACAACTCCCTGAAAGGAGGGTGTAGTCAGTCTCCCAGGCAGCCAGTGTCAGGACAAGAGGACACAGCCTCAGGCTGCACCAGGGGAGGTTTAGGTTGGACCTTAGGATGAATTCCATCACAGAAAGGGTGATCAGACACTGGAATAGACTGCTCAGGGAGGTGGTGGAAGAAAGACTGGATGTGGCACTTGGTGCCATGCTTTATTTGACAGGGGATGTTTAGTCATAAGTTGGGCTTCAGAGGTCCTTTCCAACCTAATTCTGTGAAAGCCATGACTAGAGTGAGGGCTCATTCAGCCTTGCATCCCCCCACCCACAGGCACCCCAGGCTTAGGAGTTCAGGCCCCTGGTAAATGCCAATTCCATGTGAGAGAGGCATAGAAACAGAAAATTGCTTGAAAGCTCGATGAGAAGGCAGTGGGCAGTGCTGTGGAGTTTAAAGCCTGGGTTGCAGGCCACGATCATTAATCAAATTCATCAATTAAAGGACAAAAATATTAGACATGACATATCTGAGCCCACAATGCAGTTTCAGGAAAAAAAAATCCATCACAGCACCCCATAAAGAAAAATTGAGGTGGAAATAAATGATAGTGCGGTTATTAAAGGAAGTCATAAAATCATGGTTTGTATTTTTGAGGGTAGGCTTTATGATCAATTCCTACACTCAAACAAGGTAAAGAATAAGCAAACATGAGCCTGGTATTTTAACGTAAATTTTAAGTGAAATTTGCCTAGACGTGAAAACCCACTGGAAGGATCCACACTCTGTTTAAATCAAATGTTTTTCTGTGGGAAGGAATGGATAGACTTCAGGCATGCTCAAAAATTGTATTTTGAAAACACTGTGAGCCTAGGAGTAAACTGCTTGAAATTACCTGGCTGCTTCCCAACTTGCATACCTTGGAAATTAAAGGTTTATTCCTCTAGTCATGTTGTAGAGTTGAACTGACCAAAGCTATGAAGAGGCCCTTGCCAGACCATGAAGTTTTTTGGAGGAATAGGGTCTATCACCAGACCCTATTGCTGTCACAGCTGTGCTAGCTCTCAGGAGCTGAGTGTTGAACAAGCCTAGTGTGTAAAAGTCCAATGCTTCTGTAATGTGTTCTGCATGTGTTAATACAGCTGCTTCTATGATGTGTTTTGCCCTACAGCCCGAGGGAAAAGGAAAATTGAAAAGCAGCTGAACATGTCACCAAGCCCTAGGCCTTCATACTTCCTGTATGCTTTGGAGTCTGGCTGTAGTTTGCCTTCCTTCATGGGCTCAAGAAGAGACATGCTTTCGGATTTCTGCTGAGTTGTCTTCTCCTTTCGTGGAAATTATAGTAATAGGAAGTAATAAATGTTCAGGTGTGCTATCAGGCACAGAAGGAGACTGAACTTCTGTTATGTTCTGGTGAAGTGCTCTAACCCTTAAAATAAGGGATAAGAGAATGGGACAGGATATTTCTTTTCTTCTTGTTGCGAGGAAGACTGACACTCCCTACTTCAAGCCCTCAGCTTGGTTCCTAAACCATGTTTGCCTCACAGTGTCTAAATGCCATGAAATTTAAGTTTTGCCTCTTCTTAAATAAAACTTAACCATCACTGGCATTTGTCACTCACTTAATGAAATTCCATCTGAGAAGAAGTAAAGCAAGAAAATCAGCTGTGCATTGATGCATTCTCTGACAGCTGCAGTCTTCAAACACTTCCACTAGATGCCTCTATTGTTATTAAACTTCCGAAATGTAATTCCTGTTTAGTCTAACCATTTAAGTCATGTTATCAAGACCTTTTCTCTTGATGCTGCAACTGAAGTACATGATTTGCAATCACTAAAAAAAGCCCCCAAGCCCATTTCAAAGCACACGTCAGATTTATACAATATTAATATGCAAAGCAACTTTATGTTGCTAACATCATTTTATTAATTCATAACCCCCTCCCACCAACCAGTCAAAAAAGGGTCACATGTGGACCCATATGCAAAAAGTAGACATCTGAATAAAACATATGTCCTTCCAAGTGATGACTGTACTGTTTAAGAAATAAGGAGGCCTGTGCAACGGGTTGTTGGCTCTGTGGTGATGCACACTAAAATTCAATTTCTTTAATTGCAATATTCAAGGTAAGACTACAAGGAAGGATTTCTTTCCCAATTTTTTCCATTTGGGTATTAGTACAGCTTTCTTGTGGAACACCCTGTATCCTGGCTAAGAAGCTAATTTTTCCATTCAAAAGAAGTCAAATTCTGCTGTATAAACTGTAATAAAGGACACCTCCCAATGGTACCCTTGCCCTTAAGCTACTTATAATAAAAGTCCAGAGAGGAATTGCTATTCTTTGGCAAGTTTGCCAGGTACCTGTTTTGCTAATTATTAACTGAGAAGCAGTGTGGGTCCTGAAGGAGCCAAGGGAAGTTTGGTAATAAATTCCTTCTCTGTCTCCTAAGTAGATCCATAGAGAGGGAGATTTTCTCACAAAATATAAGACCTTTGTGACAGGGATCTTGTCTCTATAGCTTCCTGTAAACTGTCAGTCTTGATTGATGGTGTAACACAATAACAATGCCAAATAAAAACATTTCTACCATCTGCTCTAAAGGGAGGAGCCTTGGATCCTCCCTGCTAAAGTCACTCTGGAAAATGATGCCATGAGTCACTAGGAACAATGGTTCATGCATGCTCAGTTTTTCCTCAGTTTTTCAGCTTTGCTTACAATCACTTTGCTTGAAGGGCCTAAACTTTGAAGGTAATTCATTTAGTAGCTGGCATCCAGTAAAGAGTGCTAGAATAACTTTAAATAAGCCACAGGGGAGAGAGCAAGCTCATGGGATTAGGTGGAGTATGCATTTCTTCATTCCTGAACATATGGTTGTTGCTTGCAAATTAGGAAACAACCTTTCTTTTCAGCGTCCAGATGCGGTGCTGCACAGTGGGTGGCTCCCAAGGAGGTTCCCTTTGCCCAGAGCAGCTCCACCCCACAGCTGAATAAAAAAGATGTTACCAGAAATGTCTACAAAGGCCTCTTTTTCCCATCTTAAAATAGAATGAAAGGAAGGAGATGATCCAGAATCAGGTCAGAAGCAGCTTCCCAGAAGGGGAAGAAAGAGTCATCAATGTTCTGTAAAGAACTGTGTATCTGGGTGTGCTGAATGCCGTGAAAAATTATTAAATCCTTCATTTTCAGAAAAAAAAGACCCAAAATCTTTGGCTCAACAAGTCGAGGGGAAATTATTTTTATGGTCCAGCACAGCATTTGTTCTCAGTTACCGAGATTGGGATGTCCACTACTCCTGCTACAGAGCACTACTGAGGTCTGCTCCCCAGCTGACTGCCAGGACCACATGTCACTCAACAGCTTTTCTGTCAGAATTTCTGCATTTGATATGTTCCCCTGCTAAAAAAAAAAAAAAAAAATAAAATAAAAAATCCAAGTCTACCATCTTTTTGAAAAGTCCTCTTCTTTATAGTAGTCTACACAAATTTAGTATACAAGTAAGGGTTAAATGAATCACAACCTAATAATTTGCAGTATGTCCTGGTGGGGCTGGGTGAGCTGAGACGGCTCAAGTGCAGTAAATTTGCAAGTGATTTTACTAGTACGTGCAGTGTCCACAGTGTGGGGCTGTTTGCTAGTACATGTCAATTGTGCAAGCCCAGGCTTTCTTGCTTTCAGGGCAGTGGAGAGCACCACTGCTGCAGACTCCAGTTTGATTTGAAAACCCCTTGAAGTTTGTGTGCAATGGACGCATTTGTGTTCATCATTTAAGTCATTCAGCTAAAGTTTTCTACATTTCTGTATGAAGTCAGATTCTGTTTAGGAACTGGATGTAGCTAGTATCAAATATCTTCCCTGAGACTGAAATCTATCCTACTCAAATAGGGTTAGATTGCAGTAAAGGAGCAGAGCTTCATTTATGTTGGACTGCTGTGCATTAAGCATCCCTGTTCTTCAGCCTGGGTTTGTTTGTAAGAGCCAAAGAGAGAATTAAACAACATAGGAAAGACTTTCTAAAGAACAGAACACAAATTTTGAATATATCAGATATATATGTGAAAAACTTTGATATACTCAGTTACATTGAGTATCATACTTCTCTCATTTTTCAGTCCATCAGTGTTGATTATGCTCAAGCATTTCAACACTTGCTTTGTGGTTCCTCGTTTCAATTGCAACAACTGGAGAGTTAGAGACAGACACTTCATATTCTGTATGTGAAGTTGATACTGGAGCACCAAAAAGCTTTTTGACTTCTGTGAGCTAAAGGAAAAACTGTCATTTGGTCTATAACCCTATGCAACACCTTCTTCCTCGGTTTGACTCTTACCCTATGTTTGTAATAGATCTGGATGTCTTTCTTGAAAGGCTGATGGGCAGCCACTGGAATCAAATCCACTGCATCAGCAGGTGACCTGTAAGCATTTAATTACCTTTCCATGTAAAATTCATTCCATGTCTGCAATACATTCTTGTCTGCATTCTTTTTACAGCCATCAGTTTGCCTTCTAATGAAGAAATGTTGAAGTGAGTATTCAGCTGGGTATTTGTGGGCTGATCTAGTCAACTGCTATTTAAAAACCAAAGTCTCATACAACAGCACAAGGGGGCACGAGTTTTCAAAATATTTTCATATTGAATGGTTTTCATTGCTGGCTTTGCCTGAAGGAAGAGATACCTGCTAATTCCTAGAAGTCCTTCCAGCTTGATCTTCTGTGTACTCATCGAGTTGATGAGTACTTAAACCCAGATATCCAGAAAGCTCATTTGTGAGCAAGGTGCCCTGAATTTACCTTGCCTCATTTACTGCAAAGGGTTCAAAACTGTGTCGTATCTATTTTTATTCTCTGATTTTTTGAAATTACACATATCTGTGTGAACATCTGGGTGAAGCTTTTGGAGGTTCAAAATATAAATTTAAACATGAATACCAGTCTATTCTTCATCACTGTTAATATTTTAAACAGTAACACCTATAATGTCAGCACCTTGCCTGAGTGACTGACTGTCAACCAACACTTAGCACAATGTGTGTGTGTGTATGTGTATATATATATAGACACTTGATGCTTGCATCTAGATGGGTAAGAAAAGGTCATTTTAGCAAATATTCTATTTACAATAATTTTTAATAGCTAAGTTAGTGCCTGAATTTTTTGTCTCTGGAGTGGAAGACTGCTCTTGTCTGTTGTGTCTAAAATTGTTGGAGGAGGAGGATCATTTTTACTCCCTGTATATCTCTTCATGAGAGCTTTTTAATAATGTTGGCTGCCTAACACACATTTTAAAATCTTTAATCTTAGATGGTGAGGTTTAAGTCACTAAAAACTAGTAAAACCTTCCATACAGCTGACTAGAGAATGTGGCTTTTTCTGTAGCAGCCAGTGCAGGTACAGTATCTCTAATTTGATCTTACCAGATTCTGTTCCTTGCAGGATGCTGTTCTCCAGTTGCTTATCATATTGCCAGTCTTCAGGCAAATTTCCCAGGTTGTTTCTCTCATGGGCTCTGTTTGCAAACTGGAAACTCTTCTGGATATCTAAAATAGGGAGATAAGATCTCATTTTAGAGAGGCTAACAATTCTTGGGTTTACTTGAAATATTTAAACATTACTTCAAATTTGGCAAGATCATCTCCTTTAAATATGGGGGAATATGGGTTCTGTCAGCAATCTAATGAATAGCCACTGAAATTTGACCAAGCTATTAGTATCTGAGAACCTAAATCCCAGCTGTTCAAAAACAACCTAGACTTTAAAGCATAGTCTGAGAAATCTCACATGGAAAGACTGTCAAATTTACAAATGTCCTTAGCACGCTGTTATTGGACCAATAATTATATTTCACTGTATTTTAAACAAATTTCCACTTATGAAGCAGCTATCCCTTTCTTCCTCCTGAAATAAAGTATAATTAAGAGTCTTCCAGGGAGGAACTGGGAAGCAGTGATTAGGTCTGTACATGCAGAGAAACAGAGCCTTGACCGCCAGCTGCTGGGCAGCACGGCTGCTTCTTCCAGACTGGCCTGGGTGGTCCATAAGAAGCAGAAAGACTCGGAGTCAGGAGAGGGGGAGAGCCAAACTTTTTCAGGTCACCTGGAAGACTCGAAAATTTTACCTTTTCCTTACTTGTTCTCCCTATTCTCATCTTCATTGACGATGATTTCTGATGGTGGGAGGATTTTTGTTGCGTGATTTTCTTTGTCTCTCATATCTTAGTTGCATGGCAGAAACCTCTGTTATTTTGGCATGGTTCATTAGCAGTATGTCAAACAACAAGAACATTTTAAAGTGAAAAATCCACTTCTAACAATATATAAAGGGCAAAACTGCATTATTTTCACACCTTGCCAGAACAATTGTTTCTTACCACTGAAGCAATTAATGTTACATCATCTTTCTTTTCATATTACAGTCACAGTGCTTGACTCAGGAAAGGTAATTTTCAGTTTTCTGTGTTACCATTACATACACATATGCAGTCTTATTCATGAAAAAAATACTCTAATTTTGAATAAAACTTCTGAAATCTCTTGAGAGGCTAAAGATGAATAATAAAGAAACCATTCAGCGCTTTTTGAAATGGACTCATTACAATGAAGATTGCCAATATTTTTTTCCTTTCATGTTTCTGGAAAAAAATCCCTAGAAATGCTGCAAAGGTAAAAAAAGTCTTCCATAGTGTATTTCAACTTTGCACAGCAGAACTAAGACTTCTGTTTAAAAATCTATTGAAACATTGTCTTAGCTAATATTACTAGAGGGACAAAAAATATTAAATATGCAAGGTTTTTCATAACACAGAAGTCTCCAGCCATGGCTCAGACAGAGACCATTACTGTCATTTCACATTTATATCAATTAGTGTTCTATCCTTACCTTGCATACTGCTTTTCATCTTGTCACCAGATATTGAAATAGAAATGTGAAAGGTTTCCTTGGGGTATGGTTTAGGGAGGGAGAAGAAGTAATTTAGAGAAGATGTTAGAGGGAATGAGTTGTGAGAGAAGAGTGGAAGCCACATTTAGGAGAAAGTATAACAGTTAATATTGAAAGGTCCTTGGTTTAAGTCAGTATTAAAATAATTAACTGAGGAGATCTTTCAAACTTTGGTGATAACAATAAGAGTACAAAGACATAAATTAGCAAATAGAAGAAAAGATGAATGATGTCATTTGCAGTCTGTGAACCAAATAAATGGAAGAAAATGCATCTGAAGTATAACAAGGACACAAAAAAGAATTTTATATTTTAGTTAATATATGCTTTTAAACAAAATTAGCCATACATGTGCATAGTGAAAATACCCATAGCTACACTACATGTTTATTACCAGCAAAATGTCACCTCATGGTGGTAAGAAACCCATAATTTTGTTGTTCAATAAATTTCTGATACAGGGTTTCTGAATTGTTCTATGACAGATTTACTTTTGGACATTGGAAATCATTGAACTGGTTAAAAGGGACTCACTTTCAACAGGTGGGAACCTTGCTTTTTCTAAAGTTGTCTTGAAAATATCCCCATCTGAAAATCCTAATATTAATGTATGAAAATTGTTATGTTATTTTCAAAATCATGACTGTAAAGTCCAATATCCTTTAGCAGTCCCTCAAGTCAGAGTTAATAAAATTCCAGCTATAGATTTTTCACCCCCACGGTTGGCAGAGAAATGCTATATAATTACAGGCTACAGGCTGGTTGATGGTGACTTCATGAGTCACACAAAAGGATAATGGGACATTTCTTTAATAAAATGCGTTTAATGAGTAATGTTTCTACTTATTCCTTTCTCATTTTAAATGGATACTTTAGCTTTATATCTCTGATTTCCTACATTTCCAGAAAAATGCTTCACATACTAGAATATACATAACTGTTTATGAATCATGGGCTTTTCTGATTTTTGTTAAATTGTCAGTTTAATAACACAAGGTGTGAAAAGACAATCAGCACCACATGAGATACTGGCAGTGAGCTGCCAGTAGCAGCTCACTGGGAGTGAAATAGCAGCAGTGTGGTTTCACTCCAGACTTCTTCATAGAACTGTGTTCCTTGATGCCATTCAGTAGTCCATTCCCATTTAAATGAAATTCACACCTGATATAGAAAAGAATTAAATTTTAAATGCTGAAATGTAATAGTATAGAAATAAATAGTACATAAACTATAGCTTCATCTAATATTATCTGCATTTTTTGCTTATTTTTTTCATTCCTAATTCATAGGATTATGAAATATACTTTTGTTTTCAAACAGCTGGGAATGACATTTCTGGTTTGTAAATCTTCAAATTGATTAATTAACACAATATATTACCATATTTGTAATCTCAGAAACATTTTAAACAACAACAAAAAAAGATTTTTGCATTTCTCCAGGCTTGCACCTCTGGGTTTCTCCATTTACCCCTTGCTAGCCTATTTATCAGACCACCTATTTTTCTCTACCTTGTACCCATCCAGCACAGGCTCCCCCCTCAGAAGGCAGTCAGCAACTACTCTTACTTGCACGTGCCACACACAAACACTCAAGTTATTGTTTCTTATGGCCACCAGGTTGTGTTCCAGAGAAAGAATCCAGTTTCCAACCAATGAAATACTTTCTTTCCTATTCAGGATCATGGAATTGAACTGAGAGCCCAAACTGGAGTAAAGGGATACTGTTTAATCTAATCTGGATTTAATGCCATGGTTATAGCAGGTTTGGTTACAGCACAGCGCAGATGCTTTAATAATGTTCAGACCTTCTTAAAGACCACAACATCTCCTTGTCATCCTGCTGATGACAATGGTCATTGTCAGGGCCTTCTTTATATCCAGCCTGTACTGACCAAAGTTAAAAAACGAAAAAGTGTCTTCCTAAACCTTGTCATTGACTGGATATCTTATGCCTGGAAGCACAACTATACTTTATCCTCTGTAAAGTAAGTGTGCTTGGTTTTTTTTCTTCATGTCCAATTCCTGTGGAGCTTCCTTTTTCTTTGAGTTACATAATTTAGTGGCTTCAGAAGGTTTTTTCCCCTTTTTTCAGTCAAGCCCAACAAAATGCATGCCAATTATTAAAGGAAGACATAAAATTCTTCATCCTGTGTGTGGTAAGGTTATCACTAATGCATTCAGGACGACGACTTTTCTTCATGATAGGAGCAATATAAAGTCTAAGACCTTGTTTGTTTTGTAGTAAAGATCTGAAATTGATGCCCACTTAAAATACATTGTTTAAATTTTGTTAACAACCTTTTGTGATGATGAATCATCTTATAGAAAACTCACAGCTATTTCTTATTGTGCTAAAGTCTCACAAGAAACTTAACATAGAGAATTGTTTAAACCACAGTAGATTAAAACCCTTAATGAATTAGTAATATAAGGAAAGGGAAAAATACTAATATTTTTCTTTATTGAATATACAGTTAAAAAAGTAAAAGATGCCCAACAATATTCATATGCTGCGTACTGACATTACTCGAATGAATCTCATGAATTTTTAGCTGAAGTCTTTTATACCATGACCAATATATTGCTATTTAAGAGCTACTCTGTTCAAAGTAAAAAGGATACATACATAAAAGCAAAAATGATAATCAAACCAGTCAAAAGATAAACCCATTTTAATGGACCAGCTATAACATGAAAATAGGCAGCATTTCTGATCCATCTAAATGGATATGGAGAGAGTGATTAAGTATTCAGCTGAGAGCCATATGACATTGAGGTGGGTTTTCTTTTTAGTCCCTAGGAAAAAAATCAAATCTAATGGAAAGTAAAAGCTCTACACTTTGAGTGCACTTTTTGGAAATCTGGAAAACAAAAGTGTTTAAGTCAAGAGGGTGATAAAAGAGGATATGGGGAGTTGAGTGCCCTTTTCTTTAATCTCATTAGCTATATTGAGAGTAGCCAAAAGCTGAATGACAGCTTTACTTAAATTCTGTGATTTTCAGAGGCTTTGGGTATTTGGCTAAAGCATTAACTGCATCAGTTTTAATGTACGTCACTCTAAATAATAAAATATAAATACTAGTCTTTTTTCAAAAAGGAGAAAATGTCCTCATTAAGGCATTGTATGACTAAAAAAAAATTATTGCTTGTATTTCGAAAAGAACTGCATACATTCTAGCTAAATTGGCTTTTCTACCTACTTTGCAGACATTTACCCTATTATTCTCTCATAAAATAAAACTAACAAATCATAAAGCTGTTTTCAAAGTTTTAAAAGGGCTATTTTACTACTTATTTGGCATTTTACATCATTCTCCCTTAAAAAAAATTAAAGATGCTTGAGAATTGGTACTTTAATATCCTGAAAACATGGAAACATATTCTCCATAGGAGTATCTGAAGAAAAAGATAGCTTCTCTTTCTTTTAGTCTATGTATAGATGAATATTGCCAGATTTCTAACATTGCTCCTTATCTAAGACTTCATCAGGTGCCTGTAGTGATTCATGCAAACATATTGCAAGTACCAAGAGATACTGCAGAGTTATGTATTAAAATAGGAAAAAACCCCTACAACTAAACTCCAGAGACTGATAAGAATACAGTAAGTGTAAAATTTAGGGAGTTGGCCTATAATCTTAAATGCTCTTTTAAGGTGTGTCTAATCCTAAAGGGATGATCACACTTGTTTCTCTCTCTTCATTCTTGCTTCTTCTCTTCCTCTTCCTGCTTTGCCCTTCAAATGCAAATCCACAGAGATGCCAATTTACAGCTAACCAAGGGCACCTTTGATTTACAAACATTTCTTCCAAGTTCACCAGAAAGCAAGATCCTTTCCTGATCATAATCCATAGTAAATGCATAAGCATTTTAAAATAAATGATACTCAACTGTATTTGTCCTGGAGATTAGGGCAAACCATAAAACTAGATGATTCTAAATCACTCAGATTGTATTTCCTCCTTCTCTTTCTTTTGTAGTGAAAATCAGCTGTGATTCTTTATAAAATGTTAGGACAGTCTCAGAGAAGGCTCCTTCTTCTGGCAGCCAACAAGAAGTGAAATGCCCCTCTGTGAGGAGAAGTAGAGAAACAAATCTCCTCTTTCGGTTAATTCTCCACTGAAGACAAATCATCAGTTTTGACTTCCAAATATTACCAAAGATCATGTTCTTATATTAGCAATGATCAGTACTTTGGGCCATCAGTGTCAAACTAAAGGAGGAATAAGTAGTTTAAGGTATTCCCCCTAAAAGACAGAACAAAACTCTGCATTCTATTCCACTGTCTTAGAATATCAATAAATTTGGAATATTCAAAGATACATTTTGTTTAAAAAGTGTTTTTTAAAAGCAAAAACATGTGATATGATGCTTCTTTAAAAAAAAAAACAAACAAACTTAACTTGTGGGATTGCGCTCTCCAGGATCAGATTAGGGTATCTATTCACAGGGAAAACTTTCCCTAGTATGATCTATCCAGTATGGACTGTGGTTTACCTATCAAAGGTCCAAAAAACACCACTGTAGACCAGGCAAGGAGTTGGTGACAGTATTTGATTTCTGTTAGAACAGCTCTTCAAGCTCAATGTAAATAGACAGCAAAATGTGGACAAATATGCAGTAGTATTTCTATATGGAATCATAGACAATCATATTTAAAGAACTGTATAAAAATAACCTTGTGTTTTAGAGGGGTTGGTCCCCATTCCCTACCTTTGCTTCAAGTAAACCAGAACTTCAAATTTTGAATTTCATGCAACTCAAGATAAAGCATCTGAATTTTTTACCTCTGAGTCACCTGAATATTACCATTATTGAAAGTGATGCTGAACACATACCAGTGAGAGTACCCCCCTGGGTTTTAAAATGTTGGAGTAACAGGCTCCTTTACTTGTCCAACAATTGATTGAGTTTTCAGATCTCTTCTGGGGTTTTTAAATGAGTTAAAAGCATGGCTCTTTCCTACTGTTCTTTGCTTTTAGAAGTATTACTGTCTATGCTCCATAATGTTGATGCTAAGCAGGATGAAGAACAATAATACAAAAAACATTAATAAAACCATAATCAAGCTTTATGAGAACATATATTTAGCAATGGGGTAACCTCAAGAGAAAAAGAGACACATATTCTGAAACACTGAGAAGGAAATGGTAACCTATAATGATCTTACACATCAAGGTTGTATTTGGATTTACTAACCAAACATCTAGAGGCAGGATTTCCTTGATGGTCACAGTCCATCAGCATTTATATTAACATCCTCAAGAATAGGCCCTGAAGCAAAAGCATTTTTGATTTAGACTGTTTCTCTTTGGAAGCACAATCAATTTTATTCCTCCATATAGACACCTACTCCAAGTCCTTATGGCCAAAATGATTAATTTAAAACCTCTTCTATGTGACACAAAATTCAGTAGAAAACTTCTGTGTTTGCTAAATTTTAGGGGCCTCCATGGAAATCCACCTGAACAAAAATATCCTTCTTTTTTTTCATAGATAGAAGAAAAAAAGTTGCTAATTTTAAACTCAGTAATAGTTTGGGGGAGGTTGTTCTTTCAGATGAGCACACAAACTTCTGGAGAAAAAAAATTATGAAACCAAAACCTAATTGACTTTGGGAACAATTTTATGAAGGAATAAATTCTTTCAAGTCATATCCACTGGTCATGGGCATTATAAAAGATGCTAAGAAAGACAATACACATAGACCTCTTGAAACAAAATGGTCTACAATAGCTGTGCTGCCAGCACATCAGCAGGTTGTTACTGACATGGAAGTGAGTGGTACCAGCTACAGAATCACTAAAACCACTGCTGTAATGTTGTGTGTTTCTGGGCAGTCTTCTAGCCACATGATGAGGTCTGGTATTTCTTCGTTTATAAAACCTGATTTGATTATTGGCTAGAAAGAGTAGAGTCCCAGCTGGAGCACACCTGGCCTTTAATTCTGGGTTGTCCGAGCCATGCTACATGGATAAAGACCAGGAAGAAACCTATGTAGGAAAAGAGGTCATCAGAGAGCAGAATCACTATAGAAAATGGAAGTGTTGTGCAAGATCTTTTTGTCTAAGAGAGGCTGGAGCATGCCCCGAGAAGGGCAACGAAGCTGGTGAAGAATCTGGAGCACAAGTCCTGTGAGGGTTGACCAAGTGAGCTGGGGGTGTTCAGCCTGGAGAAAAGGAGGCTCAGGGGGGACCTAATCACTCTCTGCAACTGCCTGAAGGAGGCTGCAGCCAGATGGGGGTTGGTCTCTTCTCTCAAGAAACAAACAATAAGACAAGAGGGGAAGGCCTTAAGTTGCACCAGGGGAGGTTTAGATGGGATAAGGTGTTGGTAAGCATTGGAACCACTGAAGTGGTTGAGTCACTATCCCTGGAGGTATTTAAAAGGTATGCAGATGTTGTACTTAGGGACATGGTTTAGTGGTGGACTTGAGTGTTAGGTTAATGGTTGGACTTGATGATCTTGAAGGTCTTTTCCAACCTAAATGATTCTAAAAAAAATCTTCCAGAATCTTTTTATCTGTTCCTGGAGTTTGACAAGGTCTGTTTTACAGTTTTCCACGCACCAAATTACTGTTCCCTTGTTTGTTAGAGTGAAGTGGTGCTAAAAAGCCAGAATAAGTTTAGCTTCTCTGCTATTGTTCTCAATGTTATGCATGTATTTGTAGCAAGCTAGGTAATTACACTTTGGTTGCAGGAACTTGCAACTTGCAGAAACTTTCTTAGATTGTCTCTTCAACTTTACGGTATTTAATAAAATTTGCCCATGGCAAAGAAATAAATCAGGGCAGTGATACCTCCTTATTCACATAAATAATGTAACAGTTATATATTGGTTTTGGGTCAATAACTTCAAAAGCAATATTGTGGTCCAGGCAACTGGAGCCTGAGGTCTCTTAAACATTTGTATCCTTGGCTTATGAAAATAATTTCAATAAACTTTTGCTTAGTAGTCTCCTTGGAAAGAAGGAAAAGGAAACACCATCTGTTCTAATCAAACACAGGTAATTCAGATACTGCCTTCCCACATATTTGAATAACCCTTTAAACAAAACATACCCCTTTTGAAAGCATTAGTCACACATCCACACACATCTAACTAGAGTGTACATAACTTACAATAAATTAGAAAATGCAGACTCAAATGTCAAATCCACCATAGCCAAAATTATTTTACATCTGTGAGATGAATCCTGTTACTTCAGGGATACCCATACTCAAATTGTTCTCACCCAGTCCTGACACCTGAAAATGCAAAGAGCCAAGTAAGTTCAGGAGAAAAAAAGCACCCACACTAATGCTTAATTGTTTGGGGTCTTTTTTGGTAAAAATATGTATTTATTTCTAATATAGACTTAGAATAGTTTCTTCACTTTTCAATATTCCTAACTTTCACAAGGACCTTAGTGTAGTATTATAATAATGCACTTTTATTGTTAATTAAAATAGGAGAAAAAAACAGCCCACGCAGAGCAGACCCCAAGATATAATACACCTTCACAGCTCTTGGTGTTGAAACAGTACAGAACTCTAGTAATCAAGATTATACCCGTCAGTGCTGCAGCTTAAACAAAGCTGAAAGTTAAGGACAAAAATGTTAAAAGAAAGAGGAAAGCAGCCCAGCATGGTATAGAAGGTGATAGAATAGCCATTTTCTTATCTAAAGGGATTCATGATTTTGATAATTAAAAATATTGAAATAATATCAGTTTTTCATAGTAATAAAATTTCTGAGTTGTGGTATATGTACAGGTGTATTTAAAAGAAAAACCTGTGAGATAATTTTATAAGCAGGCAATATGGTTTCCTCAATCCCTTTTACAACACAGGCTTGAAAAGGGCAAGATGACAGAGACATTTGAATGCACTGTGCATTGCCTTTTATTGAGTCAGCTTCATTCAAATGGGGAGTATGTAAAAGACTGGAAAAACCCCAATAACCAAAAGAAAGTAGACCAGTGACTATAAGGAGAATTCCTTGTAATCTTCTCCCCTGCTCACTTCAGAGCTGTTGTCAAAAAAGAGCTGACAAGAGTGAAAATTCTGCATGGCATCTGCATTGGTGTCTGTAAATCCAAGCCATAAGGCACCAGATCAAATTTTCTCTTAACTAGAAAAGATCCTTCACCAGAAATGCCAGCTGCCCATATCCCAGTCAAGAATATTCTATTACACAATCTAAGGAAATATTTTACTAAACACTGAGTAACCAAAATTTGTATTAGTTTCAGTTTCTAAATTTGAAATCATAACTGAGGAGTAATAAATAAATTGATCACCAAGACAAAACCACAGTAAGGAACTTTTTTTTTTTAATTTTTGTTCAACTATGAAAACATGTTTGAATCCACTGCAGCTTTAATGTCTAAAGTTCAGACCTTTTTGATATATAATGCAGTTCTTCCTTATACTGGATGTTCACTAATAGTGGTGTCTACCACATAAAATGTTAGTTTTATAGATTGGTATTGATAGATATTAATGATTCATCTTTTAGGAAAGCAAGGATGTAACAATGAGTCGTTTTATTGAGTGCATCATACTGCATTACAAATCACAAGACTAAAACAGATTCCAAGAGTGTCATCCAGGCTAGACCCTGCTCTGTGACAGGATCAGGTATCATTGTCAGTACAGACATTACCCTGCCTGCATACTTTGCACTGAATGATTGCTTTGAAGTGAATATATTCTTTTCAATAGCTGGTATATCAATAGCTAGAAAACTCACCATTGCAAGTGTCATGCAACCTGTGAGGCAAATAGTGGCAGGTGCAGGGGGGCAGCCAATGCCACGAGTTACACAATGCCTCTTGATGACAAACAGTTGTCTCTTCAGTGCTAAAAAGGTGTAATTACCTTACAGCCATGTTGTTCAGCAGGTCAGGTATATTTACTTTCATGGTCAATCTTGTCCAGACATTCTGGATCCTCTAATCAGTGGTGGAAGTTTGTGAAAAATATTTTTATAGGTGTACAAATAGAAAATGTCTTGAAAATCCTTACTGGGGTGAATAGCTCTTGTTTATGGGAGAGACCAAGGAAATCCATTCCTCTGTTAATTATGCAGATTGACTTAGTATGTGGCATACAGAGAAGTGTTGTTTTGTTGTTTTATTTCCTAGTTTTACAATGTTGAAGCAGAACTGCAAAATTGCAGTAGAAAAACCTGCTGGTTGTAAACTCCTGACTACAGCTCAAGGAGAAAGACAAGGAACATTGTGAGAAAGCACAAAGCTTAACTGGGGAAAATAAAGCAAAACAGTAAAGCACAAACGGGTATTAAAACTAAATTAATATAAACACCTCACCCTGAGGTCTTATTTCATTAGAGAACTATGGATCACAGTAGTACACACTAAAACATGCCAGCTATGTTTTATTATTTTGTTTCCCATCTCTTTATGTTATTTAAAACATATATCATGATGGCATTCTAATGTAGCCATATATCAAAGAAATAACTTTAAAACAGTCTGGCTCCTACCATCTCTTTCTGAACAGTGCTTATTATGGAAAGAGGAGAGAAACTGATACATTTCTTCTTCCAAGGAGCAGCAGAAGCAGGGCTGCTCCACAATGGGGGATGAGGCAGGAGCTGTGGGTGACCCTGACAGCATCCTAACCCACCACAGCACAGTCCCACAGGAGCTCAGCTGGACAAACAAAGTGCTGCAAACAGGTCCACTGGCAGACATCAGATATGTCCAGGGATGAATCAAGTCTGGGTGTCATTCAGGGAGCCCCAGGACCCTGGGACTCTGCCAGCCAGAGGCAGCAGGAGACAGGGCTAAAAATAAGCATCAAAATCACCTTAACGAAGAGGTAGATCAACAACTCAGGGCTGGGCTCAGGTGGAGGTACTGGAGCCCATGGGCTCCAGGAATGAGGAGTCCCTAACAATTAATGCCTTCAGGCATCAGAATGAGCATCAACCAAAGATGCAATCATGAGCAGCATGATGGAGAGGGCCTGCAGCTTCAGACTCTTGCTGAGCAAAAAGGCTTTTGTTAAAGTATTGAGCTAGATTAAATGTGTTCCCAATTCTGTGTGGCAAATTCGTGTGGGAGATCCTAGATTGGCCGACCTGTTGTGTAAGGCAGATGGGGTCTCTGGAAAGAGCCAGTGTGCTGAACAGCACCAGTCCTGTGGTGGAGGTCTTGGAGACTTGTTCTAGGAATGGAAAAAGCTATCTCCACTGGGATAACAACAATACTGGTTGAAAAACAGTGTAGAGAGGTCTGATGCCTTTTTTGTTCAAAACTTGTGCCTTCAGCGATATGGATTTTGCAGCACAGGCATTTGCAAAGTGCAAAATCAACTCTGTTTGCTCTTGTGCCAACCTCTTAAAGGTACGTTCTTTCCTTGATTATATTGGCTTTGGAGGTATTAATCTCAATTTATATGAATATGAAGACAGATAAGATTTAGGTCCTTAAACTTAATTTTCAGTTGTCTTGAGATTACTTATGATGAATTCCTGTTTCAACCTAAGTAAGCCCAGTAGTGCACAAGTGCATGTAATTAAATACACAGAGCACAGTGAAAGCTTCTTTGGCAGACTGATAAATAACAGAGAACACCACTTTATCTTTTTATCAGATCCAGTGACACTTCAGCTCCCATTAATATGGTGACCATAACATTAACAGAGAACCAATCACTAATGCCTATTTCCTGTTCTGTGAAGCTGACAAATAGAACAAATTTACCTTTTCCAAATGCCATCATTTTGCTACTAAATATGATGACAAAAAATTTCTCATGAACATGAACCGATTTTGGTTTTGTCCAATACTTGTTGTGGGCAAACACCATGGTTATTTGTCTAAGACATATATGTGTAAATGCATAATTGCTACCTTATAAAACCACAATGATGCTGTTTGTCTTACATAAAAATTCCTGCCTTGCTTATGACCTGAAAATGCCTTGGCTTTATCCTTTATACAAGGTGAAGTATAAATTGTACCTCTTGTGCTGTCATTTCACATCTCAGGCTTTTCTCTTCCATTATCACTTTTGTTGTAGCTCTTCACCCACTTTTTGGAAGATATTATGAGCAGTATGGTGGGAGGAATGTTACATAAATGATTCAGGTGACACTTTGTACTAACTAGATGTCACGTTTTTTCAAAGTTGCCTTTTGGGTTGAAGATTCTCAGAGAAATGCTGATCTGTTCAACTATCAGGTTTATCCTACTGTAAAAAAGAAGAGAGGTTTTCACAAATTATGAAAAGCTTCAGCTTTATCCTGAAAGCCATATCAGTCTTGATGACTGGTGTACAGGATTTACTGAATGTGGTTGAATCTGATTGCTAATGAATGGTCTTTTGACTCATCAAAGAAATCTTGGTTCTTACTTGTGACATCGATGCAAAACAATAATTAAAAGCTAAATACAGAATTAGCATGCAGATGAAACTGCCTTTTTTTTTTTTTTTAAAGACATGGTCTATTCAAAACAGACTTGCTGCCACAGCACAGCTATGACAAGAAGTTGTGAATTTCTCGTCAATGCTTTTCTAAGACTTCTGTAAACATGTAAAGGACTTCAGGCCAAATCCTCCAACATCCCTGTCTACTTTCTTCCTTACAAATCAATGAGAATGAGGTCCTCCAATACCTTTCATTTAAAGTACTATCTTTGGGAAAACAAGTGTAAAAGCAAATAAAAATTAAAGCAAATTACAGCAAAAGAGAATGACACTTGAAACATGAGTATTTAAATTAAGGTCAAGGTTCTAGTTAGATACAACATCATATAAAGCTAAATATATTTTTTAAACACTTCTGTCAGTGAATTCTGGTAGGAAATAATGAGATTACAGAATGAAACAGTAATGGTACAGTAATAAATACCTTACCCTGTATTGAATATGCAGCCAAGCCTTGATTATCCCACACAGATTGTTGGGTTGCACTTTGGTTCGTTCTGGCTTCAGTTTATGGGCAAGATTTGGGCCATCCAATTTGCTGAGACCTAGGGGTACCTTTTGATTATTGAATCATGGCTTGCAATCTGCTGCAGCTTTGTGATTACAGTGCAAATGAGTTATTCATAGATGATCAACTTCTTCTTTCTTGATGGTAATGAGGAGACACCTATCAGTTCAAACATAAACAGGAAATTAAGAGCCAAAGTAATGACTCTCTTTTGCTAGCAAATATTTTCCTTTCCAATTACACACGCATATGAAGGATTACTTCTTAGAGGGATACCCACTGCATGAAAGCATAAGCAATATTTCTATACAAGTGTATAAATAAAAGCTCTAATAAAAACTAATAGATGTCGTTAAAAACACCAGAGATTTTATTTTTACATTCAAAACTGCTAACTACTAAATGAGTTAACTGATACAAGTCTCCTTATCAAATATACATGAGTTCATACATATTTTGGAGCCAGATTTCTCAACAAGTTATGTTATAAAAATTTTCATTCGAAGGGGATGCAGAGTAAAGCTTAAAAATTTATTCACTCTGAGCAAAGTAAGGATATCCCTATAAATATAATGAAGAGCATATATTAATATTTGATCTAACTTTGACATGTTTAGTAATTATTTTCCAGCAAGATGAAGCCACTGTTGCAATAAGGCAGCTGCAGAATGCAAAAGAAGGAGGAAGAACAGGCAAGAATATGTGTTTGCAGTAGAAGAATGAAATGCTGTGTCTCTGATGAAGTGCCTCAGCCATGGGCTTCTTCAGCAGATGCTGAAGGCATGGGACTGCTTTTGGTGACTTTAGCATGTTCAGAAAGAGCTCTTATTTTTATATATTCATCTGTCCATCCAACAAGGCAATATTTTTACAAGAAGATATTCTGAAACATCTGCTTGAGCCTACGAGACTGTCAGTGGTTGTCAATCATTGACTATTTTTAACAATTTCTCTCCCATTGCTGGGTCTTGAATTTCTCTCTGAACTTTTTCCGGTTAAAGTAGCCATTCCACCAAAAGATCTCATGGAACATGGTGTAAACAGTGAATTCATAACACAAAACATGAGAACATACTCTCCAAAAGTCACAATTAATAAAATGAAAGTTATGTTTATTTTTTATTGTGGCTCTCATTAGATCTATATCTAAGTAAATTCAGACATTAGGAAAATGGGAAAGAGGCACAGTTCTTTATGAATTTACCATGAGCTTTTCAGTGTGAGTGAAGATTCATTAAAAAGAAAAAAAGCAACATTATTCAGGATATTTGGGGAATCTAGAGGGAGTTTTTCATTATATATGAGGTGTTTTCAGTATCATAACAAATGCATGCCACAGACCCTCAAAATGAAATGACCTGAGCTCCAGCAGAATAAATAGAACTTGTTTAGAAAAAAATCGGGAACTTAATAGCAGAAATTTCTCTATTCCTGACAGTTTTCCCCATTTTAGCACTCCAGTCTAGAATATCATTTTTAGAAGCAATGAAACTAAACTTGACAGAAGCTTAGACTGTGAAAAGTTATAAATAATTTGAACCAATCTAGGAGTTTGCATGCTCATAATTTTTATCACACTTTCATCCTCAGAAATATCGTTAGACTTCTTCTAGCTTCTCTGTATTAAAGCAGTTCATCAGTTGAAGAAGCTGAGTTTAAGTAATATGTATGACATTCATGAGAAGCCATCTGGCTTTTGTAACATCAAGGCAGGATGCCTTTTTGCTGCCTGATCTTCTGAGTGACAGCCCATGTCCTCCTTGCTTCTCAGGATATCTGGTTCATGTTATTTTAGATCCTGACTGTTCAATCCTCCCCTTCCCAGTTCCAAGTGATTCTTAGTGCTTTTGAGTACAGGGACACAGAAATTCTCTTTCAAAACTCTTTATTTCCTTCTCTCCCACAGCTCTAGTGAAGGGACACCTGCTAAAACAGACATTTCTTTCCTTTTGAGATGAAAAGGTCTGAGGAGGGGAAACACCAAACCCGGGGGCACAGCAGGGGTTTACACCTAGCCAGGCCAGAAGCTGCCATAGGCAGCACACCTAAGAGCCACCATGTGCACAAAAATAACATCTGTGCTGCCCAGTGAGGAACAGGGATCAGTGCACAGCCGTGCAGCTCTTCCTCAGGGAGATATGTGCTAGATTGAGAGGATGGAAGAAGGCAGGAAGGATTAGATTTCTGATGTGGCCTTGGAGTCCTCCGCTTACCAAAGATTATCTGAACACTTCATGAATTTGTTCTCTTAACACCACACTGAAGCAGGAGGAGAAATCTGTGCTTCTGATTCAAAGCTCACATCTCACCCTCGAGGCTGCTGACCACTACACACACAACCAAGGGCCAGACATCATCTAACATGATTTTATGCCTATTGTGATGGGTGCTGCCTTTGGGATAGCAGGAAAGAGCATACCTACTGCCCTGGGAAGGGTAGGCAGCCCTTGCTTCCAGTCTGCAACCTTGGGGTAGCCAACTCCACCAGATAGCAGCACAAGCCTGGGAATCTCATCTGCTTTAGCCTATATTCCTTTTAAGCCTTCCTGCTATGTCTACACAGACATGCCTTTTAGTCATTGAAGACAAAGTCTGTCTCGGCTTGGGTATAAAGCAATTGAAATCTGCATCCATAGCTGGTCATGGGTTAAACTTCCCAAATGTCAGCTGACAACACACACTGTCAATGTGCAAAAAAGTGCTCCCACTTTTCTCTCCACAGTGTGCCGGCCTGTAAAAATGATAGAATTTAAACATATACCAGCTATTTTGATAAGATACATCCTTAGAAAAGAATGGAGGATTGCTGGCACTACTGCAGAGGGTAGATTCACCCTGTGTGAATTTGTTTTGTACAAGTATTTTTACTTTTACTTGCCTCTGGGTTTCAGGAAGGAGAAGGGGAACTGAGAGGGAATTGTAGCCAAGAGGACATGCTGTTTGCAAGCCTTTATTGTCTCTGAAAAATGCATTAAATACTTTTCTTGATAAGTTTCTCCCAGGCAATGAATTACAACAAATGAAAAATGTAATTAATCCTTCCTGTGCCTCCTCTTTCCTCTACCTGCTTTTCTGGACACTCAGGAAAGGCACGTGAACTGAAGCTAATTTTGGTCTTCAGGTCTCATCCAGTAGTTTCAGAATGTCAAAACAAGACTTTATGTTTAGACACACAAACACAGATTAAGGACTTGTCCCTGAACTGTTCACTTAGGGTGGACTGGAATCTTTGTCTACTTATCCTGTATATGGGATTTACACTAGGGAAAAGATATAGACTCAGAAAATTCTATCTCTGGCCATGCTGCCTCTTGTCCCACAGGGCAAATTGGCTACAGCAGCCACTCCACACCCTTTCTGTGCCTCTGGTGGCCAAGCTCATGTTGAAGGCTAAACTCTTATTTCACATGTTAGACATCAAGTATTGTCACAAGAAATGCAGACAGGTGGTTTTGGAGGAAGTGCAGGAACTGATGGTTTTGATCATCTTACAGGGGACCCAATTCACAATAAAACACTTGCTTTTGGATAGGAGATTTAAAGAAAGAAATCCACTTCCAGACCTACAGATTGTGTCATCAATACTCACTTCGCAAAGTTCTTTTCTATAATTTTCAGCAATTGACTTGGCTTTAGACAAGATGGAAAAGGATGGAATTAAGGAGTACTACTGTGGTGTGTGTTTCTCTGTAGACCAGTTCATACAGAGTGAGAAGTGACAGGCCCTTCAATAACTTTTGAAGCTTTTATTTACTATCACTTTTCTTCCCCCTGACTCCACACGCAGAACTAGACCAGTGCAACTTAAGACTTTATATTTTATTGAAAATATTTTTAGAAGTTTTTCAAGGATCTAGATGCTGAATGCCACTGAATATCATGCACTTAAGTTATGAAAACCAAAGGGCCTTTGATCACAGTTTACTGTGGGTTTCATTATTTAGTATTCCAGTTCCAGAAATAAAGATACTGTTTTTTGCAATATCCATAACTTTTTTTTCCCCTCTAGAGCCTTCTACCTCGATAAAACAAGAATTGCAAAATATGTTTTCAGCTGCTGGGGTACTTTTTATGTTATTTTCAAAAAACCCAAACCCAAACAACTACAACAAAGAAACCCAAACACACAAAGAAACCACAACAAAAAAACCCTACCCCCAAGAAACCAAACCTAACCAAAAGAGAAAAGATAAAACCCCAACAAAACACCAACTAATCAACCCTATATAATACCAAACCTCTACATTTCCCCTCCAATTTAAATAATTATTATTTTAAGCACTCTCTTGATTGAAACATACTACAGACATTTACTATAGCCCAGCAGTGGTGCATTGGGATTATGGGGAGAACTCTTGCAGCCCCTCTGCGGCCCCACACTACCTGAAACTCTCAGCTTTGTCCTTGTTCTAACGCTAAACCCTAGTAAACAGCCTTGGCCTTGGCTTATCACAAAACACCCAGCCCTGGCCTACATGAACAGCTCCTGGGGGAGGAATCCTCCTGTCACCTAAACATTCTTTGGCAGTCCCTTTGTAGCCCAGCTCCAACAGGAGGCCTAGGCCATCTCTCCACCCCAGCCACAACACCAACCCAAGCTCTAGGCCGTGTCAGAGGCTTGTGCCAAGTCCATGCTCAGGGCACAAACAAGTCCTCAGCGAGGAAACCTTGCATCTTTCACCATCTTTCAGCAGCCCCTGGCTGCCACCTGCAGTTTTAGGCTCAGTCTGTCTCCTGGATAGCCTTAGCCCAAGACCCACAGCAGTGACAAACAGAAACAAGTCTCAGGAGAGAGTTCTTAGAAGAGTCTGTGCTCTCCTTTGCCAGGTTCCTTCTAATCCTACACCACCTGAAGCTCTGGACTTTGCAGCTACCCAATCATTTACTCTAAACCAAAGGCTAGGCTTTGACCAAGCCTTAGCCAAAGACCAGCATCATGGTCTACATCAACAAGCTGCTGAGAAGCATTGTTTTTGCAGTCTGCAGCATCCTTTGTCACACCTGTGTAATCCAGCACTACTTGGAGCAGTAGGTTTTCTCTCTCTCCCAGCCTTAATCCTGACCCTGTGCTTTGACAGAGTGCTGGCCTTAAATACTCATCCACGGGCCACAGGAGCAAGTTCTAACAGGAGAAGGAGTGGTGCTTGTAAAAGCAGTGGTGTTTGTTTTCACTAACAATATATTTCACTTAATGCACAGTGCTATAAATAAGTTATAACTGTATATTTTTAATCTAGGAAATTACCCTGGAAGAATATTTTAGCAGGTTTTTTTCCAGAGTGGCTTAAATTACAGGAGCTGCTTTGCCTTAGGGATGCTAATATTTCATACTTATATTAAAATATGGATAAGGTGAAGTAGTATTTCATTGTTAAAACTGTATTTAATTTAGATTCAATTTAATACTTGGTGGAAAACGTTAATTGTTCTCTTTTTCTGTGCTGTTGCTTTATAGCATATTAATATACCAGGCTACATCCACAGCCTACTACTAAAGTTTAAGCTTCTACAAATACAGACTTACATTAAAGAATTTACACTGTGAAATAGATGTAGAAAATTCCTATTATACTTATTTTACTGGTGTGGGAAGTAAGCAAAAATATCATAATCAGAGATTTAAAAAGGAGATGCAAGTGTCTAAACAGGGCCTGAGGCAGATTTTAGATAAAGTTGGAGTTACTGTCCTGCAGTCTCCAGTCCACCTGGATATCTAAACAAGAATCATTCTGATCCTGTTGTTGAAGATATCTGGCCTTAAAATATCCTTAACACCTATAAATTCTGCTTTCAGACACACAAAGAAAAATAATATTTTTAAGAGTCCTATAGTACCAGATGATCACTGCATGTCTAAAGGCACAGAAAGCAGAAACCCCTCTTGAAAAAAACAGCCTCCAAGCTACCATGTTTATTCATTAGGCATTAGACCCTACTCAAAGGACAAGTCTTTTATTTTATCCTATGGATAATAGAACAGAATTGAATTGCTGGCATCTTCCACATATTGAAGTGCTATTCTTTTTTCAAATCTGTTCCAAGGCTTAATGTTCGTAATGAAATTACTCTTTCAAGGCTGATTTAAATACACAACTCTGAGGCTGAGCTGCTAACATTTGACCACCTTCAGAAATAAAGGTTTCATGCAGAAGCTTTTGTGTAATTTGTTGTAATTATTGACAGCAGAAAATGCCACAGATGTCTCAGTGTTACGCATTAGGAAAAGAATTGTTGAAGAAGGAAAGTTTGGGATAAAGCTGTACACAGATTCAGAAGTTTTTTATCAAAGTTGTAGACTTGAGACTATAAAAATAAATTCTTGAGAAGGGTTTCTTCTTTCTAAATATGTGTAGGAGCCAGTAGACAAGTTCTTTGTAGCAGGCATCAAGGAAAACAAGGAGATGACAGTCTTCTGCTGTTCTCTTTCCCACCATGAGGACACCTTTGTTAAAGAAAGTATTACTCCCTCAGTTCTGATTCTTTTTTTCTTCCCTTTTTGATGTAAAGACTGACATATGTAATATAAAAGATGTTTCTCCAGCTTAAATTATCAGTGCTCTGCCACTCTCCTCTTGTTTGCTTCTTTCGATGCCCTTGTGCTCAGGGTCTGAACCATCTGAACCTCTGGCTCTCTGCTCAGATCTCAGTTCTGCTTGTGAGTTCTTGGCAAGGCTTGGTTATTCTTTCATGAAGTAGGAGATGCACAAGATCAGGTCTGACAGTTTGGGGTTTAAAATAATTCACAGAGCTTGAAACAAAGTATTGGCTTGTTTGAAAGAAAAATTTTTTTATAGAAATTGTTAAAATGCACATTTCTGAATAAAACTCTCACTGTCTGGTGTTGTTTAGTTGCGACCAAGATTTCCCCATTAAGTGAGGAACACACTTCACTTAAACAGCTATAAAATTTCCCAAAACCGTGGTCCCCACAAGAAACATGCTCCATTTGGTGACATCAGGGAATTGTCTTTAGAACTAAAACGTTCCTGCTGGTGAGCACACTTGCAGCCTTTCCAACCAAGGAGAGATAAAACCAGCAGCCACTAAGCTTTGTAAGGATCACCACACACAGCCAAATCACTGATAAAATGTCAAACCATGATGCAGGTCAGACCTGTGACTGGGTGTTACCCCTTAGTTTTATACCTTTCTGGGGGAGGGAGGTTGTGGTGACAAAAACAGCAAATGGGGCAGAAAAGAAGGGTCAATAATGGATCTGCATATATATAAAGCAAAAAGGGAGGTAATACTAGGAGAAGTCAGTAATTGAAAGCAGAAGGACTGGTCATTTCCAGATAGGCAAGTGGTATTTTGAGTGATGGAAGATAACATTTTGCTTAAGCAGTTTTTGATTAGTTTAGGTGGTTGCTGAGCATCCTGACTTTTTAAAAAGAAAGTTTTTGTTCCCTAGTTTTCTTCATGAACCACACAGGGACCCAAATACTGAGCTCAAAGATGCTGTTTCAACCTGAGGGTGAGGGAATCAGGTGTTCACAGGTTTAGTTCATTTCAAAGCCCTGCAGGAATTGGTAATGGAGGACAGGTCTCCAGAGATATTTCAGCACACAGTCCTAAAGAAATCTAACGAGAATGTTGGTGCCTATTATGTAATTTTATATGTTGAGTTCTAAGTCACTCAGTGTCCTGGTTGCAGAGGTGGGGGAGGAGCTTAGCATGGTGTGGGTGCATCTAAATTGTTATTCTATACCACCCCCAGCATCACTCAGGGCTGTGGTTTTGGGATGAAGCTAAAGAAACTCAGCAACGCAATATCGGGGTAGGGAAAATTCAGAGGTAACCACAACTTTGCACTGAAAAAAGAACCCCTTTTCTCCTTTTCTTCACCCACCAGAAAAATTCTCTTGAAAATTTTCAAGAGCGAATGATTTGCTTAACAACAATTTTATCATAAAATGCATGCCTTTTGACATAGTTTTTTCTTCCTTGCTCCAGTAAAGTGTTACTGTTCAATTTTCAGTGTCTAAGTTCTGAAAAGAAACCTTGAATGCTTATTTTTCTATCAGACAAAAGGTATCGCTTTACATTTGTATAATTTACTTGGGCATATTAGAGTGATGGAGGAGAAGGGAAACTCTTGTATGTGGATAACAAAGGAGAACAGAGAATAGCTATAGATGCAAAAATTCAGAGTCATGTAAATCATTGGGAATTTGGATTGTTATATAAACTGATAATGTATGCTTTCTCTTGGCATAGATAATCATTAATTGCTATTATTCATGCAAGTTGAAGAGTCTGCAATAGAGATGGTGTATGATACCAGCTGTGGGATTTCTTTCCACGCTTGTCTTTGCCAGTCAATATATCTCATCTGTTAAGCCAGCCATGATATTATCAAAAATAGATGAAAATGCTTTGAAATATATTGTTTTAGAACTAAAGTGGCACAGGAAATTGAAGGATGCTTATGTGAAACATGAAAATTGCATCAGGGCATCTCCATAAACTATATATTTGGGCCATTATTCATATCTTCTGAGAAAGAAGATGGAGCAAGCAAGACAAGCTAACTGGCCTTCTCCAATGCAATTGGATATGCCATATATTTAAGACAGAGATACAAATTCTGATACGCTAATACTGATAAAATCAATTTCTATTCCCATTTCCTCCATCACCCCCTCCAAAGAAAAGGAAGGTAGTTCTCAGCTTCTATCTGCCTTTTCATCCTCTCTGCTCAGCCTGCAGTAATGGAACTAACCCTCATGTCTGCATTGGGGCAAGGATTTTACATGGGTAGTTAATTCCTTCTCTTCAAATCAATTTATTGCTGGTTTCCTATAATTATATAAATACCATGTGAGAGATGCATATCATTAAGCTGTTATTTTTCTTATTTCCTTCATTATACTGGTGCTTTGGTACCCATGTTTTTGCCCAAGCATCGTGAAAAGCCAGGATTAAATTGCACATTATAAAGAAAAACTAACAGAAAAAATTGTAAATTAACTGTAATGCACTCAAAAAATGATGCTGCTTAGTATTATTCATGAGAAGACCAGTTTCTCTGCCACAAAGGATGCCTCATTCTTAGCCCATTCTCAGAACTCAATTTGTCTAAAGGGTTGCTATCATACCCTTGCATAGTAAACACAACATTCCTATGTGACTGAAAAGCATAATATCAATTCCTATAAAAATAAACAGTCAATTTGAAAAAATATTAACTCAAGATTTGCAGCATTTCCTCATCAGAAGAGTTTTAGATTTCTGGATAAATGTCAGAAACACAGTTCTGTATTTCTACATCACTACTTTATTCAGTACATTTTAGCTGAGGTATTGGTGAAGCAGCAGCCTGATTTTAGGGCAACCTGGTCCAGAGATTGGTCCAAATATTGTATTTAAATCCCCTAAACCACAATCTCCCTCTGCAGGACAATCCTACACCCATCTTACAGAGCCAAATTCATATTTGTAAATAAACAACAAAACTTTTAGAGGGTCTGCATACAGTGACAATGACATAATCAATCAAGATTTAAATCTAAGCAGTTACACAGTTACCATGACTCTGAAACTGGCAGAAATTTGCAAATGAGGCTTTTAAAATAAATTTTAAAAATCAATAATCATATAGTCGACCTGACAGAAGCTTATTTTTGCCTTACAGCAGATGTATAAACAATTCTGTTCATTACTAAGAAGTTCATCTTATTCTATTAGGTGGTAAGTGGGGTGTTAAAATTTATGTCAAAATATGCAGTAGTGTTCTATCTTTGAAACATAAGCCAAATTTACTCTGATTTAAGCTAATGCACATGCCTGAAAATCCATTGACTGCAAATAAGTGTAGAACTTGGCTTAGCACATTCCCTCCACATTGATTACAGTTTTCATTGGTTTATTTCTTCCATTTTTTTAATAGTTGGTGTTTGCCTATTATTGCTGCAGATGTTGACTTCAAAGTCACAGAGAGTAAAATTGTTTGTTTTCTACAGACTTCCTTCTGCCTGTTATCCTAACAATGTCTGTTAACTTCATTGATTAGTGGGACACTGATAACTTGGTCTGCTAAAATAGCACAGAAAGCTTGCATTCTCCTGGTTTTTATTTCCAAAGTGTTGCAGACCCCCTGTCATTTTTACTCAGCTTATGGTCTTTTTCACTAAATCTTACCAGAGATTCATGTGTCACCCCCATTTATATTAGTAACCTACTGACAATTAGTAAAAAAACAATAAACCCTCGCCCCAAAAACCCCAAACCCAATACAGTACCTGACACCAAGGACTAAAACTGCAAATAAGCCACCGGCTGACCTTGATTATTACGACCACCTTCACCTTGGTCTTCCTCCCAGCCAACTTCTCATGGCTTATTTGAGCTCAGGCCCCAGAACTGTGTTGTCAGTAAGCCTTGTCCTTTGCTGTCCTGACTTGCTGACTGGTTTTCCTGGATTAACCTCAAGCCCTGTGTTGCATGTCCAGCCCCATCTCCTGTTGTCCCTGATTGGCATCCCTCAGTGGACACTGGATTTATTTTGCTTACCTCACCATGCCTGGGACTGTTAAGGGACCCTAAGAGTGATCCAGCCATGTCCTCTGATTTTTTGGGACTGCGCTCTTGTGTCACCCTTGGCTCCCAGATCGTTCTCTCTCTTGGAGCAGCCCTGCTCTTCCTGACACTGGGTATCTTTGCGTCTAAATCTTGAGCTTTGGCCCAGGAACAGAGCACTTATGGAGAGCATTGACAGAAGGCAGCATGTTCAATTAGAAACTATCCCATGCAGAGCAGAGGGAATCATTAGGAAAAGAGACATAGAAAACAGGTAGGTATTCCTGTAGTTCTTACAGCTTATGCCGTGGTAAGAGGCATACTGGAACAGATCAGAGAGTCATCCCAGCCCATTGTTTTGTCTCTTTCAGTGACAAATAGTAGATGTTCATAAAAGATTTCCAAAACGGGCACATCTCAAAAGATTCTTTCTTGCATACACTTCTGAAAGTATATAGATGTACAAACATCTGAGACAAGGTGACATCAAGTTTCTGCAGATAATCACCCCGAGTGGACATGCCCTCTGTGACCTTTTGAATCCATTTAGATGTTAGACTTCTCCAACATCCCACAGTAACCAGTGCCACTATGACGTTGTCCACTGTGTGGAAAAGAGCATCCCTTCATGGCGGGCCCACTGCATGAACGCTTTCTGCTTCTTGCACCAGCTGATCAGAAACCAAATCTCAAGCAAAGCCACAAGGAAACTCAAGACAAAGCAGATCAAGGGGAAAAAAGGAGCAGCAAGCACAGGTCACAGTTCTCAAGCTGCAAAGTTGACAAACAGCATAACTTGTGTCCTCCTCCACTTTTCCTGACTGAGACAACCCAAGAACGCGTTCCAGAAAACACACTGCATGCAGCTCGAGAGCCTAAATAAGCCAAAGCTCTGAGCACGAGCAGGCCCAAGCCCCTTGTTTTTTTCCTTCTCAGCAGAATCCAAGTGACAAGAGTTCAAATCTGGATGTGCTTTATTTGGGCACGAGGTAAACACTGGAGCCAGGGAGGGTTCCTGGGTGAAGTCAGCATAAATGCAAAGCATGCCTTCCCACGGAGCACGCTTTTTGGTGAGAGCAGTAAAACAACAAACAGCGCCGCAAGGAATAACAAGAAATAAAATACTTTGTGTTCGAATCTATCGCAAATGTTTATCTAGCAAATACATAGTTCAAGTGCCTGAACTATCCAGATTGATTTAATTTTTAAAAAAAATCTGCTGTGCTGACCATGTTCTGGGGGGGTGGGGAGTGGGGCAGGTTTTATTACAATCCATGGCACGTCGCTTCCCTGGCTGCACAGCAGAGCTGTCAAAGAAAGCTTTAAAGACCCTGTTTCACTGGGAGGAGCAGCCCACTCCCATTTCCCAGGCAGCAGAACTCGCATCACGAAACAAACAGGAGCTCCTGTCCTTCATGCAGGGCTTTAGTATTTATTTCTTTGGAGGTCTAATCATGAAGGTTACTGGAAAATGTTCAATCTGTTGAAAAAAATTTTCCCTGTTCAGCCATTTTCACTTCACAGTCAAGATGTGACAGACTCTGATAACTTTACAGAGTAGCTGGTGGCATTTCAGCAATTGCTGGCTGTCAGTCCATGTTCACCTATTGACACCTGCTTGCAGATTTGCTTTGAAGTGAGCAGACAGGTTAAAATGACTATCAAACAGAAATCAAATATTCTGGACTATTTTAATTATCAGGTTGTTCAGTGAAGCCCTCCCAAGGGTGCAAACAATATTTCTCTTTTAATCTAAAATGCACCATTCCTTTCTCTAATCTGAAGAATAGTCTCTCTGACACTAAATGTCATTTAGCCCATTAGTAATGGATTTTATCTGCACATATTTTCTTTTTAGTTTGACAATATAAGTATTACCTAGTTAGCCAGAAGATTTGAAAAGAACAGACTGTAGTCAAAAAATGCTCTACTAAAAGCAATCAAATATAAACAATTATAAAAGTAGGAAGACATACCTCTTCAGACTTACAGCAAATTTTTTTAGTTAAATGATTAATTCAAAACTACATTTGCCTCTATTTTCTCTTAAAAACGTATCTATTTTCCCTTACAAAAGGGGAACTAAAGCCTTCATAATAACCCTGTGAATTGCTTACTCAGAATGCTGATGTTTTTTATGTTCTGCATTTTTATAGGCCAAATTCCTGCTTTAGCTCTGTGTTACTGTGGCATTCAGTACTGTCAGGGCTGCTAAATTATTTCAAGTCTGCAAGGAATAATAATGTCTTGGATTAGTGTTCTGCTGATATTTAACCTTAAAGGCTATGTTTCTGAGAAAACACTGATGTCATCCTGCCCCCCAATACAGGGTGCTTCTTTTATCAGCATAACAAGGCAGTAGAAGATAAAACAACAGACAAATTCCAAAGTTTTTATATCTGACTTCTCTGCCTCAACTCTGATTTCACCCACACAAGTCTACCATCAGCACTATTTTGTCCTCTAATAAGGCCTAACAGCACCCAGTTTTTGCTTATTGACTTGGGAAAAAAACCCAGATTATTGATTTACTTGATATTATTATTTAAATGGTTTTGTTACCAAAAAAAAAAAATAGGCAATAAAAAATGGTGGTTTCTAGTTTTATCAATTTTTTAAAATTCTACTTGCATTTTCTTCAGAAGCCAGCAACATGTACTAAAGCATCTTAATGTATTTCATCACTGTAATCTCTAGATCAACAGGTAGGCCAGAATGATTTTATTTATTTCTCTGCTAGATTAAAAGGCAACATGCTACCTTGAAATGCTAAAAGTTATGCAATAAATCAAAGACCAAAACCATAATAATCATAACTCCAGTTCTCTGAAGATCAGAGGCATGAGCCATCTGAACTTCCAGACTAAAAGCATGAGATTCTCCTGTAACTTTGTGTTGTGGTGTAAGCACAGATGGCAACTAAGTACCACACAGCTGCTTGCCCACCTCCCCACCCCCCAGGTAGGATGAGGAGAATTGGGAAAAAAACAATAAACAAGGTAAAAGAACGATTTAATTATGGAAATAAAGTAAAATAAACTACTGCTCATAATAACAACAACAATAAAACAAATAATTGCAATGAGAGGAAACAAAGAGAGAGAGAGAGAATTCCTCCCCAAAACAAACAAGTGATGCACAACAGTTGTGCAGCCAAGTCCCCCCAGTTTAGATACTGGGCATGATGTTCTGTGGTATGGAATATTCTTTGGGCAGTTCAGATCAGTTGTCATGGCTGTGTGCCCTTCCAGCTTCTTGTGCACCTCTGCACTGGCAGATCATGGGAAACTTAAAAGTCCTTGACATAGAGTAAGCACTACTCAGCAAGGACCAAAACATCAGTGTGTTATCAACATTATTCTCATACTAAATCCAAAACACAACAGTGTACTATCTTCTAAGGACAAAATTGTCCCAGCTAAAATCAGGATGCCTAATTTAGTGCAATCCTAAATCTGGCCTTTCCCTTATTCTGTCCTAACTCAATAGTTTTATTTATGCTGAGAGCCCACTTACACGTGAAGTTAAGCAACTGTATTACAAATAATTCTCAGTTTCAGCAGCCTCTGGGAGACAAAATGATGTACCATAACAATAATCCATGTATGTCTGCAGAGCCCTCAGGGAACACCCATCTGCACTCAGTTCAAGCACTCAGTTCAAGCACACACCTCCATGCAGGCCTTTGTTTGCAGTGCTTCAGACCCCCGGGCACATTTATTCTTGGCCATTCCTAAAACCATTTCCTGGAATGTCCAAAAGATCACAGTAACTTGTTAATCCTGGCAGAAACTTGCACCCAGAAAGCACTACAGAGTCCTGAATGTTAATGATGATGTTTATCTGCAGTACCAGCAGGCACTCCAGAAAGCCTGTGGAAGATACAGGCTCCTGATTTTTTTGACCAACTCTGTCATGTTTATGTATAAACCTAGTAATTAGTGAGATAAAATGTTTGCATGTACCACTCACCTGGTAGCAAAAGCAGGGCAGTTTGCCTGATGGACTTTGGAGCACCTCATGCTCAGGAGACACATATTTGATGTTACAAGCCCTGAGTGGATTCTACATGTGGAACAAGCACTCTGGCCTGGAGTGTTTTTCTAGTACTCCTAAATGACCAAACCTGGATTCATACTTTGAGAGAACAAAGGATTTTCTTCTGTTGTTACATGAAAATTTAAGAAACTTTCTAGAGCTGAAGAGCTGGCAAATCTGCCATGGAGAGACAGGCTTCATCTCACTCAAGACAAGCACAGAAGCAACACCATTAAATCCTCATGGTTAGTCATAACTTAGGCTAGTTGCTGAATGCCAACTCTTAGCAGATGATATAAAACACACAAATCCAGCTAGCATGGAAGTTAATTTCAAGGATAATCCATGTTGAACAAATTATTTTCATTGGTTGCTGTATCTTTATATTTCATCAGTTGCCATCATCTAAGACAGGCAAAGTAATGCAGTCTCTGCTTCTACAAGCCTAAAAAAACCAATAATGTTTAAACTGCAGCCCCCCAAATTATAGAATCATAGAATTGTTTGGATTGGGAGGGACCTTAAAGATCATCTAGATCCAATCCCCCTGCCATGGATACCTTCCACTAGACCAGGTTGCTAAAAGCCCCATCCAACCTGGCGTTGAACCAGGAACAGGGCATCCACCATTTCTCTGGGCAACCTGTTCCAGTGCCTCACCACTCTCACTACCCTTCTTTATATCTAAACCTCCTCTATTTCAGTTTGAAGCCATTCCCCCTTGTCCTGTCAATATGTGCCCTTATAGAAAGTCCCTCTCCAGCTCTCATGTAGCCCCTTTAGGTACTGGAAGGTGCTACAAGGTCTCCCCAGAGCCTTCTCTTCTCCAGGTTGAACAACCCCAAGAGTCTCAGCCCGTCTGCTCAGGAGAGGTGTTCAGCTCTCACATCATCAAGATCAGGTAATACCGCAGAGATATTTACCTCTGATCAGAAGTATCAAGCCCTTTATTTCTATAAGGCTTCATTAAAGAGAAATGTTGATTTTTGACAGACTTCTGTAAGCACTGTAGAAGCAGAGCTGCTCTCCAGCCACGTGGTTGGGCTGCCCAGCTCTGGGGCACCCCAGGCTCACAGTGTCCACTGCCGGGTAAATCTCCCATCGTTGATCACCTGGGATTTGTTTTTCAGCCTAACCAAACACCATTAAAATCAGATCTCCCCAACTGACTAGAGTTCTGCTAATCTTCCTTTTCATATTTGTACTTTTTCCTGTGAGAATGTACGTAAAGTAACATTTAAAATCTGGAGTTTTGCTTTTATATTTTAGAAGAGATCAGAGTCCATCAAAATAGAAGTACATTTCCTCATGCCTTATTAGAAGTTCAATAAATTTTCATTAGTTCTATATCACTTTGATATCTCTGAAGTGCCAAAAAAAATAAGGTATTTGCGAAGTGTCGGAATAATTGAGATTACTCTTAAAGATGATGGGGGCTTTATGCAAACTATGTTTTATCACGTCAAAAAGATAGCATGCATGTCTTCTGAATCTCCCAAATTTATAAAATAAGGTGATTAGAGCTGCATGAATTCCAGATTAGTAAGAGGCTGTGAACTGAACCACAGAGAAACAGCCCATATTGTGCATTGACAGTTATTCATGGTTATTGTTATTTTCAGCTAGAAATGACTCTTGAAGAATCAGCACAGCATTCCCTTACAGGAATTGTTTGTGCCCAAATCATATGCAATCACACAGGCCAAAGAAGAGCAGATTTTTGTTTCTTTTCTCAGGCATTGAACCCAAATAAGTGTTGACAAGTATTTTTGCTTGTGTTCCTAATAAATCTGTACTTGAGGGCTGAGAAAAACCAATACTACAAACCACATCATAAGGACACAAATGAGATAAAAATGCAGAGGGAAGGTAGAAATAAATTCTGTGCTGAAGGAATTTGAATATTCCTTGGAAAGAGAAAGCAACACATTTACTCTTGTGTGCTTGTCTAGCTGTGGGTTCCCCAGGACACTGGATGGAGGGCAGCAGGAAGGGCCATCAAGACAGGCTGGGGTCTCTGGGGCTCCAGAAGAGGCTGCAAGATTTGGGGTTTATTTATACAAAGTGAAGCATCTCCAACAAGAAAACAGGGTATGTTTGGAGGTTCATGCTGTGCCCCAGCTTCTGCCTAAACTCCTGTTTCTGTCCTCTAGAACCACCTGCACTTTTGCCAGCAAGGTTTCTAAGGCACCCACCTGGTTTCAGATAGGAAAATCCAGGCACAATCCTCTATTGCACTTCCACCTGAAAATAATTAAAAGCTCAAGGGTATTTTAGTAAGAATGTGCATTTTTAGGACCTCAGAGACAGCCTTAATTAGTCTGATCTTTTGCAGGCACTTTTAGTTAAAGCAAATTGAGCAACAACATCATCTTAGCTTGCAGTTCACGCTAAGATTTTTCTATAGTTTCAGCAGATACAAAACTCAGCCCACAAACTTATCCTCACAGTCAGCACAATCTGTTTGCAAGGGTCTGAGTTTGCTAAACTGTTTCCACTTCAGTTAAAATAGAAATCAATTAAAAAAACCAAAACAAACAAAACAGAAAAAGGCCCCAACTGAAACAGTGCTAAACTTAGGGTCTGTTCACAGAATGGAGCAAAATGCTGTTTTAAATATCCTGGATCTCAATCTAAACAAGCTTACACACTTATACACATGACCATACTGTCACACAGAGCTGCTGCAACCCCCTCAAAAGGAGCAGAGCTGAAAGTAGCACAGTTTGTGCCTTGGAGCCGTTCACCAGATACAGCACCTTCCCAGCATGTTTTACCAAATGCTTTAACTGCAGCAAGTCACCATATGCTACAACCACAGCATGCCATGAAATGTCAGGGGCACTACCACACTTCAGACCCCCTCGGATTTCCTAAGTACAGCTCCAGGAGGACCTTGGAAATGGATGGCACCATGACACCTAAGGTATCAAAACCAAACAAAAACCTTTTCACAATCTTTGCTGGGCCATTAGGGGTGTCTGGGGAGACAATTTGATCTTAGCCCTAAATCAGTTTAAGCATGAACATATAAGCAAAATTCTGGCATGTGGTGCCGCAAGAATGTTGGAGCACCTTTTCGTGTTTTGTCTGCAGTGGGTCTGCAGTAGTTCACAAAAAGTGAGCTGAATGTTGGATCAAGAGGAGAATGTTCATGCAAAACCATTCTTACTCTACTTCCTAAGAGGACCAGCTGTAAACAGGATTAGAACAATAAAAATACAGTGAAAACAGAGTAATCTAGTGTCCTTCCAAGAAGGATCGCTAACTTTTTGAATACCATACTCCTATGTTGTTGCTACTTCTAAAAAAGTTCATCCAACACTAGCTTTGGGATTGGTTTATCTACAAGTACCCCACAAAGAAGGTGTTTGCATGATTTTCTTGAACTCTCTTAAAGTCTTCTACAAGATAAGTGCTCATGCAGAAAGTAGTGCTAGGGCAATTCACATGTGAAAAACCTTCCCAGGCCAAATATAAGATGAAAAAGCTCACCTTTTTCATGGTTACTACATTAACATCTATCTGGGGACTTATTTCCTGGCTGACACAAGATCTATTTAGCATGTTGTAGAGTTTAGCACATGTTAAGCTGGAAATTCCAGTCTCTAAAGAAATAGCAAAAGTGCAAAGCAGTGCTTAACTCACAGAGCCACTGGGGAGACTTTCTGGTTTTGCAAGCTAATGTCTTTCAGCACCCAGACTCTTGTGTGTGTGCATGCACTTCCCATATAATTTGTTCTGTGAAGAAGAGAAAAGAAAAACAAAACCCCAAAATTTCTGCTTTCTTGCCTTATTTTGCATTTGTGCAATGTACAAGCCACAGCCATGATTGGCATCACATTGTACTATGAACTGCACTAATGGAATGAAAAATATTTTCTCCACCTTAAATAATTCATAATTTAAACCTGTAGGGCAAATGATAGTGAATGCTGAAGTATCTTGCTAGCCAAAAATGTAATCAACTGCAAGTATGTTCAGTTCCAAATCATCTTATGTTTTCACTCATTCCTCATCTGATGAGAAAAACACTCCTGTTGCCATCACTGAGAACCCTTAACTAATTGAGGAGAGAGTTAATTTTCCTTCCCTCAAATCCCACACAGCTTGTGAACAAAATCGGGGCCATTTGTCTTGTTTGTCTCTGATGTCTGCCTGCTTTTCAAGGCTCTTTGCCTCTTTACCTCAGCCTGTTTGAAGGAACTTTTCTTTAGGTACTAGAAGCCAGTTTAACTAATTTACACAGAAAAGAAGTTGTTTACGTGCACCAAATCATAACCAGAATTGGAGAGAGGCAAGGTAGAAAATACTCCAAGAGAATAGGAAATAACTTGGAGTGAATGATGGTGGAGAAAGGACCCTCTATGCAATATGTTAAAAAAAGGGAGACAAAATGAGGTCAATGAGGAGTCAAGACTTGCTAGGAAACAGTGGTGTAAATATGCCTATGTGCAACATGTGAAGGTAAAACAAAAAGCTGCAGAGCAGGGCTGCTAATGAAGCCAGCTTTCCTATTGATTTCTGTCTCCTGCTTGCTGGCTCAGGTACGAGTTCTGACTGAACCTTTCACTACCAGGGGGATTTTGTGAGGTCTCTCCTGTCTGGACTCCCTAATGAAGCACAAGCTCCAACTAAGCAGAAGGAGAACCACAGTTAGTCTGCATTTTTATCTGCCTACCTGTTTTCATGGGCCTTAGAGAAACCTTGCTATTAAATTGTATTGAAAGTAACTGATGGACTAAAAAAGCTTCAAGGAAAGAAATGGATGCAGAGAGAAGCATATCAGTCCTGCACAGCATGGCTCAGGCATAGATAAGCCTCCTACCTCCCAGAGTGCAGAAGATAAAAAAAAGAAAACGAAAAAAGAAAAACCCCACGATTGGTAGAATAAAAATAACACAACATCAAATGAATTAGGTCATCCACATCATGTCATGTAGAAAGGGACCCAGAAATTTTTTAAATGCACAGACATCCTCTCCTGTCCTATGTTCCACTTCACACTCCTTTCTGCTCCTGGTTATACCCAGGTGGACTTCCATGCATGATTCCCAGTGACCATATGACAATTTGCATCTGGTGGTAATATGGGCTATCAAGCCAAAGCATTTGCTATGTAGATTATTTGAACTAAGCATTTTTACACAGGTAAGCATTTTGTCTTCTTTAAAAGATAGCATGGTAAATCAATAAGTGCAAAAGGTTATTACATTATAACAGCAGAAAGTATATGTAGAGCACTGTCTGGACTCTATTAGAAAGTTTAAATTGTTATATAGTGGACATTACTAGAAGGACTTACATACAAAGAAGAGTCCTGCTGCTAGTATGCTGAATTAAACAGCTGTGTGAACTGGCATTAGTCCTGTACCAGCAAGCAGCACGTTTTTGCAAGCAGAAGTCGCCCCTCAATGCCATTCTGCTCTCCCTGCCTCCTGCCACACTTCTTGCTCCAACCATGGTAGAATCACAGTGATGAGAAACCTACGTACATTCCCCTACATTTTATTTTAAAGGTACTGATTCGTTGTACTTTGTTCTTTGCTATCATGTAAATTAGGCTCCTTGCACTGCTACAGTGTATCTGCTTCTGCTCAGCCTGGGAAAGACATCCTGAATTTCCTGCTCTCCAAGAGAAGGACGGAGAGAGCCAGCTGCCAAACTCCTGCAGGGATAGCAATGTTTATTTGGACACTGTGCTGGTGCAGCAGACACTGGGATGAACTAATGCACACTCACTGGTTCTGTCCCATCCCACCTAAAATAACGAAGGACAGGCAGCAGCTGGGAGCTGCCCTCGAGATGTGCCCTGACAAGGCTGCAAGCTCTGCAGTGCAAGGTGGGTCAGCAGCAAGCTGGAAGGGCACCCCAGCATTGGGAAGACTGGGAACAACTGCTGCCAGCATGCAGGAAACTACCCCCACCTCTCCAAATGTCAACTGAAATCAGAAACACCCATGCACAGAAAATACTGAGTCAAGATAATTGAGTTCAAATAACTCAGAGGGTTTCGGGGGTTTTTGTGGGGATTTTTGTTCTCTTGATTTTTCTTTTTTTCTTTTTTAAAGCATTTTGATCTAGCACCTCAGTGTCTCTCCACTCTATACCACCTTGAAGTTCTGTCATCTTCCCTTTTCAAAATGACAGCTGAAGAGTAGCACAGAAGGATCATCTGAAGAACCAGTTTGTTCTCTGGTTGTTTATGGATTGTTATTGAGACTTTCTCAAACACATGCTACCAGCAGAATATGCAGACAGGCATTCTAGCAACACAGCTGATACATTTGAAGCAGAAAAAGAAATATGTGAAAAATGTAAAATCAGCCCTGCAAGCAGGTCCATTCACAGAGAAGATGTTTTCTTCAGATTAAATCAATTCTGAAGTAATTATGGGACAAATATCTGAAATGTAGTGTGTTACCACTCAATTTTTGCAGCCAATTAGCTGCCTTCTATGCTTGGGTTTAAGGATAAGAATTTAGGCATTTTGTTGCTAGGTCAAGAGGACTAGCTTGGAACTGGTTCCCAGCACTAAGCAACAGCCCTGTGTTTGCCTGCAGGGCTTTGGGTCTCTCCTCTGGCACAGGTTTACAAGCATTTTTGAGAAGATAGTCAAGCTTCAAACTTTGTGCAATCATTGCTGTGGAGAGCTGTCTTGTCACATCCTTTACTCTGAGTTGTAAGCAAGTTGGTAGGATAAAACACGTAGACAATCTTGAGCAGTTACATTCTGTGATCTCTGGCTCCTTTCCCAAGTCATATATCAGTCACAATATTGTGTATAAGCTTGCAGTGATTTTTTTTCAAAACCTGTCAAATTCAGTTGATGCAAGATCAAAATCAGGAGAAGGAAGAAATCTCCTTTTGTTTTCAATTTAAGAAAGTGCTGCATGACAGACAGCTCATTTACACTGCTGCCCATTGGTGAATTGTTATTACACTATTTAGACAAAATTGTCTTTTTGGCAGCTGTTCATTAGTGGTAACTGCATTACAAACAACATAATTTGGTTTAGAGCTTCTCATCTCATTTTTGTAGGAATTAAGGAACAGAAATGGTTCCAAATGAATCAGAGTATGGATACCTAATTAGCAGTAATCGAAGTTCAACAGATTATCCAGTACTTCTTTGTCAGTAACCAAGAGTGTGAGCCCTCCTGGTAGCACACAACATCCTCACAGCTCACATCTATCAAAGCCGTGCAGGGCAGTTTCACCACCTGTCAACTTCACCACCTTCATTTTTTCTCATCCCCTGCACCCAGAAAGCAGCACCTAACACAACCACAGAGCTGCCAGCTCTCTGGACTGAGCAGAAAAGAAGGAGGTGAGAGCCCTCTGACTCTCCCCTCGGCCACAGATCATCAGTGGAAACTGCCTTCAGCAGCCTGGGGCTGCTCATGCCATGGGCAGACTCCAAAGCAGGTCCCATCTCCCGCCCTCACCTTCTCCTGCCCCTGCCTGTGCCATTCCCAGCCCCTCAGGAAGTCCTGGTCTACAGCTGTGGTCAGTAAAAGGTGCTGCCAGGCATGTAGGCAGGCTCCTGACTGCTGCCCTTCCACCCTTCTTAAATATGAAATAGGGTGGGCTCCTTCAGCTTTTACCTTTCGGAGAGGGACATACAGCAACCAAAGCAAACCTCACCTTAACTGAAAAAGTGGCCAAACAAAACCCTACCTCTCCATTTACATGGGGGCCTCCTGTTACTATCACCATTTCAGAAAAACTCACTACTAAAGGCTGCATTTTCACCTGGTCACTTTCCACCTGTCTCTCAGGAACTCTTTTTTCCCAGTTTTCCTACACTTTCAACAGTGCTCAGTAACCAGCTGAGAGACCCTCCTTCCATAGGTTTCTTACTATATTAGTTTTTTCTTTATTTTTTTCTTGTCCAGAGCTGCTTGCCCTGGTGACTAAGTGCTAGTTTTGGTTACACCTGATTTAAATCTCCACCAAGTCCTCTTGTTTGGGCAAAGGAAAAATTTCCCCACTAGTGTTTTTAGTTTTCTACACTAGCACAAGCTGTATCTAACCACTTTGAACTTCTGTCTACAAAGCCCATGGCCCAAATTGGCATCAAATAAAAGCAAATTTTACCATGGAGAAGGTAGAAGCTGACAGAGGTGGCAACTTTATATTAGACTTTGTATTAGACAGAGCTGCAAAGCCAAAAGGGACTACTTGTAAAAGTATGATAAATTCTTGCCTCGAGGATGATTGATGGGTAAAAATATTGTTTTAGCATACTGTTTCTAATGTAGGACATCTGAAAAGGGGCATTATTAATGACACTTCTTGTGGTTCATTACTTCTGTGAGGAACAAAATTGCTTTGTAATTTAAAGATGAGAAGATTCTGCACATATAAGCAAGAGAGTAAGAATGTTTAAAATTATAAATCTTACACACCTGCTCACACAGGAGCACAGTTTCAGTCAATGAAGGGCTTTGTGCAGCTCTGTCCCTACGATGAAGCTGGACATTCCTTAACAAAAAAGCCCTGATATATTGTGTGTTTATGTGTGCTTCTTGCACAGAATATATAGAAGTGTGGGATAATACAGGGGTCTCTGTAAATCATCTGGTCCAACCTCTGCTCACCAGGGCTACCCTCCAGAGTTTGCCCCTGGGCAAAGGCACCAGAAAGAACAGGGCACAGACAAAAGCAGGGAGGAGCCTTTTTGTTGCCAGGGCTCCCTTGTGATCCAGCAGCCGGGCCGCCCACGCAGAGCAGTTTCATGTGCCCCAAATGACCAGGCATTTCAATATAAGCACATAATCTTGTGGTGTTGGGCATCCTCCAGCAGATTTCTGCCAACTGGCTGCAGCACTCTGCTCACTAAATCACAGGGCCCCACAAAACACAGGCAACACACAGCCCCTGCCTCTGTTTGCCACTGCTGCCCAAGAAGCCCAAACAACTCCAATGAAATATGGGTTTGAAGTGTAGCTTTATATAATATTTCATTTTGAGTGAAAGGAAAGATGATATTTTTTTTTCATTTTGATGTAATTTCTTCATAATTTGGGACTTACAATTTTGATGGCGCTCTTAAGGTCTAGAGGACTAAAGAAAACTGCAGTCTCAGATTATATGGAGGTCAGGATCTACCCAAACTTGGAGTCATAGAGCATGGAGTGATTTTACTGCTGATTTTTATCACTTACTCGTACTTATTCCACACTTTCATCCCAATGGAGTGGGACTACATTCTCAAAAGATACTGGTACTTTGTATGCAATAATATATCTTTCTTGGAGATGCTGGTGAATTTAAAGATGGAAATTATAAAAAGCACTTGGAACCAGTAGTCTGGCAGAACTGTACTTTGCACCCAGCTTATACTAGCATGCTTAATAATGTGCACAAATTGTGCATAATTACTTTATAAACTAATTGCAATTTTTGTGGAGTTTAAGAGACTAAGTATATAACTAAATCATTACCTAATTTGGACTTTGCCTTAGAAGTAGAGAGGTTTAGCAGCAATATGCTGCTGAATGGGGGCTATCAAGAAGACAGGACTCCTCTTGGTGGCACAAAGAGAAAGAGGCAATTTTTGAACACTTGCTTTTTGAGCAAGGGAAATTCCAGATGGACATAAGAAAAAAGGTTTTGGTTAAGCCTTGAAACAAAATCTCTCATAGAGACTGAGAATGCCCATCCATGAGTTTAAAATTTATGGTAGACTCTTGAGGACCATTTGATATTGTTCTCTGCTGTATCTTGCCCTCAGCTGTAAGACACTGCATTCTTGAACCTGGATCTGCATAAACCTTCAAGGGGCACCATCAGGTACAAGTGGAATTTCACTCTAAATTATCCCCTGCTTATCTGGGGGGGGGGAGAGAAACATCCATTTGCAAAGTGAACAAATAAAATGCTGGGTTTTTGAAGGAAATTGACGGCAAGAGACATTCAAGAAGGATCTGTATGTCTGTCTCCCTTTTAGGGTGGTATCTTTCTGTGCTGATGGAAAGCATTCTCCTGACTATCTCAACAGTCCAGGGGAGTGAGACAATGAAGACATTTATATCACTGTTGTGCTTAAAAATCTGAATTGTAAATGTTGACAGGACTGATCCTCATTTACACTTGGATGCCATTTTTATTTCACTCACAAATAAAGATGATCAAACATTAAGAGTTGGAATTCATGCATTTTTAATACACACTGGTACAGAAGGCCAGAAAAGGCCAAATGAGGTATTCAGAACATCCCTTCCCTCTGATATAAACCACAGTACCTCTGCCAGGATTAATCAGGCTTTGGCCCTCTAAACATGAAATAGCAGCTAGCCTAAGGCCCAGAAAAGGGGCTAATTCTTCCTTTTACTGAGATTGCAGCTTGATCAGTACTTGAAATTGTATTGCTCTTCTTTTGTTTTCAATTTGGAATAGCTAAACTGAAAAGACACCACTCATTCATATTCTATGCTTCAAGGTTCTCCCAGCAATCAAGAGGATTGAAACTTGAAAGCAGCACATTTAAGGACATGGCTAATGGTCCTGGATTTATTGCATTAGAACTCCAGCATGTCCTACTACCTCTTGTGCTGTTATTACTTCTATTTTAGGGGTTTGGGGGTTTTTTGGCTGTATTTTAAGTATGGTTATTCTCCTTCCTTCAAATAAATTATCATTATGTCTTGAAGTTTCTCCTAGCACATGGTCAGCCTCTCACACATCATTTTCTGTGCATCAACAATGCATCAACAATGCAAATTGCTGCTGGCAATTTATGGACCCACTTGCCTCTAAAGTTCTTACTCCTTTTTGTTTTAAGCCTGTGAGAAAGAAGCCTAATTAATCACTGTGGATAGAAAAGTCCTCTTCTTTCCCAGGAAAGAATTAAACAACAGGTGAAATATATTTTTCACCTTGTGCCTCAGCCATGCCTGGTACAGACTTCTCCCAGTTTGATTTCATTCAGCCTCCCTGGTAAGAGAACTGTTAAATCCTTTCAGTTATTTGTCAAAGGTACATTCACTCACTAAAATCTGCTTAAATATCAGCTTGCTTCTTATGTAGAGGAAGATCCTGTACAGCAGGAAGTTCCAGCTCTATTCTTAATTACACATCTGTAAATGCAGAATAAAAGCTTAAATAAATAGAAGTACCTTCTGCATCCCATCTGTAAGGCTGGTGTTGAACCCACTGATTTTTAATCAACATATGTAACTTAAGAGCAACCATCCACAAATACCACAGCATATATCAAAGTAGAAAATCCTACTTGAGGTAAAAGTGACCTCCATATGAGAAATACCACACATTATTAGCACTAACATCCCATTTTTGCCCAAATTGCTTCTGCTCTGACCTGTGTTTCCTTAGTTTTGTCTTGGAGTGGTCTGGATTTGATTTCAAGGATTAAAAAAGCAGCATAATTTTATTTTAGTCTCATCCAAATTTCAAAAATTTCATTATGTTTTTATTCTCCTTCATGCTTATTGGGAGGAGGATTTTTCCTGAAGACAGACATTTTAATCTGCCCACATTTGCCAACATACTTACCAGGGTTTTCTGGTGGACACGTAAATACAGAATTGGTTTAAAACTGCACTCCAGATACAATCCCTGCTTTCTATTTGCTTTCCCTTGTCCTGCTGGTGTCACTGAGGGCTGTAATGGTGTCCTGAAGCTGGATAATATTTGTCAGGTTTTTTAGTGCCAGCTTCAAGATCTGAATAACGTGGTGTTACCTGGGTTGGACTTCCCATCTCTCTCCCAACATATTGTGTGTGGCTGAGATGGAGGTAGAGCAACACATCTTGCCACACAAGGCAGCAAAATAGCACTGGGTCCTCCATCACGCCCTGGAGGCTGATATCAAGCCAGCAAATCTTGAAAAACCACATGATGACTCAAAAGATGAATTTTGCCTCAGAAATACAGAGAAAGATGACTAGAGATATTTATAATTCTACCACCTTAACTTCATGCTCTAATGTTTGTTTTTGAGCCATCCACAGTGAAATGTGAGTAATACAAAACCTTACTCACAGGTTATGGAAGTTTACCCTCTTCTACTAGTGTCTGAGTAAACAGTTTTTCTCCTGCATAACACTGACAAGTCGAGTATTTCACCCAGGGTTTCAGTTTCCCTTTTAAAAACTCTGTACCAACTCAGTTGCACAAGCCTCCACTTATTTTCCCCAGAACCTGGGAATATACACAAATGCAGTCCTGCTTCCAGAAACCTTCTTTCACTGAAGAAAAAGGCATTATCTGCATTTTTCTGAAACAGGAATTTTCTGTGAATTTTGTCTACAAATTATCGATCCTCCAGATATCCTTCACAGGCTCCAAATTTTCCTGCTTTCAGCCTCCAGGGATGCAAGCCAGATGAGATCTTCAGACTGCCTTGCGACACCATTTTAAAAGAACTCAGTGGTTTCTAGTTGTGATTTGAAAGTCAGGCTGCTTACTGAAAATTAGCACAAAGTTTTGGCTCATAGAATGCATATAAAATCCAAAGATGCCACTTTCATCTCTGAGATTCTTCCAACAGAAATGTACTTGTTCCTATTGTTGAATAACCTAATCTTGAGAACTACAGAGTATGGCTTTTGAATATAGTTCTCTACCCAGCAGTTATTAATGAAACATATGTCATCATTTGGTTTCAAGCAGTCTGGTGGATGAATCACTGTGATTGACTGCAAGACCTGCAATAGACTCACAAAGGTGAGGATTTCACTTGATATGCTGCAAGTGAATGGAATATTCTTGTTTATACTGTGGTACACTTGGGGACTCTTTTATGGCCTGTGTATCACTGCTGGTTATCACAATGAAATACTGATTTCTGTTCTGGTAACTCCTTCCTTAAACTCACAGAAACTGGGCCAAAACCTTAATTTTGGGGGTAAGAATTTATATATATATATATTTAAATTCCATATGATTCCACTGTTTTAATGCATGTAAAAGTAGAAATTCTGCTGCCAACTTAGAGCAAAGAGTTCATAGTTTCAGATATTTCTATGTAAAAGATCTCATGTGGAGATGGGGCTTTGTCTGTGTTGGCAGCCCCACTTATACTTGATCGTTAGCACCAATTCTGTTCCTAGGAGGCCCTTAACACAATGGTCTAAATATGAAAGCACTCAGCAGCTGAACAGCTAAACCCAAGTAGTTCTCAGGGTTTGTTAAATCAGAAAGTAGAACTGTGTTGTTTTCATGGTAACAGTACGTGCTCAGCACCTCTAGAACACATGGGATTGCAGGGTGTCATCCGGGGACACTGTCCCTATTCTGGGACATTAACTGTAAAAGTTATGAATGGCCACCTTGTCTCAGAAGGATAGATGCTATTAATCCATCAATGGGTGATTGTTATGCATGATCATAGGTCACGTTTAATAATTAATAAGTGCATTGCCTGCTATTCTGGGCCACAGGACTCATCCAACAATTGTTATGATTTACAGTTCATTAATTGTAAAGAACTGCCAACACAACCACGGCCAAGAATTAAGTGATGCACATATTGGTGCAAGAAGAGTAGTTAAGAAAATGAGATTTGTGCTAGAGCCCACATGAAAAATTAGAGGTTGAGAAGTAATCAAGTTTATTATTTTAACACCAATATACCTGTGTCGTAATTTTATCAGCTACAGTATTGTCAGCAGAGTACTCTTAGAGAGGTGTTGAGCATCCTTTAATTATAAGATTCATTATTTATTGCTACAAAGACTAGACAAAGCGTGCTTTATCATGGTTGTGGTTATTTCCTAACAGAATTAGGCCTTGGATTCCTTAAGCATTTTGAAAAAGTGCCTGCAATATCATGACTACAAAGAACCAAGTTTATATAACATAAAAGCACTACAGTGTCAAAGTAGAGTACCCAAGGATTTTAACTCAAGAAAACCTGAGTGAGTTCTCTCTCCTAAGGCTCAGTGAGATCTCTGAGTTAAAAAGAAAGTGACTAAAAAAGGTTCTGACCTTGGACGAAAGTACTGTCGCTATTCTTATGTCCTATGCAGGTTTAATTCTATACTGCAGATGTCCAATTATACTGACACTGGGTACACCCCTTTCCCAGAAATGCAAAATTGCTTGAACACCTATGAGCTTTTCTACTGCTTTTTAAAAAGAGCAGCATGAGACATTAATAAACACCGGATGGCCAAAACCAAGGAAACCCAACTTGCCAAAAGGGAATGTAATTGTCCTGATGTATCCAAGCTCACCCACCTGGTACTTCTGCTGTTCCCATACCAGGTGTTCCGGATGTCTAAGCTGGATTAATAAGGACTGCCAATTACAAAATTGAGAAAAACCCCATCTGTTTAGGAGCTCTCAATATCCAGGTGCAAGGCTCAGAGTGAAATACTCCCACATTCTTCTGTTTTATCACTGAGGAGCTTGATAATGGTCGACAAGTCCCTTCCTGTTTGGAAAATTTCTGATAAAGCATTCATATCCTGGACCCTACAAGCTAAAGACCAGAGTGTCATGGATTAAATTTCCTTCCAGTAAAGGAAGCGTTGGTAAAACATATTTTCCACTGAGTTCTCTCACAAGTAGCAACAGCAGTTTTAGAGCATGAAGGTATTGAGGCAAACAGGCAGTTCAATGAACCTGATGGGGGGTGCAGTAACAAATTTTCCTGGGCTCCTCTTGGAGATTTTCACATACAAACATGGCAGACTATGTCCTATAGGATGTCACAGCAGGTACATCTACGCTGATACATCCACATTGTAATATACTGTATTTAAAAACCTGTAATATACTGTCATTATCCAGCATACCTGAGGAGAATAACTAAAGAAATAGCAAGGCAATAGCTCTCAAAAAATAATGCACAGAAAACATATTTCAAAGAAGTAGGATCTCACAAAGACAGGTTAAACCAGGAGAAGATGAAATTAGTATTTCATTAATCAGGCTTACCCTATATTCAAGCATAATAGAAAATTTTAGGCACAAATATTTGGAAACGAGTTAATTTAAAGCAAAGAAATAAGAAATAAGCCTCATTCAACGTTTAATATTAAGAAGTGCTTATATTCTATGCTATAGAAGTATGTTTTAAGAAATCGATATATTCATGCTTCTGCTGTTTCAGAGTTTTGTCAGGATTAATATAGGAAAAAATAACATGATTTTGAGTAAGACAAAACTTCCTTCCTGTTCATATGCAGAAATACTTTCAAGGACTCTTGCTAAACCTTCAAAATGGTCAAGGTCTGGCACAGAACCATTTGTCAAAAATATGTCTCCACCTTATACCTAATCAAAATTTGAACCTGTTTAGCTAGAGAATGGTCTATTGTTAGCAATCCACTTTCCCTTTCTCTTTGACCTCAGAGAGAGCTGCTGCCAAGTTGGATTTTTTTTTTTTTTTTATTATTACCTACAAGACAAAAAGGTCAAGAGCTGTATAAAGTGATTTCCTTCTTGGAAAAATTCTTAGCAAGGCTCATTGAGAGAGCTTTAAACTAGATTTGAAGGGGGTTGGGGATGTAACCAGACTTGACAGAGAGAAATTTTGCAAAGGGGAGAACTATAGTGACCATCCAAGCAGAAGAAGGAGGCTTAAGAGGGGACACCTTCAGTGAGCAGGAGCACCCAAAGACATAACCACAAGGCAGGACCATGGGGCACTCCTTTTCAACCCTACTGGGAAATGGAAACAATCAAATGCTTCTGTGAAGTTCCTGTACACCAACACATGCAGTATGTGGAACAAACAGGAAGAACAGGAGATCTGTGTCCTGTCCCAGGGCTTTGACCTAATGGTGGTCACAGAAACGTGGTGGGATAGCTCCATGACTGGAATGCTGTCACGAAGGGCTACATGCTGCTGAGGAGTGACAGACCAGGAACGCGCACTGGTGGAGTTCCCCTCTGCATGAGGCAACTCTTGGGATGTGCTGAGCTCTGTCTCAGGGTGAGTGATGTCATGGGTCAGGATAAAAGAGCTGGCTGGGTAGGGTGACACTGGGGTGGGTGTTTGCTACCAAGCAGAAGGAAGAAGTGGATGAGCACTTCTACAGGCAACTAGAAACAGCCTCACAGTCACAGATCCTGGTTCCTGTGGGGGAGTTTCACTACCCTGGCATCCGCTGGAGAAGAACAAACAGTCCAGGACATTCCTGGAAAGCACTGATGATAACTTCCTGTCACCAATAGTGAAGGATCCCACAAGGAATGCTGTGCTCCTCGATTTCCTATTAACAAACAGTGAGGGCCTTGTTGGAGGTGTGAAGGCTGGGAGAATCCTTGGCTGTAGTGACCATGAGGTTGTTGAGATCAGTATTGGGTGATGAGGAGGGAGGCTAGTGAGAATGTAACCATGGATTTCAGGAGAGCTAACTTCAGCTTCTTCATGGATCTTCCTGGAATAATCCCATGGGAAAAAGTCCTTCATGGAAGAAAGGCCTGAGAGAGGTGGTTGATATTCAAGGATCACTTCCTCCAGACTCAAGAATGATGCATCCTGATGAGCGAGAAATTGCTAAAAGAGGCAAGAGACTTGCATGGATGACAAAAGAACTCCTGTTGTTACTCAAATGCAAGAACTTCCGGTCACCGGCTCAGTCTGAATATTGAAACCCTTAAAGGAAAAGGAGAAAGCCTTAAAAGCTCTTTATTAGAAGCACTTTATTAACTTGCCACCTGCGTAGACTAGAACGAGCCTAAGACTTCTAGAAAGCCAAAGCTTCAGTAAATAATTCCAACTCAAAGTAAGACTGACACTTTTATATGTGGATACTGTAACTTTTAAAGTCATTTTTAAATTTTAAATCACTGAAGCTGCCCATCTAAAGATGACATGGGAAAATCAGGAATCAGGACTTATCAGAGCTGATCCTTGATCTCTGAAGCTTATGGCCCAGGCCCCTATTTCCTAAGACCCATCTATTCACATATCTTCTAGAGCCAATGGCAAGAGCCTGCTCAGAACCATTCATCCCACCCAGCATAGCCCAAAGAACTTGGGCTCCTCATTCGGGCCCTCAGGTCAGTAGAATGAATTTTTAACCAAATACACAAGCTGGGGCATGATTCCTGACTTCTGCAGACTTTTAACTGGCAAATAATATTTCAATATTTTTTCATTATTATTTATTCTGCCAAAAAAAATTTAAGTGCTGGCCTGCTCTCTGCCCTAATTTTCACAACATCAAGTGCTGTTATATGAGAGAAAAATTATTCATGCAAAGAAATAACATTTAAAAAGGCAAAAAAACCTTCAAAAACCACCTTTTGAACTTAAATTTTTCACCCATTTAGGTAGTCCCTTATTGAGGATGAAGCTTCCTATGAATGGACTTTCAATTCAATTCTGAAAAATACATCAGAAAACTGAAAGTTAATAATCTTCCTTTTGTCACCGAAATTGCTTACTTTGAAATTGCATTACTTTCTCCTGCTTCATTTAATAATTTTTTCCCCTCCACTTTGTACCAATGGAAACATAATTTCTTCATCTTTCTAGTAGAATAACAAATCATTTCCCTTGCACTTTCTAGTTAGCTTGTTCTATATTCTTGTGGCATATTTTTCAAACCTGTTCAAACCTGACCAAACATGCTTTGTACTGTATTTTCAAGCCTCAGTTATCACTCTATAAAAACCTAGCAAGTTCCCACAATTAGACCTGTCACACTAATTGATTAATTAATTTTCTATAGCACAAGAGCCACTTGAAGTGTTCTAATAATGAACAGAAAACTTGAGTATCTCTTCCTTATAGTAACAATTCACTTGATTTAAGTGTCCTGTTTTTTGACAACAAATTGAAAGCTGAGTAGCTTAAAAGACATCTTTGGTGCTTTTATCTTTTTCTCATTAGTGAATATGTTAATCCTAGTCCAATAATTTTTTTTTTTTTTCAAAATACTCACTTTTTGTTGGGAATAATCTACTGAGGATAGTGTTACTCCTTATGGAGAGGAGCAAGTGGTATATATTCTTGGATATGCATCTAAGAATTTGGTCTGAATTCAATTATTTCTGGACCTCTGACTTGCTTGATATCTCATGCAAAGATTGTTTATGAATTAAATTCAGTGGCTACATCCCATACTAGTGGAAGCTGATAATGTGCAGGAGGAAAAAAAACCACCTTGAATTGTTCACACCTGAAGTTAAGATCACAACAGCAACATGTGAACATGGGAAAAGATGGGGACACAAGCAGAGAAAACATGTGAATGTCACAAACTGGGGTGGATTTGTGAGTGCCAGGAAGATCCCTAGATCTGTGTTCTCAGTGTTCTTGAGTACATGCTGAAAACAAAATGAGATTATTTTTTTAGTTAATTCTCTGAACTTGAAATAAGGACTTTTGGGCTCCACTCTAATTCCTGCTGCATACAAGATTTGGACCAATTTTTTTCCCATTGCTCTTCACTTTGATTTCTTTTATAAAATGAATGTGATAGTTTGTCAGTCTCAGTTCAGATTACATATTCTTCCTGCATTTACAAGATGGTCTTTCACAGCACGCTCCTGTGACTTCAGCCTGTTTCTTCAGAGCCAGCAATGATGTGTTGCCAACTGTTAGCAGTATTTGACTGTCATCCCTGTGATCTTTTGTACTTGTTGTTTCACAGAGGGTTTGCAGAAGAATCTCAGTCCTCTCTCAAAGACTGTTCTAGCTTGCATTGCTATGGAGGAGCAAAAGGACAAGAAAGCTTAAAAAAGACTGAATATTGAAGGTTTTGTTCATTTAATGATTTATAACTCAACCCAAAGGTGGTTAGCAGGTAGACATTACTGTCACCACCATCATCTTCTCTCCTTGACCACCACAGGCTGCCAGTCAACCAGCACACAAACAGAGGGGCTCAGGACCAGGATGTGCACAACCAAGGTGGGGACTTTTCACACTTTCCTTAGTGAGATGCAATAATGAGTGAGTATGATTGAGGATCTTCAAGGCTCCCTCTGTCCCTTTTCATGCATTGCCCCTCCAGCCTTAAAGTCATGTAGATCTGCTAATGAAACACCCATAATCGCCCTTAGGCAACTTGTTCTGTTGGAAATAATTGAGATAAGAATAACAGGAAATTGGTAGATATTGGCAATTAAGACATTTATTGTAATTGATTGTATAGCATGCCTTATGTTATTATAAGGTTTAATAAGCAGAAGCCCATAACTAAGTCATCTCTGGCTGTGGAGAGCTATGACCAATATGTGCCATAAAAATAGGAGCATCTGTAGTCATTGATGTTCTCTGATCTTCTAAATGCATGCTGGAAATTGTATTATCCAAGATAACAGAAAGGGAAATGTCTTGTTTCAGAAATAGTATGAACATAATCAGATTTGAGAAACCAAATGATTTTAGTAATATGGGGCACTGTGCACTGAGAGCAGAGAAATGGGTTTGTGAGTTGTAGTTCGCTACTCAATAAATGACAGAAAATAAGCCACAGCGACTTCGTCCTTCGCTGTTAGCATGATTGCTATGTTTGACAATTCAATAAAAATTCTGTTTTTTCAGGTGCTGCACATAGGAAACATGAAATGGGGAGACTGCTCAGCAGAGTAACTTCAGAGTAGCCAGTTGCACTATAAAGTTACTTTGGAGGAAAGAACTTCATGAAAGCAAGTCAGTTCAGTGAAAGTCTACTCTAGGAGTCATGCCTTCCTTAATCTAGTCATTATGTTCCTGCTCTGTTCATATGTGAATTCTTTGTGTATTCTAAGTGCTCTTTTCCCAGCTGTGATTTCGTGTGTGTCCCCACTCATCACTGTGACTTACACCTGTCAATCAGCATCTGCCAACTGAAGACTTTTACATAGATATTAAACTTTCTAGGGCAGAGAAAAACTCTTTATTCAATGTTTAAAAGCTCCCAACACAGCAAAGAGCTGGTGCAGAACTGGTTTATATGGGTAATGTGGCAATTCAGATAATCAGTAATAAAAAAATACTTACACAAACACTACATCTATAATTCAGTTGCAGTAGAAGGAATCAACTGTTTCTACTCAAAGGTAGATCAGTCACAGCTACAAAAGCTTGGAACTCCAAGCCTCAGGATAGCCACGGGCCGTAATGATGTTACAAAGACAGAAGAAAACCCTTTTCTATACTGGAATACTCTCCTCTGAAGTAAGGAGAAATGACCCATCATAGGGGTAGGATGCAGGACAAGATGGATTTTGAGTCTATTCCCTATATAACTACGTATATACAAAAGATTGCAACGTGAGCACAACTATAAGAGAAGACCAGGACATGCTCAGCAATGCTAAAAATACATGGCTTATGTTTTTACATCAGTCTAGTTTTGTCAAATGTAGTTCTTACTGCTTCCTTGTTCTTTTTGTTTAATAAAGCAGTGAGCTAATGTTCATGCCACTGAACACTATATTTTCCTTTCCCAAGGAAGCCATTGATTTATAAGCCACGGTTTGGATCCTTAGCAGCTTGGAAGATTAACAATTATACACCTTTGTATATTACTCATTTTTATGTTAAAATAATTGCCATATTAGAAGATTTGAATTAATCTGGAAGTTCATATAGTACTAATTTTACATTAGGTTGTTAAAAGATACTTTCAAAGGCCTTTCAGAACAAAAGATGCTAAAATTATTTTTAAGATACTTTTGTATCATAAAATGGTAGAGACATTTAGTCTATCAATTATAACATAGTTATTATTAAATCAGGCTCCCTCTGAGTTAGATGAAGTTAGTAGAGACATAAAATCAGATTTTGGACTTGGAGCCAGGAATTGTAGCATACTATTGTTTATGTTCATGGCAAAGGAAAAGAAAAAAAAAAGACATTTTTGCAGTGTCTGACTGCTCCAGCTAAAATATTTACAAGACTATTTAACAAAGAACCTCTTGATTAAGGTGCAACCTAATTTAATATATTTTACGTTCCCTTACCACACTTCACAGATTTTCTCAATTCAGTAAGACTTTCTACTGAGGGATTTAAGACAATAAATCCAGGGATTTGTATTTCAGTGTAGGTACATATTTTTAGCTACTTATTACAAGGCAACTTTTTCTTTTGTGCATAAAACTGACCCCCTATGACAAATGGCTTTTCAGAAGATTACCTGGTTGAGAGACACTTAACACCCCCATGTGCTGATGTTTCACTGAGCAGGCTTTCAAAACAGGTACTAAATTACATATTTTTCAACAAGCTGATTTATATGAAGGAACAGCTGGTGAGTAAAGAGAAGAATGAGTAACAGAAACAATGTGAAAATGTGGGAAAACTGGCAGCATACAAAACTGAAAAAACTTTGGTGAGTGCCACCACACCTCAAAGGACCCTCTTGTTCATAAACAAATGGGTACTTCCTCTCTTTGTTATTTGTGCATCATAATGTAGTTTCTCTAGGCACAGCTCAAGTCATTTCAGGTCAAAGTCTCAGCAGAAAAAGAATCAGGCAAATGCAGCACTGTTTTCTGCTGGATTTGTTACCAGGTTCGACTACTCCAAAGAGCCTTAGGGAAAGCTTAGGTCCACAGAAAAGCACATGGATTGTGCATAGAGAGAAGAGTTCTGAGGTCAGTTTCTGAAATCTCAGTCCAGTTCAAAGGCTGCTGAAGTCTACAGACAACTTCACCATAATTTTGTATATAAAGACTAGAGCAACATCTTCACAGAGCATCGACAGGTAACTTGCAAAGTAGTCACTCAATATTTCTCTAGGTGCACATGAACAAAATTTCCTCTGCAGTTACAGAAAGGGGATACAATAAATAGTGTGAGGGGTTTTCAGCTCCCCTATACTAGTATTTTTAAATTCTAACACCACTAGTCCAAAAGGGTAGGGAGTTCTGTGGCTTTGTTGGAGGGGTGCATGATTTGGGGCTTTGGGGAGGGGGAGGTGTTCGATTGTTGTTTGTGGCAGTTTTGGTTGGTTTTTTTGTGATTCCAGCTTGGCTCAAAGATTTTTATCACTAAACTAAATGACAGGATGGTGAAATCCATTGGACAAGAGCAGCTGCTCAGCTGAACAGTTCGTCTCACCATTCCCATTACCTTGTGAGCAGCCTGTTGTTTCCCACCGTGGGTAACTGAGCAAGGACAAACTCTGATTTAAGGAACAGCAGCCATTTCTACAGACCATAACACACCTCAGAAGCCTTTCCCCCAAAGCCACTTTGCATCTCGGGTTGTGCAAGGCTTTGGGTGCCAGAAGCCCCTCTGGGCAAGGCGGGGAAGGAGAGGGGGGCATGTGTTTGCTCCAGCAGAGCAACAGAGGGAAAGGTTCTGTCTCCTCCCTCACCTTGCCCTGGCACAGCCACCATGCCGGGTAAGGGGCAGGTCACCATTTGGGGAGGGAGATTTAAAGCCAATCAGCATTCCTGGCTCATTACTAACTTCATGGCAAGGGAAGAGGCAAGGTGGAGGTTGTCAACCATAATGAATGCCTGTTTTAAAAGCATTTTGCATTCCTTGCCTGACATGAGCTTCACAAAAGCCAGGAGCTGTTGTTATTAACAACTTGCAGCATAAACACACTTGGCCTGATTTTCCTCTCCCACATAAAAGGCTTCACGCTTGTTTAGGTCCCGACTGGGATGGAATAAGGAGGCTTTCTGCAGTCAGTGCAAGGGAAGGCCCCAAGAGTTGCCATACAAGAACCTCCACAAGAAAAGCCAGCAGGAACATAAAAAATTATCTTGGTTAAGTGCTCTGTTTCTTGAAGGCTGAGCATAGAATCAAAACAACATCCATTGTATAAACCTTTGCTTCTGTGAGCTTCTTACTTGGATGAGTGAAAAATTGTGTTGTTTGGAGAATTTTTTTTCACAAATTCTTTTTTCCTCTTTACTGTGTCAAACTGCTTATGATACAGCTAAAGCTAGGGAGACATCAAAGAAATTCTGCTGAGATGCTTTGATCAGGAAAACAAATGAACCACAAAAGAAAAAAAAATAGGAAAGAAAGGAGACAGGGCTCATCAGCTTGGATCCTGAAACACTTCTCTGTAAAGCATTAAGATATTTGGAGAGGAAAAAAATCCCCACCAAACCCTATCCAGTTCTCAGATCAGTCCCAGAGGTTATAAGCTTTAATGTTGTGCGGGTCACAGGAGGCTCTTTAGTTCGTCCTTGATCCTTTCAAGTAGCTGGAAATAAAAACACGGTGCAGAAGCTGCGGCTTCAATTAGACATAATATCAAAAAAAGGTTGATAGCTCTTCCTTGCTAATGAGGAAAAAAACAAGTGCTCTGGAACAACACCACCCCACCCTGCCAGCTGACGTCAATAGAGCAATCACACACATCTAAATATCATAATTCAGGGTAGCTCACAAGCACATTTTACACCTTTTTGCTTTACTTTGGCTCCTTCAGAGATGAAGCTAAATCTATCCCTTTTCTAAGTTTTTAATGTTTTCCTCTCATCTTTTTAGCACTTCAGGATAAAACTCAGTTAAGAAAGAAGGCATGGACTTCTTTGGCTTCTTACCCCCCTTCTCCTCTAATTTGCAAATTACACCAAGGAACCAAAACAGCTACCTCTGAAATCACAGTTACTCTGACCAATTTCCTTACCAGAGAAGAGGTGTCTAAGATTTCCCTGGAGAAGTAATATTAATTTTGGAGAGGAGATGGATGAGAGAGTTTAAACATCAGTTTCAGTCCTCATTCTGCTTAACATGCTTTGTTGTGTGTGCAGGTATTTAGGGCTTCATACAGCACCTCTGCCTATACTTTTGTGCTTTTTCACATAACTCAGTTTATTGTTTGAAGAGCAGGAGGAGATCAGCATTAAAATCAAAACCAAAACAAACAAAACAAACAATTGGAGAAGCTATAGAACTGGGAAAGAAAACTAAAGGATCCTTATATATTTAGCCAGATTTTAGTACCACAGCACCCTTTACTCCTGAATTAATACAATGGACAATGATCATGCCAGCTTGAGTCTTATCCCATAGGATAAGAGTAAAAGCAGGGCTGATGCAATGACTGACTACTGAGGCTCCTTATGAAACATCTAAATATTCTAGTCTGCAGCAAAGACCTTGAAAATATCCCTCCACGATACAGTGGAACTCAAAAAAGGACCAAGAATGTGAGCATATTTGTGGGGTTTTTTAATGAGCAGTACTGTAGCCCCAAGTAATCAAATCTCTTTCAGTAAAAAGGTATTACTTTTCCTACACTTAACAAGAGAGTGTTAAATTCAGTTATATTGCCCTTCTACGTGTGCAAGAAGTAGTCTTTTCCTAGCATCAACACCTGGGAAGAAATAGTGTATTTGCTTGGAGGCAATTTTGCTTTAAGTTACTTTTAATTTAAATAATGTATCGGGTTTTTTGTTTTGTTTTAATATAATGTAAAATATGCAGGTTACAATGATGCCTTCAAACAGTAGCTCACAGCCAGCACTTCACATATCATTGTGGGGTGAAGTGCAATTTGATACAAGGTGGGAAACTGAGCTCAGCTCTCCATTCCCACCTTGAATGTTTCTCAAAGATGAGAGTTGTCTTGAATGAGTCAGGTCTGTTTTTTGGAAGTCAATAGCTCCAGCCCAGTCCCACAGCAAGTCCTTGCTCCCCTCCAGTATCACTCACTGCTGCTGTCTTCCCTGGCGATCAGAGATAGAATTGAGGGGTCACAAAATGATTTACTAATGAGGCAAAATACTGGCAATTTCCTCAACTGAGACTTAAATAAAATAAAACAACTTCTCAGAGCATTATATATTTTAACTTCTTCAAACAATTAGGTTTTTCTCCAGAGTCTTTAGCACTTTACATGTTTTTTACAAGCCTCCTAACCCAAATTGCTTGTGGAATTGCATAGCTGTAGCAGTTATAATGGAAAGCGTCAGGAAACTTTCCTAAGACCCTACTTTTGGTTAGTTGTGATTTTGCAAAAACCCTAATCACTCTAGGGATTTTCTATCAAGGATGCAGGCTCCCTAGATCCTATTAATAGTACCTTAGATAATCATTTACTGGTAATTAGTAGAGACTTGCTGGACCTTGACAGCTACAGTGTTTAAAAACCTTGCTGAGTGTAGAGTGACCATGCAGAGTCCTTCCTGCTGGAGAGCTCACACATTCATTAGGATAAAACCAAAGCTGAGCATGCTCTAACCCTTTACAACCCCTTCACGAGCTCTTTCCAGAGCACTGAAATGTTTGTGGAGTCATGGAGATGTGACATGAACAACAAAAGTAGGAAAGCAGGTTCTGTGGAAAGCTCCAAGTTCAGAGCTTTCCAAGCACATTTATTCATGGCCATCCCCTCCCCTGTGCCATCCAGAAGGGAGCATAAGCACAGCAGTTGAGACTCAGAAATGGCACATTTTACAGAACTTTTAATTGCTCAGGCTTTGAGGAAAAAGTCTTTTTCCCATAAAACTCAGGCCCTCATTTTGTATTACTTGCACCAAAAATCCCTTGTTATGATTGGCATTTTCACAAATGACCATGAAATTCTAGCATTACAGCCATTCATTCCAGGCATCATCCCTTCAGAAATGTTAGTACTACTACTATTAGTAATAATAACCTCCTTCAATACACATCCCTTGCCTTTTATTCTTTTGCATAAGAAGGTGGAATGTTTCCAATCAGATATTTCTGAGTTTATAGTCACCACTACTCTGATGGTGTTCTCTGAGATGGCCAACAGCTACACAGGTATAGTGACTACCTAACAGTGCTTTTTAGCTTACTGAAAAAAATAGGAACTAAATGGTAAGAAACCTGCTCATAAGGGTAGTTGTTCGTTGAGGAGTGAACATTTAATTTCCAATTTAATTTCAGATAGAATAACTGAAGCACTTCTATTGCTCCCTTTTCACCACTGAATGTGGCAGAAAAAGAGGACAATTATTAGGCATTCTATTCCAGGAAAAATCCTGAAGTGAGTTGCTTGAATTACACCTTAACTTTTTACCCCTAAGGATAAGATCACCACCATCTGTAAAATATCTACATATATGTGGGTGGAAAATTCTGTAAATGAGTTTTAAAAATAAATCTGCTTTCAGAAATAATTAACTCTCCTCCATAATTCATTCTTTCCTGGGTTAGAAGAGAAAAATAATAAAATATTTTAGTTACCCTCAAGCAAAGGTGTGGGGTTATGCTGGTGGTATTCTTGTGTTTTGATCTTAACTAAATGTCAACAAAACTCATAAAAAATTAAAATTATAAGGAATGAAAATTATGGAAGACAGCAGGTTCATGAAGCCCTGGAGAGCTGCACATTCTCAGTTCATACACAATTAAAGGCAAGCTCAGAATGCCTTTGATTAAGTCTGTCCTTAATTATTGAAGAACAAGGTAATACAAATAAAATATATATATATGTGAATCTGCAGCACTATTTACACCTTTCCCATCTAAACATTGTATGTTTAGTTCTTCGGATGACAATCAGACAGCAAAAGTTATGGTTGATTCTGCAGAAACTCACTAGCAAAAGAGTTGGGCACACTGGTTTGTAGTTTGTTGTCAGCAAATAAGTTAGTAAATTGTCTGCAGGGTTTTTGGCAGTTCAACAAGGAAAATAACCAGTTTGATTAAGTGGTCATCACTGAAGAATCTCAAAAAATACTACTTTAGCAAAAAACAGCCAGAAAACAACCAGGCCCCATCATCAGAAGTGCTTTAATTAGAAGCAGTCATGCAGCCTTTAAAAAATTATTTATATTTCAAGAAGAGGTCTAGAACTAGATCTGAAACAGTTTCATATTTGTATAGTTTCAAAATTCAGTAGAATTCAAATCTAAATCCAGACACAGCTAGGTAAGTGATCTACTGAAGCAAAGCATGACCATTTCTCTTCCCACAGAGCAACTGGGAAGTATAGGAATTTTAACTGGGTGAAGGGGAGAGAATTCTTCTCTTCTAGAGAAAAGTAGAATGTATTATGTTTTATTTATATGTACATTGCATTATTATTCCATGCTTCATTATAACTATGCAATGCTTTGCATGTTGGGTACGTACTATACTATTAAAAAACCCTAAATCACTGTTATAACATGGAAAGGTAGAGGTAAAATTTGCACCCAAGTCAAATTGATGGGTAATTCAAAATAAGCCTCTCCCCTCTGGCAGGTAAAAAGAAAACCAAGTAACTTTTAGATGAGTACAGCTAAGAGGTAAACTCTACCTGATATAATAAACACAGGCCAAATAAACAGCAGTGTCTTCCTGAGAAGACTTTTCCCCTGCTTTCTTTTAGACTCTTTTCTCTCTATGAAGAAGAGAACATTTTTTTTTTCAGCCCTTACTTCAAAATACACAATAAATCTTCAAAAACTTCACTTTTTATAGTACTCCCACTTAAGATTAATATTGTAGCCTCATTTACTGTTAGATAAACCTTGATCTAATTTTAGAGAATTGCTGGAAAACATCTACATACACACACCTGGAAGGAAAGCCCCTTGTTAGGTCACAGATCCTTCACTGAGGTCCACAGCACACAAACGGCCTTGGCCAGCTCAGATACCAAAATCCTCTAATTCCTAACATGGTGGGACACTTGCCTCTTCCTCTTGCCATCTTCCTCTCAAATCTCACATGGGCCGACTCTGCTTGACATTATGTACCTGTTCTCTAAATTTGTACCACAAACAGTCACCCAAAACACAATTTCCAGGAAATTATACCTTCACTAACTAAACTTCAATTTTCAGAAATAAACAGCTGAAAGTACACTTGCTTAAAATATTTCCAGTGAGAACTAAATCCTGTATCTAGGATCCACAGCCCTGATTTAGAAGGTTTTGATCATCTACCACCCCAAACAATGGCTGGAGTAGTATGATTTCTTCGCAAGGCAAATAGAATATTTCCTTACTTGAAGGAAAAGAAGACATCCAGTTTAGTTGAAATATATCTGCAGGGTACACTTCTAGAACTCAAAGTAATTTTTTAACAAACAAATATAAATTATTCTACTGGCAACTTATGAAAGCCAACAGAATAAAATAAGTCACATATAAAATTGTCAATACCCACTCAACAGTTACATGCTCAGTAATTAAATTTAGACTTCAAATGCTGAAGGAAAGGCCAGCATATCCTTGGAGAATCCAGCTCTTAACATTACCAACTATCAATAGAAAAGTAAAACCCTAAATTTAAATGGTATTTCTTGTCCCTACAACTAAATTAAAAGCAGAATCAGACATTGAATTGGTAAATCCAATGACATCAACATAAAGTCCTTAAGTTTAGTCAGAGGTGATCATTAGGAGGCAGCAAATTATTTCCCATCTCAATAGAAACAGAAATGTTCTCCAAACTTATTTTTTTTAATTGTCAGGGAAAATACCCCAAGCAAAAAGAAAAAAAAAAAAAATCCAGGTATCAAAACTCTCTTAACCTTTCTAAAAGACCAGATATGTTCTGGGCTTTATCCTTGATTAAAACAGACATGCCACCTGTGCTCCAGAGAAAAGCACGTACTCTCAGCTGAACTTCTACCTCTTTGGTTCAAAGGATAATATCTTGACATTAATCAGGGATGTATAAAAGCAAAACCAGTCAACAACAGCAAAAACCCTTTGTCATTTCAGCATGGTTTTCAAATAGGACCAGTTTGGCTGGTTTAGACCAAGCTGTAGAAACACACCTTTATTTGCAGCACAAGGTGAGCATTGAGATTCTTTGCTACTACAACAGCAAACCAAACCCAGCAACAAATGGCTGGGGTGCTGCCAGTTTGAAGACAGAACTGTGGAAGTGCATTAAGGAGTATTGGTCATTAGAAAGGAAACAAAAAATCCTAATTTTGTGTTGTTTGACAACAAAATCTGTTTCCTATTGCAAGATCTTTCATGTTGTTTCACACAAACTCAGGTTTTGCAAAGAGGACATATTTTTAGGCTGGCTGTGTCCAGAAGCAATGGAAACATGGTTCCACTCTTACCAATCACCCAGGCTACCTTCCAGATCAAACATGTGCCTACACTTTTACATTACCATCCCCAGCTGGAACGAGTTGAAGATTCCAAAAATAAAAAGCAAGTTTGAAGAATGCCTGTAGTTTCTACTCTGACAGAATATTGATATTCAGAGAGATGAAAAGCCTCATTTTATCCAGAAGGCAAGAACAGCACAGACAGGGTCTGGAAGCTTTCTGTGTTGTCCTATCCCTCAGAAAATACTGAAACAGCAAACAACTTTGAATGAATCCACATTGTCTACTAATTCCAATGGATTTCAACTCCCTCTTCTCTCCAAAGAATCTTGAGCACCCAATATAACATCCCTAACAATAGTGATAATAATAATGTATCATTCATTCCCAAAGCACTATAGACAGTAGTAGATCATGGAACAGTACTCCTGTTCCCAAAGTCTTTCTTTCCTGTCGTGAAGATCTCTTCTTCATGAGGGACTAAGAAGGGTAGACACAGGGTTTATGGTCAATCACATGATTAAGAGAAATTTTGATGGTGATTTCAGAGGTATGAAACCTTTACCTGAAATTTTTGGCATCCTCAGATCAGCTGTACTAAAGCTAAAGAATTTCCTGCATAGTCCTTCATTTTTAAAGAGTCTTGTCTTCAGGTAAAGAAGACTGATAAAAATAGTACAACAGTTAAATTTCTGTAATCAGTGTGCTGCACTTCAGTATTTTTCTATTCAGAAATATTTCACTGTTTCTAGAAAATAGCTCCAAGAGCCCTAAGGCACACAGTAAGGTTTGACTGTGTCTCTAGTCACTTGCTTCAGCTGTGGATGTTCAGTGAACAGAACTGTTTCTCTTTGTTTCTGCAACAGTTTCTCTGACTAGGTAAAGCAGCTACAAATGAGATCCAGAGGCCAAGGTGATTTAGTGGAGCCAAGAGTTCTCCCCACAAAAAAATGGCCAGCGTATCTATATATTTTCACATCATTCAGAAACAACATAATTAAGACCAGGTGAAGAAAGAAGTGACTGTTTTTAATCTTAGTTTAGGTTTCATTTCATCTAATCTATAATGGTAGGATGAAATGATCAGATATTTCTCTAGTCAGTGTTCCATCCAAGCATTTGCCTTTTCACTTTAAGGAAAGTGGGTGAATAAAGGTATGACTTGCAAGCAGATGGACTGTTGCTTTTCAAGAGCCCTCTTCTGGTACTGATTAACCTAAAAGTAGTTCCAAACAAAGGTGTCGATTTCTCCAAGGTGTTGCCAAAAGCCTGATGTAAAGTTCACAGACCTGAAAGATGTCTGGCACCTATTGACATTTGATCCACATGATCCATAATGGATTTTACCAGCACTTTTGAATACCCAGAAATGCAGATTGTAACTGATCTCACATTTAATTCCTACCAACTTGTCAGCCTAAGCTAATGAAATAAAAGTTGGAAACCAGACTCAGCATACCAGGACAGCAGCAAGCTGAGTAGGCTTGCAGTTTTCATTTTTATTTGTGAGTTCAACAGCATAATTATTCCAGAGCTTAAGAGTGTCACTGAGGTTTGGATGAAACTCTGCCAAGCTTCAGATTATACAAATAATTATTTGGATACAGTTTGGAAAATGAAGAGACCAAAGAAGATGTTTTTTACTAAAAGATTCAAGTATTTCAATCTTTAATACCCTCTTTCTATTGGCAGAAGTAGAACTATATAAAGCTGCCTTTAGGAAGACTGCCTGTTTGCTGAAAATCTAATGGCTGCTTCAAACCCCAGCCTGTTATTACATTGTTGCATTGTTCGTATTAAAGGAGAATTACCCTCTCAGGTGGTTCAGTTAGACTGAATTCTAGCTACTGTTAGAGTCAGTGTAAAGCAGATACACTCACAGCAGCTGCAGCTCCTTTTGGAGCTGTGCTGTTATTGAGAGCATATGGCCATTTTGCTGGTGGTGTTTCCTCTTTTATTCTCTTCTCTTGACAGATATTTTATCTTTAAATGTGCTAACACCCTTCAGAGCTGGCCTGAACACTGCTGTATTTTTATCCTGAGATGCTAACGCCCTTACATATAATCAAAAGTCAAGGGAAAAGAGTACAGGTGTTCAAAATCCACCCCTCTTTTTCCTCATTAATGTCAAGATTACAGCACAATTTGAAAATAAACAATACAATTTTATTTACAATACATGTTTGTTGTTACACTTCCACCTTTTAGTGCTAGAGCCTGTTGCTTGGAATTCCAAAGTCATTAACTGTCAGAGTCACCAAATTCAAAACTTCAGGTTTTATTGTTTAACCTGGCCCTGTTGAAGGATTTGCCAATAAGTCTGTGCAAGTAATATGCAGAAATTAAATTCACTTAATTCCAAAACTAAGCTCTATATGACCACACAGTCTAAAACTATTTAACTACCTGATACTCTTGAACTACCTGGGTTGGGAGGAAAGCAGCCCTGTGGGTATCAGAAAGCTGAAGGTGGGGGTTTCCTCAGGTCATCACTACAGAAGGACAGAGTCAACATACAGTTTAATTTCTTTGCAGAGTGCAGCTCTGCATATCCTATTCTAAACAATCTTGATTTAATTTTGAAGTCCTGTTTGCCAGTAGTTTGACTACATATTAAGCCTAATATATGTGTCCTGCTTTCCGCTGGGATAGAGCTCATTTTCTTGTTAGTGGCTGGTGCAGGGCTGTGTTTTGGATTTAGGATGAGAATAATGTTGCTAACACACTGATGGTTTAGTTGTTGCTGAGTAATGCTAAAAAATACTGCCTAAAATACTTGTAGAAATAGTCTAAATCAAGGAGTTTTCAGTTTCCCATGCTCCGCCAGCAACCCAAACCAGCCAAAGGGCTATTCCATTTCATAGATGTCATGCTGTGGTGGTGCATCCTTCTCCCCTTCTCCTCACACTGCAGGAGCCCCTGGCAGGCCTTGACTGAACCAGCTGAGCAGTGAAGTGCCCCTTTCCCAGACCAGCTGGGCAGTAAGGCACCCTGCCCATACCAGGAGCTGCCTGTGCAGGAACATCAGCTGCCCGACCAAGGTGGGGAACAAAGGATAATCAGTCATCCCCTGACAGCCTTGGGACGTTCCCTACCTGAATCATAGTCCAAGTGAAACAGGACCTCTGTTTCCAGTAGTTCCCAACTTGGGATATGGTCAGAATGGAAACTTACTGATGACTAAAGCTAATCATCTTGCGATCTTATTAACAGCAGTCCCAAATGAGGCCTGTGGAGCTCTCCTGGATTGCAGCCGGCTGCACCAGCACCTCCCCCTGACTGGAATACCTCTCAGAGCCCGTGAACCCTCAAGTCTGCCACACTCAAAGGACCATCACTGACTACAAGGCACAGGCTGATACCCCTGCCACACACAGAGACTCCTCCAAGTGCAGCTCATGCCTGGTGAGAAACACCAAGGGATTGGATGTGAGTATTCCCTGAACCCTAGGGGAGTTTTGGATAGGTGCCTTTATCTCTATAAAGATGCATACACACCTCTCTGCCTGGGAATTGATTATGGTATGAGTGGTGTTATTGTGAATCTCTAATGAAGTACTGATTACAATTGTAGCAAATCCTAGAGAACCGCTTTTTTAAAATGTTAAATGAATTGATAATTAAGTGCTGACAAACCCTTTTGCACCCTTATCTTTCTGTACACATATTCTTTGCACCCTTTCTCTCTTGCATCCCTGGTCCTCGTGTAAATCATTCCAAATCGATTCTAATTAAATTCTCTTATGTGTGCTTCCTCTATGTAGTAAGTAACAGAGTGAGCCTTGCCATTGATTCATAAATTCATATTAAACCTGCTTTTTGCTAATACTTTTGATGGTGATTCTTTAAGCAGTCTATACTCATTTGTGAGAGAGTCCCAGTACATAAACTGGAGAGAGTTGGCCAGGAGCCGTTGACTACTGTTTGGGGACAGGATGGGCATCAGTCAGGGGGTGATGAGCAACTGGATTGTGCCCCACTTGTTTCTCTTGAGTTTTTTTACTCTCTTTATCTCCTTTTCATTATTATTACTATATTTTACTTTATTTCAATTATTAAGCTGTTCTAACCTCAACCCATCAATTTTACCTTTTTTCCCCCTGACTCTCCTCCCCATCCCACTGGGAGCAGAGGAGTGAGCAAGTGGCTTCATGGTACTTAATTGCTGGCTGGGATTAGACCACAACACTAAGAAATATAAATTTATAAATGTGTATATATATATAATAGAAGATTAAGAAATTTGCCTGAAGGAGTATTTTAGACTAAGAGCAGTTATCCAAAATCTGTGATAGAAAAAACCCTCAGAGCTTCTAAAATTAACAGGAAAAACACATACACAACTGCAAAGTTTCTAAATATTTTAAAAATATTTGCATATTTCTGATAAGAAAAGTAGTTTAAGATGCTTTTGATGAAATGAAGAAGAGATTTTGACATGTGACAGTGCCTCAGTGGTGCAGTCAAGCATCTTACATTTGCCCTGGAATGGTCCTCTCTGGGATGAGAGAAAAGCACCATGCCACAAAAAAACAGCAAAATTGACTGTTCAGTGGTTTACCTGGTAAGAGGAGAGAGGGATATAGAAATGAATAAAAGTAACAATTTGACAAAAAAAAAAAAAAGAAAAAAGAAAAAAAGAAAAGAAAGAAAAGAAAAAAAAGAAGAGGTGGGGAAGGAAAAGAAAGAAGTAGGAAAAAAAGAAAGAGGCAGAGAGGGTGGGGAACTGCTTGTTTTATTGTTCAGCTGTCATAGAAAAGAATGCCAATGCCTCCTGTTGTTAGGACCTTTCACCAAGGAGTCATCTGTGCTGTGGTCTTGCCAGCACAGTGGCAACATAAAAACCTTATTTCTCAATTTTACTTTTGGGAACAGCAAGCTGGCAGCAGCATGCTTCTTTTTGGGCACAGGCTATTCTTTCAGCCCTTGAACTGATGCCTCTTCCAGTGCTTTCAGAGACACGCTTCAATTCTTATTTCATTCATGCCAAATGCAAAATTTCTCAGAAACCTCTACAGGCAGAGATAAGAACATGGTCAGACAACCAGCAAGGAGTAACCCCAGAAATGTTTTGCAGGTTGACATAAACATGGAGTTGCCAGAGGGTGACAGACACACGAACAGTTCACAAACTCTCCAAGTGCATTCCCTCAACTCCTGGCTCCCTCAGCTCGTGCCAGGGATGAAGGTGGATAAGCTCAGTCGTACATATGCCCAAGCAGACTGCTTCACACAGAGTGAGAATCTCAGGGAGAGATCTGCCTTGGGCTAGAGAAGAGCATTTGCAGCTCCCAAAGCAACAACAAACTACAGTGTAGTCAGCACAAAGAGAGCACCAGAGTGGAAGCAGGCTGAGGCAGGATAGAATAAAGGGAAGAGGAAACATCTATTCCCCCCAAACACAAAAGGAAGATGCTGTAATCAAGCACACAGCATCTGGCAGATGCAAACCAGAACCTGGCAATGTTTGCTTTTTAATCCATTTCTCTGCAGGAAAAGTAAACAAAGCATTTCTAACTCTATTTGCCCACAGTACCTCCTCTGACATTCCTGCGTGGCCATCCAAAAGCCCTTGATTCCAGACACTGTGGGCTCCTGCACATGGCTTCCTGTGTCCTATTGCTGTAGCTTGGTGTCAGTGTCAATTAACAGTCAATTCAAAGCCAGGACTGGAACCTTCATGTGAACAGGGACAGTGAGAGCCTGAGTGCTCTGAGCGAGGAGGGAACACAGCCTTTCCCACAGGGATGCAGGGCAGAATAAGGGGAATAAACCAACAAAGAAGTACAAAGTGATAAACAACAGTTGCCTCTGGAGAAGTTTTAAACACTAAACCTATATATTTGTTAATTAAAACCATGTATTGGGTTTTCATGGCAAGGCTTTGGTAGCAGGGAGGCTACAAGAGTGGCTTCTGTAAGAAGTTTCCATGAGCTTCCCCTGTGTCCCACACAGCTAAAGCCAGCCAACTCCAAGATGGACACACCACTGGCCAAGGCTGAGCCCACCAGCAATGGCAGTGGTACCTTGGGGATATAATGTAGTTAGGAAAGGAGAGAAAAAAACCTGTGCAACACCGCAGCTAGAGACAGGACTGAGAATACATGAGAGGAACAGACTGCAGGCACTGAGGTCAGTGAAGGAGGGGGAGGCTCTGGTCCAGGCAACCAGAGCAGAGATTGCTGTGATGAAGACCATGGTGAGGCAACTGTGCCCCTGCAGCCCATGAAGGTCCGTGGATGAGGAGAGCTCTACCTTCAGCCCGGGCAGGAGTCCCACTCTGGAGCAGGTGAATGCCTGAAAGAAGGTTGTAACCCTCTGGGAAGCCTGTTGCAAAGCAGGTTTTCTGGCAGGACTTATGACCCTGTGCGGGACCCACACAGGAGCAACCTGTTCCTGAAGGACTGCACCACATGGAAGGGACCCACGCTGAAGGAGGAGCTGTAGCTGTGGGAATGGCACATGTTGGAGAAGTTTGTGGAGGACTGTCTCTTGTGGAGCAGGGGAAGTGTGGGAGGAGTACTCCCCCTGAGGCGGAAAGTGCAGCAGAGACAAGGACTGATGAATGGATCACAACCCCCATTCCCCATCCCCCAGAGACACTGGTGGGGAGAAGGTAGAGAAAATCAGCAGTAAGGTCAAGGGCAGTAAGAAGGGAGAGGTGGGTTGAAAATGTTTTAAGATTTAGCTTTTATTTCTCATTATCCTGCTCTGACTTGATTGGCAATAAATGACATTAATTTTCCCTTGAGTCTGTTTCGCCTGTGACAGTAATTGCAGCGTGATCCTTCCCTGTCCTGCCTTATCTTGACCCACAAGCCTTTCAGCATTCTTCCTCTCCCCTGTCCAGCTTAGGAGGAGAGTGACAGAGTGAATTTGATAGGCACCTGGCATCCAGCCAGAGCCAGCACACCACAGCTCAAAAAGGCAGGCTTGCAAGGTGTTTTTTTAAGAGCCAGAGCAACAAAGTCACCTAATATTTTGATTGTTCATGGTGATTTTCCCTGAATTATCTCATTGTTGTTTCTGTATACCCAAACCTAGTGCCAGGTTTTTCAAAAACACTTTAATGTTTCCTAGTTTGATAAATTCACCTGACAGCCCTACAGGTTTTATTTATTTAGAAAACAAACATGCACAAAAAAAATCAAAAAAAAATCTACCCTGAAAACCCAGAAAACAAAACTTGCAAACAGAGTCACAAAAATAAGACTAGGAATAATGATGTATTTTCAGGTATCATTCTTCACACTGCATCAGTGCAGATGAATTTGGATCAAAGACAAAAGAGAATAGAAAACAAAGGGCCAAAGAGTGAACTCAAAGAAAAGCTGACCAGCACGCAACTTCTTCCTTTAGGAAAATGAACTAAAATGTGGACTTGCTTGACTCCTCTTCTGAAAAGCAGTAGCACACACTGATAATTACTTTGTCATTGTAATTATATCTGGCAAAACCCCACATTCATTAAGTAACCTTCAGCAATAAACTTGAAAAAGCATTTTTTTTCAACAAGCTATCAACATAAAACCCATGAAGAACTGTAACAGGCAGCTCATCTGATTTTGCACAGCGCATTTTCTTTTTCCATAAGCGTTTGATTAATGTGCTGCTTCTGCTCAATTTCTCTCTCTGCAGCATGGTTGCTGCTGGATTCCCTACCATCTAGCTTACTTAATATCATTGGGACATTTCCTATAGCTCTCCAGGAATGCCATAATTGTAGGAAGAATATTAACTTGTCACCACCAGTCATAATATTTTCTGCAGCAGGCATCACTAACTTGGCTCAAGTACAAAGCAGCATCAGACTTAACAAAATTCTCACTTCTAGGTTGGGAGAAAAGCAGCAACATTGTGTGTTAGAAAATATTAGTTTCCTGAATTGTGGAGCAGTGTGACTCCCCACCGCCTGTCCCTTGATTCCGCAGCTGGACACAGTCCACCTCTGGAGAGGGCCCTGTACTTGGCAGCCACATAAACCTGCAGTCCCTCCAGTCATGGACAATCTCAGTGGGAAGCAAAACAGTAGCAAACCCTCACCCATCTGTTTAAAACAAAACCAAAAAACCAAGCAAACAGAAAAACCCAAGCAAAACACCAATAGTCAAGACAGACCGTCCTCCCGCTTCTCCAGCATGGCTGGAACTCAATGCCCTCACAAAATGGAAGCAAGTGACCCCACACAACCCTCCTCCCTAGTTTTAGCTCACTCACCAGGCTTTGTCTGGGTGCACCCATGATGATCCAAGGGCACTTCAAATCCTCACACTTCCCTGTGCAGGCTCTCCCTGCAACCCAGTGACCAAAAGACCTCACCATCACAGCCACTCTCAGCCCTTGATATCACCTCTACCACCACAATCAGTTCCACACTGCAAACACCTGGTGTCACCTCCCCCACCACAGCTGCCAGAGCAGAGACTGTTGAGGCCTCAACCACACCTTGCTGCAGGTCCCAATTCCACCATGTTTTACCAGAAAACTGAGGTCAATCCTTTCCATCCCAGAGAACTGTATTTTTGGGATTAGGCTATTTTCCAGATGCAGCCTGACCCCTTAGGCCAGTACCCAGGGATACCTCCCAGACTGGAGACTCTGGCAGCCAATCTCTGCCCTGAGAGCTGCCTAACTCTCCATCACTTTGCTTTACAGGGGCAGTGAATCAGCAATAGGGCTCAGCTGTGTGGGACTACCTTGCACCTGAGCTGCAGAGCCTCCAACCCCTCAGCTCCATGATTTGCCATCCTCCAATTTCAAGCAGAAGTAAAAGTCCTGCCTTGATAGCCTGACCTGCTGCCCCATGGTTCAGCTTCCCTTCAGGGATGTATGAACTCATCCACTCCAGCTAATGAAATTCAGTCTCCCAGGGAGCTCCAGGGTAAGAGCTATTGTGTAAAAAGGGGCAGTGGCAAAACCCACTTCACCCTTCTTTGACTGCACAGTAAGAAGTCCTGCAAAGTGCTTTGAGGGGGTAAAACCCAATAACACATTAGTTCAAGCTCTGTGAAGAAGCATGTCCCAGCATCCTCAGACACATCTTGAGTATAATGCTTACCTCTGCTTTTTTGACATTTCCATTGTTTAAACCAGGTCTAGGCATGAGGATTAAATGGGGAGCTGAAGGAAATGGCAATTTAGCAAACCCTGATGCTTCTTAGCAGATGGCAGGAGAGCTGAGTTGCTGCTTAGCCACCCCCCTCCACCACATCCCTGCATCATTAACAGAGTCACATTTAGCCTGGCTAATTTTGGGCAGGCTGAGGGCACCAACCTTAGTCCCCTTCCGATGATCTGAGAAATTTTCTTGACTGCTTTGTTGCTCTAGGGCTTCAATAGTATGCACAGGGTTCTGGGTCCCTATCTGGGGATCAAACAATGGAAAATTAGGTTCTGTATTTACTATTTTTAGGTACATAAATTCTTTATTGGACCTAAATCTCAGAGCTCTCTTGAATGAAGGCATCAATTATTAAGTCTCGCTTCAGTAATTAGTCTTTCATGTTAGCTGAAAAGCTTAGCATTCTCTCATTTGATCAGAGGTCTCTGTCTCTGTCATTTCAGATTTATTTATGTCAAGCTTGATCTTTTAAACTTGAGGACTTATGAATTAGAAGGAAAATGTTCTTTAATATCATAAAAGCGAGGGCTAAAAGTTATTCTAATGTATGCTAATTAACTGTATATTTTATCCCACAAAAAACCCCAAACCAGCAGTTGACTGGTGCTTTTACATACTGTAAGAATTTAGCTGCACAGAGGTCACTCAAAAATGGGGCAAGACTGAATGGATCAGTCCCACCACATGATATTCCAGCCTCATCTCTTGTGCTCATCATCTCCATGTGATTTGCAAAGCAAAATTTAGACATACTGTGTCCTTTCCTTTGTGAGTCTTAGGTACATAAAGATTGCCTTAGAAAGTGTTGTTTCAGGGTGGGTGTTTTATTTTTTTCTTTTAGGCAAGTGATACCATGACCATTTTTTTTCTCCTCAACGGGCTTGAAGGTTTTGACAAGATTTTCAGGTGGTGTAAGGAGTGACATTGCAGAAGCATGAAGATAAAGATGAGTTCTTCCCCTTCATACACTTCCTTTCCTAGCTTAATTTATTAAAAAAAAAACAAAAAACCAAGCCCTCATCTGTCAGCCTATCTATCCCCCTACACATGGAATAAACCAAGAGTGACAAAGATGGGACAAGTGCTCCCTTGGGTGGAAAAAGCATCTTTAGTACGTTTGCCTGCTCTGCAGAATGAAGAACCTCAAAAGAACATTGAGGCAGCTGTTCCCTCACCTCCAGGCAGCTCAGGACACGCTCTGTCACTTATTCAGAAATATGCCAGTTGAACCAGCAAATCTCCCAGAAGCTCAAGTGATTTGAAGTGCCACAGGAAAGCAACTGCTCTGCTTCCAGCCTGAATCCGTGTTTGTCACTGTGATGTACAGGGGGCATCTTTCCAGCACAGAGCCAGCAGAAGAGGTCTGAAGGGAGCAGAGGTTGCACAGCTTAGGACAGCTCCAGTCAAGTGCCCCTCGTCACCACAGGCATCAGCTACAAGATGCCCACAACAGCTTTTGGCCCTTGTGCCACTGCTACAGGGACAGGGAGCTGAGGTGGCTGCAGACCTCCATGGACCTGAAAGTGACTGGGGGTTGTAGATTTGAGTGCCAAGCTGAATGAACATTCAGGCAGATTAGCGACGTCATTACACTTAATTGCACTTGTATTAGGCTCCCACTCACTGCATAAATTGTTCTTTTGCAAATACTAAGACTTGGTGTTGATTTAGAGCAAAGCCTTTCCTGCAATGTCCTTTCTTTCTCACTTTTTTGTGAAGACAATGTCCCTCTGTGGGTTATTGGAGCAGAAGCAGTTGTGATATTTATATGTGAGGCTCAACTGCACAAGCAAGTGAGAAAAAACTGCAAGAAAAGACTTTTGTTGTTATTGCCCTTATTCAGAAACTACACAGTAGCATAATTTCAAGAACGGGATCAAAGAAAATGGTTAGAAAGACATTTTAACAACATATTTCATCCAAATTTTAGAACACTGGAGAGGCACACAGCATTGAAATTCTCTCCACAAACATTGTATTCCTATTTTTTTGCCCAATCCTTCAGTTCCTTTGGGTAGGAACTGTTTTACCCTACTCCAGGAGGAGACTGGGGGACAGAGTTAGTCAAAGAGATACAGAGATGAGACTGTGGCCTCATATTCTGCCCAGCTGGAAGACATCCTTCTAAATAACTCTGCTTCCCATGAGAAGGCTCTCATGTTGCCTTTAGTGACAGCTTATTTGACATGAAAAACAGGACTCTGCCTCCTGGGCTTTTGATTCTTGGAGGCAACACTCAAAGCAAGGCTCTCCTTTTATATTTTCTCTTGTATATTTTTTTAATTTCATGTACCTGCCAATGGACTTGGATTTTGCACCCCTGAAGCACTCCACCAATCTGGCTACATCATGTATCAAAGCAGATTCATGTCTAGCCTTTTACTGAAATTTGTCAGCATAGCTTTTAGTAAATTAATAATTGCTGTCATCTCCCATGCTGAAAGGGAATATGGAGGTATCCATTGCTCCAGCCTAAAGCATGGGGCCACAGTCTATTCCCTTCATGCACTTTCCAGAAGTCTGTATGCAAAGGGTTGCCTATTCTGAAGAAAAATTAGGATATTTAACAAGTACTGCTTTCCAGCTTAACACTAGGAAGTTCCAGTGAGCCAGCAGTTCTGCTCTGGGGAGAAGTCCAAACCCCAAATGCTGGTTTTAATTTTACATGCCTGTCATTATGATGACTTGACAGATGTTTAGAGTCCTCTCAAATAAACCTTACAAACAAAATTTACATACTATCTGTGGTTCCCATACTTTTCACTGCCATTTATTTATTACATAGGCACAAATCATTCCCAATAAACGGCATTAGATAAGGATTATAGAGTCATCCCAAATCCATGAACACACAGCTTTTTTTTTAACATCCTAATTAAAAAAAATTCTTCTATAAGCAACAATTTTCCTTTCTTCAGAGTCACCCTGCACTTTGCTAGACATGCAGGGCAATAAACAAACCAAGGGATCGAAGGAATGTCAGAAGTTCCTGGCAGTCCACATGGTGGGGGTATTCAAGATGACTCATTTGCCTTGCCACAAGAGAGAAATGAGGCATTTTGGTGTCCAAGCCAGTGAAAAGACACAACGGTATGATCACACCATGAATCTGCATTTCTGCAGCATGAACCAGCCATGAACAAAGAACCTCTTTGTGCAGGGCAGAGAGTAGAGCAGAGAGCAGAGGTGAACCTTGTCTCCACATCCCAGGACAAGAAGTGGTACAAGGATACAGACAGACATGGAATATCTCAGCAAAATGAGTGACCACAACAAATTTGCTCCAGGCGTGACAGTAGCCATAAAGGACTCTGTCTTTTTACCACTGAAAAAGAGAATTTTTTAGAGATTGAGGAGAAGGGGATAAAATACCTGTAGAGAGCTTCTCTCAAACAGAAAGGGAAGCACGTGCTGGAGCTCAGACCCTGAGATCAGCTCAGCTGGTTACACCATGGTGATAATAACACACAGAGTTGTGGGTTCAATCCCCATATGGACCATCCACTTAAAGGATGGCCTTGATGATCCTTGTGGGTCCCTTCCAACTCAGAATATTCTACCATTCTGTAATCTGCAGCAATAAAAAGAAAACAAACAAACAAACAAAAGCCCAAATCCAGAATGCTTTCCATGTTAGGGTTTTTTGTTTGGTTGGTTGTTTTTAGTTTTGTTTTATGGAGACATCCCAATGCTATTGTTACCTATGCTGAAGAAGTTAATCTTGCTGGTCCCTGAGTAAGCCACAAACTGGAACAGAGTACATAAACCTAACTCTCAAACTCCTCTCTGATCACTGAACAACACAAAAAAAACATAAAATAAAATGTGGAAAAGGGAAAGATGGAAAAGGTCACATTATAGTGGAGGGATATTGCTGGAAAATACTGAGGAAAGAATGAATTTGCTGAATTGTTGGACTGTTTTGGGTTTTGTTGTTTGGGGATTTTTGTAAGGAATTTTCAGGCTAATGATTTTTAATTCTGGTTTTTATAATTATCTGTAAGATTTTAGAGGAATACACAGTCAGGTGTAAAGGACTTGACTTTAGAGAACCCTGATTTTTCATGCCAATTTGTAATAATTCCTCACCTCAGGTATAGCTCAAATATAGACATGCTGTTAAAAAGCCCCCAAGATAATAACTGTCTCCAAAAAATTTCTATTACTTCTTCCAAATAATTTTTAGTTTCTTTATTTCTGAGTTAGTGGAGGATTACAGACAGTTTCAAACCCAAGCTATAGATCTGCAGAGATGAGATAGCACTTCAGTTGCCAAGGTATGTCTCTCACACAGCTCACAAATAACACGGGTGGAGAAAAGGACACTTGAGAACTTGATATAATCACCACAGCTGTCCCTATTGTTCAGGATAGTATCCCCTGTCTTCCTCTTGTTCCAACTCTCTTCAAAAAAAATTCTTTTTGCTGCTAAATTACCAAACTGACAGGCAGACACGCTGGAAGAGATGGGAAAGCAGCTTTATGCTGGTTGCATGCAATTCCAACAGCTATGTTAAGTACTGAAAGACATGGCAACCCCATGCTGATCTGCATGTGATCATGTCCTCTTCAAGCATCATGCCATGCCACAGTCTCCACAGCAACATATTTTTTTCAAAAATTCTGGCATATTAATAAGGAAAACACTGGGCAGACGCTTATTCCATCTTAACCATTTCTCCTGTATGTTTTTCTCAAATAGCCCTTTTTCACCTACAGTGGGGAATGTTTTTTAACTTCTAACAGGACCAAAATGTGCCAACCAGAGGCATACAGCACATAAATTTGCTTCGATGAGTTACATTTATTATGCAAGGTGCCACATTAAAACGTATGAAGCCTTTTAACTTTAGCCCACAGACATAAACAGAAACAACAGCAAGAAGAAAGAAAGGAAAAGATCCTGACTTATCTTAGTTGTGCATTCCTGCACTCTGCTTTTTTTGTACAGGAAACTGTCTTAGGATTTGTAAGAAAAGGAAGAAAGGTCTATGGTGTGTTCTGTAGTTAAGGGTTTTACATGTTCTCCATTGTAATCCTTTACTCTTGGAGCAGGCAGCTCTTTTAAAGGACAGTAAGTATGGAGCAGCGTGCAAATGCAGCCCTTCTGTACTGGCAGTAAAAGCTAGTTTCCTTTCTAAACCTGATTTCCATGGTCACCAACCAGCAGCTTGAATTTAGAGGAATTTTTTCATTTCTCATTCTCGAGGAACTGTTTTCTTGTATTTTCTGTCTCCACAAGTAAAAACCGTATCCAGTGCTAATTCTGTGCTAGTCTTGCTCATTTAGAGACAAGCCAAGCTCAAAAGCAGCATGCAGCTGCAGTGATAAAAAAAAACCCTTCAGCCTCTGCTCTGATCTTGGTAGAGCAAATAGGAATCCATTATTCCAAAAATCTTTCTCTACATGAAGCAGTTTTAAGGACTTCATATTAGCCAAAGTGAAATCTGTCCAGCATTCAGGTGTGTCCTGCCTCTTTCCAAAGGACACCAAGTTGTTCCTACAACAGCCAAACCCATTTCTTCTTACTCCACCTGTGCCATAGAAGCAAGAGAAACTGTACCCCTGTCAAGCTACCCCATCACTGGCAGCTGAGTGGCACCCAGGAAGGTACAGTACGTCTGCAGCTGGGGCACGTTCTGAGCTTGCAAAAGAGCAAGAGCACAGTGATATAATGCAGGCTACACTCTGACTCTCTTCTGACAGTCCCTGAGGACACAAAGAAATGAAAAGGTCTTTGTGTCTGTGCCACCTCCACTTCATGAAGTACAATAGTACATGACATGTTACTCCCACTTTCACTTCTCACAGCAGAGCCTAATTTTTTATGTTTCTTTTTTGCTACAAACCACTGTGGTATTCTCTATTAAAAAAGCATTCAGACTGTGACTTATCAGTCTGCAGTTCAGAAGGGCCCAGGCTGCAGCTCTTAGGCCATTAGTCCAAAAGTGCAGCATAATGCCTGTAAATCTGTACATTCCCTCTCTTCTGCTACAGAACAAGCAAGGTGACAAATGGTTCTGAACGTCAATACATTACAGAGAAGGGTATGCTAAGTGTAGCTGGGATAGTTAAAGCAGAACCTGTTTCTCATATTTGCTACCAGAGCTAGTGGGCTTTGCATGCTTGAGTGCATGAATACTGAATAGTATAATCTTTGCAGAAAGAGCAAAATCCACACAGAAGCAGACCAGGTGTCACTGGTATAAAAGTCAAAATAAGCAGTACATGATATGTATTCTCTCATGTTCCCATGAGAAAGTTTTCAACATACATGTTCACTTTTCTAGTCACCCAGCAAAGTAAGCCTCAGTACCCCCTGAGCCAAACAAGACTAAAATATATATCTCACAGCAAGTATATTGCTTCAGCAAAACTTCTGAGAATACCCTGTTTATTTGAAGGATCAAATTAATAGTGAAAGGAAATAAAATGGAGCTAAGACTAAACTGCTGTTTAGGAAGTCATTTCAGGATGTTGATTATCTTCTGAAGAATATTGTTATTTATTACTAATGACAAACAGTACATTCCCATCAGGATCTCTATTATATGTGTGTTATATGCCTTTCTCTGGAGGATGAAGATCTGGCTGCATATAATTAGTCTTGAGAATTAGCTATTATTAACAATTGAATTAATTTAGTCAATCCTTCTAAAGGAGTTTCTCACTAAGGACATTCTTTTGCCAAAGTCAAACTAGAGATGTCTGTATAACTATTCTTTTCCCAGAAAAGTCAGTGCACCCAGAGAATTTACTGAATGCTGTGGAAGCAGAACATAATACCTCTGTTTTAATCACTAAGAATTCTAATACCAGCAGCCCAGTCGCAGTGTATTGATCACAAACCATGGAGATGAGTTGCTTTCTTCATAATTATCTGTCTCCAGCAACAAGGGAGGCAAACAGCTAATATTCAGAAATAACTAAAGCTGGCAATCAATAAGATATTATTTATTACATCACCAGTGTGTATAGAATGTTATAAAAAATTGCAAAGTCTATTGATTTTCTAAGATACTGACTTAAAACTGAGCTATATTTTCAAATCGCTGAGTTTACATGAAACTACAGTCATTATACCAAATGGGTTTTTCAGTCAATTTGAGAAGGTGCAACAATGTCGATACATATTGAAGGCACAAATATATCTGGGTCCAGAATATAGAGCTGCATATGCTACTGTATCAGTTGTTATGAATGAAGGGGACTTATTGTTCTACAAGAAGTAATGTACTTGTTTACAAGCTTATTCAATATATTCCTCTGAAAGTTCATAAAAGCATGATAAGCAATGGCCTAAAATTGAAATACTCAAGTTTTCCACGTATTATAAAACTACTCCTATTGATTCTCACAAAGGCTCTTTACAATTGTAACAATAATTTGGCAAAGCAGAGAATGCTTGCTCAAACAAAAAAGCTGACATTTTTAATTTCCATGTAGCTCAACAGCTTATTATTTCCAATAACAGTAAATCAGCATCTTGTCTACCTTTCCCAATAGGAACACTTTGTTTGCTATAAGGTTATGTTGTCATTTGAATCTGCAGGGCAACAGGAACAAAAAAAATTTATTCATTTTTTTAAATGACAAAATAATTAACTCAGAAAGTCATGCAAAATGTGTATTTCTCCATATATATAAAATCATTTCCTTTCAAGCAGCTCTGCAGGGTAGGCAAGAAAAGTTAATTATCACATAACTGTATGACAGGAATTTATTAGAAGCATTACTGCTGTATTTCAACACTGTAGGTAGTTTTCCTGACAGGAAAATCTCCTTCCCGGGAGTTAGTTATAAATGTGCACCCACTTTAAATGTGCATTTAGATCTGACCAATCAGAGCAGCCTCCTTTCCTCTTCTGCAGGGTGTGTTCTGTTCCTCTTCAGAGGTCATTGGTGTAGGAACAATGCTGGAGGAGCAAGAGCTCCAAACAAATGCACAGATCTCCCACCTGCCATCCTGGTCTCCCAGTGTGACTTAAGGAAGGCCCCTTTCAGGTCAAGGGTGGGCACCTTTAGAGGTTTAGATCTCTGTGGGTTCCTGTTACACTGAAGACTTCCTCCTATTGAATCAGGAGGTGGAGAGAGGCAGATATAGCTGGGGTGCTCATGAGATTCAGCAAGATTCTGGGTCTGATCCTTCCATGCTTTTCACTGCTCTGTCCTCAAGGCTCCCTAAATATTAGGAAAAGGAGGAGAGGCAGCCTGGAGCTACAAAGCACATGGAAGGGATGCCAAAGAAAGCTCTCGCCCTGGTACTCAAGCAAGAGTGAGGCATGGTACAAATTCTCTGCAACTCAATCTCCCTGGCTCTCACACAGGACTATCTAAAAGTGGAGAGTTTGACCAACACAGACACTTTACCAGACTCCAAAGAATACAAAGAGAAAAAAAGTAAGATTATCACAGCCAACAGTAAATAGAATCACAGAATTACCAGGTTGGAAGAGACCTTCAAGATCACCAAGTCCAACCCATGTCCTAACACCACCTCAACTAAACCATGGCACTGAGTGCCACATCCAATCTTTTTTTAAACACACCCAGGCACAGTGACTCCACCACCTCCCTGGGCAGACGATTCCAGAACTTTATCACTCTTTCAGTACAAAACCTCTTCCCTAACATCCAACCTAAATTTCCCTTGGAGCACCTTAAGACTGTGTCCTCTCATTCTGTCTGTTGTTGCCTGGAGAAAGAGACCAACCCCCACCTGACTACAACCACCTTTCAGGAAGTTGTAGAGTGTGATAAAGTCTCCTCTGAGTCTCCTTTTCTCCAGGCTAAACAACCCCAGCTCCCCCAGTCATTCCTCATAGGGCTTGTGTTCCAAGCCTTCCACCAGCCTTGTTGCCCTCCTTTGGACATGTTCAAGTGTCTCAATGTCCTTCCTGAACTGAGGGGCCCAGAACTGGACAAGGTACTCAAGGTGCAGCCTCACCAGTGCTGAGTACAGGAGAAGAATGAGCAATACAGATCACTCTAGCTGCCCCTTTGAGAGATGTCAGATTGGCTTTCTTAATGAAGGGTTTAATACTGAGAAATAAATTGTTCTCTTAGGTGGCACATGTGCCTTTATAGATTCCTGTGTGCCACAATTTGTCTCTCATCTAGAACATTTTCCCAATGCCCTTTTTTTTTTTTAATATAATAGCAAATAACCCCTTACGATTTTCACAAGCTTGCTTAAGTACCAAATGTATTAGCCATCACAAATGTTTCCATGTATGGGTGGCAGAAAGGAGGGTACAAATGGATCCTAATTCATGCTTGGGTAGTTCCATATTCGGAAGGGAAAATGAGCTATGCAACATTTCCAGAGGCAAGAAAGGCAGGTTTTTTAATACAAAAATCTGCTCTTACGGGAATAAAGAGAAAATCATTTGAGTTCATCAAGTATTATAAAGTAACTGAGCCATCCTCAGAATTTGTGGTCTATCACTGTATGTGGAGAGGGAGAAAAAGATTTTCCAATAACTTTCATGGCACTGGATATGTTTGGATCATGGTAACTTTACCTACCTACACCATCTGAACTGTGGCATCTTTTCTTCTTCAGTTATTAGACTTCCAGATAAAGGATTTTGTTTATGCTTTCTTCCCCACAGGTAAATCTATTTTGATAGGGGAGGATAATTTAGATCTGTTACAAAAGTGAAAAAATAAATATCTTATACATAAGTTACCAGGGGTTCTTTTTCCAGGGATCATACTCAATATTCAAAGCAAATAAAAACTGAATGGATTTAAGTATCCATACTTGTATCTCAAACATTGTTACAGGATCTCCAAAAAATGCACTCTTCTCAGCAGGTCCTGAGATGCCCAAAATTTCTTTAAAATTACAGAAACCACAAAGCCAAGCACTTCTGTAGGTCGGTAACAGGAAACAAGCTGGTTAGAGTGATACAAGGCTTTAACCTAAGGCGTCTCAGGGAACCAAGGACAATAAACTTTGAACATTACCTGTCCCTTTCTGAAAAATCAGCTCCAGAAGGCACTAAACAACAAATCAGAGTGAAACAATATTAAAAAAACAGTCTTCCTCACCACCACGCTGGTGTGGGCTCTCATTCCCTTGGCCAAGACCTAATTAAAGAGGCCCCTGTAGAATATTCACTGTAGGAACAACTGCTGCAGTGTGAAAGGCTGCTGCTCTCAGAGCTGCTTGTTCACACACTCTGCAGAAAGGTACTAGCAACCACACGAAAACCAGCAGGACAGAGGGGCAGAGCCCCCTGCACCTCCCCCAGGGCAAGGATGGAGCAATTGCCAGAAGCTCTGGAGCATATGATGAAGAAACTGAATCCTGGTAAGTTTTTGAAACAAAATAGCAAGAAACACAACTTAAGGTATGGCAACCAAAGAGCATCATTTTTAATGTCAAGAAAAAAAAAAATAGTAATTTCTGAGCTGGGTAAGTCAAGCCTTTATTGCTAAACCAGCTTAAATTAAAGCAGGTGGCAAACTGCTATAGTCTGTAACCAACGAAAGCATAAAAATCATTTTCACAAATTACTCCTTAGCATTCCAGTTGTAGCAAGCAGGAGATTCAGGAAAGCTTATTTTAATTAAAAACTTTATTTTTTCATTACAATTCACAGTTTATACATGGCAAGAAGAACCCTTGCCATGTGGACATTCAGAACACTGTGCTGGGGAGACAAGGGGCTTTGTTATAAGAGCATTGCTCGGTGCTGTGTCATGGAACTTCCTTAGTTTTAAAAGCGTACTCTCTGTAAATGTTAATTGACTGATATTTACACTGAATTTACATATTAACTTATATTTATTAGAAAACAAGCTAAGCATCCAAAAAACATGAACATTCATATCTTGCATGTTATCTAATGGTCAGAGATGCTGTAAGATTTGCCACTTGAATCATGCCCAATCAGCAAAGTCCCATTCTTTTTTAATTTACAGAGCCTAAATTTTTCTTTAAGGCCTGTTCTATTCATTTTATGTACAGCCAGGTTACAATGGACTAACATAAGGAAAAAAATGCAAAATTATCCATTCCATCCTGCATTTCTTCTGAATCTCATGTACACCTATAAGCAAAACAGAACAAAATTAATGTGTTTTCTTAAAACCAATAAAGAAAACCCCATAGTCTGGTTTAGATCTGCTTCTTGTCAGCCTATCCTGTCTGAACAATCATCGGTATTCAGATTGTGCTATTTATCAGCTCTTCTTCATGCCTGCTCTGATATTCAGAGCCATCTCTATTTGAAATGTAGAAAGTCACAGTGATACCAGTTTCAATTGCATTCCCACGTTAGCCACAGCTCTGGCACAAGCAGCCCACGTGACATTCAGGAAAGCACTCCACCAGGATTCCTGGGTAAAATATTGTGTAGCCTCTGGGGTAACTTGACTTAAAAAGGAAATTAAGATTCCTTTTCATACCAAATATCTGGCAGAAGGTTTATGCTTATTAAAAATAGCTGTATTCTTCTGCATTGTTTTTTGGATGTGATTATTAGAACACAGCAATTAAAAGCCTCCCCCTGCCTTTCATCAAAACAGTAACTTTTATTTGCTCTTGTCATCTACCAAATGATTTCATGATAGATAAGCTGCAGATTTTTTTGGTACATCTAATGCAGAGAAAAACAACTGCTGAACACTGCTTGGAAAACTAAGACCTGTAAAGGGTCTGTAAATCCTACAAGTCAGCATGAACAAGTATCAGCTGGACCTGAGTAAAACAAAATGCTTCTGGGGGACAGGTTTGCAACTTTTGAAACTGCAGTGCCTTTAAATTTGGAGCTAAGAACATCAATTGATGATTGTTGAGTTTTGGCATTCATTCGTGCTGGTTGGTATCTTCACAACAGACACCTTTGAAACACCATCATCTCAAGAACGAAAGCTTAAATGAAACACATTTCTCATGCAAAAAACCCAAACAAACAAAAGTTGTACAGGAACTGTAGAGGTTCTGGTTCTTCAAAAGATAAGGCACTGACCAAAATTTCTTAGGTAAAAGGCTGCATAAGTATTTCTTGCCATTTACAAATGTGTTGTAGTCCAGAAATGGTCCATTCCTAGGCTCAGTAAGGTAGACCCTGAAATTTTAAGGACTGATCCCTCAAAGCTACATTGTTACCATAAACAAGTGAGATTCATTCGTGAGGCCATATGGCACATTAGAAGTGAAAAACAGTCTGGGCAGATAAAGGCAGAAAACATTGCTTGTTCCAGCATCTTTCGGAACCAGCAGTGCCATTCGTCTTTGTGTCTCTGAAGAGATGCGATGGTAACTCGGGACTGTAGTTTTTCTGTGGAACTCATGCACACATATAAAATGCTGCTAGCACTGGTCATCGACAGGGTGGAGGAAAAAAAGGTGGATGGCTAGTCTAAGCCAAGAGCTTCCCAAGGAATGGGATCCAAAGTCATGGCTACTTAATGTTCTCGATCACGGCTATCTCTTCTGCTGCACAGTGCGGCGTCAAGCCGTTCATGTAAATGCTGTCCGTCTTTGTCAGAGCTGGCAAGAGGTCCTTCTCACTGGTCAGGTGGTTCACTGACAGTGTTCTCTTGCAGGGGGTCAGGTCTTGGTTGTGGTTGACAGCGAGTTCTGCAGAGAGCTTCCTTTTGATGGAGGTGGCCCGCTGGAATTTGTCGTAGATCTCCACGCTCAGGCGCCTTCGGGTCTCCTTGAACTCAGCGGTGACATTGGCTGTCCACTCTGCAGCGTGGGCTCTGAACTCCCCAACCTGCAGCAAAAATCAGGAATAAAACAGAGGCATTATGGAACCAAGGACTTCAGACACTCTTTATCTTCAGGAGCCTGGTGAGAGTGTAGGGCTACCAAAGAGCTGCCGCCGGCACAAATTTCTCATGCCAAAGACTCAGTCTTTTATTGACAGCAACTAAAGAAGAAACATTGCACTAGTAAGAGCTAACAACAACTCCAAAAACACAAATAAAAATATTTTCTGCTGCTTTTTTTTTTTTTTTAATTGTTATCATAGACAGCCAGCAATACAGGGAAGCTGCAGAGGCTTGACAGCTGCACAATACCCAGCTGGTCAGGGGATGCTGAAATCCCAGCAATCCAGGCTGTGTTATGTATTGTTACTACGGTGAGGGTTATTTATGAGCACTTTCACTGTCTCTGGAAAGATTCTTGGGAGACTTGGCAAAGAATTGTCTAAATTTAGACAGAAAAGCCTTTTTAAAGGGACCATCAGGTGTTTGCTTTCTCTTTTCTGCACTCGCTCAAACATAGCAACAGTTAAAAGTCACCTCAGTGGCATATCTGCTTCCCACCCTCAAGCCCAAAACATCCTTATTTTCCCTCAGATATGGCATAAGGTAGACTGAGCAGATCTACTCTGAAGTAAACTATGGCCTGTCATTTATTTACTATTTATATTTTTGCACTTGTATTTAAGTCAAGCCACTGTTACACTAAGTTACGTAGGTAACTAAAAGAGGCACCCTTTGATGATATTATCTCGTTACAACTGCAAAGGAAATAGATTATTTCTCTTTAAGTCTCTGCTCCCTAGTTAGCTTCATACTGGGAAGGTACAGCACAGGGAAGATAAACCACTCATAAACATAACTCCAAAGTGAAGCACTTTAGGAGAATTTAACCCACATAAATAAATTAGTCTAATTGGTACTGCTCAGTCCAGAATTTAAATCACTGGCAAGAAAACTCTGACTTGGTAAGCACAGAAATGAAAAAAGAATTTACACAGAAAAATATAGGGAGCAAACCATCAGAGAAAAAGCCACGAGCTTATTCATGCTTTGCAGTGCACTGGAAAACAGGAATATAATGAAGGTTAAAATTAATCAGCTCATCCAGGAGTGACAGGGTTTCAGGAAAACTTTTCCCCTCCAGAAACAAAATAAAAAGATCTCTTTACTCAAGGGTCATTTTATTGCATTCATCTCCACTTCAGTGAAGATGACAAATGTGGACAAATATGTATTTTCTAAAACAAGGGTAATTATCTGCAATACACAGAAGACTCACCTAGCTGAATGATTATTAGTATTTAATTTGTGCAGCTAGGATCAGACACACTGCACTTCAGATCTGAACATAATGAAATCTGCAATGCTGAAACATCTCAGCTGCTCCAATATTTTTACTTGTAGTAAACAAGTAATAAAAATATGATAAATAGTATCAGTGCAACCCTGGAGCAATTTTCTCTTTTCCTATGCCTTACTAAAGGCAGGTTTCTATTTTACTGCATATATTTATATGCACCCCTCACCAGCTGTGTAAGCATTTAACAGACCAGGTATTTTGCTCAGGCACACATCTCTGGCATTGCATATGGTCACATACAAGAGATGCTAACAGACTTTTAAATTGTGTCTCAGCACAGTTGAACTGTCTCCCTGTAATCTTCCAAATTTTTTTTTTTTTTGCAGTTCCCACGTGATTTCATGTTATCCAGGAAAGAAAATCAACTGGCCTTGCTTCTGAAGAAAGCAAGTTTCTGTAACCTCTAGGATAGGCTAAGGATGTTCCTGGTGATGGTCCTGCCTCACAGAGGGCAAGCTGCTCTTGGGCATGCAAGTTATTAAGGAGAATCTTGAAATTGTAGTTCTTGGGATATCTGATGACTGAATTCTAATCAGATTTCTTTGGGAAAGCAAGTTTGTGCAGCCAGGTGACGAGCATCAATACATGTGCCTTTGGAGATAAGCTCACTCTAATTAAGGTGGTGTGGAACATTAGCACGGTGGACACAATTCTACCTGCCCATACACCAAAGTTGGGATGTTGGTTTATATTAAAACAGTAGGAAAAAATACAAATTACAACATGCTGTTAGTAATGCTATGACTAAGTAGCATCAACATGCATTAGTAGGAAAACAGAGGGAATTGGCACACATTAGAAACCAAGAGTTCAGTGCTCTTTGTACTATATGTACCCCAAATCACTGCTCTCAGCCCCTACTTTTCATGTGAACTGAAACACATTCAAAAATGTTACCTCTTCTAAATAAAGCTCTTAGTTCCATGGCACTTCCAGACTCAAGAACAACAGGTTATAAGAAACGTGCAGTTTTAACTACCAGTGTACATTAGTAATTTGCTTATATAATTTGATCCCTCCTTGATCCATAGGGACATATCTGTGTATGTTCAGGTTCTTTCTGTCCTTAGGTTATGACACTTTATCACACTGCATTACAGCTCCTCTTCATCTGGGTTCTGACAACCAAAAAAATGTCTTATGCAAAGCCACTGAAATGCCACTTGCCTGTGGTGCTCAAGAAAATGAAATTCTTTGCATACCTACCTACTGTGACAACTACTTACTTTTCTCCAGCTCTGTTGCCTCATTACAACACAGCTCTGTAGATTCTACAGCTGTCATAGTTGGGGGCAGTGTGACATGAGGACAAGGCCTCTTAGTCACAGAAATTATTGACAACTACGTACTTAACATAAGGCCAAATGTCACAAAATATTTCAGAAGCAATATGAAAAACATGTCACAGTGATAGCACCTGACTCAGCCATACAACAAGCAGCACTAATCTGGTGATGCTTCTCACTTCAACCTTCAGGGAAGAGAAATGCCACTAGTAATGGGGACATGGTCCCTATCCCAGCTCCTGAATTGACTTCCTCCACATCAAAATCCAAATTAGACTGCAAGGTGTTAGACATATTTCACAAGGAGTATCAACCTAGCTACACTGAACATCAACAGCTAGTAACTTTATTATGTATTTAAGAAGCAGGAAGCAGCACCCTACTGCCTCATCATTCTAGGGAAGACAAGTCTCAATAACAAGTTCTCAAGAATTATGGTATATAGTAACACAACTAAATATTCCACACAGAACACTTCACCACAAAACCAAGCCAAAAAATAAAAAACCACCCAAAAAAAACAAAACCCAAAAATCCTCAACCCCAAAAAAAACCATCCCCAAAAACAACACCCACAACTTTTCTATCAAATGAACAGCATTGACACAATTCCTTGCCCAGCACAGGTTTCCTGGCCTCCAGCTACCACTGCCAGGATATTCCATGTGATCAGCACCATATCCAACAGCCCCAAGGGGATGTCTCAAATACCACAGGTCATCTCCAGTAGCACCTCCAAATGTCTATGTCAATATATCTGTGCCTACCTGTGGTGGAAATCTCACATTTGCTCTAGTAGGATATAATGAGAAATTGCCTCTGAACCATTTGTGAAGAGTATTCTACTCATTCTTGTTAAAGTCACTTTTGGGTTTTTTGGGGAGTTTGTGTAGTGAAAAACAGACATCAATAAAACACTGCATGAACTTCCTGAATGACCAAACAGTTCCCAGGCTGCACACATACACCACCACCAGTATAACTTCAAGACAGATATACTAAATTTAACAGAACTAGGAAAAAAAAAAAAAAAAAGGACTTTAAGCCATCATTCCTTCAGCTACTCCTGCCAAAATCCATCTAAATGAATAATGTCCTACAACTGGCTCTCAGTCAATATCTCTAGCAGAACCAAAAGTTCCTATCCAGTTTCATTGCCACCTGTGTTTTAGCTTTCTGTCTAGCTGGGCTCCACACCCAGCTAAAGGCCAGCAGCATAAGCCAGAATGGAAGTGTGTCCAAGGGGATGCTACTGTTAAAACTATAAAAGCATCTAAACGTACTGAAGCACCTGCTTCATTCTCCACTACCTTTACTCTAATTCCTTATACTTGTCAAGAGTTTGAGAATCTTTCTGGACACTCACAAAATTATCCAAATACTTATATGAGCAAAACTTCCCTCCATTCAGGAAGACCACTCTTCCTATTAAGAGTCCGGAAAGCACAAGCCATGTAGCAATACACAAGTAATCTGTATTTTGAATTAAGCCACATCTGTGCTCTGGCAGGAAAACAAACAAATAAACAAAAGCATAATTAAGGACATCCTTAAATAAACCAAGACAAATGCACTTGCCTAACTTAACTTTGCCTTAGTTTTGCTCCTCTGTCTCAGGGAGATTCTTGAAAAACCCCAACATTACAGCATAATCAGTTAATCTACTTCTATTTACAGAGTGGGAAGAAATCTATCCTGCTTGGATGGAGCTCAGATATATGACATGAAAGTTATGATATACTCAGGAGGAGACAAACCATTGAGTAGCAAATAAGAAAAAAAATAGCATTATATATATGTCATGCAGGAAAATGAAAACATATATTTCTAAATAATGTGCACAGCTTTTTCTGTCATAGCTGTTCTTTATGTTGTTTCCCTTTGGCATACAGGGCTCATACATTTTATGATGAGCATGGTCATGCAAGCCAAAAAATTGAATTTAAAAAACAAGTAGATGAGCTGGAGGTATCCATTTTACTACATTTTAGGGTGAAAAAATGTGCTCTTCCTTACAGATATTCTTAACGGTCTAGATGTTCCCCAGTATATAATGCCAAACATTTATCCCTACTGCATTCTCTGAATTGTCATAGCTTCATTTTTCCTCTCCAGTGTACTTTATTCTGCTACTTAAAAATAACACATCCAATTAACCTCTCTGTGATATGCTACTCAGACAAAACTAGAAAGTGTGTTACATGTCAAATTATGCAGGCAGCAGAGTACAGAACATAACATTTTGTCTTAGTTCTCAGGAAACTCACCCAGCATTCACAGAAATTGAGGTTCCTTCTAAAAAAAAAAAATGTAGGTACAGAGAGGGGTGATGAGTTTACCAACTCAGCTGCTGGGTGGGTTTATCCCTGAGTGCATGGGGGGGGTTCTTACCTGGCATCTCACTTTCCTGCTGTTCTGGGCAATCATATGGCACCTTTTCCCACCCAAGTAGCTGCTGGCCACAAATTTCTATTCACTACCTCGGGTGGCTATAGGTTAGAGAAGACCAGAATGCAGAAGAGAGAAAGATAAGTTTCACAAAAACTTTTAGTGAAACCCATGCATTTGCTGCATATTAAGGGAATCTCATTTATAGTCCACCTAAAATTCCCAACCCAGTGATCTGGCTTTCAGTATTTCTGCTTTTATAGTGTTATTAGTACATACACAAAATAGCTGTGGACAGATGTTTAGAGAAGAGTGTGCTCTACTCGTCTCTAAATGTAAACAGCCACAAAATGCAAGAAATACCACAGGCACTAAATGAGATACCTGTGCTGAGCTTTCTCAGGTGTTTAACCACCATCTTCTACTTGATCCTGTCAGGACCTCAGTTTGTAGCAGGGAACTCTTCTTCACCAGGTCTTTAAGGTACCAGACTTTAATTTCAAAGTGAATGGCACACATGAAGCGCGTGAAGCAGTAAGTGATGCCTATTTTGGTTCCACATCCCTGGTATACACATCCCTCTGTTTTTCAGACAAATATCAGGGGGAAAAGGGTCTCTTTTGTGAAATTGTCATCTTCTGGGGCAAGGTTTCAATTACATAGACAATTGTGGTTTTGTTGCCATGGTGGTCAGAAATGTTTTGGTAACAATGCTTTCCTGATGGAAACTGAATTATTCAGTCCTGTAATAAGCAATGCTTGCAAGTTCATTCTGGTGGGCAAAGATTGTTTGGTTTCACCCACATAACTTCCATGAACACATCTGATGCCTTGGATGAAATAAACCACATTCTCCAATGGGAATGCAGAGAGCCCACAAATTTTGATTATTTTATTTGTGGAGGAACTCCTATGGTGGCAGCTGTGGGAATATCTTTTGTGGAGATGTGACAGATGGCAGATGCAAGAAATGGCCTTTTCCTCTATCATGGTTTTATTCAACAAAATAAAAACAGCCTAAAAGTATTATTTAAAAACCTTGCCATAAAAGAGAAGCAGATATACTAACAGTGAACACAGTTATTTTGTTTTACCTTACGTTTTTCCATAAATATGGAGACTGCTGTGTTAGGTATTTCCTCAGAACTATTATTGAATATTGCCCATCAGATACCTCTTTGCATAGACCTGCATGTGTGTATGTCTCAGTAGTGTAGACAAGTTATGGGCCTGATTATCTCTCTCTCTTACACCCTGCTTTGTTGTTAACTTCCAAAGATAAAGATTAAAAAAGATGTTGACATTTTCCCTTTAAAAATAATTTCTATTCAGTTGTTTCAGCTGCCTCAGAGAGTCATCCAACCCCTCTTTCATCCTGGTGAGAGTGAATGACATGCACCTGTATTAGCCACAAGAAACTACTTAGGTTTGCACAAAGCTCTACCAGTTGAGCCTAAGGTGATTCAGGAGAACAGTGTGTATCCTCTGCCTGTGCTATAAAGCCAACCACTTGGCTGCAGCCAGGAATAGCAAACATTTTCAGGACTATACTAGAAACATAATGAAACCCAAGCCACAGGCTGTTGAAAGACTGCCTCAACTTTCTCCCAGGGGAAAGAGACAACAACTGTTTCATAACTCATTGGACTTTTTTTATCTTATAAAGATATGCTAAAAAAGAACAAACGTAAAAAAAGGAATTATGATTTTTACTTGGTAGTGAGTGAGGAATGGTTATAGTAACTATGTGGTCAAGGCCTAGCAAGAGCTCTTTATTTCTTAACTTTCTAATGTCAGTATCTGGAGTGATATTTGTGTGAAATAGCTCCACTTTGGCTGTTCATCACTAATATTACAACTGCACCAATCCCTTGTGAAAGGAAGTATTCCATAGCTTCTTCAGTCCCCTTTATCTGCAATTGCAAAGCATTTTCCTCAACGTCAACACACCTACTTGCAAGGGCATTCTGCTGAACTGGCTTTGTCTGGGGATTCATCCTCAAGACACTTATCAGATTCATACACTCAGCATTAGTAACATGTTCTGGAGTCTTTTCCTAACAATATTCAAGTACTGAGATTATCCTAAAAAAAAAAAAAAAAGTAAAGTTTTCAGGAATATTAATCATGAAGATGTCAGTGATATTTAATCTGGAATCTTTTCAGCCCACAGTAAAGTAAACCACAGATATATTTACTGCTGTCACAAAGGATCAATTACATCTTACCTCCAAAAATTAAGATTTCTCAATGTAGACCATCATAACATACGTTCTGAGACTCTTCATGGGTAATTAACTCCAAGAAATGACATTGCTATAAATGATCTCTTTAAACAATTTCTCTTGTTATGAAGTATAAGTCTCTTGCCCTAGTTTTATTTTTGCGAATTCAATAGCTCTTGCCATCACTCCCTTGCTGCATGCAGCCTTCACTGGAGTAATTTTCTCCTTCTCTGAGCACTGTGGGAGAGCAGGGCCAGGCACAGGGCCTGGCATGAGAGACACTGACAGTGTCCCCGTGCCCCGGGCCATGCTGCTCCTCATGGAAGTGTATTTGGCAGCACATGTCTTGTAATCAGCATCCCAGCAGGACCTGGTACTCAATATGCAATAATAAAACAGCAGTCTCTAAATGCCTGGATTGCCCAGCTAAGAGGCATTATACAAATATAAATATAACCACAGCAAAACTGTGTCAATGTTATCTGTGCGAGTGCTGAATCTGAAGTGAAGTAAGCATCACATGTCCAAAGTACACAAAACTACGAGGAAAGATCTCAAAAAAAAGTGTCAAAAGCCATCAGCTGTTTAGTTTTCCTGGAATTCTCAGAACAAGATGTTCTTTCCTATTCATTATTGCACATATTAGCACAGCAGACTTTTAAAAAACTGATCAATATAGAAACTCAGTATTACAGACTGTTGCTAGGGCAGATTCAAGAACATCACCAGCATAAGTTAAACTCATAGCAAGGAAGAGATCAAGCTGCATTCAGAACCAGGTCAGTCATTTCCATCTCCTCCTTACACCAATACTACTCTTTATACATCCCTGAGACTCAGGGCTGTTATAGAGAGACTGTACTCTGACCTTATATTTTGGGATCGTTTTGATTGGTTTTTTGTCCTGTTGCTAGTCAAATTTGACTGGAGACATGAGGTTGCTTTGACTGTAGAAGGATTTTGTATTTCTCCCAATCTCATAGAAATTATTAAAAACAATCACCTTCTGAATGTGACTGTTCCTTCTAAATAGACTTTTCTGCATATCTTGGATGTACAGGAAAAAAACCCCTCTTAATGCTAGACAGACTTCTCTTCAGATTTTTCCCTTGACATTTCTGTAGCTCTCTTCACTGTTTCTGAAGTTTAGACCACAAATCTAGGGATTGTTTTCTGGCAACATACCTTTTAACAACATCTGCAGCACTAGCACCACTTTCCTACAGGAACTCAATGATCCCCTGCTAGCACATCTTAGAATTGTTACCCTTATTAATCATTGCCTTGCAAAACTACTTTGCATGCCGTGGCTTTCACATTATACTTGTGTCCCACAAATATTTGCAATTCAGTGCTTTCTAGGAAGAGACATCCATCACACCAGCCTGACCAATCTAGCAAACTTGTGGATCTAAAATTCTTTAAACTGCTGCAGCTGGGTTTGGTTTTTTGGGTTTTGGTTGGTTGACGTTTTCTTGTCTTTTGGGTTTTTATTTTGGTGTTTTGTTTGCTTGTTTTTATTTTATGTTTTGGATTGCTTTTCTGTTTTCTTTTGCCAGGAGTTGGGGGGGTTGGTTGGAGTGGATGTAAGAAAAGCAAAAGCCCAAACGGTTGTTTTCTTCAGCAGAAGCTGACCCATCTCACTTGGAACAATGTGAAATGGACCAGCAAACGACTCACATCTTTGTAAACAGTCTCTGATCACCAGATTGAAGAGCTATTGTCTACCATCTTCATTTCTAAGTGAATGGATTTTGTTTCTTGAAACAGGGAGAGCCAGGTCAAAAGTTCATTTACCAGCTGAACAACTTCTTCCTCCTCTTTGGTCATACACCCTCACTACACAGCCTCAAAGGACAATCTGTTTGCCTGGAGTACCAAAACCCTTCAAAACTGTTTCTCACTTGAGTCCACTAATTTTTCCATCTTTTCACACATACAGCCTACATCTAGGGTCCCTTTTCAGGGGATATGAGAAATGGGCTTAAGTTCTCTTTATGCTGGTATCCTTATGCTGGGTGAGCACCTTTAGCCTGAAGCTAATAAAAAGGCAACAAATAATATGGGGAGTGCAATAATCTCCATGGCATCATCATGACAAGTCTAATTCTGTTTTGACAGACTTGAGTGACAGCTCTGTCACTGGTGCCAAGAAGATTAAACTGAATGATGACTCAGATGAGTCAAATTTGTTGAATTTGTTTATAAATATCAAATATAGCAACTGCCTCTTGAATTTCCACAAGAAGTGAATATGTTATTTTGCATGAAACGTTAGGCTTGGTCTGTAAATCTGGATCCATGTTGTTCAATTCAAAAGACAGACATGCAGCATGAAAAAAATCACTTGTGCAAACTGAGCCAACGTCTAACATAAGTCAGTCACCTGGACTCATGGTATACAGTGAAGAGAACGGTCTTCTCCAGAATCTATAGCCCAACAATCTTGCCTAAGGTTGTTGGTTAGGTAGGCATTTTTGCTGAAAATGCTGGAATTCAGAAGCTGCTGCATACAGAAGAAAAAGAAAAACATACGACAAGGAAAAAAAAATCCTGCTGAAAATTTACCTTTCAAAGAGACTAAAATCAGAAGACTTTAAAAGTGCTCTGAGTAATCAGAGTGTAGAGAATAATGAAGAGGAGGGAGTTTAAGCCAAGCTAGTACAGCTGAAGCTGAACTTCAGAGACAGATTGCCTACTTAAGATTATAGCACACAGCATGTTCCAGTGACTTTCTGACACTTCATCTATCTTACTGTATGAACTGCTTCCAGATCTATCCTTCTAAAACTCCCACTTCTGTCTCTACTTGTCTTTCACGTCCCTCCCCATTTGATGCATTCAAAATTCTCCAGAGTGTTTCAGGAGACAAAAGCCACCTGAGCAACTGACTGACATACTGGTTATCTGGATTTTAATATCAAAATACAGAAGTTTTGTGCATTAGTGCATATCTGATCAGATTGTTTTTGTCTCAGATCTACTTGGATATGGCAAGCAATGCCATTTTGAAAAAAATACATGTTTTATTTGGTTGAAACAGTGAAATGCATTATTGCCTCAAAGTCTTACGTAAACTGCTACTAAGAAAAAATACAACTGCATTAAAAATCTATATGAATAGAACTATAGATTTTAGGTAATATTCATTTTCAGCATGCTTCCTCCCTGGAATAAGAAGGACTCCCCTTCATACCCTAAATACGCTGATATTTATTGATAGTTTTTACCTTGGACTATAGGAAAAGGCAAAAAAAGATTATGGCTGCCTGTCAAAAGAGATCTACTTCTGATGATACATAGTTTTGGTTGTTGGGGGGAAGTAAAGAAGGGCTTTTCAACACTTGCAACCTTACTGACTCCATTCTGGACTCGAGTAACATTCTCTACACTTTGCTGCTTGGTCTTAGACTGCTGAAACCAGCACAATTGATCACTACTGAATGATCTACTCCCCCCTGTATTTAAAATGTGGTAGATTATAGGTTTTTTCATGGAAAGTGGATACAAGTCCTATACAAAATCTTCTTTATATTTATGTGTTGATTCCCATAACAATCCCCGTAATTTTCAGGAAGGAAGATTTTCATCATCCTATTTCCTAGGAAATACATTAAACTGCTTCAGTATTCAGGGTGCATTAATCACAGTTCTGTAGATTTTATCATGGACTCTGTATCTCAATAGGTTTTAATATATAACATTGCTTCCACCTTCAAAGGCTACCTTTAGGTATAAGAGGCTATTTCCCCCAGGACTGACAGAACACTTCCCTAAGACAGTTAAACAAATACACCCCATATTTTGAACTAGGGTTTTTCATTGCACTGATGTATTTTGGAACTGCAGAGAGGTTCCTCTGCTATAATCTGCATCCATAGAAGCTGGACCAGTCCACTGTAAATTTAGGTTTAACTGGAAAAAAAGACAAGAAATCCAGTCTCATCTGGCTTCTTCTGGCACACAAGAGACTTGATAACTACATTTCCACAAAACTCTTTCAGCATCTTCACTCAGATTTCCCCAGGCAGATAGCAAGAATGAGCTAAGAGCAGCAGTTTTTATCATACAATGAGACCTGTAAAAAGTGAATATTTGTAAGATGCTTATACCCAATCTTGTAACAAAATGCAATATATTTGTATTACTTTCTTCCTACAAAGTTTCATTAGGATGAAAGAGAGAAAATAAAACAATTTCTAACTACCACACAACTTAAGGTACGTCATAATTCAGTTCTCAAATTGGTCTCTGCCATTCTTAAAACTATAGAATTTTAAACTGCTAAAGCATTTTATTTGTGTTATGAATTCACACATATGCCTGAGCAATGGGTTAAGAAATAAAGATTTCTAACCATCAGAGATATTATTAACTGAACAAACTGCACCAATAATGTTATGTCTGCCTTTAATCTAAGCTAATACACATGAGACTTGTATACAGCAGTATTCCCAATACTTGCTTCAGCCAAGACAATTGGGGTATATCTGAAGAATGATGTTTTCCTTGCTGTAGACAAAATGAATATGCTTGTTTAGGCTATAAAGGTGAGAAAGAATGAAAAGATACACTAGGTTACACATTCCCAGTGCCTGGGAAAAGAAAGCTCTGCACTGCATAACCTGGCAAACAGTTTTCCCTGATAAAAATTGGAATGTTTTTGATGTCTTAGAGGTATTCTTAAGTTTCTTCAATTCATGTGACTTTAAATATTTTCCAAAGTTAGTCTATCTTGAAATATATCTATTTCAAGATAGACTAATACACACAAGCTACTACACATTTCAAATATTCTTAATGTATTATCATTATAAGACTGAAACCTCAATGTGCTATATAGTCAACATACTAAGATCTCTGGATAAGATGCTGTCTGGATAACAGAAACGAATATGAGAAAACTGAGGTTAAATATCAAATTAATTCTAGAAAATAGTGTGAAGAACTAAAATATGTCAACAGTGTCTGAGAAAATACAGCAAAAAGAAGCCTGGAGAACATTTTTTGCATAGTCTGAAGTCATAGTGCCTCAGTCACATCATATTTTTTCCAAAACATCCAGACACAAGTAACCCAGGGAAACTAAAGACAGTTTAGGAAATGCCCCAAGTTGAGAACAGTTAGACAGCAGGAGACTCCCCAGAGGAAACACCACACTTAGAATCATAGAATATCCTGAGCTGGAAGGGACTTGCAAGGACCATTGAAGTCCAACTCTTGGTCCCGCACAAAAATTCCAACATGTGCCTGAGAGCATTGTCCAAATGCTTCTTGAATTCTGGCAGGCTTGGTGCTGTGACCACTTCCCTGGGGAGCCCATGCCAGTGTTCTCCTGCTTCTTCCTATTGCAGAGGGGAAAATGGGAGACCCCAACCTAATTCTGAAGTTCAGAATAACTCAACACAGCCATGCAGGTTACTGGCACTTGAATTGAGGCACTGGTTTCCCTGCAGCCGGTGTAAGCTGGGTAAGGCTGGCTGTTAAAGGCACCCGCAGGGCTTTTCTAGAAAGCAGAATTGCAATCCTGCAAGATGCTGAACCTGCAAATGGGAACACTTGTGTGGTACCTGCTGCTCCCTGTGTGTGGAGGGCACTAGTAAAGCTTGTTGTGGAAGGGAGGTCATAAATACCCTTTCAAATTTACAGCATGTGGCAAAAGATGACACTCAAACTGAAAGTGTTCAAACAAATATTGCCCTCTGCTTCAGGGCTAAGTGGTTATGGATTGCTTGATGCAAGTGTACTTACAGCAGACCTGTCACAGAGCTGTCTCTAACCACAGAGCCATGAGCCAGCAAGGGCAATGGAAAGGGGCTTCCTACCCCATATTCCTCACAAAGTGGGTTTAATCCTGCCCAGGAGCCACCCTCCTGCCTGCTGCCAGCAGTGCCCCTGCTCCTGGCTCAGGAGGTGGCAGGCACCCTGAGGGGCTGCAGTCGGTGAAAGCACACAGGGGTAAGCTACCCTTCAGAGCAAAGGCTTTGGGAACTCAAGGATTGCCAGGAATACATCTAGGCATTGATGCCATGCCCTACAGCTAGGAAAACAATTTAAAACAAAGTAGCAGGCCACTGCTCAGTAGCCAACATATTCATTCCATCAAAAACAAATTAGAGCTTTTATGTTTGAGTATCATAAATCAACTGATGCGTGCAAAGGAACTCAAGCTAAATTAGAGGGAAATAATATGTTGCTTCAAACAAAATTAATTTCTCTGACTCCCAGTAAAACCTGAACTATGCACACTACAATTGAAGGAAATTTTATTTACCCTCTAACATTTTCAAAACCAGGACATTTTCTTAAATGGCAAAATTTAAGGTAAAATATTGTTGTATCATTGGAATAATAAATACACATTTTACAAGTGAAACATATTTCAATTGAAAGCAATATACCTGACTACAAACACCAAGTAATTCTGTGGAAGATATTATGGTAATACACACCCAGGGATATTTAAATAATTCATTCCAATATCTTGCATGATATGAAAAATTTATTTTCTTACCATTATAAAACATAGTATCTCAAATATAACTACATAAGTACTTTCTTTACATACTGACATCCCTTATAGAAATGAAGCAGAATTATTTTTGCCTTAAAAATTAAAGCCTACCTTCTACTGCCTAGAACAGTAGTTTAAGATTTTTTCCCCCATAAATCAAGTGCAACTGTTCATATGCACTTAATTTAATAATACATTTAATCTAATTTGCTATGCAGACATGTGAAAATAAAACACTATGTTTGAATGGGCTGCTATGTAGTTTCCTGCAGTTTGAGCTGCAGCATCATAGCTCATACAGAAAGGGCTTTGACCTATGCACCCTAAGAGCAAAACCAGCCATAAGATCACCTGGCTTCTATTCAAAGTTTTTAAAAAGGAGTGTTTCTTCACCTTTCAAAATATTCTTACCTCTTCCTTTGTCTTTTTTGATATGACCCTTAGCCAGTCTCCAATCATGCTGAGGACAGCTGCAAAGTAAGCAAGCCCGACAAGGATCCAGAACCACACCACTGGTTTGTAAAAGTCTAGGTATTCAATATCTGATCCCCCTGAAAAACAATACAGTTAAAATTAAATCAGACTTAATAGTTATAGGTGCAAAGATGTTTTTAAAAGTAATTTTCCTAGAAAAAAGTTAAATGTCTTAAAACTTCTGTATTTTTACCCATGAAAAAATTCCTAGCAAAATACTTTGTTGAATTTGAACAAATTATATAAATTAGTTTGCTCTTGGAAGCAATGGCTGGAGTATGCAAATTTTAGACAATGACTGCTAGCCATTCATAATAGTTACTGAATGAACACAAACTGGTTCAACTTCTGATATACTGTCATTTAAGATAGAGGTCAGTGAAGACAGCTTGAATGAAATGACTTCCACCTGCTTCAAATAATGATGCTGTACCAGAGGTTTAAGTATTGTTCCAAAGTATGTAATGTGTTCATATCCTGAGAAATCTGATTTTATAAGAACTTTAAAACATCTCAATACTTATATAAAACCTTTAGCCTCAGTAAAGAAAGAGTAGCACCTGCATTAACAGGTGTCCCTGGTGGGTAGGCAAATATTATAGTCTCCATTTTGCAGAAGGAAACCAGAGTACAGGGACTTAAGTTGAACTGATCATACTCCCTCCCCCCCCCCAAAAAAGGTGGATAAAAGAGAAGTTAGCTGAAGGCAGCTTTTTTGAATCCTACTGCCATAAGCACCAGTCACTTCTTTCCAATGTTAAAGTAAAAAGGAAAATTTCAGATGTTGGTAATACAGCTTCCAGGTGTAATACAGCTATAAAGAACAGATGTCTTATTTCCACACAAAAAAAAATTATGTTCATCCAGAGCTCTTGACAACACCAAATAACTCACATTTCACATCTTGCCATGCAATAAAACAGGAGCCTTAATCTTGTAATTCAGCTATGTTACAACAAGTAAAACCAGACTTCTAGTTTGGGCTGCTGCAAGAATTTCTATGTGTGTATCTGCCCACAGTTGAAGAAACTCTTCAGTAAAACATTCTCAGGCACGTTAAAGTAGCCTGTACAGGTACATAATACTTTGTTTTACATATCTGCATCCTATAATAAAACAAATCAAAGGAAAATCGGCCTGAAAATATCAAGCATCTTGTTACAGTACTGAGATTGACTCTCATGGAGAATAACGTTTTTATTTAGCTGCATTATCACAGAGATTGCATGCAAATAACAAAGAGAGATTGCATGCAAATAACAAAGAATTTTACTGATGACTAGATTTGTATGGAAGCCCTCACAGACAGAAATTTTGTTTTTCTCATGTCAATTACATCTTTGCATCAAGAAAAAAAATGCATTGAGCTGCAAGGGTTTACTTAACTACCCAAGAGATGAATCCACATTGTGCAAGTGGATATAATTTGATGCCTTCGTAGTCCCAAGCAGAGGTAGAAGACAGGGCTCTGTTTGGAACAGAAGACATCCAGCCACCAAAGGGCTGAGTTTATCACAGCACAAGAAAAAACATCAAGTTATTTGTTAACAATATCCATCTCATGCTAATCTAGTAAAACGGAATTTTAGGGATGATTGACCCAAAATTTTTTGTAATTCAAAAAATGGTTAATTACCACCATGTCTTTGCTCTAGTAATGAGCCACATTCAGTGGTTCATCCTCTTCTTCAGCTGTTCGTAGAATGCGCAAGTATCATAGAATGCATCCAAATGGTTGGTTTTTAATTTTTGTCATATTATGTTCATAAACTGAAACCTAACTCTGCCAGCCCGCAGGAAGCACTTCCTTCACAGTTTATACTCATTTTATTTACAGCAAAGTTAATCACCGAGGCAGGAGTTAGGACATACTCATGTTCAACCAAGTTTTCAATGCTGTCTGGCCAGGAGATGGCTCCATCTAGCCATGCCCAAAGGAGTTCAGCTTCCCTAAAGTTAAAGGGACAAAAGGTATCCAAAGAAATACTCAAGGATAAGGTTTCACAACTAAAACCTTTATTAGCTGTTCAGCTTCTGAATTTCAAGGACTCCTTGGGTGATTTCACAATTTAATCAAATCTCAGGGAGAGAGAGACATATGTGAGGATGTTTGTACTCTCCTGTGATGCTCAAACTGCCATAATGCAGTTACCTGGGAATGTCATTAAATAGGATTTCATGGAGAAATGTGATCACAATTCAGCTGTACTAAATTTAAACGAAAAGAATTCATTAACTACCAAATTCACTTAAATGGGTATGAATGCATTTGTGTATGAGTACGCATAGCTAAATGTACTGAAGTATATGAGATAATCTAATGATTTTATGGGCAACATGGTAAAAACCATATCAATATGATACACCATCATGTTTCTTTTGCAAAGCAAATTGGTTTATGCAGCCCTCTAGGAAGCAAAATGCTGAGAAGGCAGAAGCTGAATTTTGTTGCTTGTTTGGCAAACCCAATTTTGTGGGCCGAGGGACAAAGCTTTTCCCAGCTTTCTTTAGCCTCTACCCAAAATAGGTTAAAACCACAATGAAGAAGAAATCTAGCAGTCTCACTGCCATAGTCTGTTACAGCAAGAACAGCCACAGTTTATTGCCAAGATGTTTTCTGGTAATGATTTGATTTAAAGTAGCTTGAGGTCTACAAGAAATCAAAGTTTTCCTATCCATCTTCATCAAAGGCTATTGCATTGCTGCTGCCACCATTCTTGTATCTGCCAAATAACTTTTATGTGGTATTTTCAATGCTTTGGAAAATGTAAGTTGTTCTATGGCCCAAACATATTCCTTACTAGGGTTGAGAACTCTGTTTCAGTGAAGAAAGGCATTAGAGAATATTTCAGGAGTGCTTTAGAACAGATCCTGGTTCTCAGGTAAGAGATCAGGATTACAAATATATCTTTTTTACTTATTTATTTATGTAAAACAAGTACTTTTAAAGTAAATAATTTTCTTCATTGTTGCCATTCTTTTCCCTTTTTTTCCTACAGCTAAGCAGCTCAAAATAGAAACATGTAATTATTCCTGTTAAGTTGGTTGGCTTTGCATTTTTACTTCAAATTTAGAAGGAGAGAATAGAAAGTGCTGTCAACATTGAGTATCTCAATTCCATACCAGCAAAAATTTCTGGGTTATTCAAAAGTTGGCAATGCAAACAAGGAAATGTCTATGATTTTTCATCAGCAGTACAAATTAATCTGGATATAGAAATATCATATAATCCAGTTTTAATTGCAGAATAACAAGTAGCTGTCCACCATCCCTGTTGTGACAAACCTGATGAACATGCTTAATCCAGAAATGTCATCTGTCCCACTCCAAAGAAATATGGAGGTTCAGCCCTGCAACTTGAAAGGCATTACCTCTGAGGACTGCAAGAAAAAAAGGGGACAGAGAAAGACTAGCTAGTGTGGAGATGTGGAAATTCAGAAGGCTGGGGACAAGATATTGCACTGTCAGAGATGGAATGTAAGTAGGCCATCTGAGCCACGTGATGCCACTCAGAGGAAAATGGAGAGCTACTTCAGAATACAAAGCACAGATCTAAAACACTCCTCACATGCTGTCCTGCACAGACATCAAGCAAGACAGTGCTCCAACTTAACCTTAAAGCATGGCTCCCACCAGAGAGCCCCTATTACGGGCACCAAGTCCTGAGGGGGCAAAGAGCTCCTCCAGGTGCCAAAAAAGGCATGGAGCCTGTGGGAGAGCACACAGCTCTCCTCCAGGATGCTGGACACACCCCTGGCTCAGCAGGACAGCAATTTCTCTCTGCTGGTGCATGGTATCACACAGTGACAGCAGATCAGCTGGGCTGCTATGACCACCAGGTCAAGTGCCCCCGTTTGGTGACATTAAATGAGACTAAAATATCTCAGCTCACTACAAACTGGGTCTCAGACCAAGCAACACAGTGCTGAGCCAGGTATGTGTATTACAGGGGCAATACATCAGTGAGTTACAGAATGAACAGAGTGAAAAAGCAGTAAGTTAAAAATCGGGGCTCAAAAATGGAAAATAAACCAAGAAAAAAAAAACAAAAAAACACCTACTCACAAAAGTAACAAAAGAGTTGGAATACATTTTTAAAGTAAGACTTGCAGAATTCTGTGATCTGTTTCACTGAACCAGTTGAGACAATCTTATATCATCATTATGCCTTATTGTGAAATAGACTACTGATATACTATTTATATTTTTGCCTTCTACTTAATTTAGTCAAGTTTTGGTCATGTCACCTAATTTAGATTTGAATCCTCTTAGATTAATGCCATTAGAAATATTTGACTATACCTTCCAAACTGCATTGCAAGCTAAAGAATTTATCTGTACATGTGAACAGTATGTGGTCAATTACACACATATTCATGTGCCTCAGTACCAACCTTAGTATCCAGAAATATATTTCATTGTACTAAAATCATGGCACATTCAACATGAGAAGGTTTCTTTTTGTCTTTCACAAGGTATTAATACTTTTGATTGCATTTTCTTCTTTCACGTTAAAGTCAATGTTTTCTCTTGAAAACAAGAAAAGGGATGTTTGGCTATGTCCTGATATTCCTAAGGCAGTGCAGGCTGTAGTACAATTTTTCTTCTTTGTTTTTGTGAGAAGCTACAATAATCTTTCTTCAAATAAAAAAATTGTTTCTCTCCCTCCAAAAAAAATTCAACCATTCCAAAAATTAGAAAATCAAGTCATTTCATAAGACAGAGAAGAAGTCAAGTTTTTCAAATACAATTAATATATTTTCTTGAACATGCATTACAAGGGCTTTTCATCTTTTCCTTTCTTGCACACACTAGGAGTGATCAGTCTTTTATATTTGCTTTAAGGCTTCTCTTGCTGATGGAAACCCCAGCTGAAACTTCCACAGGCTCCAAATAACAACTTAGACTCTGACTACCAAAGGGAATGTTTCCTCCCTCTGGTTTCTGGGAATAGAATACATGGTCTCCAGTACAAAAAAGAAGAAAGTTCTAAAAAAATCCTGGAGAACAAAAGAATTTCTAATATGACAGCCTGTACTCCAGCCAAGGACACCATTATGTTCCTGAATCCCAGGTTCTTCTGTTGGCTCCCTTTTGCTACAGCTATTGAGTAACACAGTGTCCTGTACCTCCTGAAAGCTCTTTTCAGCTCCTACTTGCAGTGGCACCAGAAAGCAGATAGTTTCATGTTAGTGAAAAATGATATGTATTTCAGAAATATTTCCCTACACATCAACACATATGTTAACACAACCATGGGATTTGTTTGTAGGGGTTGTAAACTTAGGGGTTTTTTTCTCTGAGATGACAGTTCGCAGAAAAAAAGATTTGAAAATTTTCAGATATCTAGGAATTTTGGGGTTTTGAGGGAACTTTATGGGCCAAAACTGACACATGTTTATGGATTATCAGAAGGGCCTCCAAGCACTAAAACAATCATCAATTTGACTTCTATTGCAAAAAGTACACTCTGATATAATTGCAAATCAGAGCATCACTGCCCACCAATTATGCTTTGCCTATAATGCTAAGTGGAAGAAGGCAATTTTCACTGTAAGTATTATTTAAGGAGAAAAGAATCAGCAAAATGAACAAATTAATGCCACTGTGAGGATTTTTTCAAATGCATTGCATCTAGACACTAAGTGGACTGGAGCATCATTCTGTTTGCTGCCTTTTTCTCACCGTGGCAAACCAGAACCAAGACCAGCATGCTCTACACCCACAATATTCTATCATGACCACCTCTTTTACAGCCCTACACAGCATTACATGCTTTAACTCTTCATGTTTCTCCCTTGTTTGTGACACCCAGCTTTCCTAAACTTCGAGTTCTCCAGACAAAGCCTACCACAAAAATATCAGTGGCCCTTAGTGTCCGCTCTGCAGTTATGACTGACCTAAAAGAGAAACAAGCAAACCAAAAAATCATGAAGAGAAGATACTGAGGTGTTAGGGTGCAAAACATTCTGCATAATTCCCCAAAATTAATAAGGAAGCCTAGCTCTTTGGACAAATTCTATCAGCTCCACTGGGAACTTGCAACATCAGTTTCCTTCAAATAATTTCATTCTTACAAATACACCGATGACTGCAAACTTCCACAATGCAAAGCTCAGTCAATTAATACCTTACCTATTTTTCAAAATCTTTATTTAACCAGCCAATTATGTACTGCAAAAGAAACAATTGGACATTTTTGAAAAATCCTTCAAGTCACCTGCCAAAACCAGAGTATTTTAATTCACCCAAAGTTGATAATATTATTAACTTTATCTCTGTCAAAATATAGTCCCATGGGAATGTTAACCTCCCAGTTATGATGGAGGCAGCCATCTAACCCTGTTCTCTCGAGTGTTCTCTCTGCAATTACAAATCCCATTCCTCCTTTAAGTCAATAACATACTTCAGTTCAAATACAAGTCTTATGCATATTGCTCAAAGAAACTAGAAAGCACTTCTGATACTTTGAAATAATGGATTTACAGTAGGATTTTTAATTAAATAAAGAACATCTATCAAGTGAACCATAAAAGGCCATCGGCTATAGAACAATATAATTCAAGGACATTCTGTAGAAAGAGAAAGTGTTTCCTGGTAAAATTAAAAAGGAGACGATGTAGGAAAAAATTATGATATCAAATGGTCTACAAATAGAGAAGTCTATGGAAATTTATAATGGGAGTAATGATGAATGTACTCAGTGTTCTAGTTAGAGCCAAGTGGGCCATTTCATATAATGCTTTACAGTAAATATAACCAGGCCTTTGTACACTATCATTTTTATTCCCTGACATACATGTACCCTTCAGGAATGAAAGTCTAAAGCACCCAGACTCTTGACTTGAAAACAGCATAAATTTTTTATTTCATGCTAGTTGTTATTTGACCAGAATCACAAATTATGAAGATGAAATGAAAAGAAAAAGAATACGGGAAAGAAAATGGAAAGGCAGGAGTCAAGACACATACAAAGACATTTGGAAACATCACAAATAACTATGTAAAAGTCAAAAGAAATCTGATTTGCTATTTTATAGCTCTGTTCTGCAATTTACAAGAATCTTTGGCAACCTTGCAAGCAGTCTAAAAATTAAGGCTCCCTGAATAGCTTAGTATCGTCAACAACAACTAAATTTACCCCCCTTTTACCCAGATCATTTACAAATATGTCAAGCAGTTCTGACATTTTAGAGGTCCTTGTTGGACCTCACCAACCCGAAAAGCTTTTGCCAGTGACAAGACCCATTACTGCCATCAAGGCAAAACTTCCAGCACATCTACAAGGGGAGTTACCCAACCTGAGAGCCTCGGCTTGGCACACATGGACTCACACAACAGCCATGGGCACAGACAAGACACAGGAGGAGCCCACAGCATGTGAGTGTCTAGTAAAAAGTTCCCTCCAGCAGAGTAGCTCACTAAGAGCAGAGCAGCACAAAGGTCCTTGTCAGCCACCTCTGGCTTGCGTGGAGTTCAGGGGTGGGAGAGAGGTGTTTCGTGAGAGAAATGATGGAGCTGCATCAGCAGAAGCATCAGATCAGGCCAAGGAAGGCAAATCTCAGGCTCAGAGCACAAAGCTCTGAATTCCTGAACCTCACCCTCTACACATCACTGATTCAGATCAACATGCTTTCTCAGCACAGACAGCATATACTTACTCAAATCTAAGAAGTGAATGAATGCTTCTGACCTTTTCAAGAAAAAAGTTGACACAGGACTGGCCCAGACTTTGATATACTGAGCTAAAAAAAGTTATTTGCAAATAATGGGACCATAGAAATTGGACATGTTATCTACAGGTTGTGCTAAAACTTCTCCTGACATTACAAAAAACACATGGGCAAACGTGTACTGACAACCAAGAATCATAGAAGTGGGATGCAGCAGATCCTACAGAAACCAGATATTTCAATGGCACAGAGAGAATTCTGGAATATTTTGAAAGCAAGGGATGCACATAAAACTTATGTTATATAACTTCACAAGGCGAGGTATTTTAAATAAGTCCAACTGAAAAGATATATTCAGATTTAAATGCTCTATTAGTGTTTGCACTTCATAACCTGTAAGAAAAATAAAACAAACCCCCTACGTAAATTATATTCTACTTAATTTTTAATAGTATAAGAAGAGAAAAAACAGTAAGTAGAGACATGCATCATGAATTTCACTGTCCCAGCTCCTGTCTCCACACTGTCACATTAACCAAAAGGAGGACAGGCCCCATCACATGAATGATGAAGGATACAACTGGGAGAGAGGCAGCACAAGAGAGATACATCTGTCTCAAAAATAAGAAAAGATGCACAATAAATACCACTGTGCCAAACATTATAAGAGAAAGAGTTATGAAAAAAAAAAATCTTACCTGCAACATAGTCACCAAATCCAATGGTAGTTAAAGTGATCACCACAAAGTAGATTGCATCGAGTGTGTTCCAGCCTTCTATGTGCTTGAATATAACTGCAGGAAGAGCAACAAACAGCACGCAGCCAAACAGTATGAATATTATTGTTGAAATGATGCGAATCTTTGTCTGACTCACATTCCATTTCTGGAAAGGGAAGGGGAAAGACAGGAAACCCATTGTTAATAAAACTGCACCGTGCACATCAGCACCCATCACCCCCAGCGTGCACTACACAGCTCCAGAGAGCAGTGCATTATAATTCTCAAACAAACAGAAAAATTCAAGCAGGATTTTATTCTGAAATGAGCTTCAAAGCAAACATGACTATCCTAGGAAACATTTGCCAGCAGTAAATGCAGAGCAGGGCTGGACTCCTCACGGCTGAGCAGCATGTGCAGCGTTCACTAATATTAACAGCTGATGATGTGAAAGTTTTGAGGGCTGTCTAGATATTCAAGTGAGTTGCAAGTAGTGCACACACCTGCAAAATTCTCTAATTTTGTACATCCACAAATAACCAAATAAATAAGGTGAATTTTAATCATACAGTCCTCTGTAATCAAATAATCAGCTAAACAAAATCCTACAAAACAGAGCTGGAAGGGATGTAAGAGGTCCCCTTTTCCAAACCTGCCCAAAGAGAAAAACCCACCTAAGCCACTGCAAATACTTTACTTGTGACCACACTCTTGTCATCAGATAATTTTCCTAATTCTTAACCTATATCTCAACTCCTTCAGTTTAAGTGTACTCTTTAGGGTTCTATCCAAGACAAAGAAATAGTTAATCTTCTCTTTCCAGCAAACTTTCACGGGTGTTCCCTTTTAGTTACATGATCATTAAACCAAATAAATTTATTTCCTTTTCTTCCCCTCCCTGTATTTCTTCCTATCCCTTGGCACCAGCAAACTAGCCCATGTTTCATTAAGTGTTGTACTCAGAAGTAGATATGAAAAAATAGCACAAAGTAGAATGGAATGACCATTTCCTGTGCTTTGCCTGTTTACAGTTTTACCTACGATGCTGCTTTTCCATGGCAGTATGACATTAACCCATGTTAGCATGCTAACCCCTAGAGCCCACAGAGCATTCCTATAAAATTGCACTTAGCTGGTTCCTGACATGCAGCTGCATGTTTTATTATTCTATTGTATATTACTTTGAATTTGTCCTGCTTGAATTTAATCCTGTCTAGTCAGACTGCTTTTCAAAAATTTTAAACTCATTTTGATCCTCCAAGTTTTAGTTCTCTCCCCAGCTTGAGACCAACTGCAGATTTAATGAATCATGTCATTTAGCTGTTGTGTATGCTATTAACATTTTTTCTAAACTGTACTAAAGCTAGAACAGACTCCTGCAAAGTCCAATTTTGCATGCCCAGCCAATATGACATTTTCCATCCACTCATTGCATGTTGGTTCAACCTAAAAGAAGGAATTATACAAGAAACTGTCACAGAAATTGACTGAAAATGAAATCATGTTGTTCAGAATGGACGTTTTCTTGTTTTTAAGTTTCAGTGGGAACTGATTGTGTTTACAGCCAGCATGACCAAGGTCAAGTTTTGTAACCCAAATCAGAGTAACAGCATGTGTTATGGGAACATAAAAATCCCTGCTCTGACCCATCAGCATCTCCAAGTTCTTTAGGCAAGCTAATAAACAGAATTAAGGAGTATTCCAGGCTGCAATATATAGATCAGTGTTTTCACTCGGATATTGTCAGAAGGCAGCAAGATACTGCTTATTATGTTGGGGAATTCTTGTTGTAGGGATACACCCATTATAAAAAAAAAAAAGGAAAACCATTCTCTCTATGAGCAAGAGAAACACAAATTGATCTCAGAACTTCTCTAATTTTAGGAAAAAAAAATCAGTTATGAAAACACAGAAAATATAAAATGTTCTTATGGAATGTTCTTGCTTTTTTTAGACAAATCTCAATGGAAATCTGTGTTATTCACCAGCACCTTGTCTGGACATGAACTGATGTTTCAAAGCCAAAAATGCATGTCTTTTCTTCAAAAGCTTTCAAGTTTGTGTTTGCCTATTGCATAAGACTACTCAGCACAGGCCCAGTTTGCTTTGCATCAAAAATAAAGCCATGTCAGACCCTTTCTATATAGAAAAGGTGTCCTGCCTGCAAGGCTAGGGCTTGATGTGGAAAACCAGTCCTAACACCTGCAGTGCTGATGCAAACAGCTACAGAGTTGGTTACTAAGCGTTCACTGCTTCAAAAATCTCTATGAATACATTTATCACATGCTTTAAGGGTAAGCATCACAGCAAGCTTACGAGTAAAAAGGCCAGAGCAAAAATGAAATTCTTTGGATCTTATTCCTCATCCCAAGCATAATCATGGTAGGGAATGTGTCTTCACCCAATTCTCAGAGGTGTTCATTAGCCAGTGCCAAGTCCTTCCTACCTTTTCCTGTACATCTGATTGCAACAATGAGCTATACCCTGTTTTACAGGCTTTTCATTTCACTTATGAAATTCAGAACAAGCAGCAAGAAAACCCAAATGAGGCAGTCAGCATACTCACAACAAAGGTATCTTCTACTTTGGCAATTCCTTTTCCAAAGATTGTCCCTAGTTGATCTCCAACACCAGCCAACAGAAAACCAAACAGAGGAATTCCCAGTAAGGCATAGATGATACAGAATATCTTTCCACCTTGTGTGCGTGGAGAGATGTTTCCAAAGCCTAAATTATAAACAACTTGAGATGTTTAAGAGGTTATACACAATACATTATAAATTTTAAAAGAACTGCAGGAACAGAACAGTTAAAAACAGGCTAACCAGGTTAACCATATGACACAGCAAACATTGTGAGAAATTAAATGAAAATGTAGGTCATACCATCCTCACTGAGCTATTCTTACCATCTATTACATGTAGTGAATAGCAATCTATTCCTTAGCCTGCCAGTATCTGTCACTGGCTGCAGCACCTGTAAACAACACACAATTTTCCTTCAGATGGGCCAAGTTTCAAAGTGAAGCAGCTTAAAAAACCCCAAACCACCTGGATGAGCAAAACAGGGATTTCTACCATAAAAATTCTGCCTTATTAAAGATTCTTCATTATTAAAGGCTTTGGTTCCTTCAAACAAAGCTTAGAGTAACAATTCACATCCCTGTCCCTTTGAAAGTGGAAATCATTTTGTCTCCACAGGCTTGTGTAAAAGAGCCCCCCAGATTCCTCTGATGGCTCGGTTGCTGCTGGTCCACTTGGAACAGAGAAAGTGAACTACAAAGAGCACAGGCCCCAGCATCTGTGAAATGCCCTCAAGTACATCTCCTAGGACCAGTATTTAATGATTTGGACAAGGTCACATAGGCAGAACCCTACAGACAAGTTTCATGAGCTTGAGTCTTGAGTTTTAATTCAGGAGATTTTCCCCTCCAAAGGATCACCAATGTTTTGAGGGAGCAGTAGCTGTAACACCCCAGAATTGCCGACGTTCTTTCACTTTTTAACAGACCAACATGCCCTTCAAAGGAGGCAAGAGGGAAAACTTGTCATAAAAAGGCTTATCTTTAGAAATTAAACAAAAGTTTCTTTTAACATTACCTTTATTGTTAGAAAAATAACTTGCAAATAAAAGCAAAGTGTTTTAGCATGTAACTGAGAAATTTGTCTTAGTGTCTTAAATTTTTCATAAGAAAAACATCATATGCACATAAATCCCTCCAAGAAAATCCAATTTTCCTGAGAACAATCAACATTTTATTTTTAAAGTAGCTTAATATTTTTTCACAATATAACTAAATTCCTACAATATAGAGCACATTTAATGTATATCTTAGCTATTTATCAGAATTTGTATTTAAGTATTCTGAGCATGTTTGTTTAACATATAGATTTTCTTTATGGAATCTGTTATCCTAATTTTTGGTTCTGCTTTCATGTAGATGAGCTACACCAAAGTTCTGTTGCCAAAACTACTTTTTCCTTTCAGAACACACAAGACAAAGCTGTCCCTCACTTAGAACAGGTTGCTCAGAGAAGCGGTGGATGCCCCATTCCTGGAAGTGTCCAAGGCCGGGCTGGATGGGGCTCTGAGAAATCTGGTCTAGTGGAAGGTGTCCTTGCCCATGGCAGGGAAGTAAGAACTGGATGGTCTTTAAGGTCCCTTCCAACCCAAGCTATACTATGATTCATTAAAATAAAAATAAATCCCACTGGGAATATATTTTACTCCTAGATCATTTGCTCTAATATCAGTTTTCAGATTTCAATTATGTAAACAACAAATGTAAGGTTGATAGAATTCAGTTAGAGAAAAGACAGCTGATATTAAATCCTGACTAGTAAACCTTGTCAAACAAAAAAAAAGGAACAAAATCAATTACAGGTTGCAGAGCCCTACAACTTTGTAAATGTTCCCTGCACTAGCATAATGAAAAAAGTCTGAGTCAGAAAACTGCAAAAAGTCACAGCAACTTTAGACCAATGTAATATACTTCTCCATAAACCAGAGTCAGGGCTAAAATTACAATTCAGGAAATTTCAGCTCCACTGAGTTCACTTTGTCTGTCCCTTCATGCACCGAGGAGTAAAGACTCATGTCTTAAAATAAAATTAGCTCATCACCAATCAAAAAGGGACAAACAGATCCAAGCTGCTCTGTTTCCATAAACATGCCTGTTTATGCATCAACAGAAGCTTGAATTGTTCAAGGTTATAATTCCTAGGAGGTCTTAATGCAGTTCAGAATCAGGGGTCTGGATGCACCAGATTTAGAAAACTCATGCTAGGGGATTTGGCAATCACTTTTTATTTACTTCTCTACAAAAGCGATGTCTCACAATGGTGACAAAACACCAGCCCAGTGGAGCACATGCCAAGCAGGCAGTTATGCTTGCCTGGCCCCATAAAACAAGCAGGCACTCTGTGAGCATCCCACAGCTCTTAGAGAGGCTGTTGCTCTGCAGCATGCTCCTCATCTGCTGCTAATTGATATGAGGACACCAAGTTCACATTTAGCTCTGGGTACTCTCCCTAAATCAGACTTATGTCTTCCTGGAAGGAAGGATGGTACTTCACTTTTACACTCAAGTTCTTGGTTTTCATCCTAAAAACTGTCAAATGCTTTTCTTCCATAAACAACAGAAAAGGCATTGGGTGATTAACTGTTTGATTAAATCTCACACATTACTGGATAAAACAACACTTCACCAGGTAGAAGTTTATTTCTGTCCAGATGTTCACTGAACATAATACAAACCATGGGTAGGGTACCTACTTTAGTGACCTGATCTACCAAGGGGTTTCCATCGCACATAAATCACATTTCCTACTGTGTCATGTTTTATAACCGTCTGCTGCTGTATACTGCAGCCTACTTTGTGAGTTACACAAGTTGTCCTTAAATCCTACTCTCGGCTTCTCCAGTGAAAACCTAATCTATTATTTATTTAACAGGAGAGGAAACGTATTTATATTTCATAGGGTTGATGTAATTCCCAAGAGGTTTGTGCCAGAAAAGTATTATTTCTTCCTTTAAATAATTATAATAAAAACAAAAAAGAAGAATTCTGTTGCTAGGTAAAAACCAAGGAAACCTTCATTTTGGGCACTGTGGTGGAAGAACAGAACATGGTCATAGGAATGCTGCTGCCTATTCCTGCTCTCCTCCATGTGGAGGGCAGGAATGTCTGGCCCCAGTGCAGTAGCTCCCCTGGCATGTTTTCACTTCTGAGTTCCCCCTTCCAGTCAAGAGGCAGCATAAAGTCTGGCTAGGACTGCCTTGCCCACAGAGAAACCTCACAGAATCAGCCACATCACAACATGGTCTGCTGCCTTTTCCCTGCCTCAGGAGCTGCTTGCCTGGATGGGATGGGAGCAGGATGTGCACACTGCAACTGCACAGGCAGCCTCAGTACCTTGCTTATTCTTCACGCTTTCAGTCCAGTGCAGCTCATCCCTTCCTCTGTTTCTACTGAGGGGGAAGCTCCTAGAACCAGGTTATTCCCCATTTCAACCACTGTGCTTGGGTTTGATTGAGGAAAATAACGAGTTCATTGGAAAGCTTCCCTCAAAGATTTTAACCAATGCTATCTGCCATGAGCAGTACAGAGTAGAAAATTTAACTTTCCAAATGGGATCAAATTTGATCCAAAAGACTGTCAGTATCCTTTTCAGACTATTCTTCCCCAATGCATTCTCCTCACTTCACTTTCACGAGGAAGATGATTTGCCTCCTAATTTCACCAAATCCCTTTCATGTCCTGCTAAAATCTTAGTGTGCCTTTAATGGACAAAGGACTCATCTCTGACAAGTCCTTTGTCTTGTCCTTCTGTAGACAAGAAGTGCTTTTTAGAAGGAGCTTCCAGTAACCCCTGAGTGAATTAAGAATAAAAGGCCATAGTAAGTAGATTGTAAGTAATTGCCGCACTCAACAAAATAATTCCATGGTTTCAACTCCAAACTCTTTAGAGTCTCTGAGATTCAAATCAGATTCAAAGGAAATCGGAACCCCTTTGGTCAGCAATAGAGGTGGAAGCAGAGGTCTGCAAAATGAAAAGGGAAAAAAACCAAAAAAATCCCAATCAAAATGATATTTTATAGGATTCCTTACTTTCACATTGTCTTTTTTGACATATTTCAGGGAGAACGAAAGCATCTGTAACTTTCCCATGAGAAGCAGATTCACTGTTAAGCAGATATTAGTAACTTTAATAACTATATATTACTGCTTTTGAGCAAAACAATGTCTGAAGTTTCAAATCCCAGTTGAGTCTTCCCCCCCATGACAAACAGTACATTATATTGCAAATATGGAAAATCTTGAAGTGCTATAAATTCTCATACAATTGACATGACACTTTTGTTTGGATGATAAGCATCTTTGTATTCACACCTTCATAAAAAGGAAGACTGAAAACTAATTTAATTTTTTTCTGTTTTAACTAGAGTAAGAGATCCCTTTGATTTCTAGTTATCCAACATCTTCAGAAAACTCTTGTAGATACACATTTACAAATGGAGTTAGAAATACAGAGACTCCAAATGAGCATATTTTTTACATAAAATTCCCAGACAAAGAAGGGAATCTACTGAAACTGTCTAGCATCAATAAAGTATTTCTCATGTGAGAGCTCATAGGTGCTTTTGAGAATTCTAAGACTAAATTTTACTTGCTAAATTGACTGGAAGAGAGTGCCACCACCTATGATTCATTTATTTCAAATACCTCAAGCGGGATTGAAAGTTCTGGGGAAGTTCTGGAACATTTTCATTCTATACAAGGAAATGTAAATTCAAATACAAGTAAATGCTTTCACCATGTTTTTGACAAACCTCAGGTTACACAAGACATCATTCATGCCGTAGCAAAAAAAAAAAAAAAAGTGAAAATTATCCCAAATTATCCCAAATTAATGTCATATATTTTGAGGTATGAGAAACCACTCTCAGCAGTAGATCTGGCTATGCAGTCCATTGATGGAACAGCTCAACACTGCGGGATAAATGATTTGGTGAAACAGGCACACTCTTAATTACATAAAAGTGAATTACAAAAGTTGCTACTGAGATTTCATAGAATCAGAGAAAAGGCAGAGCTCCTGGCTGCTGACTCCCAGGAGGCTGGAGCCAGGGGAAGCAGCTGCCACAGCCTTGGCCTCAGCCACTGAACCCTGTGTGCCACTGAAAGCAGTGTAGGCATGGGTTCACATCAACCCTGACTACCCAGCTCAATTACAATGATTACCCTTTTCAAAGGGCACACGTGTTTTGATACTGAATGTCAAATTGATTTTAAGGATCAAAAGATGCTCTTTCCAGGCCCTGAGAGCTATCTGAAAAAAATTATAAAAGGTAGCTCATTTCTTGAAGATAAAATCCTTTTTTCCCTTTGGATCACTGCTTGGGCTCAGGAGATTAGCATTAAATACATCCCTGCCCAACAGTGCCAAAGCAGAGATATGCACTTAATCACAGATGAATAAGATATCCCTTTTAGCATAAATAATGGGCTAGACATAATCATTAAACACAAAGGCAATGTTTGTACTCACACTGACTATGGGGAAATCCCTTCACACACTGCAGAAGCAGTAAAACTTCCATGTTTGTGTTCATCATGTGGAAAAAAATAATCCACATTTTTAAACTGATCTCTTTTCCTTTCATTTTCTTAACTCTGTCCGACACTCCCAGTTTGCCATGCTTGTGTATGTCAGTGTTATTTATTTGCATATTTACAAACACATATTCCATGAGGTTTTATGGCTTTGTATAGTACAAGGGCTTTTTCACTTCTCCGTGTGTCATCCCTCCCAATATTTCAATGAAGCTAGAAAATTCCTATTCCCTTTTTTACAGGGAGGTGACTGAAGCACAGTGGGAAGGAAAGTCCAAAATTCTCTATATTATTTAGATCCATAGCTCACACCAGATCAGTGGCTGAGAACTGTGCATTACACTGACCCTTAATTAGTGGAAGTTTGTCATCTGAAGCCCTTAAAGACCCTCAGTCAGTCTTGCTCAAGACAGAGTTACACAGACATAGATGTTGCCAATATTTACAAACTCTTTGGACTCCCCTCCTGTCAGCACCAACACATGTGTGCACACACACATTCCTGAACATAAAGCAAGAGAATTTGAAGGTTGAATAAATCCAAGGATTACTTTAAAATCTAAATCCCTAAATGAATTGAATACAAATACTCTTGCTTTGAAAGTACAACGTTTCTGTGCTATATATACACAAGAATTCTTTCACCCATGCACACGCTACGTGATACAGCCCTTGCTCACAAGCTGTTGCCTGTGGATCTCAGCATGAGTATGCAGATAGTGCTCTTCCTTCAAGTTCATTCATCAATTGCACATACAGAAAATAATTTAGCTTTTAAATTTAAGAAATTCCTGCATGAATCCTGCTGAAGGAAGAACCCTGTGCAATAACAGAGATTAAGGTCTCTCTGTTTTAGACCATGGTCTGCTACGAAACTGAAAATCTCTACCGAAGTTTGGCATCATTTCTTCATAGAATTGTTTAGGGTGGGAAAGACTGTTAAAGACTGAGTCCAGCCATTGACCTAACACTGCCAAGCCCACCATTAAACCGTGTCCCTAGGTGCCACATCTACACATCATTCTTATACCTCCAGGGTTGGTGACTCAACCACTTCACTCACCCACTCCAGCTTCTAGAAGCCAATTCTCACAGTTTTAGTCAGTGATTTGGGATCCATGTTGTCACAAATTACTACTGTTTATTGAGTGTTTGGTATTCTCTGGATTCCAAACTACAAGATTCTGATTTTTAGCACTAGCCTGTAATTCTGTGTCACAAAATTGCAAATAGATTATTTAGAAGGTTATTAAGTTCTGTTTCAATCCTGAAAAAAAGACATTACCAACACTTCTCTTCTAACCAGGAATAATAACAGGAAAGCCTAGACTGACATTAATAAAATGTGCAATATTCAAGAACTGACAATACAGAAGTTGATCTCCTTTCAGGGGTTTCTTTTAATCTGTGTTCTGTAGGAACGCTAATCAAATCAATAAAACTTCTTGTAAAAGAACAGGCTATAAATATTCATAGAAAGTAAGTTTCCTTCAAGTCAAAGTGCTGTACTGGAGAGGTGAAAGAGTATTCCAAGAAAGGTCTCTGTATGAATATGGCAGTATTCAATAGCTCACACTGAGTTGCTAAGGCAATTTCTAAAGGAACTGGGTAATGATTGTTAAAATACTCTTAGAAGATTAAACATCTACTCAGATGGCTCTGCCTCCCAGCACAGATTCTGCATTTCTTTCAGCTGTCACTTCGCCCAGTAAAAAGTATCTACATCTCATTGGTAGTAGGGCTTCTGAGCTTTTTTCAATTATTTCCTTCTTGTTGTTGTTATTGCTTGCATTAATTTTACTTCTAATTCTTATTCTAGTGAAGTTGAATCAGCTCCAAAACCCAAAAACTCCCACTTACTTATTTCCTCTAAGTGAAATTGTTTCACAGGAGCAAGATGTCAGGCTAACACAGTTAGCAAAAACATGATGTACTTTAAAGTAAAAAGTTAATATTTCACCATTTCATGAAACTTTCACCAGCCACATATTCTTATCAAGTGTAAGCACATATCAAATATGACAAAGCAACACTCCTGCAAAAGAATTCATTAGCAATATACCAATGTGTAGATAAAATACTTGGTTCCAGGTGATCCACACAAAAACAAAAATGGTGAATTTTAGATGTACTGACAGAAACAACCTGATACTGCAACTTTAATGGAAATCTGAAATAATGTTTTCTGGAGTTTGGTGGATTTCTTTAAATACCATTCCTTTTTATTCCCTAGAAGTAATTGAAGAAACAGGTTTGCATTTTTGTTTACAAATAAATCAATTCTCAGTGCTGGGTAAAACGGGCTTTTGCAGGCCTCTCCATCCTAGGGGCAAAGCAATCCATATGCTTTCCTGCAGAGTGGAAAACTGCCTGTACCTCTTTGTGTCTTCCCTATGAAAAATAAAATGTGGCAAAAGCGCTCACAAATTAAAGTTATGCCAGACTTAGAGCAACAAACTGTAAACACAACTTGGTAGCAGTGAAGTCACAGATTTAAAACAAGAACTGAAAATTCCATAATCCTGCAATCAGCAGATCCGGACCTCAGATCGGGACAAGCTGATACAAGTGGCCAAAATGAGTGCAGCTACCCTGACCTGTTAGGGAAGCTACAATCCCCTTTCTGGTTTTAAACTTTTCTTCACACAACCAGTTTCACTTTAAGAGGCCTTTGCTCAGGTCAGTGTTTAAGAATACTATTATTTTGCCTCATCAGTTTTTTCTTCCTGTATCTATTCTTCCTTGAAAGCTCCACATACCCAGCCCATGTATCCAGGGAAATCCTGGCAAAGAGAGGAGTCCAAGGGAGATGGGCAGCAAGGAAACTGCCAGGATAGAGAAACTCCTCATTTGCACATATTTAAATACACACTTGCTTAATCTTTGCAAGACAAGTGGGAAGAAGAAAGAGAATATATGTCGTCAAGAGGAAATATATACATACACATAATATTGTACATAATGTCAAATAGCTAAATATTTTATTACTAATAAAAATGCTTCTCTATGCAGTCCTACCAGCATATAATAAAACAAAATTTTAAGGTTAAAAAAGAAGGCATACTACCAAGTTTCTAAAATAAAATGCTCTGAAGATTTTTATTCATAGTGTTATTTTCTTTAAAAAGAAAGTTAATTTTTTTGGCAGTGAGGTTCACCAAGTGCATAAAAGTGTGAAGTAGTCTCCTATTTCTTGTTATTCTCTTTTTCCCCTCCAGTAATCTTTGGAATTAAGACTAATACAGACTCTTACAAACAGAAAAAAATGAACCACCACACACAAAACTTCCACTGAATTCCCCCTTTGACTTCTAACTACTTACGTGTTACATGCCTGATTCAGCAGAGCAAGTAACATGTTTAACTTTAAAAAGGTTTAAATTGATCTCTGTTTAGATAACACTTAAATGACTGAGCATGAGCATACTCATTCTTTCAGCATATACATCTGCAATGATGAAAAAGCACATACTTTCTCACAGGAAATTCTTAACAGATTTTCAGCTGATTTTTCATCACTGTCATGGTAGAAATCACTCTGTCACCAGCCCTTTAATTTCACAGAATTCCACACCATGTAACAAAAAGTTTTTGATAAAATGTCATTATCCAAGCAATTCAAGAAAGTGCAATTACAAGACTGCAGAAATATTCTGAGGAGCAAGAAATAATTTCTACTTCCACAGTTTTCAGTGACTTTAAACTATGTAGGTATGTGGGTTTTTCCTCTGCAGTGAGAGTGCTTCAGAGGACAGTGGAAGATGAGCCCTCTGTGGCTCACCAGCATCCTACCAATGCCTTTTTCATTGAGAGAAGGGTCTTACCATGCCTGCTCCATGCCTTTGTCCCAGCCACTTAGTGAACTATCACTCTAGACATTCTCACTTCATTCTTTGGCAAAGAAAGCAGTCTAAAGATAGGGGTCTACAGAAAAGAAGTTTCTTACTAAAGTCTGTAAATCTAAACAGAAGCTCCTAACAGAGCACTAATTGAACATAAAATTATCTCTGTGCATGCTGTAAAGCCATTAAAATTATTATCGGCAGGCAGTGCAAAATAAATTCCAAATTTTTTGCTTTTAGTGCACTGATGCATTTTGTTTATATTCCCAGCCTGCTTTTAAAAAAAAGCCAGTACGATTTACAGTAGAGAGGAATTTCAGCACGTAGCAAAATTGTGAGCAATTATTTCCTTCACACCTTTTTTTAAGTATTTAGGCTATGATTTTTCTTTTACAAAGCAAGTGGAATCTTTTAGAAGTCTCTAATCACCTCACCTGCACATATGAAAGTAATTCAAACTGGGATAGAATGCTTCATGAGAGAGAATAAGTCTTTCAGCTAAAGATTTTATATTTATATAATCTTGTATTTCAGCTCACAGGGGAAAAGAAACACTAAAACAAAAAGTATATAAAAATTAGCTACACAGATCAATACTTCTCAAGCATTATTTTATTTCTTTTCCTACCCTCCAAAGCCCTGAGCTGGAATACAAATAGCTAAGTTAGTGTAGACTGAGCCATCTGCCTCTACAAACACAGCTCTGAGGCTTGCTTGGACAGTGGGATATGGATATGCCCTCCTCTAGTCAGATGTGAAATATGGTCTCAGACCAATCACACCAACCTAGAATAAAAAAAAAATATTTATTAAGCAGAAGGAAACCAACTTGAGCATTTGACCTCAGATCATCAGCTCACACATTTAATGCTCCTCACCCTCATGGCTGTGAGGTATAAGACACAATCTGTCTCTTCCCTGGTCTTCCCAAAAAATCCCCAGGTGTTCTCCCCAACTTTAGATCCCAGTGGAGATTATCAGCCTTCTGCCCTATTTAAATCTAAAGTACTTGAGGGCATTTCACACCCTGCAGAGTCTGACTGCCCACATGAAAGCAAATGATGACCCAGGCAAGATACCAGAAGCAAACGAAGCCGTGGATTGCACTACCCCGACAAACAGTAAAATGAAGGCAGAAGAGGAAGGAGAATGGTCTTTGAGGAGTGCATATTGAGTCATTCAAGAGAAAAGTTTTAAGTTTAATGGATGAAGGTTTGATCTGGTTCCTACTTTGAAAGAATAGCTTTGCCAAGTTTAAATCACAAAAGCCTCTGTTTACTTTTTCCTGTCTCTCCTTAAGTGTCCGTACATGTTCTGAAAGCCACAGTTCCCTTTTCATCAAAAGCACAATATCTCTTTGAACTGAAAGACAAGTAAAACTTTTCCTGAATATAAAATAATATTGTTTCTCTTCTCCTAAAACAGGTAAGCATGCAGAGATATGGAGAGCAAAGCAGTTATGCAAGCTAAGGACAATAAGTCTTAATGACTTTTAAATAGAACTGCACCTGCACTGAGAAGACACATTAATTAAAGCATACCCCGTGCTCTTATTCAGCCTTTTAAGGTGAATTAAAAGAGGGAGGTAAGAACAGTAATATTTATATATATATATATATTCCTAGAAGAAGAAGAATACTATTAATAGCATTTTCAGCAGATACCATATATTGATATTAAATTTTCTACTGTTACTATCGCATTCTGAAATGCATTGCAGCAAATAACATCTGCCAATTAGCCCCACTGAGGATCACTACTACTCCATTACTACCAGAATAAGCAAATAGTAGCTCAGGCTCATCCTTAATTATAGGGAAAGTTCATCAACATTTTAGCTGCTGTGAATTTCATATTAGGTCCGTTTAGAAAAGAAAATGCACAGGAATTTAAAATTCCCCAGGCTACATTTCAGGAAAAAAATCCTATATAGAGAAAGAAGTCTGCACTCATTTTCTTTAAATGCATTTAGTACTTTCACACAGAAAATAATACTTGTCAGAAAAAAAGTCAGAAGTAATCTTCCCCCTCCAAGGATTTCCATTTTTATTTAGGACTATATGATCCTGAAAAATCATACCAACATAAGCAAGAATGTATATCCTGAAGAGTTTCTAAGAAGTCAAATGCTGCAAATTAGTTTCTTCAATTTTTTGGAAAATAGTAACAGCTGGTTTTGCAGAAGCCTACATAACAATTGCAAACAGAGAAAACAATGCAATATATACTTCCCCAATATTACTTGCTTTATATTCAGCTTGAACAAGGAAGTTAGATTTACAACTTTGTAACCAAATATGAAAACAAAATTGTCTCCTATTTTATTTAAATGGAATTAGCATGCAAAGATATTATTCAAAACATTTTGCAACTCCAGCTGCTTTTGCTTACAGGTTGTCATTTTCCTGAAGCAACCCGAACAGAACCCAACTGGTATAACTGGGAAAACAGCGACTGTTTTAAAAATATCCCACCCAAATCCTACATTAATTTGTTTAGGCTGCAATTGTCTGATTCTACTGGAGACTATTCATCAAGAGAATACCATAATCCTCAGGTTATACGAATTAATTTTCCAGCAAGGAATTAAGATATCAAACTGAAACCTAACAATGTTTAGCTTGCTTTAACCACGACTTTTTTTTGGGGACCAGAAATATTTGTAAGAGCACCTTTTGTCAGTTTGGTATATCTTGCAGCTTCATCTCTCAACACAAAAATGGGAGAAAAAGAATGTTTGTGGCCATTTTGCTTTTTCAGTATGGCTCTGTGACTCCTGGTAGAAAAAAGACATTGAATGAATTATTTATGTTTATACACCAACAGGTAGAAGGTAAATGACCCAGCAATACATGCTGGCAGCCCAGAAAGCCAGCCATATCCTGGGCTGCATCCAAAGAAGTGTGACAAGCACCAGAGTAATTCTTTCCCTCTACTCTGCTCTTGTGAGACCCTACCTGGAGTGCTGCATCCAGCCCTGAGGTCTCCAACAGAAAGCTGGATGGGAAAGTGCTGGTGCAAGCTTAGAGGAGGCCATGCTCAGAGGGCTGGAGCACCTCTCCTACATAAACAGGCTGAGAGAGTTGGGGCTGCTCAGCCTGGAGAAGAGAAGGCCTGCAGAGACCTTACAGGGATGCCTTGATGTGGCCACCTAAAAACAGAGGCTAGACAAAAATAAGAGAATAAAAGTAGGTATTTATTTGAAGGGCCTTCAAAGGTACACCCTGGGCAGTCAAAGCCTCCAAGGGGCTACACCCAAGATGGACCCCGGGTCATGGGTTCTTCACACTTTTATAAGTTTGGTCCATTTGCATATCAGGGTTAATTCTCCAATTACAATTTCAGTTAATGATGTAATTACCCCAGGTTTACACCTCCTCTCAAAGGCTTTTAGTTTACAAATTTTGGGCCCTGGTGTCCTTGAAGAGCAAACCCAGGGAGGTTTGTTATGTCTAACCAGCATGAGATAACAGCAGCTAACAGGCCACACAAACTTCAGAGTTACACACTAGGCAGTACAGGAATTGAAAAGTATAAAAGTTAAAATCTAAGGCATCAACAGCACTTTCTGGTACCTAAAAGGAGTCTAGAAGAGAGATGGAGAGTGACTTTTTACAAGGGCATGTAGGAAGAGGACAAGGGAGAATGGGTTTAAACTGACAGAGGGCAGGTTTAGATGGGATATCAAGAAGTTTTTTTGTTTTTTTTTGCTGTGAGGGTGGTGAGGCACTGGCACAGGCTGCACAGAGAAGCTGTAGGTGTCCCATCCCTGGAAATGTCCACAGCCAGGCTGGATGGAACTCCGAGCAACCTGGTCTAGTGGAAGGTGTCTCTGCCATGGCAGTGGTGGTTGGGATCAGATGATCTTTAAGGTCCATTCTAACCCAGGCCATTCTATGATTCTATAAATTACATGTCTATTCATATTCCCAAACTGGGTTTCCATAGTGTAAATCTGATTCATGTACAAATGTTACAGTATTTATCATCTGTCATTTTAAATTTCTCCACACCAAAATAAAATATCTTGAGGTTCTCAGCTGGCTACCAAGACATGAATCAAAACCCTACTGCATCCCAGGTGTTTAAGTTAAAAGAACTTAAGCAGCATATTTTTCTCCCCAAAATAAGACCACAAAGTGCTAGCGTATGTGCTAGTGTAAGTATGTGTTTCTTTGGTCCAGCATACACTAGCTCAAATCAAAAGGATGAAACTCTGGGACCTAGGGGTTTTCCATACTGTAGTTTCTAAAAATCAATCTAAAGTAGTATTTTTGTACTCAGAACATAACAAAAAGAAAAAAAAGAGAAGAATATCCCACTCTACAAGAATTATAAGTGCGTGAATGGCTATAACAGTTCTTCCAGAAGAGACTGCTGGTATTTTGGGTTACTTGGTAGCTGAAGCCTAGAGCACTATAGGCATAAAAATTATGAACAATCAGACTAGAAATATTTTCTTCTAAACAAATCTACATAAATTTAATTTATACTTAGTTCTACAATTCAGAAGGGTCAACACAGATAAAAAGTTTTGAACCTAAACAAATCCTTAATGAAATGTTTACAGATGGAACCTATTCTCAAAAGAAATACTGTTCCCAAATAAAATGGTTATAGATGCCTTCTAGAGGAAGGCACACAAGTGAAGCAAAATGATCCTAAGCTGCCTCTAAATGAAATAGCCATTATGAGGACAAGTAGACATAAGACTCACATATAACCACACTCAGGAAACAGAGAGAACATAAAAAGATTCTACATCATAGTATCATATTCTTTTCATGTCTTCAATTATACTAATGTAGCATGCACACACAGAAATTAATTGGGTGCAACAGATGTGCCTCTCCTTCTTGTTACTCGCATCAAGAAAATTGCTTCAGAAATTAGCTCATGCTAAATCAAAGTGTTCCAGAAATACAGTAACAGTAGCTCTTATGAATCCATATTGCTGCATTTATTGAAGAGAACAAGTGATGTCCTTCCAAAAAGATAGTAAGACTAAGCTTTGAACACTCTTGCCTTCAGTATTTACGTATACAGGTTACAAATACGTGCAGACAATAATGAAAATAGACCAAATCATGGGTGTCCATTAAAAGTCAGTCTCCTATCTCTTGAAGTGAAAAAGAGGAGTCAAATTTAAAAATCAGAATCTTCAAGGGCATATAAAACCCCTCAAAAAAATATACAGTGTGTACTGGACACAGCTCTGAAAGTGAAATTTCAGGTTTCCTGTGCTGATGAGATGCCTCAGAACTTGGACATCACAAAATGTTGTCCATGAAACACAAACCACTTTCCTTATCTTGAGAAGGTTTTTGCCAATTAAAATGCAAGTCATCTACCAGAATAATATAACCATTTTCAAAAAACATCTCTAGAAAAATAATCTGCCTTAAAGGTTAAATGTATTTTCCAGTATGCATTGACAAAAAAAAGAAAGTTAGAACCATTTTAATTATACATTTAACTATTTCTAAACAGGCAATGCCTCTTCCAATTCTTCTCCAAGCAAAGAACACTGTGACCTGAAAATAAGTGTATGCAGTGCTACAGAGAGAGAACACTGGCTCTATATACCAAAATTATTTCCCTGCACATCTTTAAAAAGGCTACTGGATATGACTAAGCCACTTGATGCTACCTCCTCTATCCTGAACAATAGCCTCCAGATGCTCATTTTCATACATCAGTAGAACCGGAGGGAAAAAAATATAAATCATAAATGTGATGTCTGCAGCAGAGAAATACAGAGGCCAGAATAGAGCTTTCCAGTGCAGCCCCCTTCAGCTGAAAACTCCATGGTGTGCCTCAGCTGTGTCGTTCAACCCTGTGCCCATAAACCCTTGGTGCGCACTACAGAGTCCTAATAAACGTCCAGTGCATTGCCAGTCTTCCCGACTGCTTCCCACTCTTAACCATCATTTTGATCAACTGAGAATCTACAAACTACCACACAGACTGAACAATTGAATGATTTAGACTAGAAAACACAGGCTTCCACATAAAAAATATCCCCAAACCCAACGTTTTCTCCAGTCAGTATATAATCTTTGCACATGGCAGCACCTGGCCAACAAAAAATTAATGTCTTACTTGGCATCAGTATCCCTGGATGCAGGCTTGCCTGTGAAAATGGTGCAAGACTAGGAGAAACTGGGGAAGCTTTGTTCTCACATCAGCTTGAGAGAGAAGGAACTTCAAATCATTTTTTTAGGATTGAGCTAAGAGCTACACGCTTCTTTGAGTGGCTAATGTTTCCCTTTTTCTATCACTCATTTTAAATCCTACTACTCTCAAGCTATATTCAAGAACAAATATCAGTTTGCAAAGTTAATGGCATGCATATGAAAAACACAGAGCTTGAAACTGAATATATACCCTGGCCTTCTGACTGTCATGTAATAAAACTAAGAATATAAATTAAAATGCAATTCTTCCTGTAAGAGCTCATCATTTTGTGATTAACAAAATCAGCTATTCAAAATTTCTCCACATTGTTTATGACAAAAAGTAAGCCAGACATGTTGCTAACTCAATTCCTCTTTTTCAGGGAAGCCACATGAGTGGTGTCCTTTTTGCTCCACTGCATTTCTAAGCTGGTACAAAGGTTACACCTGCTCATTCACCATCCTCAGATGTTACTCTCCACAACTGTTTCTGGCCTCAGCTACCAGCTATCCCTGTGCTGCTTGTTATCCTCTGTAACATGGAGGAGGAATTGCATCTTTTATAGCAGTGACATGAGATGTCCTACCTGAAGAGCCTTGAAACCTCAGAGCACAAAGAGCAGAAAAAAAAAAAGACAGAAAGTTCTTTTTCACCTACAGTTACTGAGTTAATTTTCTTTTATTTTCTCCCACACTTCTTTCATAACACCCTCTGCAGAGAAGTCTGACAAACTCCTGAACCCCACAGAATTTAGCTCCAATAAAACTTCTCTGACCAAAACCAAGAACAGGATCCAAGGCTCAACCAGAGGTTGTGACCACAGTATGAATCCTCAGCAAAGTTGCTAAGACAGTATCTTCTAAAAGATGAATATATTTAGTTTTTCTACCAGAGATTATACCTGCATAAACTACATCCTTGCTAGGCCTCCCAAAACTCTTGAAAAATCCCTTCGAGACATGGCATAACACCACGTTATCCTCAAAGGGACTGATTACATGCATCCAAGATCACTGCTGCTATCACTCAAAACCAAATTCTGATTCAAATCAGAAACTCAAGCGTAGCTGTCAGCCAAGAGCTTCAGAAGGACAACACTGCAGAGCATGAAGTGCTCTCACCCTCCCACCACTCAGGGAGGTATCAGGGCAAAGAAAAGAGCACCAGAATGTCACCACATCAACACCACAAGTTACGGGTCAGCATTGGTGCAGCCATTTGGCTGTGAAAACATCTGTTACCCCAGTTCAGACTGGAACTTCAGGTACCAGAGGTTTCAAATCAGTGTCTACTTATATATACACCAGCTGAAGGGATCATTTGCATCCCAGAGACAAATACATTCAATGGATTTTATACAGCAATTACCAAGGTGTATCAGGTGCATGTAAACTAACACTTAAAACACCATCCAGAACACATTAGGCACAAAGTATATGTGAGAGAGCTCTGATTTTTCACAGCTGGTCAGCCTCTCTCCTGCTTGCATCAATTTGAAGGGAAATTTCTGTATGAATAGAAGTTGTTACCATACACTTCTTTGTCTGGAGGTGGCAAAAATAAGTGACTACTAAAAGGTAAAGCCATATACTTCTTGTAGAGATGCCAACACATATACATATATTTAATAGACCTTGGTGCAAACACATTTGTGTAAACATATGTTCATAGCTTTAAATATACATTATTTGAGCAGTCAGGGAATAAAGAATTTCATTGCACACAGATTGTGACACACTGTTCTTCCTATGGCATGGCTGAGCCGTGTTATTGCAGCAAAATACCAGGAAGTCTTCATATTCTTACATTCAAGAAGACACTTTTTTGAAGGTCTTTCACTGTTCCAGTTAAGTTATTTTAACCCCCATTAGCTCTGAGGAAGCTGAGGTAGGTTATGGTTATGGGAACATCTGCAGCTGCCCTACAACACAGCTACCCTGTTAGAACAGGTAAGAGAATCTCCAAAAGCTCTCACTGCAGGAGTGCCTTACTGGGTTGGACTTGAAACCGTTCTATAGGAAAGGACAAGGATTTAGCAGCAAAAAAGAAACTCATTAAAATCTGAGGTATAAACAACAGAAAACTGGAATGGCATAGATTTGAAGAATATCTAATATAATAGAATTATAGACTATATAAGAATATATATAGCCAAGAAACCCTAAGAAGTAGTTTCAGTAAAAGTACATTTACACTGGACCCTGGTGGTATTCCCCAGATTGAAGGAAAAAAATACTATTTTTCCAGCATATTTGAATTAATTTGAATTAATATTACCAGAGTGCCTCACAGCAAGAACAAAATGTCTTGACTACAGAAAGACTTGAAAAGCATATGTCTGTACCACAGATCAAAGAGAAGAGAGGAAAACTCTGGGGTTAGGAATCACTGAACTCACAAATACTGAATCCAGGTGTGCTTCCATGCATGTGCTGTCTTCTAGCCTCAAAATCATCCCTTTTCCACAGGAGTCCTCCAAGGCCATGATTCACAGAGAACTCCCTCATGCCTCTCAAACCAGGCATACACACAGATGTTTGTAGGCTCAGGACCCAGCATTTTGACTACACCACATGTCACACAAGCATTATTTTTAAATTTCCATGGTTGGATATAGTTCCATCTGACTCATGTTTAGATTTACTAGCTGCATGTATCAATATTGCCAAATGTTAAATCTGTTTTTCTCTCTGGAATCTTTAGATTTTAATTTCTCTAGAAATTTCTTTGTGATTTAGTACTTGGCTATATTTAATGATAGTGCCATATGCAATGTATTATGTGACAGATTTATTACTAGGCGCTCATCACCAGACTAGCCCAAAAAGTAGATGATGAAAGTGATAAAAAGAAGCATCTCCAAATGGTGACCCTGCTGTCTCAAGGTCCCTTCCTTACTCAGATGTAGGCTGCAGCCTTTCCTGGTAAGGTGGTTCTGTTAGTTCTGTGGTTATTTTTCCAGGTGAGTTCAGAGGGAGGGCAGATGGAAAAGGAGACAAGGTGGGTGTAGATGAACCAACACAAAAAGGATGTTATCAAAAGATACATTATTAAAAGACTGGGAGAGAAGGAAAGAGACTGGAACAAGCAGCCAGCACAGGATGATGAACACCCACTTGGGCTTCCAGATAACTCAGAGGAACATCCCAGCTTTAACGTGTATCCCCTCTACAATTTTTCCAGAAGCCATATGCCAGACAGAGGCATAACATCCCCAGAGACAGAACACACTTTGCGCTACTCTGTGTCCAACGGTCCCTTGTCAATGAAGCATTCACCATCCCGGCTGCTTTCTCAGCTTCCCTTGCTGTGAATTTTTGGCGTTAGTTAATAAGCAGATCTCTGTGGGAGCATTTTCACAGAGGGCTGCAGTTGAAGTTTCCATCCTCTCTCTGCATGCCTACTTAGCAACATGCTGTTCTAGCAGGCATCTGGCAATCTTTCACGTCTTCCAACAGCTTTCAGTACTTCCTTCCTCTATCCTATCATTAAACAGGTGCTTTAAGTAGATCACACAAATTTATCTTTTGGAAAACCTTGAACTCTCTGGATGAGGGTGAGAACGAGGTAGCTCAATCTTTGCATCCAGTGAATGAACCATCTTACAACAGTGGGAGGGCACGGCCAGTCAGGGGCGAGCTGCCATGACGTATTTATCACTCGTCGGAAACACAGCACAGCGCGCTGTGTCCCCAGCAGAGACGTGCTGCTCACTGCTGCAAGCATCTCTCCTGGCAGGGAACATGGCATGCCCAAGACTGACAGGCCACTTCCACAGTGGATAACTTTGTTCATATACATGCCCATGCATTCAGATGTCTGTCAAACGTAGGGTTTACAGAGCATCGCAGTGTAAAGCCTCCCACTCCCACCAGCTCATGAGGAGTTGGTTTCTCAAAGTCAAACACAAAATTTCTCAATGCTAATGAGAGCTGAATATGGCTCTCATCATATCATCAACATCTTATTGCTAGTTCTAGGGGAATATCTCTTATTCTTTCCTTTGATTCCCACCTCTATTGCCCTCTCAAGGCTGCAGAGCACTGGACAGGACTTGTTTAGCCAGGCAGAGCCTGGAGAGGGGATCTCTCTAACACGAAACCAACATATTACAAACTATTTTCTTAACTAACAAGTAATTTTGACTGCTTCATTACCTACCATATCTCCAAATCAATTTATTTTAAATTTGATCTCTTATTTTCAGCAAATTACAGAAAGGATGATTGCTTTTAACTAGTCTCCATGAGTTACCACTCAGAGAAGTATCAGACAATTAATATATAAGGTTGGGGTGCTTAAAATATCAAATATAAAACATGGTGGGAGAAAGAAAATGACTAGCACAGATGGGTCTTTACACTTCCACTGTCAGTTCTGTACTCGCTATTTTTATGATAATCCAGTAGCATGTCATTATGGAAATCTGAATTTAAAAATTAAGTGAGAATAACACACATTTTAAAATGTTTTGTTGTGAGAGTGGAGGCATAAGTCTCTCAATATGTGCAAGATAGTTCAAACAATTCATGGGGAGCCCTCTTATAATCAGGATGGTAAAAGAACATAAGTGGAATAAAATGATAGGAAAGAAAAGTGTCTTTGAGTAGAACATTGGATACAATTAGAAAAACAACAGTATTTTGGGTAAATTAGGCCTTCCTCAGCCAAGCCCAAAAAGCTTATCTGTTCTTCCAGCTGTTTTGAGTGGCTCTAGTAAAAGATAGTGCTTTTTTTTCCTACAAATCATACCTCTTCTGACAAAATAATCACCTGTTAGTAAATTCTAGTCATATTACAGCCATTTTTCTCAATCATAATTTACTGTGGTTTTTATCAGTATGTAGTAAGACTTGCTCATAAAAGCACAAATCCCTAAAAAACACATTCTTCCAAACTCTTAATACATCACAGAGTAATAGTGATCTTTCCCTACTGCAATCTACTCCTGCATACCTTTCCCATTTTTATGAACTTCACTAGACTCACCTAAGACTTCACTAGACTCACCTAAGAAGTCTCCTTTTTTAGAGATAATTTTAAAATGAATTTTAAAATAATTCTTAAAATTAACAATTTCTTTCCTATCTCTCCTTTCCTATTGTTGTCCTTGATCTCCAAAGGCGTTTTAAACTCTGTAAATCTCTCTAGCGTACAGGATTGAACAGTCTCCATATTAAATTATCATGTAGGTTCATCAGGCTCACTACCACTGGGGCAACTGCCAGGGATGGTTAACCTGAAAGGTGGCAGAACATGACATAACACACAGAGCACAATCCTTGGGCCCTGCAGCACACTGCTGTTCTTTCATACAAAAACCCTTCTGCACCAAGCCCCAAACAAACTGACAATGTACACTTGGACGTGAAAGCAATTCAGGTTTCTCACCACAGCAGTGGGGTACTCTATGCAAACATCTCTCTCTTAAAATAATTCAAAGCAAATGAAAACCAAGAAGGGAAAGTTGGATTCTTACTCTGTACACTAACCCAAAAAATCAACAGGGATACCAGCATTTTTTTCCTATTTATGCAACACCTACCAAAACCACTCTGCAGCTTCAGAGTTACCTGTGAATCTACATATATAACAAGACATCAAGCCATGAAATCTTTAATTCTTGCTTTTCAGTATCTTCCCTCCCATCTGACACTATCTTGACCTTAGTATTCTACTTGCAGCAATTGCTCAGCTATAATGTGTGTGCATTTCTGATAGCACTGACTCATTTCTTCTCTAATTATTGCTGCAGAACCACACTGGCTACTGCTCCTTTTACCCCAGTCATAACTAAAGCACAGCTTGAAAATTGCAAGACAAAACCACAGAGCTAAAAGTACCAAATAACAGTGTCTCCAAGTCTTCACTGACCTATAGTGGACAAAGGGTCTACGGGTGTAGTTGAACAATCAAATCTATCTATTTGTAGGTAGACATGAAAATTCTGAACAATTTGACAGCAATGACTAATTAGCAGTCAAAAGTTCAGACAAGAGTATGAAATGCTTGAAAGTGCAGATTTGAAAGCTATTTACTAGGGTAATAAATATATATTAATAGGAATCCGTCATAAGTCATTACAAATTTATAGATGTCTCTTCACATAGATGATCTACAAACCATCTCACAGCAAAATAAGGCATTTTAGGCAAGTGCAAACCTAAATTATATTTTGATGTAGCCTAAGAAAACATCACTTCAGGGCTCAGACGAAGCTCAATAAATCCCATAATGAAACAAAAAAATTAAAAATTTCGCAGTCTGGGTGATCTATAATGGAGCAGTGAATCAGATAATGGATTCTTGTTCTGGTAAGCACATTTTCTCTGGCCAGTTCTTAACTAGACAGTAGACAGATAGATGGTCAGAGACGTTCTTTCTCAGGCTATTGAATTACACTTTCCAATTGCACTGTCCAAAGCATGGAGCAAAGTTTACAACCCCTAGTACATGTCCTTTCATGCCTACCATCCTTTCTTCCAGCAGGGAAAAACCACAGCAAACCAGAGAGAAAAAGTTTCTTGGCCTTCACCAGGATCGCTGCCATGATTCTTAGTGCCCTAACACTTGCCAGATTCCAGGAAATGTATTTTCATGCACCCATTTCTCCAAGCAGCAACCATGGTTGTTCAACAAGCTCAAATGCTGGGCTTTCTGCAAGTAATCTGTTTTTCTGACCAGAGTGAAGTTATCAATCTGTGGTGCAATAAAAGCATGAATCGGTATCTGCAGGCCAGTTTGAAGAGAGGAAACAGTTTAACCCAGCAATGATGCTGGCATCTTTCTGAAAGCATTTGATGATATCAGATGGGTTTCAACATGTTCTAGTCAAGAACTGAAACAGGCTGCCCAGGGAAATTACTGTCCCTGGAAGTGTTTAAAAAACATGTAAATGTGGCACTTGAGGACACGGTTTAGTTGGTTAACAGTTGAACTACATCTTTTCCAACCTTAACTGTTCCATAAATATATGATTCTATATTTATGTCCAAATCTAAGACTATATTCAGACTGCCAACAGAACTTTAGAGTGGGTGCCAAAAATGTATAATCAAAGACCTTTTTAAGCCATTAAAATTAACAGAGTTATTCCCTACAGAGGATGTTACCTACTTAAAAATTGAAATGAGAGGCTGTAATAGCCCCTGACATTACTTTATCTTACTTAACTAAAAGATTATAGAGTAAGAATAAAAGATTTGCCACTACAGTGGAAAAAAAAAAAGAAGTTCCAGTCTTCTTAAGTTAGTTTGTTGGGGAATTTTTAAAATAGTATTCAAATATCACATAAAAATAGATTATGTAAATTAGAAGTAGTACAGATCCTTAATCTGAGAGAACTTTGATGCCAAAATATTTTTTGATTGCAGAGCTAGGAAATAAAAAATTAGCAGTTTAAACTGTGTAATACAAGATACCCCCCTAACATGACATCAGTTAAAGTGAGCAATACAGACACCTGGGATGCTTGGCTCTGTTGTTACCCTTACGACCCAAAATAATTGATTCCAAGAGTTTGTTACCAAAATAAACAAGACAGAAAATAGCACAACAGCACAGAGCCCAGCACAGTGGATGGAAAGAATCATGCATCACACAGCAAAAAAGCCTCAAGGACCTATGAGCCAAAGCCATCCATCCATGTTTTCCCTGATATCTGTTTTGCGCCACACTATCCAAAGAGTGAAGCAAAACTGAGCAAGTCACCACTAATACATGATCCAATGACATGACTTCAGAATCAAACTCTGCAAAAATTACAGGTGAATGAATAATCCTCACTATGGCTAATTCTGGTGGTTGAAAAACTAAAAAAGACAACTAAAATATTCTGAATTGGGGAAAGTAATTGTAGAAAAGAGGAGAGAATTTCCTTCCTTTGCAACATCTTCAGACAGAATTTTTCACAGGCTGACAAAATGCTACCATGATCCTTCAAGTATCTACCTTCACCAAAAAGAAAAATCCTTCCTGAACGAAAATAAATTGTACAACTAACCCCAGTGACAGAGAAGAGTTTATTTGATAGGCCCACAAGTAGCAAGTGTTGTCAATCCATTCTGGAGAGGTATTTAACTCAGATTATATGCCTGGAGAAAGGAAGTAAAATGAAAAATCTGTGCAGCAACAGGTGATGACAGCAAGGAAGCAATTATGCAGAAGTCACAGTGGAAGCCTGGCTGTCAGAAACAGGAAGAACTAAGCCAACATACCTAATTCTTCCTTTTGGTTACAATTTCAGAAATCCCCATGACATTCTGGCAGATACCAAACAGCACCAGTGTTTTCAAATCATATCATCTTTAACCAGACATAGGTTTAAAACGGGATATTAGAACTTAAAATGCACATTTTATGAAGAGTACCAAGTTCTGTGGGGTGAAAACTATGCTTATATTCAAAACATTAAAAGCCTCCTCAGCATGAATAGGTTTTGTAAAGTATTTAAATTTTCAAGATTGCAATTATTTTTCCTGCTTACAGTGCTAAATACTTTCCTTATTATCCCTCTAAATATGGGAGGGATACTCCCATACCCACAGTATCTGAGCATATTGAATTACTGTTTTCAGATGGACAACTGGTTTTGAGTAAGGATCCCTGCAGGTAAGGCAGACTAACTGAAAACATGATCAAATTTCTGTCCAGGGAGACTTGAATTTACACAGTTTGTGCTGTTGCTATGAAGAAACCGCAGCAAAATGTCTAAATGAAGTAGTGTCTTGTCTTTAATTACACTTGGCTTTCTCCATGCTCTGGTTACTGATCCAGCAAAACTCATCAGAATCCCATACAAGTGCAGAAAAGGGAGGGAATCACATCTCCAGTGAAGCCATAAAGGAGAAACAATCTGCATATTTGTCCCCACAGAACCAAAAATCAAAATACTTAAGATGCTGATTTCTTACAAACACCAAGGAGTATTTCTAACTGCTCTTAAAAAAAAAACCCAACCAAACAAAAACAAATTTCAAAAAAAAAAATAAGAGACTGCCTCACCTAGAAGAGGATGATTTTCACAAAATAAATTAGCTAGAAGGAAAAACATGTTATTCTCTCCAGTCCTGCTGTGCAAGCCCAGACTAAAATTTTAACCACTAGTACTCCATATAAGAACACCTTGAGCAAGACAGTAACTCATCATATGTTTTACAGGCTAATAGCTGTGCTACCACACAATTTATTTGCTTTTAGCTAGTATGTAGTAGACAATTACCCTCCCTCTAGCTTACATCACTTTTTTTTCACACCTGGAAAAGCATCTATTCATTGGTGAAACTCAGCATGACCAGAAGGTAGGTAATGCACATATAGGACTTTTCTATACTATCACCTAAATAATGCATCCCCCAAGTCTTCCTTACTGCCTATCTTACTCTTAATTTGCAATTAATGTGTGTCTTCTGTAACTGTCTGCTTCTGACAAATGAAAAATTGAAATCATCAAACTGTAATATTGTATTGAACAATTATATTTGCACTAGCAGTTCAAATCCGTATTTATCAATTTTTATCCTCTTGATCTTGTGCATATATCTGCATATGCAGTGCTTGTTACTGTAGAAATAAACTGGTACTCTTGAAAAATATGGATTTTTAACACCCACTGAGATGCAAACTACAACTTTGCTTGCAGTCATACCAACTCATACAGCTCTGGAAAAAGGATGACACCAGAGGGTGAGATTTTCCAAAGCACAAGAGGATTCAATACAGACAAAAATCACTGAAAAAAGTTAATGGGTTTTGTTAATTTCCCCTTTGCCTGTATTTCTACCCAGCTTCCCGTCTGGTTTTCAGGGTTTTTTTTTTTTTAAATGGAATCAAGCTTCTGGCAATAATGAGAAATCTATAAAATACAGAGAGTTCCCATTGTATAAGAAAGAAACACTTTCATAAAATTCTAATGGATATTCTCATTCGCTGTAGTGATACTTGAATGATATTTTACTCCATTATGCTGGTGGCACAAGGCAGAAGATTTTATACTGGCAGCAGTTCACATTAAGAAATCCTTAATGTCTTTTAAGTTACTTTCTATATTCTTTGGGGGGCGGGAAAAAAGGTTATCTTTCTGATATCATTGAAAGAGAATCAACTGGTAATTCCAGCTGTTAGGAATGGTTCAGCCAAGTCTGCATGAAAACATTTGGGTGAACATGGGGCAAAGAGTCTACCTAGGCCAACTGACCCTGTTCTTTAGCAGATCTGAGCTCTCCAACTCAGCAACCACTGGAATATCGAGGCCCAGCTGTGCCCCATGAGCACTAGTGCCTGCCCTGCTCCGACCAGCCAGCATGCCAAGGGGCATTCCTGGGGCTTGGGAGATGCACAGATTATGTGTACATCAACCAAAGCCTTGATATGACACAAGCAGCCTTCTTCAGATCTTAGTTCCCAGGAAGAAAAGCCACCTCTCCTACATTCAGATTAACATGATAGGCAAAGAGAGTTTGATTTATATTAGGCAGGTTCTTACCTGGTATAAAAACCACATGCTATTCAGTCAGATCTGCAAAAACTGCTCAACAGGATGTCTTCAAAATCCAGAACTTGTGCTAAAAGTACCTAAAAAGTGCCTACTTTCTACAGTGATCAGTAGGCAGGAATTTCAGCTGATAGTCAGGTACGCTCTTGAAAGAGGTTATGTACCCCCATGCTAGTCTTGTTTTGTGGTTTTTTTTGTTTTGGTTTGGTTTTTTTTTGAGTGGGGACTCACAATATAAGATTTGTCTTATAATCCTGTGATGGATTACAGCTGCCATTCCCTCTTTAAAAGCTACTTCTGCTTAGCAGCTCAACTAAACAAACGGGAAACAGCTGTGAACAAAGCAGCACACAAAGATAAACAGCTTAACATGCTCAAAACTTACCAACAGAGTGTCCTGAGGGGATGCACACTGTGAACAGGTGCTTTTATTTTGGCCTCCAAACCTTACCCACTCAGTGACCCCGATGTAGAAGCAAAGCACAAAACATTTGCTTTTTTTCTCTGTTTTCCAAAATCCTGCGCCTCTGTTTGCTTATAGGATTGGATTCTCATGGTTGGTTGCATCACTACTTACCCAATCACAAAAATAAACAAAAAAGGAGCAGGACATACTTCCATTCATCCTAGCATTCTGCACACAGCGTAACCCCACTTGGCAATTCTTCCTCGAACCCTTTCTTTTATTGATAACAACAAGATTTTGTAACCTGGGAATGGAAATTGACATGATCAGGAGCCCCAGAAACCCTGTTCTGATCAGCCATTGTTGAGATATTTGAATAAAGAAAACAAAATCCAGTTTCATTAGCACACTGGCATTAACAGAGTAAGCTGTGAAAGCTTCACTGCTCATTGGCGGTGTAAATTGGGGACTGTCACAACTGACAAATTGACATTTTTACTCCACAGCACAACTTGAAGTTCCAAGCAGAAAGGCTTTAAACAGAATCTGTTGTTTAGGAAATTACCAAAGGTAATAGAGCGATGGAAAGCTGCAAACCTGGTGATTTGTTTTAACACAACTATTTTCAGGTTTGAGAAGAAGAGAAGATAAAAGCTCTGAAAGTGCAAGTACATCAAACTGCAAAAATGGTGCGTCCTCCTTCTTGCTTTGCAGGATCCAGCAATAAATAGACACCACAGCAAAATAAAACTGTCAGGGCTGCCTAGCAGGAAGTTTATCAAAGACATTTAAAAGGCTTTTTTATGAAAAACCAATTTTAATGAAGTCACATCAGTCCAGAAAAACATTCCAGGTGGTCAGAAAAAATATTCCAGAACATAAATGTAGTCAGAAACTCAGTGTTCCAAGTAAGTAGTTGGGAGAGCTCTGAATCTAAATCATAAAAGAATAAAAATGCATAAAAAGAAAGATCAGGGAAAAAAAAGATAGGAAAAGTGATATGAAATGTCACTGATGCCACCACCTTCCTTAAAGAGACAGCATCCCTTCATACCATCCATTGCCAAATTTCTTGCCCAGAATTCAGAACTTACCAGATAAACAAAAACTCTCTCGTACATTCACACAGCTAAGAGGCTACATCACCCTAACATTTTCTAATATAGCTGATAACTTAAAGTAACAATATCACCAGAAATATCAGACCCTGAATATGGCCCACAGAACATGCAAGTGCTTGCAATTTACCATGTGCCTGCACATCAGATTCCTGTGTATCCAAACAGAGCCAATAGCAAAAAATCACTTCTCTGTATAATGAACGCTGTGTATCATCCCATAAACTTGCACTTCTTCAATTTCAGAGCTACCCTTGGCATTGTTGAGGATTTTCTTTCTCTCAGTCATTTCGATCAGTGAGGCTCAATTTGTTTTCTGTGATTTGCTCATTCAATTTAATTCAATTTTTCTGATATACAAGCCCTCAGTGTCTCTAACTGAGCTCTTCATCTAATATAATTTCCTTTCAGCTCCTCACCATCATCCTTCCTCCACCACTGTCCCAGGTTCCCTAGTTTTCAGCAGTCTTATCCTAATTATTGCTCCTGTATCTTGTACAGTCCAAGTATTATTTCTTCAGCATTCAAGCCAGATAAGCCCTCTTTCTCACTGCCTGAGCAAATGCAGGAGAAAATTGAGGGCAGAGTGGTAATACACTTTCAACTCACTGTTCCTGGGAGAAATAATTACAGAGGAAATCTTGTTTAGTCACTACTGCCCTGGGAGACAGTATGCTCAGTTCAGATGAAATATTTGGAGAATTGCGTTGCCAAATCCTAACAGGTCTCTCCAGGGCACAATTGAAGCACTATTTGTCAACAGCCAATAACTGGGTCAAATTCAGACACTTTTTCAAAAGTGCAACAAAAGAAGCAAAGGAAATAAATTAGAATGGAGCAAATAGAGACTAAAAACCGAATTTAGTTCCAACAACTATTAAGGACAGCAGCACAGGGATGGGAAGGTAAGCACAACACTAACCTGGAGGAAAGACTGAATTTTGAAGAGATCTCGGGGGGATTTTTTTAAAACTAAAAATTCGTTCTGTTGGCATCTTATTAGATGAGATCTACATGTTTAACACACTTTGAGAGTCAATGTGACTCTCAGGAGAGCAGCAGGAGTTTTCAATGGAGTCCTCTGCAGAGTAAGAGATGGAAGGAGCATTTCCACTTCATTCCCCAGTGACCTCTGTAGCATGTCTCTTATTACCACATTTTCACAGATCATAAATTTTAACCACTTTTTCTTCTGCATTGCTCTGGAGCTTGTCTTATCAGCTGGTTATATTCAGCCTTGCCTCACACATACCCCTGCTAGAAGCCCTATGAAATCTGGGTGCATGCAGCCAGGCTATCAATGGAGGCTGAGATCCTCAATCTTGCCTTGATGAAGAAGATTATTTCTAGTTGAGGAGCCCTGAAAGAAGCAGGTTCTTGGGAGCCCTATATTCCAGTTTCCACCAAGTAGTCAAGTGCATTTAAGTAATGGACCCAAATGCAGGTTTGATTACTAATATGGTGGAGAAAAGTCACATATCAGAATATTTTTCAGGCAAATGTATTTTATGTTTTTTTAATTTCAGGAGTTTTTCTCCAATCCCCTCCTCAATCAGCTCGGCATTTGCACTTCACTTTCTTTTGCTCATTTCTTCTCTCGTCCCTTACAAATATGTAAACAGAAATCCAAGTATTTATACTCTGATAAGCTGCAATCTTTTAAAATGAAACTTTCATGCTCATCCTCCAAAGCTTTGTTTCTTCTTTGTTGGCACAAAGAAACAATAAAAGAAACATGTTCTAAGATAAGTATGTGATATTTCTTACTTTTCTGAACTAGGAGAATAATTTTTTCAATGTCATTTGCACTTTTTTATCTTTATGATTATCTGACATAATAGGTAATACATCTGATCATGGACAATATTTGTCTTCTTATAATGTCAAAAGTATTTTGTATATTTTAGTTGTCAGCACATTATTCTGTTACCTTTTATTTCAAAAATGCAGTGGAATGGTGCCAGAAGGGACAATTTTAGCAGCAGGATTTTATTATTGTTTCAAATCAACAAGCAATGTAGCAAGACTTTTTAAAATACCCTGCCTTCAAAGCAAATCTTGTGTCCAGGTAGTGGGAAAATGACAGAAGGAATGATTCCTTACAGGGAAATTGCATTTGAAGCTACGTAACTAATTACAGCTTTAAAAATGACAAATCAGGTTGAAATTTCTAGTCAAAAATATAAATCTCTTTTTCAGCATCTTATTCACATCTGTTCCCTAAAGTGTAAATATTTACAATTTTTTTCTTTTTTTTATATATATTTTTTTCTTTTTTTTTTTCTTTTTAGTATTCACATTCCTTTGCACACTTTAATAATGGTTGCTAGGCTTTTGGAGCCCAAGCCCCCATGTTCCCATAGCTAGCTGCATGAACCCAAATTAAAGATTTTAGTCATAAATGAACTTCTCAAGAGGTTCAGTTTCCAGTGAACATGAGAAGTTTGCATTCGAAAATCAAGGGCTGGTGACAACAAAAAGTGGAGAAGGACAAAAAGAAATGATGTGTTCTTCCTTTTCGGGTTTGTAGACCAAATTTTTAGCAAGTGCTGGATTTGGACATCAATAGGGCTGCAATGCATCCTCAAGTGCTAAGGCATTAGAGGAGCTCTGTTTGAAAGGATGGACTCCGGCAAATCACAGCTACCAGCGAGGTTGTTGGCACTCCCTGCTGCCATCCAAGACACTCCATCTTCCAAGAGGCTGAATAAATACTCTTCCCATATGTCTACCTTGCAGTGCTTGAAAAAATCGTTACAGGCTGGCTGGAATAACAGTGGAAATAATTCATCTCTTTTAGCTGAAGATCCATAGCAGACTAGTAGAGGTTCTCGTAATACAGTTTCTGCTATTACAGAGGACTCTATGTTTTTTATGTGCTGAGAAGTCAGACACTTGGGAAAACAACTGCTGAGCTCAAGGCCTTGGCATGTCTTCTTTGTTTTTTCATTTCTCTAGATACAGGTCTCAAGCTTCAAGATGACAGGTCTGCTTTTCTACCCTTCCCCACCCCTAAAATACAAGTCTGGGGGGAAGCAGGATATGTGCAGGTTATGTCTGTAGGCCCATTTCTGAGTTCAGCTACCTATTGAAGGAAATGATCCAGAGGTTACAAATCATGCACAGTGCCAGCAACAAGCTCTCAGAATAAAAAGAGGAGACATAAAGGTTATTTTTCCCTCCTCCTCAGCACTATCTCCAGCTTTATGATTAAGTTACCATTTTTCTTGCTTTTCTCCTCAACCCTCTTTTTTTCTTTTCTTTGGTCATGTTATCTTAGAAGAGGACTGACTGGATAATGACATTTTCAGGTAGACAAAAAAGAGGTTCTTTTGTACTTTGCAGTATGCACAGTATCCCAGGGAACAATGCAACAATATTTTTCATAGATAATTTCATATTACTATTTCACTCCGCTACCCTTTTCCCTCTTAGAGACTGTCTGAAACCATTCCATATGCGCAGACTAATAATCATGTAATTTCACGTTTCTTTGTTGAGATGAGGTATATTTGTTCTGGAAACATATTCACAAGCAAGAACACCCAACTGAGCCAGTCAAAGCTACAACCCTTCCTGAAACAAGTTCTATGCTGTAGCAGAGTAGTAAATGCAAAGCTAAACCCAAGGATCTGTTCTAAAGAATCCTTGTGAAATTGTCTGATTATGACTCTCAACTAAATCCACGTTTTAGAAAAGATCTAGTAGCAGTATCACATCATATTCCATTCAAACTGATTTTTGCTCATTTTATATTATGCACTGTAATATTTATTAGGTAGCATGAAGGATTATAACAGACTTCAAAAAATGTTACATAAATACTAAGCCACGTTTTCTGTAGTGTTGCCTCTGCTTTTGTGAGCTGGCTTTGGAACTCTACAGATGTAATGGCACCACCAGAGTGCCTTTCAGAAACCTACAGGAGATCCAGAAGATGGCTCTAGTCTGCTGCCAGCAGCCACCAAAACAGACAGTCAATATTTTTCATGTCGATGTTCGACACTACTGGGATACAACAATAACAGTAATTGCAAGACAGTAACTTACTGCTCAGGCAGATGCTAAAGGCTTTATTTATTATCTTCTCTCCCAAGAAACCAAATATTTGTGGGGTGCAAGTGCTACTGCTGATAAAGAAAGGCTTTCCTTTCATTAAAGGAAGGTTGGAGACATTCTATTCATAGACCACCAGTTCCATTTGAATGTCTTAGATTCCGAGATATCACCAAGAAGAGTGTGGGCTAAGTGATATGGTAAAATTATAGCAATAAGAGGTTTGGAAAGCTACAAAATCTGCTGCCACACTGGAAAGCTATCACTGTCTCTAAAGGTAGTAATCCCTTTTCTTACCTGCAAGTACTTCATAAGGTATACAGACTAAAGGACAAAATATTTACAAATTTTATTCATCTTTATCAAACCTCGTTTGCAAATTATTTCTGTAAAGTTGTTCTATGAATTTATAAGGTCCTGTCTTTGTCCACAGAAGATATCTGTAGCATTTATCTGAAACCTATGGCAAATCTCTGAAGATGCTCATAAGCCACTTTTTGACTCTCTTGAGAAATTGAATTACTGTTACCATATGGCCCCTAACTGGAAGGAATGCCTTCACTTTCAAAAAGTTACTCATCTACAAAAAGGTACTGTTCTGAACACAAAATCACTTGCTGGCACATAATAACACAAAGAATAAGGGAAAGCACACCCAGCTGTTCTGTTTGCCACCATTTTCCCAGGTAATTTGCTTTTCTAAGTGCTTTTCACCACAGCCCCACCTTCTGTCACACCACAAGCCCTGTGAACCATGGTTCACAGCATTAAGACAACGCCAACCACTACAGCTTTCATATAGGTTTCTTGTCCTTGGATCCTGAGAAAAGCTCAAAAGTGCAACTGACTGGGAGTTTCCCATCACAAAGGGTCCCTGATGAAAGAAACCCAGTCACTCCAAACCCAGAATATTTTATGGAAGACTTTCTTCACCCATTTTTTCTCATGTTGCTATCACAAAACCCAAAACAAATATTTACTGTTTCCTAGTGTGACCTGCTTCTGACAACTCTGGTTTGCAGAAATGACCTGAAATACTAATTTTCAAATGCATTTCCTATCGAGTTATCTTGCCTCTTGGGAACAGTGGATCACAGGCCTGGATGCCTTTGCAGATTCCCTGCTCTCTTCTACGCCGGACTCACACATGTTTTGATAGAATCAGGTCAATAGATTAAATCAGGAAACATTTTGATTTAGAAAAATCTTAGTTTAACTTGGAAAAAAGATAGTGAGACAAAATGTTCCACTGCTTTAAAATAATTTTTGAACTTTTAATTCCTTTTCATATGTTAACTTTTATCCCTATTGGGAAGTGAAACAACTATTGTGAGCTTTCTACAGGACCATAGATGCTTACAACATAAATTTTAGTGTTGTCCAAAGAGAATAACATAAGACTGATCACAAAGCTATCCTTTCAAAGTTCTTGCTTTTTTTGGTTATAATCTTTAATTTTAATTAGATTTTTCAATACTTGGGTTTTTTATCACTGTGAGGAGTACTACTGTAAAATCAGTAAGTTTGCTACAAATCAGGAGGTAAGAGTTTCACTGGTTGTTTTCACTAAATCTGTGTTTCAGTTACTCTAGACATGGAAAAACATTCTACAGGCACAATATTTATACATACACATATAGACATGTATATATTCAAACACAAAAAATACACTACTTATGCACTTCTATGTAATGAAAGAAAAAAGGTACAGACAACCCTTGAAAAGAACATCCTCTTCCATCACAATAGTTGTAATTATTGCAACCATGCTACAATTCCTTATACATTACTCTTGTAATGCATTTCTCTTTTTTTTTCTCATGATTTCATCTTCAAATTTCCATCCATCTTGGTGAATGCCCCTTTGTGAGCCATGAGCTACATTACATTTTTTAACTGCATACCGTGTGTACAGTGTTGTAGTCAAAGGGAAGAAACTGAAATATCAAAAGCTGCTTCTTTTTACACCTGCTCAGAGGGACAGTGGCTCTTTCAGAATTTACATAAAATAACAATACCAAACAGGAGAGCACAGACTTTAAATTCCATACATCTCAGCCAAGGTTTATCACACATGTGCTTTAAATCATGCCCTATTTAATACTTGTGACTGTAAAGTTGACCAAATTCCCCCCAGAAAATGTTTCCACAACCTCTTCCAGTCACCTGACAGAAATATACAGAAACATTTTTTTTTCTACAGAAAAATCACTCAGCAAGGACTCCTTTACAGACAGCAAATATTTCTGTCATGCAGCTAGAAAGTAACTCTCTACTTAAAACAGAAGATTTGGAAGATTTACCATTAACAAATATATGCAAACACTGGAAATCAAAAGAGTTTCAGCTCATTGACTATAAAAAGATAATAAGCTGTGTCCTACCTATGGTGGTAATAACAGTGCCAGCAAAGAAGAAGGAACTTCCCAAGTCCCAGTGACTGATCTGAGCAGATGTGTTTCCTAAAGGTATGATTCCTGCATTTATTGCTGCCACTACTTGCTGCAAGTTTAAAAAGATTTTTGTCAATATTCATGAAGCAATTGTATTCATATACATTACACAGTAAATTGATTACATCACTTATTTGATCCAAGCACTAAACCAGAAAACGATTTGTGTTGATCTGCTTGAGCTTTATCACTCAGTCAGGCTACAATTTATTCTTCAGCAGCCACTCCAGGCAATTCAGAAGAGCTGTAAAGTCCAGACCATTAGGGAGAATGCAAAATCCACAATATCTGTTACATCACTATCTTAGTTAGAAGGCAAACACAAGTATTTTTACTGCTGCAAGTGTTTGGTGAAGAAAAACATGCATTAGACAAAATTTATTATAAGAGTTTCCCACAATGTTCCTGTGTTGTGTTAGGCAAGCAAATGGACTTCTTAAAAACAGTCATTTTAAAACACCTAGAAAAAATGCCCATGCACTCTTCTGTATCAGATTAATTCCAATTAAAGAAAACACTTTTGTATAACAGATAATTCAATAATTTAAAAAATTACACATACAATTATAAAACTTTCACTCTAGCAACAAAAAAAATCAGTCAAATATCAAACGTGTATGTCCATACAACTATGTACTTCAGAAATGTTCTCCAAAAATTCAGTTCTAGCAACTAAAATCAACAAGCTTGCCACTAGTGACATTTTCGTAGTCTCAAGAAATAATAAAGGTTTCCTCTTGCAGCAGTGTCACCTACTGTAAATTCTTACTACAAAATGTATTCCTGTTTTGTTATAACACGATTGCAGAGATATACTGGTATTTGAGTTAAACAATACACACCAGGAAGAAGTATTTTTAGATTTGCAATAAATATTTCAAAGAGTATAAGTCTTCATTTCATTCTGGAACTTTAAAACTTTAAAACATGATTTATTTCTAATCATGATTCTTATAAAAATTATTGGTGTCTAACAAAAGAACAACAGAGGAAGCAATACCACAAAATGAAAATGAGCATTTTAACTAACTAATAGTTCCTGTCTGGCAAGACGTCCAACAATCATTAGGTACATAAATATATTCAGTGATAGGACAGACCAGAACCATCTTCCATTTGAGCAGTCTGTTGCAGAGGAACAGTGTTGTACAGTAGCAACAATTTTTTTTTAGTCCCAAAATACGTTGATAATTTGCAAATTAAAACATTTGTGTTACTAAACAATTCCTGCACTGTTGATCTGGACAGAAATGATGAAGTAATGAATGCTGGATTAACTAGGACATCTATTTTTTTATTGTGGGACTTAAATCCAACATTAAATCCAACTTAAATCCAACATTTCCAGTTTGCCATTTTCAAAGCTCAGATGTACAAAGTAACCATTTTGAAGTCCACTGCTGCCCCTCTGCAGCCACAGGGATCTTGTTGTCAAACCTAAACCATTTCCACCATCCAGGGTTGTCAACAGAAAGCCAGCTAGGGTATTTTTACACAGACTTTTAACAGTTTTCACTTTAACTTTTTTTTCCGGGCTTTTTTATTTTTAAATAACAGGCAGACATCAAAGAAGTGGAATTTTCAATCCTACTGAGAAAGGAGAAAGGATGGGAAAAGTGAGGGGGAAGAGAGTTTAATTTTCCTTTGTGTTGGAAGGATAAATCTTCTTCTGCATTTGTACAAGATGTACAACTTGGCAGAAGCAAATACAGCAGCACTGGTACTGACAGGTGTTTCCATCTGTGTAGGAAGGGACACATCAGACTAAGGAGAGTGAAAACCCTCCATTGAATTGATTTTATAATTTACACAACACAGATATTCCTTTGATTTACAAAGCCCAGTGTGCTGCATTATACAGAGCATGCTGAGTACAGCCTGAGTGCTGTCACATTTCAGGGGACTGAAAACGGCCGTCACAAGTCCTGGTACCTGCACATGGGACCACGCCCTGCACTGAGGACATCATATGATAGAGCATGGGATCAATGCAATTTTTTGGAACCATTCTTGTTCCATCACAATTTCTTGTATTGGATGATGGTGCTACCCAGAGCAATGCACCTATTTAGACAGTCTAGCAAGACCAAGTTTTATACAAATCCAGATGCAAAATGTTTTCAGGGCTTTTATCATCACTGCACATTTTTGAAGCTGTATGTACCTTAAGGCCTTTTATACGAAAGGTGTTCCAATCTAAATGCTCAAAGATCCACTACAGCTATGCATTTCCTGATTTCATCTACCATACCTATATTTTTCCAGGAAAAAAATAATACAACTTAACCCAAAACTGCCCAAAGCACAACAGATGGCTACAAAAGACAATTAGCCGCTATTATTATGTCTCTGATTTTATCCAACTGCTAATCAGGAAAATAATCAGGGCTGCTTTCAGAGATGCTTCCTTTTCGTACAGCCTCCTAAGTTCTGACTATGCACACTTTTAGGGACTTTCTGAGTAGGAGGCTGCATCTGCATCATGGTGTTCAGATTGGCTTGGGTGAATTGCTTTACCATTAATTTATCTAACTTCTTTTGGAGCTCACTTGTATTTTAGGAGCCAAGTCATTCTGTGGCAGTGAGATCTGCAAATTACTTGTGGATCATTTAAAAAGCATTTCCCTTTTGAGAGTTTGTATGTACTTCAAAGTAATTTTGTAAGTTCTTAAGTTATGAGGAACACTTGAATAGCAATTTCTAATTTGTCTCCTTCAAGAAATTAATGATCTTACAGACCCCTCAGCTTTCTCTTTCTTTCCAAATTAAAGATGTTTTCTTATTAAACAAAATATTCACCTTTTTAAACAGATCTGTTGTATATCACATATAAGTTGGGGTTTTTATTGCCAGTATTTCTCATTGACTTTCTTTGTATATTTACTGATTCACATTTGTAAATTTATGGATTGTTTTAAGCACAGACTTAGTCATAAAAGGTTAGATGATGCCTTCATCATCACTGGGCTGTTGTTTTCAAACACACAGTGTTATGCTTTCTCCTGGGCTGTGACCATGTTGGGAGAAGCCAGACATAGATATTAACAAAGCTGCTGCATTTTATTCCTTCAGAATCATCTGGAAGAGTCCTCCTGACTAACAAGGGTGACAGGTGGGTAAGGTTATTGCTTTACTGAGGTCTATACTACTGTCTCATAATATATTTGAATGTTGCTTGCAGATTTTTCAGGAAGGGTGACTGCATTTTCAGTTCTTTGGATCAGAGGATGACTTTTCTTCTTAGTGTGGTCAGGTTTAGCCTTCTTTAGATAAGAAGATCCTCATCCAAGACTATTCCCAAGAAAAATTTTAGAAGAAAATAATTTATTGTATATCTCCTAACACTTGTACATTTCAGGGCACTAATTTCAGGGTAATTTCCTGCCCTATGTCCGCCATACAAACCTACCTGGAGGATTGGATATTAACACTTCACTACCCAGAATAAAAACCAAGGCTCCACTAACTTCACTGAGGGCCAGCATGCCAGCCTGAGCCCTCAAGTAGCAGGCTTATTATTCACTGTCACAGCTGTCACATTCAGTTCTCTGACACCTTAATTCTTGGTGGTCAACCTCTTTTTTTGACTGACTCCTAACTACTACAGCAAACTTCATTTGTCATGAGTTTTCCTTCCTTCCTTCCTTCCTTCCTTCCTTCCTTCCTTCCTTCCTTCCTTCCTTCCTTCCTTCCTTCCTTCCTTCCTTCCTTCCTTCCTTCCTTCCTTCCTTCCTTCCTTCCTTCCTTCCTTCCTTCCTCCCTCCCTTCCTTCCTCCCTTCCTCCCTCCCTTCCTTCCTCCCTTCCTTCCTCCCTTCCTTCCTCCCTTCCTTCCTCCCTTCCTTCCTCCCTTCCTTCCTCCCTTCCTTCCTTCCTCCCTTCCTCCCTTCCCTCCCTTCCCTTCCCTCCCTTCCCTCCCTCAATTCTTTCTGTCACTTGAGATCTTTGGCTTATCCTGACTGACACATTAGTGACAGTAACTGTGCATTTTGAATCTAAAAGCAGAATTATGAAAATTCTATATAATCTGTACAGTCATCATATGGTGCAGCGCTTAAACACTTTGTGTGATCTTAACATGGGAACTTCTTGACTGATCAAAATTATTTTCCAGTATTAAAGTTAACTGACCTCCTCAGTGGCAATTTTTCTAGGTTTTTATTCCATATACAAAATGAATTGGTTTAAAAATCAGTTTGCTTCAACAGTACAGAACCAGTCAGCATTAGAACAGGGATGTGGACAGATTAAATTCTTAAATTATGCAGATTATTTTGCTTGTGTTACCTTCTTCCAGAGCTCTGCCTAGTACTTGTTTCATAGGAGGTGACTGAGGACTGAGCAGAGGGTGGGTCACCCAGAACATGGCACCCAATCAAGGCTTCTCTGCACAATGATTTTTAAAATAATAGAATATGGTTATACTTGTAGTAATATGTTTTTCTTCTTTAATAATATTCATAATGGTGAAAAAAATAAGGCCCTTTTTTTTTTGATAGCGGAGAGAATTGAGACAAAATTTTGAAAGATTTAAAAATTTTAGAAAATTCCTATTTTTTGAATTAGGTGAATTCTTAGACTGCCTCTGTACTATATCTTAGGATCAACGTGAAGCGTGTCTGAGATCAAGTCCTCACTTGCACTACACCCACACATCCCAACTACTTGGCTTTGCAGACACATTCGGGAACAAGCTTTAGCAGAGTATCAGAGAAAAGAGGCAGAGATGGTTGAGCTCAGAGTGGACAGGCCAGGCACGACCAGAGCTCCAAAAGCACACAAGCATTGCTTTCACAACATACCTTTTTGCTTGAAATCAGAGCACTGGGGAAAGGAGAGTGACAACACAAATCACATTTTGATTCAATGTCAGTTTTTCATTTCCTATATAATTTGGAAAAACTTCCTGGTCAATAAATTGTGCAGTTTTGTGTTATTCCTGTGTTCATGCAGGCATCTCTCTGTAGAGGCCATGCTGAACTTTGCTTTGCAGATTAAGACATAGAATATTGTGACTTTTCTTCTGTCAAAACAAGAGAGAAAACAGTCTTTTAAACAGCACTGTCATTTTCTGAGGACAGAAGACAATTCTAGGTCAGGGATTTTATCCTCTGGTTCTCTGACCTTGCAAGGAGTCTGTGGCATTGACTGACAAAAGCCAGCCTGCTGGCCAGAGAGCTGCATCCACTAAGTGGGTCTGCAGAGACTCAGGAAAATAAGGAGAGGTTATAAAGTGTGAAGGCTGGCCTCTGGTAGTCAACTGTTGTCTCACATGGAAATCAGGCAGAAATAAGTATGTGTCAAACCAGTCACTCCAATGCTCATCTCCTTGTTCCACACCAGGCTCTGAATACATGTTTTTGTACCATCTTCCAGTCACTTCATTCTCTGAAATGATGTAACACAACAGTTCATTACTCTCAGCTCTTCTACCGGAAGATTAAAATAGAAGCACCTCAAATTATGCTTCTGATAAAATCCAGTAGGTGCTTTCTTTCGCTACCCAGCTTGCCAGGAGTTAGCTTGTGCTTCCTGGCAGTCACTTGAAAAGTGATGTTAAAAAGTCAGATGTGTCTCAAAGTTTCTGAAAACCATTTTTCAGCCTGGATTTCTTCCTTAACTGCCATAGTTCTGCTGCCATTTGACAAGGGCACTCTCCCTTTACAGTATAAAGATACATCTCATATGGCCCAGCTACTGCTCAGGTCCTGTGTTTTTATTTCAACTTTGGTTTACAAGGAATGGAAATCGTAGTTCTCAGTTCAAAGGCACACCAGGATGCTTTTAACACTTAGCAAACAACTCTCCAGCCTCAAAACACACGGGTTTGGGCCTTGATGTTGAAAGAGATTGCAATAATATTTGTATTATAGTTCTGTGATTCCTTGTATTTTCTTTTTGGTTTTTATAACATATGAGTATACTCTACACTGGAGACCAGTATCCCACATGCTGAAGAACTGAAGTACTCTTCACTCTTTCACAACTACTCAAACTAAAAACATGCAGAAACATAACAAAAAAACATTTCTATTTCTAAATATGTGTTACAAACCCCATGGGTTTCTAAGTATATAAGTTCTCTGTGTGTACATACACATATATATGCATGTATATACACATACACGTTCAGGGAAGAAGGTTTTTCTTTGCTTCTTGAGATTACAGACTGAAAGAATTATGCAAACAGCTGTTCAGCAGAACTGACTTACTAATGAGTCATATCTGCCACCCTTTCTAAGACAAAAGCTGGCATTCAGATGCAATCAGGCTAAGCTAAGTTCTAGGTCCTATAAAACTCATCTGAAGGAAATGCAATCTTTACGGGTCTCAACACCAGAAGCAGCAAAAAAAGTTTGAGACCAATCTGCTTGAACAAAGAAGTGACAAGGGCAATTAGAATTTATTTGTTATTCTCCCCCCAAATAATGCTCATGAAGGATAAAAACCACTTTACAAAAATCCTTTTGGTTTAACTAATATGTAGAAAATGACTACGGAAAAAGGAGCTGTTCTGTCCCTGGAGGAAATGCTCCCAGATAAGAGAAAGTTTGGCAAAAAAAAATCCCTCCTTCCAGGAACTGAGTACAGAACCAGAAGAGGGAGAACAGCAGGAACCTGAGCAAGTAGTACACAGAACCCAGGGGCTTCTGTCACCCATCCAGACCCAACCACATCAAGTGGGTGTCTGTGGTGAGGAAAGGTCTGGGTAAGGGTGTGATCAAAGGTCTTTCACAGAGATCTTTCATTTAATAAATATTTCTCTGATCTGGGGATTCAGGTAGAACTGGGGGGGGGAGGAAGGAGATGACTGCATTCAAACATTTATTTCCGAGCAGAGTGAAACAGAAAGGAGACACAGACACAGCAAGAGGAAAAGAGACACGTGATGCTGCTGTGCGAGTTCGGACTGCCAGGACACCTGGAGTTAAGAGTACATAAGCCAGGTGCTCTGATGGGCAGACACCATACTAAGGACAGACACATGCACAGGCCAACAACTCAAACTACAGGTCCTGTGCCTCGTGTTTTAACTGCTTTGAAAGTCCTTCGTTTCTTTTTTCATTGCCTTGAAAACACCACCAACAGGCAGCTCTGCTGCTCGTATCTGCAGTTTGTCATAAGCTTCATGACTGAAATGCAGATGGCACATTAAAAAAACTGATGCAATGGTATTTTGGATCTTCAGATAAATAAATAAAATATACTGCAGCCTCAATTTCTTCTATGCTGGCCTATCAATCTTTTCAAGGCTTTAAGTTTTACAAAGCATAAGCGATGCTTCCAGGCTAGGATCCTGACATGTGATGGTTCCTGTTTTCTTTTGAGAGTCTGGAAGGAATGCAAAAGGAGAGACTAAGAATATTTAGGGTTTAAACTTGTACATTCAAACTACCTCAGAAAGTTCCTGCTTAGAGGACCTGTAAGCTACAGCTCACAGGACTGAAAATGTCTACAAACATTGTGATTCAAAGAATTAATAACATTTTATTTGAACTTAATAGGTTTAGTTAATAAATTTTAATCTTGTCTAAATAAATTTTGGGTTTGTCTGAAAACAAGGACGTTGCATCTGTGTTTTCCCATCTACTTTATTTTACCAGTTTTTTACATAATTTAGGCTTCAAGGAGCTTATCTCATTGAAATCAAACAATATATTCCTGAAAAATTATTTTTTTCCACAATAATTTTCTTGGGGCTACAATGCAAGATGTGAAGAAGCCTGTGAAAGAGACAAAATCATCTACTGGTAGAGGTGCAACTTAACATAGCTACCTACCTTCAACTATAAAAATGAAGCTGCAGCAAATACATCCTTTAAAATATTTTTACAAGAAATTAGTCACATAAGAAGCCATGATGACTTCCTGGTGATGCCAGTTTGAAGAAAGAAACACTGCGCCCATGTCATTCATAATTATGTCAGGCTTCCCTCAAGAGAGAGATAAAGAAGAAAAAAAAGCATTTGTCCTCAAGGGAGATTAAAAAAAAAAAAAAATCCCCATTTTGGTCTCATTCATGATCTGAGAAATGAATGGAAAGAAAAGGGGAAATGCAGCTGACACAAATGTGAGATGAAAACAGGAATGGCACATAACTGTGGACCCCTGCACAGAGAGCTGTTCTCCCCACGTTAGCCACAAGCCCACACAGAACTCAAGAAGACCAACTTTTGGGATCCAAGTGAATTCAGCTAATCCTGGTGGCTCGTTAATTATTTCTGTTTATTTTAAATGCAAGCACGTTTTTGTGGGCATTCAGTTTTCAGAAGAAGCCACATATGATGAAAGGGGCTGGATTTAAAACCCTACAGGAGTATTACTGCTGAGACAGCTTGGTGCAGCACCCTGAAAACTTGTTCAGATTTCAAAATGAAAGCTATATAAGACAGGAATTACCACACACAGCACTTGGAACACATTAAAAGATTGTGCTGTTTAGTACAATAGTATTTTTTCACTTGTTAGCGTTTCAGAATAAATATATTTGAAGGATCTTTCTGCTAAAGGAATAGAAAATTAACTATGTTCTATTATTAACTTATGTTCCATTGTACCTTTACTTGAAAACTCTTTATTAATTTTCAGAATTAACTCACTAAGATAACTATAATAATTCACACCAGCTAGCTGGGATATTCTAGATATTTAAGATAATATAACTGAAATTTTTCTTATTTTCCATTTTTGAATGCAAAGCAATGCATTAAAAACTAGCTTGGGTACTAAAAGGAATTTTTTTTTCCATTTTGGTTTTAAAAGGTTAACATAAACAAATAACTGCGGAGCAATATATAATTAGGTGGTATTTACATAAAAAGCTCTTCTTTTTTTTTTTTTTTTAATCAGATTTCTCTTTGGCAGGGAGACAAACCATTGCTTCTCATTGCCAATACATCCCATAACACAAAATATTGGCTGCATCCTGGTGTCCTAGGAACAACATGAGTTCTGGGCAAGGAGAAAGCTAATTCACTGGTTTTTCACACACCTTATTTCCTCCATAGGATATTCAAGATCCTATAGAGGGAATGAGGTGTATGAAACAACAGTAATGACAATTTTATGATGTTGCTGAATATCAAATTCAGTCAGGCTCACCTGCTCCCAGAGACTACCCCAGGAGATGTCAGGAAGGAAGACACAAGCATCTCGTGGCTGCACAGCACTGCATGAGGACATGAGTGGCCCCTGAACATCAGCAGTGTAACCCAAGGTCTCTTTACATTTGTTACCATGCACAGGTCTATAAATATAGCAGGAATTTTTTCTAGGTTCCTGGCAATACATTTTGTTCATCTGAGTTTGAAAGATGTCTCTAACATTTTAAATGTTTAGTGGTAAGCTTGCTGCAGGAAGTAGTCAACAAACTAAAAGAAAATAAGAAGTAGATTGAAATAATTAGATACAAGAGCTCCAGTTAGAGAATTATTTCATTCTTTAATGCTCATTGTTATTTGTGCATGTAGCTGGATTACTCCCAGGTTTCTATCAGCTTCTACCAACAAAAAGCTCAGTGGAGAGGGAAAAATTGTTGGACACAAGACATAAAAAATCCTTAGTATAAAAGAAGATGAGGTTTATATGTTTTGTCACATATACATTACATCTACACAGTCTGAACTATGTTTACTCTTTTATTCTGTCACCTGACAGTTACTTTGCGTTGCATGGCAGGGCCAAGTTGAGAGCAGGCACAGACAGAGAAACCAAAACATCATTTGTGATGAATTGTAGTGTGTTCTTCTTCCAAAAGAAGAAACAGTAGGAAAGAATCTGGCCACGTTTCTTTCTCCAGCTTTATAATATATTAGATATCACACATAACCTTTACCATACCAAGGCTTTCTCATCTGTTAATAAGTGAGATCCTTGCAAGACCTTCCAACTGAAACTTTTAAAAAGTGAAGTTTAACATCAGACCATACACAGCTTGCTACTCTGTTGTATTCTCATTACTCACCCAGGTAGTGTTTGTACTTTCACAAGCCTCCCTCCTGGGATATTTCTCTAGTTGTAAATTTAGATATACCACCACTGAGTGCTGTGCACTGCCCACCTCAGCACCACTGGGGACAGCATCCAGTGATCCACTTAACGCTGTTGTTAATGCTGGCTTCAGGCTACAGCAAAAGGAGCTGAAATTGCCTGGAAAAACTGGTCTCTTGGGTGCATAAATATGCTCTGCACGACTTCTGCACATTTTTAATATGCTACTAAATAGAAGTGCTCACAAAATATCAAAGGAATTATGTACCTGGATATACCTCCCAGGGTCCTGCCTTGCTGTGGTTCATTGCAGGTATATTCTGCTACAGTGAGGCAACAAGCAACTGAAGTGCTTTAGACTGAAAGAGATTTGCAACACTGGACCAGCAAAGTCAGAGACAGAGGAGGTCATGAAGACCATGTCCTTCTTTTGTCAGCACGGGAGCAACACTGCTGGACTGGGCTGAAAAGTTATGAGGAAAACACAGGTCCTTTTTCTGAGGCAGCTGAATCTACCTCAGTGCCATCATCAGAGCACTCTATTTCATTAACTTTGCACATTTTCTAGGCTGCATAGCAGCTCTCTGTTGCCCCATATTTTTCATCTATATAAAATATATGATGTCTATAAAAGTCTAATTCTCACCTAGTGCACTCAGAGGAGCCACACGATCAATGTGACAATACAAAGTTTCAGGAACTCAAAACCCAGGGAATAAACCTGAAAAGTTGGCAACAGTATATGTTGTTGTTTTGGGGTTTTGGGGACTGGTGAGAGAAAATAAGGGTGGAGAAGACAGGAATGGGAAAATCCTTATCCTGTGTGTATTTATTGAAACACACAACACTGTTTTAAACATCTTTGTGACAAAAGGAAGATTTCAGCCAAGGTGCTGGAAACTCCATGACTCCTGGGTGCTGGCAAACTGGACTGTCTTTCCACTTGTACTTTTTTATAGCTGAATTTGTACTCTCCAAGTAGTGTCTCTAACATGCTCACCTGAAAAACCTACCATATATTGCACTGCCAGTGGACAGTCTTGGGACAGTCAAGCCTGCTTCAGAATAAGGATTAAATTGCAGAGTAAAAGTTTGTGAAGATTGAAAAAGCCTGGCATGACAAGCACCTTGAGCAATGACTAGCAGGAAAGAGCCAAAACAGTTTCTGGATTCACAGAATACTAAGTTCAAAAAGAAAAGTTGTGATGAATTTCATTATAGTTTGACTCAAGGTAAATACTTGATTAAAGAACACATTGCAGTCCGTAAGCTCTGTAATTTTCTTCACACAAGACTAATCATTCCAGCTCCCTTCTACTTTAGTACATATTAATTTTCAGTTTTATAGCTTTCAGTGAATTCTTAAATAACATTTACTTTTTCCTTGCACACACTATTTATTTTTATTCATACAGACATCCAATGAAAACTGAAGAAACACTGCATTATATTGTAATAGCAGTCAGACATAATCCCAGAGAGACAAAATGTATTTCACTAATCTAGTTTCTGTGACAAAGTAGCAATTGGGGAACAAATATGACCCCACATGTAAGATAGCAGCCTAGACCTGGAAAAGTGAATTTGAGACTCTCTTTTAGCATTGCTGTCCTGTTCTACTTTGGGCAAGCAGAATTTCCCAACCCTTAGACAACATGATATCATTCACTAACACTCTGCATAAAGCAAGGCACCCGAATGGGCTCCCTGTGCCCCAGCTCTCCTCCTATAAAAGGAGTGTAACAGCACATTCCTACCTCCATCTCGTGGTTCTCTTTACAGACAATGAGAAGGGAACATGGGCAAATTAAGTTTTCCATTTAACCCAACAGCAAGCAGAGCAAACTCTTCCCACAATTCTCTCCCATCTGCGTGCTGTGGGAGGCTGTGTCACCTCCCTGTGGTTCACACACCTGTGTTTTTCTGGTCATGGCAAGATCATTAGTGGAGATGGAAGCTAATGCTGGTATGGTTATCTGTGCTCTGATGATTGTACTGAAACTCATTTATTTTACACAGAACATCAAATGGGCGTTGAATGCTGATGAAGTGGTTTTTTATTATCAATCTGTGCTTCTGGGCAGAGAATCATAAATGCTAGAATATCTAAGTACTCCAGAGCAAACTTCAACAGTTTTTGCCCTAAGGTCCATCTCACAGATGATGTAAGATAACACAGCTTCAAAATTTCTTTTTTTATCTTCACAAGTACAGTATCTGACCTAAAAATTTCATAGGAGGATATTTATAGTAGCTACAAGAGTTATTTTTCATCAGAATGTGCTTGTATATTTCTCTGAAAGGTTATCTCACGTTCTGCTGGTCAAACCACTGGAGCACAGTTATTACACAGCATCTAAATCACTATCAGCAGCATCTCCTCGGGCATGCCTGGTCGAGACTTATGGAGACAGGAACTGTCTGACAGGCATTTAAAGGGTAGCAGTTTTGGAACACATTTTAGCAATGAGGCAGGGGAGAAGTCACAAAATACAAGACATTTTCCCAGCTTACCTTTAAAATTCATAAGTAGTGTACCATAAAAATAACTCAGCACATCAGAACTCTATATTTGAAACTGAAAAAAAAACATGTCCATGCTGATGCTCAAGGCAGATCAGTGTAGAGAGGTAAATTCAACTTCTAAACTCCCAGCCATATCTGCTGGCAAAAAACACCTCCAGAAATCTTTGCTGCCCAAGCATCTGGCATGATCCAGAGTTCCTGCTCGCCATGGTCTGGATGTCCAACACCCTCTCCTCCTCTCCCTGTCCCATCTTGGGCTCTGTAGACCCAGACTACTGTAGCCCCATGGCTACTGTTAAGGAAGGAGTCAATCCTTGCCAACTCTTGACTGTTCACTCCAGTTTCCCATTTCATTGTCCCAGGCCCCGAACTGATGTTATTTGGCAGCCCTCTGCTATTCCCTCCAGTGCAACTGGATATTCATAAGAAGATGGGATTTAAGTTGGAAGGGGATTTATAAGGCTCCTGATCTAGTTCTGTGCTACTGCAAATAAATATTTCCTGTGGTTCTGAGGCAGGTGACCTGCAAGGGTAAAGTCATGTTAGTAGGAACACACCAATGTGCATCATTTGTGGATGTACCTTTAAGAAGCAGAGAAAATTGAGATTTAAGATCAAAGTAGGAAGTCCATGGTACTTTCCTGTACTTAAAACAAAATCAATATAAAGAAACATACAGCTGGAAGGAAAGCTAGCTTGATGAAATCACAGTAAATTAGGAGTCCTTTAAGGCAATGGATGGTGTAGCTTCTTCCTCAGAATTAGGCACTTCAAATATTGACAGAACTTGTAAGGCACAATCAATATACCAATTCCTTTGTGAACTATTAATTATATATATTGCTGATGAATAATCATTTAATTAGCATAATGGGAGGCTTCAGTGAAAAGGCCATCTACCAAGCATACCAGACCTAAAAATAGCAATAGCTTTCCAACCATGAGGCTTTGCATGAAAATGCAAATGTTCAACTTCTGGTCTTAACACATGTTACATCGCTTGGCCAATACAGAGCTTTGCTTATAAAGGTTTTGCCCCTTATCACTGCAATACTGCCATACAGAATTTGTTCCTCTAAGGCAAGGCGATGAGGGGTTTGGTATGGATTACCTGAATCAGTTCATCAAGCTCTGTTGCATTCACACAGGAATGCTGAGATACAAACGTCTGCTTCTGAATCACAATGGTGGTTCTCTGGGAGGTCTCGTGAGGCTGCTCCAGGGCTTTAAATACTGTTGCTCCAATTATTAAATACACGACTACCACCAGAAAGATTGTTGAGACTGTCTTCCATTTCATAACATTAATGGCCGAATCGCTTTCCTCCCGTGAAGCGAGCACGGTAGGCTTGGTAGAAAATGATAATCTTGGTTTGGAGTTCTGAGTGGCCGATTTGGGATCCAGCAAGTCAGGTGCCGCCACTGGCAAAAACAGAAAAAGAAAGTTAATGTTTACAGTGCCACTCAGATTTCGTTAACTAAATTTCTTGCCAAGAGATTACATGAATTCTGTTGCTTCCAAATGGAATTCTTAAACTCTAGAATCTTTCTCTTAATGCCATGGTAGCTTACAACAGATCTGTTGCTCTGAATAATATCCATTTTACATGCATATGCACATTTGCAACATTTTCTATGTCTGTCCCCTTATGATATTCAATCATTTCCAAAAGCAGATTTCCACTACACCCTTGCATTTCATTACATTACTCCAAGGTAGTATTTTGCTGCAGAGGTTCTTTACATCTGCTGTTCTCTCAAGCACTGCTAAGCAGCTTTCCAGCTGTGTTCCACCTCAGCGTTACAGAAGTATGAGGAAAATACAAAACCTCCCCTGTCTCACCTATTTTGTCCTATGTTCCAACAAATGCTCCCAGAGAACAGTTGTATGATCACTTCCAAACTCTCCAGACACAGCCATAAAAATAAGACATTGCTCATCATACCGGTCTTAACAGGCTAATTATGTATTGATTACACCTTTCAGAAAACTCTGCTACAACACGTGTGTGCTTACTGGAAGCGCCGTGCATTTGTTAGAGCAGGTATTTCTATTTACAGCTACAGAAACCCATCGGGTTAGGAAAAGAGCAGCTGAGTGTGTTAATCAAGTACTTGGATAACTCATGTGACTACCAGTAACTACACTAAAAAAAAATCCTCCACATCAAGTGCAGGTAAAGGTCTCCTGTGGGAAGATGGCCACAGCGGTGACCACACAAGTTATATTTAAATTGTTTTGAATAACCAGTATGTTTTAAATGGCCAAGACAGCTCTTCCAGCCGCTGGTGGGAAAGCTCAGATCTACATCTAGAGGAAAGTCTCCCACAGGACGGCGGAGATGGGATGCATCCCTGCAGGGAAGGCGGTGGTACTTGACAGAGTCACCGCCTGGGAGCCCGCCGGGCTCCGGCACACACCGCGGCTCCGGGAGAAGGGGTCGGGAGGAGAGTGGCAGCCCCAGACCGGGCCGAGCGAGGACCCGGGGCACCCCTCACAGCCCGCGGGGTGGGCGCCAGGCGCTCCACGCGCGTAGCGGTCACGCCTCCCACTGCTCCGGCCCCCTCCCCACGGGCACCCGGGGGTCGGGTACAGCCCCCCGTCCCGCACCTTGGCGGGGGGAGCCCCTTTCCCGCCGCCTCCTTCTCTCCCGTGGCGGCCCCCGAGCCCCTCCGAGCCGCCAGGGCCGGTGCCGGGGAGCGCCCCCCGGGCGGCCGGGGCCGCCGAGCCCTCCCGGAGCAGCGCCGACCGCCGCGGCCGCCGGCGGCGAACAAAGGAGCGGGCACCGGGCACCGCCGCTCCGCCGCCGGCCCCGCCGCCCCCTCCCCGCGGCCGGTGAGATGCGCCGGGGGCCGCCCGCCGCCCCCGCGGGGTGCAGCCCCGGTAGCCCCCGGGAAGCTGCCGCCAGCTGGGATGCTCCGCCGCGGGGAGCGGCGCGGGGGCGAGGCGGCCGGCGGCGGAGCCGGGGCGCGGCGCGAGCGGGGCCGGGAAGGGAAGGGAAAGGAGCCAGGCAAGGTACAAAGGAGCCCCGGGCCGCCGCGGGGAGCATCCCGGGGTCCGGTGCGGGGGAAGCAGGGGCGCATGCAGCATCCGCAGGGCTGGGAGCGGGGAGGCACGCCATTGTGCTCGTACTCACTTCTTATTTACCGACCCGGTGCCCTCTCCTCGCTCCACGGGCAGGCATTTTTTCAATGCTTGGGTAGATACAGTTAGAGCAAATTTTTAAAAAAAAATAAAAATTTAAAAAAAAAAAAAAAAAGGAAAAGAAAAGAAAGGCGGGAGCAGACCGAGAGGAAGAGGCTGATGGATGGGTCTGGAGGAGAGGGAGCGGCAGGGGCGGGCGGGCTGGCAACGCGGATCCCGCCGTCTCCCCCCGGCCCCGGGTAGTGCGAGGTGCCTCACGTCGCGCATCGCGCATCGCACATCGCGGCGCTCCCGTGTGTGTGAGTGCGTGCGAGTGTGTCCGTGTGTGTGTGAGTGCCTGTGTGTGCGTGTCCGTGTCCGTGCGCGCTCCGGTGCGCGGGGCGTGCGGAGCAGCCCGAGCCCGGCGGTGCCTTTTGTGGGGCGGCGAGCAGCCGCACCGCTGCTCGCCCCCCCCGCCCCTCCGCGCCCCCTTCCGCGCCCCCCGCCGGTGGGGGTGGGCAGCCGCTCCGCGCCGTTCCCGGCCCGCCGGGGGTGCGCGCCCCTCCGCGCAGGCTGCCCAGCTGGGCGGCTGGCAGAAGCTGCACGGGGGCCGGGGGAAGATGAAAGGGGAGCCGGGGGGAGGCAGAGCGGTACCTGCGGAGACCAAGGTCTCGCCTGGAAATAAGCGAGGAGGGAGAGAGGGAGGAGAAGGCACTGGCCAACCCCGCCGGCGAGGCTGGACCTGCCGGCGGTCCCCGCTCCAGCTCCACAGCCGGCCGCCTCGCCAGAGCCTCCCCGTGAACTTTTGAACTGTCCGAAATGCCACCGAATTAGCAGGAGAGAGGGGACAAGCGGGGACACCTCGGCCCTCGCCGGGGAGCCGCGCGGGGCTGAAGGGCCAGGCGGTTCCGTCCTTCCCGGCTCGGCCTGATTTTAACCCGGTGCTTGGCAGCCTGGTGTGCTGCTGCAAGGAGTTAACTAGGTGGGATCTAGGAGTCAGGGATGGTAGCTGCTCTCCTATCGCACGCACCGCCTGCGCACCGCCTTCTTCCATTTCAGTCTGATAGATACATCAGAAATGCTGCTTCAACTGTGCTTTCTGCCACTAAAAAGCCTGAAATTATCCTTGCTGTCTTTGCCGCGGGCTAACTCCCCTTTACTGGTCATCTGTCACCTGTGACACTATTCATGGGTCAGCTGTTTACTCTGAGGTCTACACTCGCCTAGAAGACAAATCCTAGAAGAGAATTTACCAAGAGAAACCAAAAACTGCTCCCTCAACCACTCTAAAAAGTCTAAAAAATTACTCACCATAACAAATGGGTATAAGTCTCAAACATTTAAAGCCAGAGGCTGTATCCATAAAATGGCCAAAGGCAGTCATACATCGGGTGTTTAATGGGCTATAATCCTACTTAAATCAGCAGCACCATCAGCAAACACTTTAGAAGTCACTTATTTTAACGCTTCTCCATATCAGTGTGACATAATACAAATGAGTGTAATATCGAGTTACTTAGGACTCCAATTTCAGCAACATCAATCATACCACTCTCCCCCAGTGCATCCACAAGTCTCCACAAGATGCAGCACAGGGCAGGAAGCTGCCTCTGCTATTTCAGAGCGAGCTGTAGCTCATTGCTGCCCATCCCTGGGAATCAGCAGAGCCCTTGTCAAGTAACGGCAGCCACTGGGCCCAGTCCAACAACCCCTTGCAAGCAGATCTTCAGTCACAAGGTTGGCTTCATTAACACAGTCCCAATCATCAAACACAAGAGAAACTGCTTCTGACTACTGATACTCCCTCACTCAAGGAATTCTCGAAGATGAAAGATTTTCACACCTGAATCTTTTTGACACAAAATAACCCCTCCCAAAACATCATCTTTCGCCCTTTCTCTCCAGCAGATTTCTTAATCATTTAGCCTATGTAAGCACTTCCTGTTCCTATCTTGTGGAAAAGAATCAGTTCACAGGATTTCTTTGAACATCCTATGGGAAAACAGGCGTGAACATTTTCCTCCATGCTGACCTGTGTTGCTATAAAATACTGTGGAAAATAGTACTACATGCCTTTCTTTAGAAATCTAAATATTTGGAATGAGATTTTGTTTATCCTTGAGTGAAGGAATTATTAAAAGCTTAAAAAGGGTCATACTTATTGCCTACAAATTGAAATCTATAGGAAGCCTTCCAATAGCTTCAGGAGGGTTTGGAGCAGGCCTTAAATTTAGGGATTCCACCCAATGGGAAGAAACCATTTTGAGATCCACTCCAGGAATGACTGTGTTGGTGCCTTAACCTTAAGAGCTGAAGAGCTGTCTCTGTGAAAGTAGTTATTTCCATTAATTACCTAGTAAAGATCTCCACTGTCTACTTTCAGTTTGCTGATATTTTCTACCTATTGTGATCCCAAATGCAGTCCTCAACTGGAGCTTACCACTTACTTAGAGTGGACTTGAGCTCTGCACTCTCATTTCTACCTGGGATATAAACACTACACATACAGAAGTGATAGACACCTTCAAATCCAGTAATTCTTTTTGTAGTCTACAATAAAAGCTACTGTGTACAGCAGCTCCTGTTTTCTGGAGGCCTTATACAGCACCAGCCTTTACTCCATGGAGTCATGTTCACCAATTTTTTTTTATTTTTTTTTTTTGCAATGTACACCACACATTGCTTGAATATTTTGTGTGACCATTTTGCCCTCAAATTTGGAACTGACATTCGACCAGCTTGACGCATCAAGCCTGAGCTTTACTAAACACACACTCTTAAATGCAGCCCTGGCAAAACTTCCTGCTAACCAACACAGAAAAAATTAAGCAGTAAAAGGGGCTACAACATGGAGTTCCAGCCTTGCAAGCAAATGGGTTTGCTACTGAGCCAAGGAGATTTATCTGAACAAACTGGAAAAAAAAATGTTTTTAAGATTAAGTATAAGCATGCTTGTGTATTTCACGCTAACATGAGGAAAAACTCACAAAGTACGGGACTGTCAAATGCTGTCTAAAAATGTATTGGCATGAGTTTGGGATGACCACAATACTCACAGACGGTGGCTGCTGGAAGCTGCTCAACTCTTTGAAATATTAAAAGTAGGCTCAGCCAAGAGAGACAGGCATGCAGCATGCAGAGGAAGTCAAAGTTGCATGATAAACATAGCAATCTCATATTCATGGAAATAACAGCTGCAGATGATCTAAACGTAGCTTTGATAGGACAGGAGGTCACTTGTAAGGAAACAGTTATTCCAGAGAAATATTACCCTATAAAGACCCATTTAAAAGTCTCATGTAAAAAGTACTCTTACCTGTCACTAGCACTTTCTTTTCCTCTTCCTACTTAAGGAGCCATCCCCTCCCTGGGAGGTGATGAAGAACACTTGCTTTGTGCCCAGAGCAAGAGGCTTCTGCCAAGCCCCTGGCTTTGGGAGCAGTAAATGCTCTTCTGCTTTAACCAGCTGTGTCATGGGAGGCACCACTGGTTCCAGCCTTCTTCAATCTTATTTAGTTACCAAGAATTTGTACAATCCCAAGGGACTGTTATGACAAGGGTTCCAGTGAGAGCATTTGCCTCACTGACTTCAACAGCAGCTTATTAATGTGGGCACCTGTTTAATTGGCCACAGGGGACCTGTGCCTTTGATCAAACAGTGCATAGCTGTAGGCTTTGGGACCTGCTGAGCAGAGCATCCTCTCCTCTTCCTCATCACATGATAGCAGGAAAGCCTCTCTTCAATATTTGGCCAAACCATACACCCCGTTAAAGTCAAGGATAAACCTCTGCTACTGCTAAGTTTTATTACCAGAAAGCATTGCAGAAACACTACTGGACTTACATAGTAAGTTAATTTTAAGGCTCCTTTTACTTATTCAGCAGGAGTTACAAATGACTTGTCTCTTGACTTCTTTGGAACCATTAAAAGATCTCTGCCAGTTCTTTATGGATAATTATGACATTAAGGCCATGCCATGTCACTGTATTTCACCATTAAACCATTAGTTGTATCCCGCTATGGGAATTTAAACTAAACGAGGAACTAATGGCACACAGCCTGCTTCTCTTTGGAGCAAACAAGAAAGCAGACCATGTTCTTCACAAGCAGTAGGGATGCCAGACTGCTCCAAGTGACTGTGCTGAAAACACACCCTCCCAGTACTAGGGAGAAGGCAATAGGCAGGAGACACTCGCAACTGAGTGATACTCAGCCCTCCTCTGCCTCTGGAAATGGTAAAGCCCTAAAACAGTCCCATTGAAAAATACATGATCTGTTCTAATTCACAGTTTGAAAAGAATTAGGCATACGCGGGGGAACTAGAATATGTACTGCAGAATCACAGAATCATAGAATGTTAAGGGTTGGCAGCGACCCTAAAGACCATCTGGTTCCAACCCACCTGCCATGAGCAGGGACACCTCCTACTAGACCAGGTTGCTCAAAGCTGTATCCAACCTGGCCTTGAACAGCTCCAGCTTTGGGGCATCCACAACCTCTCTGGGCCACCTGTTCCAGTGCCTCACCACGCCCACAGTAAAGAATTTCTTCCTAATATCTAAATTAAATTTACCCTCTTTCCAAATTATATCAATTTCCTCTTGTTCTATCATGACAGTTCCTGACAAAAAGTCCCTCTCCAGATTCCCTGTAGGTCCCCTTCAGATACTGGAAGATTGCTATGAGTTCTCCACGCAGCCTTCTCTTCCCTGAGCTGAACAGCCCCAACTTTTTCAGCCTGTCTTTGTAGGGGAGGTGCTCCAGTCCTCTTATCAACTTCATAACCTCCTCTGGACTTGCTCCAACAGCTCCATGTCATTTTTGGGTTGGGATCCCCAGATCTGGATGCAGCACTGCAGGTGGGGACTCACCAGAGCAGAGCAGAGGGGGAGAACCAGCTCCCTTGACCTGCTGGACCTGTTCCTTTGCACGCAGCCCAGGATTTGGTTGGCTTTTTGGGCTGTGAGTGCACACTGCCAGCTCATGTTGAGTGACACCTCCCAAGCTTGCCAGGGTCCCTCTGGATGGCATCCCTTCCCTCCAGCATATCGACTGCACCACAAAATATTAATGAGTTCTATCTCCCTAGCATGAGTGTCTGTCCTACGGTGTGACAAATTATTTATTAAGCAGAAAAGCCATTGTTTCTCACCTCATCAATTACTAGAAAAAATGTTTACATGTGCTCATCTATTTTCATACAGCTCAGTTTTCAGTCTTAATTAGGTTCTAATTCTTTCCATTGCTAGTAAGCCTTATCTATTTATCCACTTGCAGCAAGAGGGAAGTTGTTTTAGAACCCATAAAGTATTCACTGTTGTAATTAATATTGTGAGTGTGTATTTTTCTTTACTGACTTGCAGATCTCCCGGTGGATTTCCTCCCTGCCTGTGTCGTGTTACCGGACCTAATGGGATTTATTTATCACATGTTCTGCCACTGTTTTTTCATATTTGTTTCCACAAATCTATTATGCTTGGACAGCTTCAGAACCAATGATTATAACTAAGTTTCAGTGCCATTCTCATCAGTGATAAATGTGAATTGCCATATGTCACCATTATTATGGATTATTTATGCACAGAAAAAACTTACTAGTACTTTGAATTACTGATCTCCTTGAGGGACAGCTAGTAGTGCTTTGGGATGATTACAAAATGCTTTTCTGTAGTCACCAAAATGTTCTACAAAATTGCTGGTTTGTAATTTGTTTTCCATTTTTGCCATTGTGGTCTCTTCATAACAAGAGGCTGACAATGGGAATATATAGATTTCATATCTGTCTGTCCACACCCAATAGTACCAATCATGCAACTGATTTTCATGGTGGTACTGGATGATTTATGAGAGGGAAACATAATCTCTGTATTGTCTTTGCAGACTGGAAAAGAGCAGGGAGTATTTTGAAAGAAAAAAACATACATATGACTGCACACCTCAGGCCTGATGAGAATGGCTGAAGTTTGTGTTGACTCTAAAGGGAGTTTTCTTTGAGTCTGTAAGCTTACTTTTAAACCATGTCTTGAGGAGCTGAGGACTTTTTGTATTTGTAAGGTACTAAATCCACATTTTAGGAAACTCTGGAATTAGTGAAACAGACCTATGACATGACAATCTGTAAATAAAATAAAATACAGACAGAGGACACTGGAAATCACCTAAAATAGCATTAGTGATTTCTTTTAGAGTAATCCACAAATAAGATTTGGCAGAAATAAAACAAACTGGACAAAGAGAAAACAAGAGAAAATAGCCCTGGCAATACTAAATAAGTATCATGCAGGGATAATGAAAGGACTTGCTAGCAGAAATAAAGAATACAAATGAGGCGATGGAAAAGGAGAACATTAAGTATCATCTATGTTTTAAAACCACCAGACTCTACTCTACCTGGCTTTAGCCATAAAAGTGTAATGAAATCTATGAATTATTTTCAAATATGCACAAGAGACTGTTTTCTGGCAAACTCTGTGTTCAGCTACATAGATGTATGTCTGGAAATGATGTTACAGATTTTTTTAGAGAAAGATAGCTTTTGGTAGTTTTTTAATTTTTTTTTTTTTTTTACTCAGTAGCTTGTTCTAAAGCTTGTTCTTTCTGCTGTGATAAAGATGCCACTAACAACATGCAGGCAGAAAGCTGGGTGAGCAGAGCCCATGTTACATAAGGTGCTTGGGCAGCAAGAAACATAAATTCCTGCTGTTCGGATGCATCATGCATTGGCATTGCTCAGCACTTCCATCCTTGAAGGCACTTCCTTCTATTTTCTTTAAAGTGTAATCTTGAAATTCAGGGCTTGGTGATTTAATCTTTGACTGGTAGTTATGGACTGTGTTGGCACGAGAACAGGCTACAGGTTCATACTCATCTTTTCAGCTTTAAAGTGGCTTCTAATCTATATACTCCTGCCAGAAGAAAGGTCTTTCTGTTGTGTCCTGCCACTGATGTCAAGCATGCAAGAAAACTCAGCCATGGGCTTGTACAGTTTTATGTTTTATTTTCTGTTGGTAGTGGGAACATTAAAAGCTGGGCTCTGGCTCCAATGAAAATATAGGTAGAAAATACAGGGCTGGCCCATATTTTCATCTTTGCACAGCAAATATAAATATACCCCAGATGTAATACCCCAGGCACCAAAGAGAACCAGATGCGCTTAGGGCTGGGACTGGTGAGAAAGTTATTTTGTATGATCCCTTCCCATAAAACAGCTAAAATTAATATTATGAAATTTCCATTACATTTTAGCAGCCTGGACATAAAAGCTGTTCTATTTCTAAAATTCTCAAAAGATTAATATTTTTCTAATCATTTTCCCAAAACAATTAATTGCCCCATCACATAAATGGGCAAATAAAATTGTAAAAAAAACATTATGTTAGTGTAAAAGGTACTCTTGGATAAAAATAATTATTTTTCTAAATTATTTATATTGGCAACAAATACAGCATAAGTGACCCCCTATAACAATTTTTGTAAACTTTCTGTGATTTTGTGAGTGTGTGTGTGTTAAAGGGGAGTACACCAAATTAATGAGCATGATTGCCAGGAAAAATTTAATAGAAAAGCCATAAAGAAACCAATTCCTGAAATTATTCCTTTCCTAGCTTTTCATGTTCTCTCTCATAACAACTTCGGATATTAAGGGGATTATGACTCAAAAAATTTACCTAAGGCTTTATCCAGTAAGAGTATCTCAGTGAAAGAAATACAACAAAAGCAGTGAGCAAAGAAGCCTCAGGCTGAATATTTGCACCAGATTCTTGTGGACTTATTGGCAATTTCTTTATTTTAGAGGGAAGCTCTGGTGATTTTACTAACTCATAAAAATTGCCTGGAATATTTTGGAAAGTCAGCCCTAATCACAATATTATAACTAGTAAAGTAGATTTGTGGGGGAAAAAAACCCCATCCCTTATTCCTAACTTACAGGGTCACAGGGAGTGGGGTCCTTCCTCCAGCCAGCAAATCCACAAAAATACATGTAATCCAGATGTGAAGGATTTTGGATATCCTGGATATATCTGCTGTACATCAGAGCAGAACCCCACACAAGGAGCTGTGTGGGAATTCAGAGCAAGCTGCTGTATGCCAAGGATTGTGCAGCATAAAACACAAAAGTATTGCCAGCTTCCAAAGGCAGGGCAGGTGTGGCCTTCCCAGCAGCACACTCAAACTGAGAACCCTGATCCCTCAGCATGGCAAACTGGCTTAATTATGGTACTCCCACTGCATGTATGTGTTGCCTTCAGCTCTGGAGTTACCCTTTTTGTCAGCTCCTTTGGGGGCTTTTATATCACTTTGCAGGTGAGAGGCATAACATCCGACCTGGACAGAGATGTCTAGAAGCAAAACAGTGATCCCAAAATAAAGAAATTTATTTTAATTTCTGTGGGGCTCAGTTTTCACCACTGGTGTTCTTGAACAAGCTTTCTGCTTCTGGACACGAACATGCTTCCTACCATTCTGCTCAAAATTATGCCCAATTCTTATGCCCAATTGATCCAGAAAATAGCCCTTCATTTGGCCTTTTTGGAAGGCTAGCAGGACAAACTTTATGCAAACAGTAGATATGCTTTCTTTTAAAACACAAATAAAAGAAAAACCTCCAGATTTTACATAATATTGCAATGATTGCAAGACTCTCTCAGAATAAGCAAAAAGGACTCTAATTATTTCTTCTGCATAAAGGCACTTAAATCCACATCTTTAATCTTCCTGGAGAGAGCCTATCACTCCAGTGTTCAAGTAAGCCCAGTTCAAGCAAGCCACACTTAAGAGATCACTGATCCTAACACATTACTGGACTCCAGTGCACTGCCCTGTAATTTTATCTGATCTCTGAGAAATATTACAGAGCTGTATTTGTTGTTCTCACTTACATATTTGTGCACGAGAAGTTTTACACTTGAGTGTTATAAATAGTAATATACTCACGTGGGTGCTCAGCAAGTTTCATCTCCCTTGCCATCCACAGAAAGAATTTTACTGGAAACAGGTAAATGACCTGTTTACCCCCAGAGCAAGTACTGAGCTTGTCAGGCTGTTTTGCCTTCCTATTGCATAAAGGGTTTCTTCAGAGTCAATTAGCTGCTGACTTCCAGCTGAGCTACAGTGTCACAGAAGGGCACTCCAAAGGCATCTTTATAGAGCCTGTATCAGGCTCCATCTATCAGGATGGAAGAGAACTGGGTCCCAGGACTAGAGGGCTGTGGTAAGTATTTGGAAAATTATTTTGGCTTAAGTCTGTACTAGCTACATGGGAAAGACAAACCACTTTGAAGCTTAGTTAAAATAACAGATACCTACAACACATTTTATTGTTTCATTTCTCATACCTCTCTCCAGAAATACTCACTGATAATTTTTTAAATAACATTTTAGCACAATAAATTAGTTTTCTTTTTGACTGAAAGCTAGATAAAGCAAAGACAGATTTCAGGATGGCTGACAAACCTTAAGCAGCCATGTCCTCAGTATCTGGCAAATCCTTCAGTGTATGTCAGACTATTTGTACAGTCCCAAGCACCCCAAATATCTCCTCTAGCTTATAAGATTCAATCTGCTAACTGGAAAAAAACAGGTTTGAGGTAGGAGGTTAGTCCTGCACTATAAATATTAATCAGAACCTTCCCAGCAGGCATCAGGAATAAGGAGTTGGCATGAAACTTGGGGGACTGCCCTAGGTTTATGACAATCCCATAATCCAGCAGGTATTAAAGTACTCTAATGTAATCCCAGTTCTTCCTACAGGATTAAAAATTCATGAGGTATGAAATGGACAGAGGTAGAAGGAAAGAAAATATTCCTATCTTAGTGATCATGCATTTACTTGGCAGAAGAATTCAGGAGTTCCTGCCCCAAGGACTGTTTATGTATTTTAACCGATGACAGTTTCAGTAAAAAATCCAAGTACAGAAACAAATTACATCTGATAATTTCTACAGATATTTATCACTGATAGTCATTAGCAGTCTTAGTCAGCAAACACTAGGTTGACATCATCTCCTTTCAAATTCTTTACCAAGTTTACTTGTTTGGCATGCAAGAAGGCAAACCATCAAGGATGCTGCAACATGCAGAAAATTCCTGCTAACTCAGTTCAAACAGAGTAATTAACAGAATTAATCAATTTCAATTGAATGAGATCAAAGAAATCTCCTATCAGTTGACTGTTTAGAATAACTCAAGGAAGATTAATTTCTATCCCAGTGTTCTCTTGATCCCAATAGGTTGTTGATGACAGGAGAGTAGAAAGCAAGCTTTTTATCATCAATCTCTTTCGTTATTACTTGCCTACCTGCTGTGTACAAGGATACACACATTCCTCTATTTTTAGACAAGAAAGCAACTTGTCAATAAGTGCTGAACTGCTTGCCATTCAAAATGACCACTTAGGAAAGAATGTAAGCATAGTGGCTGCTGCGTGGAATATTTAACAGGAAGCTATTTATGGAAAAACACAACTTACACTTCAAGTGTCACAGACAGCCATGTTTCCCTCCAAGTAAGTAACATTACAGCTGTATGTAACAATTACTGATATCCTAACAGCAATTCATCCTCAGTATCCCACTTGTACATGCAAGATGTCTGTTTTATCTACATATTTATCGACATATACTGCATTTACACACTAGCTAGAAGCCCTAGTTATTACTTATACAGAATGTACAATGTCAAGCTGGAGGCTGGAGGGTCACCAGCTTGTGAAAGGAATTACATGGTCTAGTTGCCTTCAATGAGGGAGGACAAGGGTAAGTGACCCTGTCTTTCTTCCAGTCCAGATTCACATCTCATCAGTTACTGTATATTGATGCAGCACATTTTATTTACATCACTAAAATCAAATCAGCCATCGTTATCTCTCTCTTATGGTCATTATCACTTGTGATTTCACCTCAGCTCTTCTGAGCTGCGGACTTAATGGACACAGTGATTTCAGAGTCACCATATTCTGCACTGACTCACTGAGCTTTGGTTAAACACATCAGATGCTGTCCAAAGTCAGAGTCTGAGTTTCCTGTGTGAGGAAAGTCAGTCACCCACAAGAGGAACTCACAGTGGTCTTTCAGGAACCGCTAGAAGCTAGGCACTGAGCAACACCAAGGAAAGGAAGTGCACTAAACCCTGTCAAGATCTGGGATTTAAATCTCTCAAGGGAGGAACTGTCCACACTTCAGATTCCAGGTATTGTTTTGGTGGACTTTTTTCAAAGTGCTTAACAAGGACAGAGTGAAAAATGGGAAGAGTCGGAGGAAAACGGGAGAGAACAAAGTCACCACTTAGTGCAAGTCAGTGGTTGAAACATCTACTCAGGAAACAGGAGAGGAGATCTATGCTCACATCTTCTACCTCCTTGTGAACGCTTTAACCAGCAAGCTGTTGGGTGGAGTATTGTTAAGCCCAAAATATTTAGCAAGCTGCTTATGATTTCAGCAATAAAGCATTTTCTATTGACACCCATGTCCGAACAGGCCAAAACTGAACACTTCTATCCCATTTTTATGTGTACCTGATTCAGGCAAATTCCCATCGACTTCAAAGGACTCCTGGAAACTTGGAGCAGTCGGTTCTCACATTCTGTGTGTCAGTGTCTGTACTTACGCTCCCCTGCAAGCCTTGGCACGCCCCAGGGTCCTGCTGCACGGAGCCTTCAGACCAACGCCCGGCTACAGCGTGCTGTGGCTCATGTTCCAGCTGGGCCTGGGCTTCCCTCGCCATGGGAACCGGGTCTGGCAGATGCAGGGATAAGGGGATGGTGCACAGCTGCATCTTGCCCCAGCACAGCAGTGCCGGTCAGCCTGCACCTGCTTCTGAGCACTGGCAAATGGGAAGCACTCAAACATACCATGGCACAGGAGTAGGCTGTCCACTTAAGAAGTGGCCATGGGTGTTCAGCAGAGCACAGCTCCCAGAAAATACTCACTGCAGAAAGGACAAAAGGCAAACACTAACAAAACTGTGCCTTAAAAAAGTACATGCATGCATCTTGGATTTGGATAACGGGGAACTATGATAGAAACCACTTACCCATCATATTTAAAATCAGCGTATGAATCAAGCCAAAACACAGTCACATATTAATTTAGAATGCCAATTATTCAAAGTGAGTTATTAATTTATTCCTTAACATAAATTTTCTCTCTAGTACAGACTACGAAGTTTAGGTAGGTAAGATGTGTGCACTGGCCTCATTACAATAGCATATATATGTTAAACTTTTTGAAGTGGTCTCTATTTCAGTAATTCTTTGAGGTGAAAAAGCACTGTTACATCCATTTTTATCAAAGGGATCTAGAAATCAGTGACTTGAGAACACTAGGAGTTTCCTGTGGACAAGAAATTTTTGACAGGTTGGGGTTTATCTCTTTGTGTACTAAGTGTGCACTGAGAGAACTGGGACATTTTTTTCCTTTGTAATGGACATTTGTTTCTAAAATCTCCAAAACATATAATGGATATCATGATCATGGATAGAAAGTTTCTTTCATCATGCACATGTTTAAATACCTGTGATTTTCATTCTACATGTTCCTCAGTGTTCTTTTACAACAGTAATAAATATTCTAATTTTTTGGGGGGGGTGTGTGTGTGTATGTGACATTTCCCTCTTAATTTTTCTTTTGCTGCCTGCATCTTAATTTAGTTTGGAGTTTTAAAATTTGTTTTTCTTTTTATCTCCAAATGGCTCAGGCCTTCTAGCTTTGCAGTCTTCCTGCAAGGAGAAGCACTGCACATATTTCCAGCTTCTGTCTCCCTCAATAACAAATAAAATTCTGTTTTCAAGAGACTGCCTTGCAATTACATTTAGTTTGTATACAGCTGTTATTGAACTGACTTTGTCACGGTACAACCTGGGCTTTTTTCTTTGTATCCAAATTGATTTAAGGTTTCATATTGATCTGGGTATCAATATCCAGTTTATAAGCAACAATACTATTCATGTTCAAGGGCACATTTCAGTCATCTCAAATATGGCTCTATCTGAGCAATCTCCATGGAAAAATCTTCTTTGCTGTGCAGAATACCTATACTTAATTTCCTTTTAGGTACAGCTTCCCATAGATAGCTTTGTTTCTTGACAAATTAGTAGCTCTATCAAAGGCCAGGCATTGCTTTGTTCCCATTTTGTTTCTGACAAGTGGAAACTTTCACATTACTTCTCATAAATTCACTCCATATGAGAACTGAATTGTTAAAGGGTTTTTTTATTATTTTGTCAGCCTTTTATTTTTTTTTTTACTAAGATTAGTTTGTCAGCCCAATCTTCTGTAGCATCATCTCTTTTCTTTCTAAAACTTGCATTCTCATCCAGAAGTGTTCTCCAGCCTGGAACACTAACAGAGGTGCTTCTAAATGTAAGTCAGAATCTCATACCATGTTTCTCTCTCAATTTTGGTTTCTCTACTGCAGTCTGATCTCAAAATTAGGATCCCATAAACAGCAAAAATCAGATTTTTTTTTTTTAATATTAAATAAATTTCTCTTTTGGGTATTTCACTTGCAATTAATTCTCTCAGAATTTCATTCCTTCAAAGAGTGGGACTCTCTTGATTTTTTTTTTTTTTAGCACAAACTGGTAATTAGACTGCTCTTCTTTAATTGTAGGTTATTAAATTACATCCACTGCCTCTGGCCTGAGGTTAATGGAAAAAGAAGAGTAGCTAGCTTTTGTGCACCTCACTCTTTAGAAACTTTTCTTTCTGAAGGGAAAAAATACTCCTTTAATCTCTCTGCCTGATGAATTTCATGAGAAGCCCAGATGCAATAGCTGTAGTCCTTACCTGCTATTCCAAGTTCTCCATCCCTCACATTTTCCTTTGCTTTTCTGACACCAAATGCGTGTTACTTTCCCTGCTTCTTCTTCAGATACCATAGAGTGCTCTTAGTGGTAATTACTGCAAGTGCCTGAGTGGGATCTTATAACCCTGAAGAATCTTTCTAATGGTTAAGAGGTAAACTAACACGTATGTAGCACGGATGTGTAACACTGGAGCTTGGGAGAAACAGCAGCTGATGCTTCTCTTCTTCCTCTTGGTGTTGATCTCTTCTGGTTCAAAGCAAAACATCACACAGGAAATGTTACACTTCTGCCTTAGACTATTCATGGTCCAATTAGGCTTAAACCCTTGCTTCAGCCTAAGATAAGCTTTATGGCCACAGCTGACAAGAAAGAGATTTTTGTGAGCAGTAAGTCTCCAATAAGTGGATGGGGAGGGTTAGTACCTTATGAATGAAACCCAGAGTGCCAGCCCCTTGAGCAGAAAGCCACCTAACATCACATATTTGTGATACTGATCCTTTCAGATGACCTACAAATAGCACTACCTGTGTGAGCCACTGGGCTCTGGTTCCTGACCCCCATGTTACCATTGTGTGATTACAAAGATGTGCCACATAATAAGCTCGGCCCTTGTAGTCTGATTTTATCAAATTTATTAAATGTTCTGTTAAATCCACACTTTTGTTCATACTGAGTTTTTTGCTAGTAGCAACAGTACATAGGAGGTGAGGTTTGGCCAGCAAGTGCCATCAGAGTGCTGTATGCCAACCCTGGTGAAGTGTCAGTGGGAAAAGTGCACTTAGTTCTAGTCATTGGCGAGCCACAAAAATTAATCCAAAGAGGAACCACAAAGATTTCTAGATGAATCATGTAAAAAGAAACTGGAAGAGCTCAGCTCACTTAGTCTGGCAAAAGGAATGCTGAGAAGACATCTGATTACTGTGTGTAGATCAATCAAAGAGTCTTTTTTGAGCTAAGGAACCATATTGGCAACAAAATCAGAATTTATTCTGTGAATAAATTTTGGCTGGAAATCACAAAAAGCAAGAGAAGACCCAACTTTTGGAGCAATATCTCAATAAGGAGGATGAGAACACAACATTGTAAAATAGAGGGTGGCCAATTTATAAAAAAAATATTTATCTGACACACTGCCTGAAAAAACAGGAGTTTGGTCTCAGAGGCTCAGGGGAAAGACGGTCAAATTTCTTGAACCCATAAATCACATCCTATAATCGTCACAGAGCCACATAGATTTCAGAGAGCTGTGGGGAGAGTAGATAGCTCAGCAAGCCCCAGATCTTTTAGTGTTCCCTGGTGGATTTGGGCTGGATGGCCTCTGTTCCCCAGCAGCATCCAAACCAATGCAGCCCAGTGCCACATGAGTGCTGTAACCCCAGCAAGGGAGTTCATCTGGCATGCAGCTCAAAAAAAAACCCCAAACCCTTCATCCCAAACCCTGCCAGCCACACATGGAGATGTAACATTCTTCCAACCCACAGCTCTCAGGTACCAGTCTGTCTCTTCTGCAGACTGAGAAGAAAAATCATCTGGAAGAATATCTTTTGGAATAAGATTTTTTTTTTTATAAGTACTTGTTCTCTGATCTCCTGTAATTTTAGCAACAGTAGCATTAAGAACTGCAGTGAAGACTGAACATTTTAATGCTAAATTATTATCATCAGGGTTAAATGCTGTACTGATAATTTAAGAAGATTTGAGATTTAAGATGCAGTAACAGTGTCCTGAACTGCATGTTCTACCAAAGCCGAAATACTCACAGCAAGTAAGTGTCAAAGCCAAGGGTATGTGCCATTTATTAATAGAAGATGAAGCTATTGCTGAGTTAAGAAGTAGCCTCAAGTTACTAGTATAATTAAAAACTGTGATTAAATATTAAGATGAATGAAAAAATTTAAATTGTGAGCTGTCAAAGTGCCAAGTAAATAATTTAAAGACAGATTTAAAAAGCAGTGGGAACACCCTTTTTCTGCTCTTGCTACTTCTTCATATTACTAAACCTTTTTTACCCTTTCTAATCAAATCCTCACATTCTTCTCTGATATTTGCATATGGCAGCAAGGTTACTTTCTCCTACAATATATTTCTGTTTATAGTATGTGCTTGTAAACTGCAGAAGAGGTTCTGCTTGTTCCTATGTGAAAAAGAAAAAAAAATATCATTGGGAATAGGAGGACAAGCCTTTCTGGGCAGTCACAGGGAACAAAATAGATGTTTGTAGATAGAGCAAGGAAAATGAATCAGGAAAGTGGGTATGGGCTGACCATGAGTTGTTCGATTATCAAAATGTTTTCTTTTCCGGACTTTTCCATCTCCATTTTCTTGGCTGTTACGAATTATTTTTCTTACTTTGGATAAATACCCTTTTCTTCTTTTATCTAAGGGCATCAGAGGCTGATGCTGATGAAGAAGAAATAAAAAGGAAGGCAATTGATGCCGCTAAACTAAGAAGAAGTGTGTGCACTGACTGCAGGGGTAGTCAGGTGGTCAGAAGATGGGTTACTGCAGTTCAGGGCCCTCACCTGGAACATTGAATAGTAAGAGACAGTTTTACTCTGCTTGATCCAACACCTTAGCTAGCCTGGCAGTATCAAGCAGTTGCACTGTTGTGTCTACAGCAGAGATGAAATGCAGGTTCCCATAGGAAGCTTCAGTTAGCCCAGTGCTTTTCTGTGAGCAAAGTTTTTTTTCTTGAAGAACTGGCTTCTGTCATCAAAGATGTTTTAATTCACCTCAAAAAAATTTCTCACCATCTCCAGCTCATGGTAGCAAAGAATAGAAACAGAGCCCTGTTCCCACTGTGCCAGATGTGCAGTCCTGATGCCTTGTTCTGTCTGCCACCAGCCTGGGTGAGGGCATTGGTCTTTCATGATTGGCAAACATCCCCATGTTCTCTCTTTGCAGAGATGCAAATAGGCACCCATAGCTAAAGTACAGGGTATAATTACATCCATGCAGAAAAACTGTGCATGGCTAAGGCACTCTGAAAGGTTGAATAAACTTAGTAAAAGCAAAGTTCTCATCCCATCATTTTTCCCACAGATCATGGGAAACAGACCTCTGATGCACATTTTAATGTTAGTTTAAGATTAAAAGTACACAGGGCACAGTGGATCAGTAAATACATTTTTGAGAAGCCAAACCAGAGGTTTCCAGACAAATGTCTACCTAGCTGTAGTATTTTGAAAGAATGTTTGAGAGTTCAGTATAGAGAACAGTAGACTTTCCCCCATTCTTAACTCTGAGGACTGCCAAACTGTGCAAGGAATGATCCTCTTCTGAAGAACTGGTGATTTTTTAACCAGAGGTCCAACATAGAGGCTGCTTTAGAGCACACTCTCAAGTCCTGGAGGCATCTACAGTTCTGCCATCACTGTCCCCTCACAGTTCTGTCTGCCTATACCTTTAAATATACTTGAGTTTTTGTGGAGAAGTTGTTCTCCACCCACACCTAAACCCAGGATTTCTGGACAGCTTTTACTAGGAATCCCAAATACTTAAGCAAAGCTTGTTGATAAGCATGTTTCCTGGATATAGAAGCATTTTTCTTTCCTGTCATTATACCTCTACTGTGAGACATTTTACATCCACCTGTTTTAAACATGATCTTTTAAGCCACCCTACTCCATGGCTTTGTACTTTCGAAGATGATGTTCTCATCCTTACACAAGTGCTCAGTTTTCTGTGGAAGCAGTAGCATCTGTAACTTACAGAAAACTTCTATAGAGGACTTCATTCCTCATCTGTGTGCCTTCTTTTTACCACACAATAGCAGTCTGGGTGAGCTTTTCATAGGGCTGTCCCCTTCTGCTGGATGCTTATCTCAGTTGAATAGAAAGCTGAATTACATTTTTGAATGTAAGTATCCCAGCCTCCTTACAGCCTGCATAAAGACAAGATTAATGGAATGAAGCATATAAAAGACCAAAGACATGTATTTTGCAAGGTTGGTGACATATGGTTTCTTCTCTCTGAGGATTTTACTTATGCTAAACCAGTTTTTTCTTCTTTTACATATACAGTATAGGATTTTCAGATGCAACTTTTTACTATATTGTGTATTTTTGATGAATACCAGAAGTATAGCGATTGCTACAAATTCTTTGTTCATTAAATTAATCTTTTATTACCTTTGGTAAAAAGGCAGAGCTTATATATTACCTTCTTTTGGATTTTTTAATATCAGGTTGTATTTATTCAGCAAGAGAACCAATACTCTTGCAGCAGTTGTAAGTAAGATTCCCAGAACACTTGCTGTACAGGCAAATGGCAACACAGTTCATGTGCAGGGCCCAGGCAATGAAAAACTGTCTTGTTAGACATCTGCAGTGAAATACTGGTTTCACTGAGCTACAGCATTGGTCCCAATTGAGTTTTACAATTAACTTTACTTTTGTCTCATACGCTTTGGTAAAGGCAAGAATTCTGGCCCACCTTGAAGAGGACAAGTACTGTCTCTTTCTCCTTTGATTTTGTGGCTTGCACAGGCCCTTTCTCAGTAACTCACAGGAGCACCATAAAGCCACAGCTGTCCCTTCGGGTAGCAATTGTCACAGCAATTGTCAGAAGGGACTCAGCTCCCAGCAGCACATACAAAGAACGAGGGAAGCAGTAGCATGTAGTATCCCCTGAGTGTCTTGCTCTTGTTTGCTGACGGTATGAAGATACCTGATTGTGGCAAAAGCATGAGAATGCCTATCATTTTTTATCATGTTATTTCTGTATATACGTCTTTCCACTTCAGTCCCAGGCCAGATTATATATGCAACTGTGTTTTTTATACTCTTCTTGACCAATGGTTTTCAAAATTCCTTAAAATTATTACAGTAACATTTGAGAGTAGTCAATGTCTTATCTGAAGCACCAGAGCATTCTACTAAAGGCCTCAAGAAAAGTTCAGTAGTAGTAGATATCATTTAATAGAGTCATAGAATGGCCTGGGTTGGAAGGGACCTTAAAGATCATCTTCTGACTCTCCTGCCATGAGCAGGGACACCTTCCACTAGACCAGATTGCTCAGAGCCCCATCCAGCCTGGTTTTGAACACTTCCAGGAATGGGACATCCACATCTTCTCTGGGCAATCTGTTCCAGTGCTCCACCACCCTCACAGTAAAGAATTTCATCCTACTGTCTAACCTAAACCAACTCTCTCTCAGTTTGAAGCCATTGCCCCTTCTCCGGTCTCTACATGCCCTTGTAAGTAGACTCTGTCTGTCTTTCTTGTGGGTTCCCTTCAGGTGCAGATTGTGATTAGGTCATTCCAAAGCCTTTTCCAGGCTGAACAAACTAAATTCTTTCAGCCTTTCCTTGCAGTGGAGGTGACCCATCCTCTTATCAACTTGGTGGCCTCCTCTGGACTCGCTCCAACAGGTCCATGTCCTTCCCATGCTGGGGACCCTAGAGCTGGATGCAACACTCCAGATGGGGTCTCAGCAGAGAGTAATGGAGAATCACCTCCCTCAATCTGCAAATTTGATTTGGTTCTTTGCAATAGCGCAGGTTATTCTGGGTGTAGCACATCTTTACAAAAAGTTTGTAATATAAGTTAATAGTTATTTTCAAAACATTGCACTCAGCTCCAGTGTTTGATTTCTGCCTGCCTAGACTTCTTCAGAAGCAAATACTTATTCTGTGAGACATCAGACTACGTACACAAGGCTCAGCCAGTAATGTGCACGCTGCAGATGGACCCTGCTGATCTGCCTGCCTGTCTTCGGAGAGTTGGCCAGAAGCAGTTTGGGCAGCTGAGGCGTTGTCGTAGTTGAATATGATCTCACAAAAATGTGTAACCACATGTTCAAGGCTCTGCCTCGTTCACATGAGAGGAACACTGTGGTGAAGGCAGATCTCTTCTGCTCTATGGATGGGTTCACAGGTACAACAAGCAGCTGCCATGGCCTCACTGACTCACACCACGAGAGCTCTCCAAAAAGGAGGTGAAGACCCAACTCTCAGAGCTATTGAGGCTGTGCAACTTCAAGCCATGTGTTCATGGTTGGGGATATGATCTGAGCTCTTGTCTTCCATGTGACAGAGATCAATCTCTACAACCTCTGGTACAGTTCCTGCATCCCTCCTGCCACTTCAGGGATGGTGGTAACATCCCTGAATGGATCCTTGTCAACCAAGGAATGGCCGCAGAACAAAATTTTGAAGGGATCCCTCAGAAGCCTCCAGAGAGTTCTTCAGAGGTAGATTTACAAGCCTGAGGAAACAAAACGTGGTGCCAGCACTTTCTTTACCATTCTACCAACTTCCCTGTGTGTACATAAGTGTTCACAATACTCTAAGTTGTTTTGTGAGCAAATATAAAGCAAATGGTAGGTGGGAAAATTGAAAGATCTGTTTGAGAGAATAATGGCAATATTAGCAAAATAAAATCATTATGTAGGCATGTCTCGCAGTGAGGAGATTTTGTTTTGTAGATGTATTTTTGTTAAGAGTAGGAACAAATAAAAAAAGTACTAAATAGAGCAGAGGAAATCAAAACAGATGCCCTTACCTCAACCAACCAAGAATCCAGTACACATCTAAAGGCAAGTCAATGGGAATTTTGCCTTATTCAGGAGTGCTACAGTCCCAGGCACCCTTAATGGTAACATTCTTCATTTTATAAATTATACTACAACCCATACATTGTTTATCTCTGGTCATATAATGTGGTTTCTATTTAAATTTAAGTTAGTGTTTCACCAGATTTGCAGATTTGCAACAGATTTGACCTTTCGCTTGCCTTTCTCTATTACCTACCAACATATTTTTTAGACAGTGATACATTTCAGGTTTGGAACATGATGAAAATGAAAACAGAACAACACAACAGCAAGCATTTTTCAGTGACATAAAGGATAATAAAACTGGAGATTCTGTGATTACTGTGCAACTTGATTTTTAAATGAATAGTTCAGCAAGCAACACTCCATTATTCAAATGATCGTTAAGAAATATTTTTGGGGGGTATTAAGAGTTTATAATATGATACACCATCTACTACTCCAAAACTGTGAGGGAGAGAATGAGCCAAATAATATTTCTCTTAAATAATCTACAAATACCATTTTTTAGTACAAACATACAAAATGAAAATACTTTTTTTTTTAGCTTTGGTGCAAGGCTTAGTCCATGTTAAATACAGAAATAAGCAACATATTTTGGCTTAGAACATGGGATTGGCAGGGTTTCTTCTATTTTTCGGTCAGTTCTGGACTGCTTGGTATGTTGGTACAGAATCCCACTGATTTTATATATGGAGACATATATACTTATCAGGCAGCAGGAAAAAGTGAGGTTATGAGCTTCCCTAAGTTGTTTTCCAGCTGATATATTTGTGTCCAATACATTGCCCCAGTACAACAACAACAACTAAAACTACCAATTCATTTTGTGGAAAAAATGTTGTTCTTCTCTGGGCTTCTCTTCTCACCACATACCATCAGTAAAAAATATCATATTAAAATCTGAATTCTGATCCCAAAGTAAATAAAATAGTTTCCTAGTTTTGCCATCAAGCTCTTGAATAAGTGACTGTTTTAACTTGCAAAGAGTCCAAAACTAAGATAAAAACTGAATCGAGATGCAAAGAAATTTTAGGATGTATTTGGGGCTTTTAAATTGCTTTATATTCTGGCTCAAAATTTAAGGGAAATAGTGGGGGCTTTGTTACGTGTAACCAGCAACAGGCATTCTTCATCTAACAGAGGTCAGGTTAATGTTTAAACAAGTAGTGTGGGATCTACTGATCTCTTAGAAAATCCCTTGACTAAGGACACTCCAAATGATGGTAATAGCCTTTAATTTGACCCCAAATCCAAACCTGTAGTTTTTGATGACTATCATTTTACTGACATATATTTAATTTTCAGGGACCATAATTTTTTTGAGTATTTATTCAAGCAAAAAATATCCTGTACCAATGAAAACAACTTTTGATTCTTTGTGACAGTCATATTTTAACATATTTCAAAGAAGCTTTTCATTCCTTTGAAAAGTGATGTTTGTGGATCTAAAAATGAATTAAATCATTTGTTTAAAATCAAATGAGTGTCTTTAAAATATCCTCATTTTTACACCAAACAGGCAGAGCATATGAACCAACCTTGTATGGACACACCTTTGCTGTTCACTCTCTCTGGCACTAGAGATTTATCAGCCCTGTGGCCTCACATTTCTAGAGCACAGCCCTACACAGACAACACATTTCTAGAGCACAATTTCCTGCCTGCTGGAAGCAGACTTCAAAGTAGACTTTTGCCATTGTCACTTGTTTGTAAATCCATCTCCCAAGCCAGAATAGAAGATGTGAATCCACACTTAAAATCAGAAAGCTGCCTGGAAGTGCGACTTTGTGGCCCTGGCCACAAAATGTGAAGTTGTCTGCTACAAAGGGACTATTCTTTCAGAAAAACAAAGAAGCTCTGAAGTCTTAGCTTTAATTTAAGGAAAAAAGAGCCACTCCATGTACCTTGGTATTTATTATGTATGCTAGATAGGAGTAAAAACATCTTCCTTTTAACTTTAATGTTAGTTAAAGCATTTTAGACATTATGCAATGGAGCAAAGGAGTGATGTTCTTTTTCTTTTTAAAAACATACTGGGGTATTTTTCAACTTGTTTTAACTTGAAATTTGCAAAATTTGATGCTTCAAGCTTGCTACTTGGCAATTTTTCTGTTTCATGCATCCTGAGTTTTTTGTAATTTCTTATTTTTTTCTGAAGTAAATGTAGTCATTAGAATGGATTTCTGCTTGAAGAATTATGGGCTGGCAAAGGAATTTTGCTTTTATGCCTAAGAACAGCCTGTCTTTATTGTTCTGAGAGTGCATATTCTGGCAGAATGTGTGTTAAAACATATTTTAGACTACAGTTATTAAAACCTCTTTCAATATTATAGAACACATGAGTCTTTTAAAAAAACCCAACAAAATAAAAAACATTATTAGTTAGATTGCAGTGTCCCTGCAATGCAATGGATTTATTTCAAGAACTAAAATATAATCTTCCTTTTGGAATGCTGGTTTCACTAAGGCTTAATAAAGAAAAAAAGCTTACTGTTAATGAGGCCCTGTAAACTATCAGCATTTCAGAAAAAAAGATTAAAGTAAAAATCCAGAGCTTTTTCTGCCACAATTTTCTCTTATTTTACTGAAGTGGGGTTGCTTTACTTTAAGCACAGAAAGTATACAGGAGTTGAAAATTGCAGAGTTGTACAAAGGTCAGATTGGTGTAGTTTGGTAGAGGCGAGAGTTTAAAAGCTCTCTGCAGAAAGCTCTGTCTCTTTTGCACAACACAGATTAGTTTGCCTAGACTAGCATTCAGTTCTTCTTTTTCCCCAGGCCATACAGACTGAGCACTAAATGTCACAGCCTTGTCACTGCTGGCTCTGGGCCACTCACCTTGTGGAAAAAAAAACAGAAATAAGCATGTTTTGAGTCAAACCTTCTGACTGTTATGGCAGAAAAGATGTAATGGGAGGAGGGGGTCCCACAGTGCTGCTCTGAGCCTGTCTTAAGACCCTTGGTCAGTCCACCCCCCTCAACTCATTTTCTGGAGCAGTGCTCAAAGGGCTGGCTTTGTACAGGTGAACAAAATCTAGTTTGCATAAGAAGTGTGCAAAAGGAAGGGGACTGCAACCCCTCGTTCTCTTTCACTCCTGTCTCACAACCCCAGCTCTGGAGCATCCACAAGGCCGGATCAACATGGAATCTAAGGACTGCTGATATTCTTTGTTCTTTCTCCCTTTTCTGTCTTTATTTCTCTCCTCCCTTGCTTTGCCTTGGCCACACATGGCTGTCACATCCTACCCCATGCTCCATACTGAAGTTTGGTGTGGGAGCGGGGAGATTGTGTAAGTGTGTAGCAGCTTGTAAGCCAGCACCTTTGACAAGGCTGTTGTGGGTGCTGAGAACTTATTGAAGAGTACTGTACAAAATCCAAGGGCTTGTGGAAGTCTGCTGTAGAATTTAAGAGCTTGTTAGCCAACACCTTTAGTGTCTAAACAGTGGGCTGGGTGCTGGAGTTATGGAGACTGCACAAGAAAGCAGAAGAGTTCCCAGATACATGGTTCAGTGTCTTTGTTCAGCCTGATGAGAATTTATAAGGAACATCACAACCCCTGCTGATGGGTCAGGACACCTTGTTCCCACCACCAGGACCACTTGTTTTGACACTCTGTATCCTCACACACCTGCAGGGCAGCACTTTGCCACAGTCACAGTCATTTACATAGAACAGAGCATCTACTTACTCCACTCAGTCCTAGTCATGCCATTTCAAGCAATGAACAGTGACCAAACAAAGCCAAACTCCATCTCCTTCCAAAGCACTGGACCTGAAGTTGAACATGGAAGGTAGGCTGGTGTCATGCAACTGTTACCACTGATTTTGATTTAGGAGAGTGCTAATGCAGCAATGTTTCTGGAGGCCAAAACTCAAAAGACACAGGCAATTTTCACTCAGTACTTATTCCAAAAAGTCACACTGGACAATAATACCCAAACATTTTGGATTGTTTATATCAACAGGAAACAGATCCTGCCCAAACTTTGTGGGTTTTGTTAGTCAACATTAGCAGGCAGAACAGTTAGGAAAGGAATTCTTAGCTTCTGGCCTAAACTCCTGGGGCTTTGAAAGAGGAAGTAGAAAAAAACCCAGCAAAGTTGTGCTGTGGAAACCTGGACTACAGTATATTACATTTCACTGTGAACCTGCATTTATCTTTACAGGAAGCACTTCAGGAATAAAAATATCCCTCTTCCAGCCCACTCTGACCTCCCTTTAGAAAGATAGGCTCTCTTTGAGTAACTCAAAAAATCAGAGACAGACAATTGTCTCAAAACTTGAAACTGCTTAAAAGTGGTCACAACTACTTTAAATCATGTATTTTTTTTTTCCTTTCCACCAGTGAAAAATAAAGAAGGATGTAATAAATAAAACAATGGAAGGAAGCCAAAAAGGTATTTGTCTTCATGTTATTTTGTGGCTTACCACATCATACTGAAGATTTCAGCATTATACCGTGTTGAATGTTATGTGAATTTGCCTGCCAGAAGAGTGGTTCCTTTCTCTTCCAAAAGTGGATGTAGGAAGTAAATCCTCTCTTTTAATTGCAGACTAGTTTAGATGGGAAGTGGTTGTGCATACAAGAAAGTTAAACTACCATCTATTTCATCTATGTCAATCAATCATATTAAAATAAAAATACAAAAAGCCTGCTTAATCTCAACACGATGCCTCTCAAATTCTCAAACACGCTTTGTCAGTACTGCAGATCTTTTTGACTTCATACTTGACAGGTATTGGGAATTAATTTCCATCTGGTTTTTTGCTCAATCTTTTCCAAACCCTGCCACTTTTTCTTCCGCCAGACATTTTTCAGCTTTCCCTTGTTCCTGCACTTGGTATACTTCCAAATTCAAGACCTTGACCAAGTGGAATTCTCACCAAGGCCCAGGAGAAACACAAAACACACATACTAAGCATACATAAATTTAAATAATCTTTGCAATCTAAGTCCTTACAGCTGTAGGGTTGACAAATGCTCAGCTGTATTTGTTAATGCAGCTCCTTAATTAATCTAGAAAATGAGAAAGGTTAAAGACCAATGCAAGAGAGGCTACAAGAATGAAACAGCATTCCTTTGGCTGCAGCATGATCTAGGATGTTCTCAAAATATTTGCAAGGTGAGCAATTAGCCAAACAATGACTGCCAGTTCGGGGGCAGTCTTCTGCTCTTTCTCCTCCACTTTCCAACATAATGCCTATTTCTAAGGCATTTAGAAATATCCAGAAATATTTTTTCCTTCCATTCTTCTAAAAGACTTTCACCTCAGCTTCTCCAGCATCCTCAGAGAAAGATCTTGAGCTGCTGTGTGTGCTATTAGACTGTTTATGATTTTTCCTTGTTTCCATTCTTATTTCACCTTTCTCAATTTAGATTATGGCTTTTCTGGAAACAACTGTCATGCAAATACTGAAATAGCGTCAATAACCCAAAGGATGTACATATTAAATGTTCATTACACACAACCTTCAAATCCTGTCTGATCTTGTTGGCTTGTGTGCGTTATGTTTTATTTTTCATATTTAAAGTGTTTTATGGTATTTACCCCCCCATTCCCCCCATATGGTGCAGCAACTTTCTTTTGACATGTATTCTAATATACCCTTCAGATTTAATGCCACAGGTAAGATATAGAAAAGGCCTATATTCTGCTAATCCAAGCTCCTATATGAAACTTCCACTTCAGAGAAGACAGAGTTGCAACTTCCTTCCCTTTACTTTTGAAAAGTACTTTTGGGTTTTGAATATTAAGTTGGTGTAATTTCCCCCAATAGGCAGCAAATAACTGAATCTATATTCACACATTCTATAAAAAGCAGATTGCATAATATAGCATGATGGCTCTATTCCATTATGCTTCATTACTAGGTTGGAAATTACTCACACAGTAGGTTTTTCTCTTTAGTATTCTATCATTCTAAATTATGGGTGCACTGTAGGTTACTCTTCATGCTATTTTGTAGTAAATAATCTAAATACAATTCCTGCCTGGCACCGTACTAACAGCAACATCTCCCTCCCCAGGTGGTCCTGGGGCCTTACTTGAATTCTAGCCATGTAATTACATTCAACCTGCCTAAGGTCTCCTTTAGACCTTGCAAATGTATTCTTCATTTGTCACGATTTTACAGTGGTGCCTCAAGCAACAGAACAGCTACACTTGGATGCTACAGCAACCTGGGTACTTCGGTATAACTTACTTCAGCTCTTTTCCATGCCTTTAAGATTCATGGGAAAAAAAGTGATCATGGGATAAAAACCTGCTAGAAAATAAATTGGTGATGGTGTTTGTTTTCAGTATTTAAAAATAAATGGTTGAGTACATCAGCTTCCTAAAGATGCAAAACTGCTCATTCCTCAGCTGTAATGCTCACGGTTGACAGGTTGTCTAAAGACTCTGACATGAGAAAGCAATGTTAAACTAAATCTAGAGAAAAGTATGTAATCACTGATAACCCCAAGACAGCAGAGCAGGAAAGGAAGTAAAACAAGGAGAAATCACCAGCAGGCTGAGACTTTTCAATCAGCAGCTCCAGACTGAACATCCACCTCTGTGGTACACACCTTAAAGCAGTAAAAGTAGTATGAGATTACAGTTCTATTATTTCAAGGGAAAGTAATCCTTCAGTTAACAGGGCTAAGTATTTTGGAAGGCATCACTTCAGCATGATTAAACATCTAAAAGAAAGACAAATTCTAGTTCACTTTCAGACACATTGAACAGTAGACAGCAATTCAAAGGGGACACAAAACTGCAATCAGCAGAACTGCATCAGAGAATAAAGTTCTGTTGCATGGCATTAAAGGTGCCACTACGAAGGCAGTAAGTTGTTGATGCCCAATCCAAGATCATTTATTACTCAAGATTGTGTTGACCCTTATGCTCTGTGAGGACTACAGACAACCAAGCAGGAGGAGAAAATTCCTGCTTACAAACAAAAAGCAAATACATCATATTGGAAGTAAGCAGATGTTTTCTAAATTTTTTGGGGGGGAAAAAAGGCAAAAAAACACCTCACAAAAGCAAGGGAAATATTCTGAACCCAGTTTCTTTATCTAGTAGCTCATCTCTAATTCAGAAACCAACAGTACAAGTCCCTGTCCCTTGTCTGATAAAGACCTGCAAACAGGTTTTCCTCTTTCATTTGATCTAAGCACTGAGGCATTAATATTTTCTTTGTAAGATTTTGACTGATATTTCCTCAGGGCCTGAGAAAACTTTCCAGTCCTAACTTACATACCTGCTGGTAATTCCCAAACAGAAAAATTCAAAGACTTTTAATATCTGACTGTGGTAGGGACTATTTACATTAAGGTTTTTAAGTTAAAACAGTGCTTTAAGTGTTGTTTTTTGGATAAAGATCACTCTATTCAACAGTTTCTTAATTTCCAAGCTCCAAATTAGTCATCACATTGTTACATGTAAATAAATATGCACAGTATATAAGTAATGTTTGTAATCAGGACAAAGGGTATCTTCAACTTCCCAAATAAGCATTCTCAGTAATAACATGCTGGATAAGTGGTCTAATTTTCCTAAATACCATGCAGATATAGCAAATCTTCAATATAGATACAAGTGCTGTGTCTAAACAGACCTTCCTACAAAATTGACATTTCAAAAAAAGGTCATAAACTAAAGTAAAACACCCTCATGTAGAATGGATCTATATGTCATTCAGGCATTTTCTACAATTTAATTCTTAATCAATTAATCTAATTCTTCATTCTAGTTCACCATCTCAATAACAGAGACTGATTAAAACCTGCAATGCTTAACTAAATAAAGTATTTGTCTTTAGTAGCGGTACTTACAGTAAAAATTATGTCTTGCTTGTGGGTTCCTCATTTGGTGATGTAATATTCAGATGTCACCATGCTTTTGTTCTAAGATACAGCATTTTCTTTATTGCTGTCTTGAAGAAGTCCTCTGAACTAGTCATCTCGTCATAACATATTCTCTTCCAAAACACTCTTGTTTTCTCTCTCCGTATTTCCTGTCCAAAATACTAAATACACAAGTAAAGGTGAACTGTTAAGTTACTAATTATGACATGTGGCATTTATATAATGTTTTAAATGTTCCTAGTACTTTACAAAGGGCAGCTGATAGAACAGGTTAAGGAAGTGCTTACAAACCTGAACCAAAATTACTTGAGTCTCTTAAAAGATTGAATAATTTTATCTGAAATATTCCAGAAGGTTTAAAAAGAACATACCTTCTTTAAAATAATAAATGAAAGCTAGTGCTCCCATTAATTCTTCTTTACTTAAGCATCATTCACGTGAGCCATATGCAGCATACAGTCTAATTGCTGCTGAAAGGCCCCCAGGATGGCAGGTGTGCCTCCAAGTAGAAAATTTGTTCCATTGTTTAAAGAAGGAAGATGTACATTGCTACAATTCCTTTTCTTATTTATGAGTTTCCTAAGGAGCAGTGACAAAATAGGCTCTTTTCTCAACTGTTATTGATCAGGACACTGATGAAGAGTTAGTGGTCTTAAGGAGGGAATAACATAATCCTTAGAATTGGGTTTTCTTTTTTGTAAGTATTTTTGAAATTTAATTGTCTCCCCCATCCCTCCTTCCACCCCATGTGCTGCAATATTATAAATATGTCAGATACACATTTTGAAAAAGGATCCTGATTCATTTAGGTCCTTACCTTCAGTTGTACACAGACTTGCCAAGTTCAGATGTCATTAATTTGAGGCATACAGCTTATATTTTCATTGAATTCCTTAAAAGAAAGCAATTTGTTGTAATTATTCCATATTCTAGAAAATCATATCACAGAGAAATCTTACACAGAAGATCTGGTCTGCTAGTCATAATATTTGTGAAAATATAATTGTCACAACAGTCACCTAACAAAGCAGAGAAAGAATAGCATTTTAAGTAATGTGGTGATATGGCAGTCATATAATCTTATTCTTAAATTTCTGACATATCATTTTAAATATTTGAAGATATGGTGAGGGATTAAGAGAGTGAATGTAACCATCTCTCTCTCTCTCTTAAATATTCTGTATAATCCACTCGTAAATATATGCATCCACAAAAAGGGAATATCTTCATCAGCAAAAGAAAGTCTAGCTTGACCTCTGGGATTTTAAAATGTAGCCAAACAAGTATGCATGCTTCATTTTCAAGCCACTATTTAATATCCAAAGTCTTTTTCAGGCAAGAGATGAACTCCAAAATAATACAATCAGAAAAAACCAGCACCTGTTTCTGAAGGCTGTGTTACAGAGAACTCCTATTTCCCACTCCTATTCAAGGAAAAATGAACTTTTTCTCATGAATTTCACAGGTTGCTAATATGAACAGAACCAGGAACAGAACCATGTGTGATAGAATTAAAACATAGTGCTCATGTACAGTCATATGATGTCATTTCTGAAGATTTTCATAGACGTTCTTGATAGGGAGAAGCGCTGTATGTGAGTCCCTGTGGTAGATACTTCAATAGTTTCTCACACCTAAATTTCACAGCTTTCCACCAGGAGCTCTAATATTTTGCTTAAAGCCTTGACATCAGGCAAACATTGTAGACCACCAGGGCTTTTTCTTCTTTGATTCTTAGTCTTTTGCTTGCAGTTAAAAGTTGGAAATATGAGTTGTAGTTGACAAAGGCCAAACAAAATAGGAACACAATAGTATTTTTTTGACTTTGAAACTTTATTCTTACTGAGGCCCTTCTGAGCCTGATAACTATGGTGGAGACGGACATGCAAATTAAAGGAAAATCTGCCTTGCAGCAAGACTTACCAGTGTGTTATTTGTTACTAGTAACTAGTGTAAGAAGTTCTTTAAATTAGAGAATGTTTCTATTTTTGTGCATTTATAGTACAGGATCCCAGCTACTCTGTAAGTAACTCAGCTGTTCTGATAGACACTGCTGCTCTGCTCCCATTTAATTTGAAGTGATACAGAACTTTTCCCCCATCCTTCTGTCTCTCTGCAAAAACAAACTTGTACATGCTGCCACCTAAGAACCGACCAAAATCAATACCACAGAAAACCAAGCCCCAGGAATTTTAGGTAAAAAACAAATATGAAGTTCTTAGAACTAGAAGAATGACCAAAGGTGGTCAAAGCAAGACTGAAAGTATAAATGATCATGAGAGATTTTCCACACAGCCTGTGTTTCTGCTCTAATTCTGTTTTGATTGCTTGGCTTTTTTTCTACAGGCAAGACCATTTTTCTGGTGTGCATGTTTATGAAAATGCTTTCAGATGATTGATTCTCTTCACTGGGGCCATTTTTGATCATTTGGTTGTTACAGAAGCACACAAGTTGCCTGGTCTCACTTCTCATTTCTGTTAAATTGTGTAACTCATTTCTGTGAGCAATTGCCACAACTCTCTATAAATCTCGTGTGCCTGCACTTGGGTACTGACAATAATTAGAAAAGTATGAATTGAGTTCACTTCATATGAGACAGTTGATGAAAATCTTCATGTGTAAATCCAAAACAGGAGTTAGACTCTATGAATAAGAGAGTAATTGACAAGTTTTCTTGGAATTCCTAAGGGAATGGGATCTCTGCTGGGTTTTCCACTGAGAATTAGGGCAGATCAAATTATCTTTTCTTTGATAAAATAATGCAAATCTCATTTGTAGCCTAAGATTATGCAGCCTTAACTCTGATATCAAATCTCTTCATGATCTTCAATTTCAGTAATTTGCATTTCCTAGAAACTGAAAAAAGTATTCGAGCTAGTAGATCGTATATTAATTTCAATCTTGTCCTTACTGTCTAGTTCCTTCCTTTCTTTTCCCCATTCTTTTCTCTCCAACCCTGTCACCAAAAACATTTTTTCAGGATCTCTTTAGTCTCTGCTGTAGAACACACTTAGATTGCCCAGAAGATTTTCATGTCAGATAGAGAAATTTTAGGTTTAGAAAAGCCCCAATAATTAGTTCCATACATTTATCTGCTTTAAGAAAAGATTTGGGCTTTTTTTTTCTTTATCCTGTCCTCTTGTCCATTTATCTATATTTTATTTCCTGTGCTGACTGCAATTTGCAGTTGTGAATATATTCCCCCAAAAGTCCAAATTATGCATTTCAATAGAGTTCAAGAATATTCTTAACCCCTCAAAATTGCTTTACCTGTCTCTCTTTTTCCATCAAAAACTCCATGAATCCATTCCAAGTTTTTCTGGTATAATTTTAGCACATGAAAATACAGTCAGTTTTGACTGGTGTCCCACAACCACACACAATGCATACACACAGCAATCTGGGCTTTGGAGCAGAGCAGCAAAATACACCGAATCTTGGAATTGACCCCAGAACCATTTTCCCTATTGTACCAGAAAAAATGTTTACTGTGCTACATCAGCTAATAGAAGACAGAAAGCATTCAAAGTTTCTGCCTTCTAACATGAGGTATAAACCTGTTGACATACTGTACTGGAATAAATAAAACCAATTACTCAAATTGCCCTTCTCTGAAGAAGGTAATAAAAGACTTTACTGCTGACAAAGTTCAGCAAAGTTCAGATGCTTGCCTCACACCTAAGGCATGGAAAGCTACCAAAAATACATAGAGGAAACACTTGAATGTCCCACAAGACAATTAACACCAGCCAGTTACTAAAAATACTAGGCTAAAAATGCCACTTACTTCATCATCTGGGGTAACTGGCCTCAGTTCCCAGTATCTGAGAAAATGGGCCAATTCCAAACATAGCCCAAGTTCAAAGCCAGTGCACAGAGACACCTGAACACATGGGAATGTTGCTCCCTCAAAGCTTTATGCCATGAGCACTCTTAGTCCTTGTCAGGGGGTTAAAAAATGAACAATCAGACCTCAGCATCTTCCTAAACACCAACATCTTCCCCTCTCTCTTGCATCTGAAGTTATGTCATTTTCCTCCTGAGCAAAACCAGCTGAGTTTCAGGAATTGCAGGCGTTGATTTTAACCAAACTCTCTGAGCTGGAAGAGAGGAGAGTGCTCACATGCTGTCTTACAGTGAATCAGCTTTTAATGAGCTCTTGTTTGCCACATCTTAGCTTCTAGCTGTTACTACTCACATCAGCCACAAAGCCTGAAAATTGTCCTACAGGTAGGCTGTAAACCTGCTAACCCTTGAAATGGGCAAGTTTAGCATTTCAGCAAGCAAGCCCTAAATGAGCTTGGGGAAATAAACCAGGAGTGCACTCTTTGACTGAATCTGTGACTTTGTTGAAATGACAAATGTTTTCCTTATTTAAGTAAAGGCATCAGTTATACTGCCCTGTGAAGATACAACTTTCCTATAAGTGTATTGTTTTATATATTCACACCAGATATGCCATTTATGGGGATAAACTGCACCACTGAAAGACTGACATTATTATGTTATGAGTAAAATATTCAAAGCAAATTTTCTTATCAAATCCTATCAGATTAATTTAATTCCATTAGTAATCAGTGACAAAGACCACTTTATAAAATTCCCACATGCAACTCTTAAGAGTTAGAAATGTAAACTATTTCTCTAAATAAAAATTTGTCCCCTCTCAAAGACATAGGCAACCTAAATAACCAATCTTCTATACACAGGTGCCATAATGCTTCTCTATTCGATCTCGTATTATTTTACTAAGGCAATATTGACTGTATTCTACTGTAGAAATACAAATCCTTGGGCAAAATAAGATACCTTAACTGTGCCAGAACTGGAAGAATTAAGGATAAAACTGCTCCTGCATAATACTTCAGCCCCTGAATTGCACATCAATTAGAGACAAGTCATACAATACCTACAAAATTCTGATCTACTGATACTGTTGGAGGGTAAAGGTTAGAACCTATGCACCTTCAACAGCACCACAGGTAAAACTGTAGTATCGGCACCATTGATTTCAGGTATAATTAAAGTACTTGTGATGATGATTTTGTTTTCATCTAAGAAATAGGAGAGAGATCCAGAGGAATTAAAGTGTGAATTTTAGATGCAAAATTGTATTTTTAAAGGCATAAACATCTATGTGCACCTGTTGGCACCAGAAGTATTATTAAACAATAGGAACATTTTTTGTGTTTTCATATTACATATTACACTGACACAAAACCACAGCTGCAGAGAAAATAAAAGGTGATGAACCAAAAACTGAAAAGAAAATTATTCTCCCTCAGTGTGACAAGAATTTAAAAGATCCAAATGAGTACAAGCATTTATGTGACTATTTTTATGTAGAAGTATATCCAGAATTATGTACTTGTTATGAAAGGTGCAAAATAAATTAATAGTTTGTATCAATTCTTAATAATAATTTTACTAATTTAAATATTTACTAATATTTAAGCTATTAATCATATTAAAAGTGTAAGAAAGCCACAGGACTAAGGATGGATATGGAAAAATAGTGCAAGAATGAATATGAGGAAATAGCACTAGAATGCAATAACAGAAAGACTAAGAAGCAAAATGAGTTTTAAAAGAAATGATTGATAGAAAAAAAAAAAAGCAACCAAGAAGAGATTCTATTAATACTTCAAAATTTAGTGAAAAACAAAGGAAAGTACAGATTCCTTACTTCAGAAGGGAAAAAGGAAACAAGAGATGACTCACAAAGGTTGAAGCCTAACAAAATAAGGAAGACTGTGCAATTAACATAGTGCTACTCACCTTGCTAAGCTGGAGTTCCCCCCAAGAATAAGACACCCCATGTCTCCATGGAAGAATCTATGTAACCGTGAGGTTAAGTTATTGGCAGTCACCAGGTTGGTGTTAAATTAATATTTATGCTGTGGCCATGAATGTCTGGGAAGGAAAAATGAACTATTATGGCCATTTTACACGGAGCAGTGTGGCAAGAGAATGTATTTGGCTTTTAGGGGAAAGCATAGGAGTATGACAACTTGTGTTTCTAAGAAAAGCATTCTCATCTTGAATGATATTGCATCAGCCTTAGAAATGGCCTCTTAGCCAACAGTTAGGGGAAGGAATGAGTGCTCACAAAAAGGCTGCCAATTTGGAGGGGAGAATGGAGTATGAAAAGGGAGAAATTTGGGTAACCAACAAGCCAATTCTGTCCTGTTTTATCTGGCACAGCTTTCAGCTATTTACTGCATTCATTTTTTCTTACAAGATCATCCTCCTCCAAAGAAGAGAGAAACAGCCTTTCCTTAAGCAGATGATCTCGTCATACATGCTCACGAACTGCCAATTTCAGCCCAGCCAAGGATGGATTTTGAAAGCTGGATTCTGTTCCTCCTGGATGAACGGAATCAGATGGATGCTGTCTGCAGCTAGATCTGCAGTATCTTGCTATGCCCAACAGGTCTGTGGAGCTAGGATTGATTTGAAGACTGTGAGACTGTATCGCCAGAAAGAGACAGCATAAATCCATATCCCTAGCAGGAAAATGGAGTTATTTACTGTCACTTTTCAGAAACTGACTAAAACTTTGTTTCAATTCTACAAGAGAACATTTCAGTTATAGAAAAGATGGGTGCTTTTATATATTTGAGGCAGATGGATCGCTGCTGTGTCTTAGAAAAACAGTGTTGCATGTTAGAAAAACAATAACCCATAAGATAATATTTAAATATTTACACACAAAATAGGTGACGCCAGACACTCAAACATTTCACTCGTCGTTTGCATTCAATTAAGCTATTTCGTTGGATGCCGCAATGAGACATTAGGAAATTGTAATGAGCCTTTCTGATGAGTCTGACTTCCATCCAAGTAGCATCTCTGGAGCAAGACTGGCTTCCTGAGTTGTTCACTTCCCCACCACCCACTCAGAATTTCTGCTGTAAGTCTCAAATCTACATTGCTATAGTAGAGAGGTGAAAAATCTTACCCGAGAAACATCAACACATAAATGGGTTGAACCAAGAGCCTGTCTAATAGCTACATTTGTCTTTCAGTGCTGCTGGGCAGTCTATTCCAGATGGGGGTGCTGTGAACATCTCCAGTTGCCTTCATCTGAAGGAAGGCAAAAGCTCCATAGTCCTTTGAAAAGGTCAATATTAGTGACTCTCTCGGTAACAGCGTTAAGAAAATCCAAGCCGGCAGGTTGCCTATTATTAAATACAATAATTATATTAATGGACATCCATTACAGATGTACCTCATCCTTTCTAATGGTTTCATAATCATGAGGAACAAAATTATTTCTATTTCCCATGGAGTACATATGTCAGATTTAATGGTCTGAAAGATGAATAAGAACTGAGCTGCTACATCCAAGCTAGCATCCATGAAAATCAAAATGTTCTCCATTGGACTTAAACAGAGGACATTAGATATTTTCAGGTCATGATCTGAAACATGATATAATATTTTTCCCAAAAAGCAAAAGAAGTAAACAGAAATATTTCCAGTCATTTCTATACAAAGGATAGAGGATCGTTGTGAATCTGTTTAAATCTGTAGCCAAACTATTCCAAAGGACAAGGGACTTCAATGTTGCTGTGAACTGTATTGTTCTTCCATGCACTTAGGGATATTTGGGTTCTATAAATAGATTGTTGAAAGCATGCCTTTCCTCCTACAGCAGTACAGGGAGATGCTGCTAACTGGTGCACTTGAGGAAGGGAATTTACTTTTCAGCAATTCACCGGGTGAGGGAAGAGTCATACCAAAAATGGATCCTGTTCCTGCTTCCTCCTGTGGCGTTAGTTCCACAGTCAAGAAGAAGTCTTATGGGGATACAGAGGTGTCCTCCTACTCCTGTGACCAATAAATTTACATTTCAAGGCCAGCAACAATCAGACTAGATGGGAAAAAAGAGATATAGGCAAGGAAAAAAGAAAAAGATAGAAGAAATACAGGAGAGGACTCCATCTCTACTACATGGACTCCAGCAACTTGGAAAAGCAAGCTGAAGACAGCGACAGGAAAACTGAAGAAGTTTTCACACCTTTTGTCTATCCCAAAACCTTTATAAGCTAAGGTGGTTTCAACTGACCCAGGGAAAGCTAAGGAATATGTCAACAGGGCAATGTAAGTAACCAAACTCAACTCAATTTTCTTGCCACCACTAATAATCATAACAGGAGCAGTTAACCCAATTCCAGCCTTAGCCTCACCAATTAACTTTTGCAACAGAAATAAATGTTCCTTCCCACATTGCTGGAAATCTCTGCAGCAGCTCTGTCACCACACAAGTAGCAAGAGAAAAACTGTTTGACAACCTTGTTTAGCCTTTATCTTCCCCATGATGTGGAAATTCTATCTCTCTGACCTTTTTTCTCACCAACCTGTCATTTTGCGTGTTGTTTCTGCATTTCATCCAAATGTTGCCAGTTACCAGAAGAAAAAAAAAATCATCACACATATCCCTAAATCCAGCTGAAGGCACTAAATGTAACAATGTGATGAAATGATGCCAATTACATTACATTAAAAATCCAAGCACCTAAAAGCATGAAAATAAATAATTAAGAACATCAATCTGCCATCCATGATATCACCACATTATGCCTATTTCAACATAACACCATTAACTGTCACACCTTGATTGTTTTAAAAATGTATAATTTTGTTTACTTGATGTCAGCAGCTAAATGTGTTCACTGAGAAGATTGGGTTCTGGGTGGAAGGTATATAGAAACAGGAAAAATATAGGAAGAAACGTTATTTAGCTGTTAGAAATAAATAGTATTGAATACTGTACCTTGGCTTATGCTGTCTAATGGGAAATGAAAGACATGAGGTACATTAACCTGAACACAAAATGCAGTGGAGGTCTAGCAGAACCAGAAAAAAAAAGGCCCAACCTACAAAGAAAACCAGAGGCTGGATGATCATTTAGTCCAGGCATAGGACTGCTGTAGAACAGCTTCTCCAGCGAAGACATTCTAAACTTGCAAATGACCATCCCCACCCCTAAATCTCAGCATTTTCTGCCAAGTTGATATTGTGTCTAAGCAGTCAGACCATGCTTTTGGAAGGGGAAATGAATCATCTGTTATTATTTTACACCAGGTCATTCAAAGCAGAAAACTTAATCTGACCTCTTTAATGTAAGAATGCTGTATTTTGGTCATGCCAACCTGAACTTTTCTGCATAAAACTGGTATAATAGAGTTCTAATAAGCATTCATACAAATATTTACAATTCAGCAATTGCAGTTATCTTTGTATTCTCTTTTTTTAAACCAACAAGGGATATTTCACAGAGATGAACATGCAGAACACACTTCAAAACTGCATTCACAAGTCTAAATTTCACATTCTCACATGCAGGAACTGGGACCTAATCTGAAATCAGTCTCTTTTACAAGTCCATGGGAACCGTGCCATTCACTTCACTCCTGTTAGAATATCACCTATGTACCCATTTAACTCAGGGGCTAAAACATCAGGGCTGAATTTTGCAGCTTTGCTGTTGCACAATATTTTTTATTTGTTGCTGTTTAAGCAGAACTCCTTGAAGTACTTGAGAGACTGCTCATGTTATTTGAACCATTATCCTAAAGGGAGACATGAATAGCTTTGAAATGATTCAGGTAGTATCTGGAAAAATACATGAGAGAGATGAAACCTGAAGATGGATTTCACAAGGTGAAAGAGAATAGATCATACTGAATTATTCATCCAGCTCCAAACATTGATTAAATCTATCGCTGGTAGCTGAGGGCTCAAGCCAACACAGATTTACAACTGAACAAAATTTAGTACCAGAAATAGTTCCATCAGTAGTGTTGCAGAACAAGCTGCAGATTCTCCTTCTCTCATTTTTGAGATACACTCAGTTAAGATCTTATTATCATGCTTATATAAGAGAGGGGGAGAAGAGGACTTAGATTTTTCTAACTTGCAGCTCAAAGACAATAGATCCTCTTTGCTTTACAAAAAGAGACTATTCTATAACATTATTTTGTTGTAATAACAGAAGTATGTAAGTTCAGGCAGTATGTGGAGATGACTTTAAAACAATGTTACCTATTGATAAAAGAATATGGATAGTTTGTTTAAATTCTTGAAGCTGTGACAGGAGCAGACAGAAGTTACCTTCTGTCTTTAAGTTGGCAACATCTGAGTAGCTGCTACTTGTGAGTGGGAAGTCATGGCCGTTGTAGGAAGCAGGATACCTGACCTGAGCAGTCAAAAGTCTAAAATGATTTAGAAAGTCATGTGTCCCTATGTCCTCTAAAATTTATAGAAATATAAGTGTTGCACAAGTAGGCTTGATAAAATCAGACTACTCTCATGGTCTCTTCCTAACGCACATGGCAGACCTCTGCTGGTGCACCAAGCATAGATTCAATCATGCAAGATGGTTCTTGGGAGACACAGCTTGTTGTTTGTGTTCTGTGTATGGACAGTTTTGTTAAGGGAAGCCAAGTGCTGATGAAATGCCATGGCTTTGCAGGCTCCCTTTTTCTTGATGACTATATATTCTGTAGTTTAATCTGTCAAACTGGAGGAGTAAGATGCAGCAGAATGCCCTACAAAGTGCCATGATTTCTGTACCAGTACAGTGTATGCATATATGCAATCTATACTGAAATGACATTTGGCATCCACACACTTTCTTGTGTTCTTTAGGGCATAAAAGCAAACAAAGAGAAGTCATCTTTGCTTTTTTTTCAACAGAGAAACTAGAAAATGTCAGACTTGACTTCTGCATAACACTTTCTAAAGGTTCTCTAAGTCAGTTCTCCTCCTATTTCATTTGGTTTTCTATTGGCAGAATTATATTTGCTTGAATGGAATCGCTCTTGATCTACTCAAGTGTGAGAACAAAACAATCTAATTCCTTTGTCTTTTCCAAATCAGCATTGTTGTGATACTCCCAGTTCTTTCAACACTTCTATGATTTTCAAAAAATATCGTGGTACAAAAACTAGTCTTCTTTAATCTGTTCTATCTTGGTCAAATTCCAAGCTGCATGTCATTTTTGTTGCTAATATTACCTCATTTCAAAATAAGGCTTTGTACATTTTTTCAGCTCACAACTTTCCTTAATATAATTGCTATAATTGTACTTTAGCAGGAGCACTTGAATGGTTGAGAAAAATATCTTATTAAATCAATGATAAAGTAGGGACTGAATAATTACATGCTGGAAGGGGATGAAATACACCAGCAACTGTACATGACAAAGGTTGCAAAGTGCTTTGATGATCTGACTGTGGCTCTCTGATTGACGAACAGCAGTAGATATGCATAAAAGAGTGTGGGTGCCTCAAATGTGTCTCTGCCTTCAGAGAAGCCAGAGAAAAGGAAAAACAAAGTGCTTTGCAGAAACCCACTCTCTTGCCTGGACTGATATGCATACAAAATAAAGAATATGCATTAAACATGAGTGAGTGGAATGCAGAAAGTATATGTCCTCATATATACTCTGTTTCAGCATATTCATCCAAATTAATCTCCTGTGCTATTTCTGGGTAGCCATTTAACACAGGACAAATGTGGCTCACTCTTGACTTGTGTTCTGACATGAACCAAACCAGCTACAATAACTGTGATAAACTAGGAGATCCAATCCCTTAATCACCTGGGGAGAAGTGGCAGTGAGAGGGTATGCAGCCACTCTGCCAGAATTGAGCAGGGAATTCACTACAAATATTCACTGCAATTCCAATGGCAGAAGACATCAACAATGACCTTTCTGCACCTCTGTGGCCTTGCTGAGGCAAGTACTCCACCTTTTCCCAGACTCCGTGGGACAGACAGATATCAATTCCACACAACTGCAGCTGCCACAAATGTGGAAAAAACTTAACCATAAGAATTCAGCCTGAAAGGAGAGCTTTGAGAAGCTGCAGAACACAAGAACCACAGTAAAATATTTCCCTCTCTTTGTAGTATCTGTACACACCAGCGTCTGCACTGGAAAACACTCCCAAAGAGCATTCCCTGGGAACGACTTTAGTATCTGCACTTTCTAGGACAGCAGCCCAGTCTTTGCAGTTGGTGTTTTTGAAGGGTTGCATGGCAAATATGAAAACAAATTTGGGCCAGTATAAGAAGGGGATGTGAAAAACAACAGCATACAAATGTTTAAGGTTCTGGGAAATAAAATATGACAAAATTATGGAGGGGACGGGGGTTTTTCTGTTTATTTGTTTGTCTTGGTAATTAGTAAAATCAGATGATGGAGAATTTATATTTGAACTCATTTGTGTTAAACTTTTAAAGAAAGTACCCACTGACTTTTTACCTACATTCTGCTGTTTGATAGAAACCCCATGCCAATGGAATTCTTCTGTAGAGTGCTACTGTTATAGCAATTAGTGTCCCAGTTTTCTCTCCTCCAAAAATTCCTAGAAGGAATCATAATTTTCAGCAAAATATAGTTGTTTTGTATAGTTAAAACTATGGGTCATACTAACTTCATGCTGTATCAATGGCAAAAGTCCACTGGCTGGAAAACAAGGTACTGAATTCACTGGACAAATACACATTGGTGTTGGTAAAGAAATTATTACATCCAGTGTCTGTAGCTAAATCAATGCTATTCCTTGTTACTATGTTACACAGAAATGTCTTTATGGTGATTCAAGGAAATGGAGGATAACTTTTCACACCTGTTATATGTCAGCAATGGAAGACCTATTCTTGCCAGTCTTTTGATCAATATCTTCCCATTACTGTGTCCTTCTGAAATTATAGGTAAATCCCTGTGAAAAAAAAAACCACATTGAATATTTGTTCCTTTGGATTTTCCTATTTGCAAACCTGTATAGAAGATTCCTTTCCTCTTGAGCACGGGTGGTTTCAGTGTTTTATTTTTATCTGGCCCAAAGATCCCAAAACCTAAAAGCAGCTGTTTTTATCAATGCACATTCATTAAGAAGCATCACACCAAAACAAACAGCATGTTTTCAGTTGCATCCTTCCTTAAAACCCAAGAGCCAAAGCAACTGTTAGACCATCACAATTTAGTGGACAATTCTTTTTCTCTTGCATTCTGTACTCCTCAGTTCTGTCAGTATGACCTGGAAGATGTTCCCACAGGAAGTTATGCTAGAGCAAGTCAATTGTCATCTGAGGACTTATATCTGGAACACGGCCTTTTTGTTTATGGACACAGCTTGAGGGGGAGACCAGCACACTGTAGTGCAGCCCTGTCATCCAAGAAGCTCTTCTGTCTGCAATGAGATCAAAGGCATCTTGACTTGGGCATGTAGAAATCTAGAGGCTGATTAAAATTCTGGAATATTCTGACAACAGCTGCTTTAAGCAGAAGTTACCAGATGGTAATATTTGTGTGGGTACCACGTCATCTGGCAAGGAACAAGCTAATGATGCACAAAATGTTTTGATGCACAGCCTTCAAGCAGTAAACTTAAAGTGATATGAGGCCATGCAAGGACTCATCTACACTGCTCTGCAGTGATACAAATAATTCTTACCAATACAAGTGCACAGATAAGGAGACACAAAGTTATTTGGCACATAATGGCTGTTGGTATTAAAATGAGTGTCATTCCTCAAAATGACTAATATTTGTGAACTTCTATGTAAATTTGCAGGAAGTTATAGATCATATTTTAGATATATTGCAGTTGGGATGGTGGGTGTTTGGAATATAAAAATCCAGCAGTCACATGGAGATTAAAGCACAGGCCTCTTTCAGTCATATTTTTGAAATGGAACACAATGACAGCCTAAAACCCCAAAACCAACCCAGCCTGTCAAGTTTAAGGAAAACCACTGGAAAACTCAGGAAATACTATTTATATGGGAATATCTCCAACACAGACAAGACTAGAGCTGTTGTCTGCAAAGAAACACTTTGTATTTCAAGTCAGCTGGTTTCAGAGCTATCTGCTCAATGTATATGTATAAGAGGCTCTGATTCAACTCCTTTGATATGAATTACATGATTGATAACAGAAAAATGACAGAAAGAGTAAGCTGATTTCTTGCACTGGTCTTGCAAGAATATTTGAAGACTCTGAAGGCTCAAAGCATCAATTTCCTGGGGTTTTTTATTTGCTGAAGAAATCCACAGAGCAGAGCTCATCCAGAAGTAAAAGTATCAGTATCTTTTTAACCATGTGCTATTTCAAGAAATACATGGTTGTGGTCTGCATTTCAATTATTACTCCAGAGTTCACATCCTATTTGTAACCAACTTGTCTATGGAAAATGTAAAACTAAAAATAGGCCTTCACATGCACCTTGATTTCACTCTTTCATTTGATCCTTGAGCACTTGCACTACAAAAATGAGAACCTTTTTAAAGTACATACTTTTACAGATCAGGGCTCAGTCGGAATCTCTCTGAAAATCATGTTGAACAGGTAGCCTGCTGATTTAAATTGCAGTGTTGAAACCTTTATAAAAGAATACAAAATAATACTGAGTGATTAGTTCAACATTCTTGTGCTCTTGAAAGCTCTGAACTTGGGAATTTTGTTTGTTTTGCTGAAAAATGCAGCTGTCTTGCTTTGAATTAAATAATTTACTTCTCCTAAAAAACATTTTCATAAAATATGAGAAGTCTTCTGACAAATAACCAAAGTTTGACCAAGGTCAAATAAATTATGTTCATGAATATATACCTCTATAAAGCACAAATATATTACTTGTTACTATTTTTACTTCTCTTAGGAAAGAGTCCCTTAGCTATGCAGATGCTGCACAATCAACTGTTTAAAATACACTAGAGTAAAATTCACTAGAGATGGTCTAAGTCTGTTACTGGTCTGTGACTCTGGTGGTTATCCTTTGTTCCTCTAGCTTGCTATTTAGGACTTCTGAGAAAGTAATTAGAGTGATAATTGTTGTCCTTAGAAATTTAAGACAGAATAATCACATCAAATCATATAAAATTATTTGTGTATTTTTTTATTTGTTCTGTTGGACCATTTCTCCAGGACAACTATTATATTCAATATCCTCAGAATATTAGCATCCTGCAGTAATGTATTTAGGTTGGGCATGTTTATTATATTTATTAACCAAAGGGCAAAAATAACAGAATGAGATGTAATAGAACACATACATCTTCTGTGCAATTAGCAATCAACGTATTTAATTGTTTCTCATACATGTTTGTTGATTTAACTGGAAGTCAACAACAGATTCTAAATTCAATACAATTTACTTGGTACAGACCAAATTCTGTTCCAGAGGTCTGAGCAACCCTGAACTTCAAGTACTACTGTAGCCTTATAAGTTTCTGGAGCAATGGTGAAGAATTCCCTCTAAAATGTATCTGGATGTCTGCATTGGCAAGAGACATATCCCGCACAGCCCTGTGTCCATCAGCAAGGGTATGGTCACATAATGTCCTGCCTACCTGTTGTCTGGGGCTCTGGCACATGAAGAAACCTGGACCATGTTCTCCCTTCATTCTCCCAACACCTGAGGTGTGAGAGAAGCTCTTGTGCAAGAGTGTGAAGCCAGAATCCAACCACGCTCTTTGGAATGAGCTGGGGAGTAGACAACAGTAAGAAAGAGACTACAACTCACCCAAAATGCCAATGGCACCAGGCCAGAGGCTCAGCCCCAGCTCAGGATACAGGCACCTGAGGTCACCACTGCTGTCCACCACTCCTGAAGTGAAGCTATCAGGTGAAGGATGTGGAAGAGTGCCACACAGCATTGCATATTCCCATATGCAGAGGGGAACTGGTGCAACTCCCAAAAATTTCTGTATCCACCCAGACTAATGAGGCAGTCAGCTCAGCACCTGAGTACCTGTCTTTGAGAATTGACACAAGTATGCACACGGAGCAGAATACAAGAACAGCATAAACAAAAATCAACTTTCTTGGCAGACTCTCACAGATTTATCACACCATTTATCTCGCAGATTTATCTGTTATAATTTTACCATGAGTAATTTCATTGACACTTCTACTTTCCCCAGAGCTGGGTCTAAACCACAAATTTCACGTGCAGCTCTAAATTCCTCTGAATTTTCAGATTAAGAGAGATGCCAGAAATTTTAAGTTTATTTTCCCTTAGCTGGGAAATTATTCTTACAAAACAATAGCTGTCTCCAGTCCAAATACAGTAAGTGGGCACACGTTTGATTCTTCTGCCTGCAATTGTACAATTATGCTTTTCCTATGCTGTTTATTTGTCATGATTTCACTTTGATCACATCTATATACTGAAACATTCAGCTGATGGAACCACTGGCTTTCTTTTTGAATAGTGGATAACAAGCAATGAAAGAACAGAAAATGTGCATCTGACATAATGCTGGAATTCAGATACATGATAAAATATCTAATATGCTGAAGGATCTTATGGCTTAAGTAGCTGTTCTGTCTCCTGAATCATCACATGACTAAAAGTGCTACATGGAACTGGGATTAGAGACAACACAAAGAGTCATTTAGACCAGGCATTGCAGTCTTCAAATAAAATGTGGATGAAAATTGCAGAGACTCTGGAGGTCATCCTACTGTCATTAAAACAAATTGCAAAATTGTTGCAAGAGAGAGGGAGCAGGAGCCAGCTATCTGATAGGTTATTAAATACTGAGCCCTATTTAAAAGTATGTAATTTCTTCAATACTCAATCTTCAAAGCACTTTGTCATACACTATCTGGTTAACCTTCATAATATAAGAATTGTTTCTACATTTTGAAAATACAGTTACTAGGGGTAAAATAACAATTCTCTAGCAGAAGTGGGGTAACTGTGCCTCAGGAGCTGCCTCATTCTTTCTGGCTCTGAGTAAATGTCAGTATCAGGATATAAAAACAGAATTTCTTGGCTTTTCTTCTCAGGACAATATCCAAAACACTGTGTCACTTTCTATGCTGCATGAAAACAGACTTAAAATAACACCAGCATCTTCCACCTTGTACTATGTATATCCCTTAATTTTAAAAATATTACATGTAACTCTATCCAAGCTCAACAAAAAGAACCCATGATCTGAATCAGAAAGTACCAAGTATAGAACTTCCCAAGGTCACACCCTCACTAGCTTTTTTACACCTGCACTATACTGCCTGCAAAAATAGTTACCCTATAGGCTAACTTCTGGAGAAATTCCTGCTTTTGCAGATCTATTATTGTTAGGATACAACAATATCAAAGTCATATAAAGCTTGCCAACTGTTTGATCATCTCTTTACACCCTGTAGGCAGAAAACAAGTACAATTTACACAGCTCAATCCCTTAAGTCAAAACTGCAGAGATCCAAGAATTTAGTATTTTTCTAGTAGCGAATCCATCTCTAACCCACAGCACTGCAATATGAATTGAATATAGAGTAGACATAATGCCCTAGTAAATATTCTAGATTAACATTTCAATTACTTTTACTACCTTAGTAACAAAGAAAAAATTAATAAAATTACTGCAGGATTAAGTAGTTACTGTCTAATGCTTCCAGTCTTATTATTATTTGTTCAAACCCATTACATATGCCAGTTCTCAGAGAAGGCAAATGAAACCTATCTTTGTTCAAAAATAACATATTGTAACAGGAAGAATTCCTAGTGATGCACAGGTCCTAACAAAACCAGCAGCTGGATAGAACAGAGCCAGTTTGGTCCTAAAAGACATTTAACAAATGGGATTTTCATGCCAGTCTGGGCCTCCCATTTTTAAATGGCACCTCCTAACCCTCTGCAAGAATGGGCAAATAGTATTGGATGCTTCCTAGTTTTTTTTCGATGTAAGTGTCTTCATGAGAACAAACCCATGTTAATCATATTTCTTCTAGCATACTAATATAAAAACATGATCCTCATTGAGTCTATAAAGATGCTCACAGGGTTTTTTATTTTACTTATCTCTGTTATCAAGCACAAACTCAACTTTAGCATGAAGCTGCTATGACCAATTTATAATGATACATCTCCTTTAAATCACTTGTTTTATGCTCTCTTTACACCAGTAAGCTGTATTAAAACAAGTCTTTCAAATTGGTGTATTCCATGTATTGTTTAAAGCCTCTGATTCTAATCATTTTATCCACTTCAAGATCCTTTTATAGCTTCCTGTGTAGGTAAGCAGGATTTAGCACAAAGGAGAGTCCAACTCCAAATATAGATGGTTGTGTTTAGCACAGTGTTTGTTACCACATTAATTTCCTGCATTCCTGTTCCAACTTGAATATAATTCCCCAGTGCAGAGAAACCTCAGTTGTAGACAGTTTACAGAGATCAGCCTTAGGCCACGAGTACTCTGAAAGAGAAATGTTCTTTCCTTGGAGACTCGTGCCATTTCTGGAATGAAGGCAGATTTGTCAGCATACAAACGAGGATGTTAGGTATACTTCTTGGAGCAGGCATACCTGAAATTTTCCCAGGGCTAGCAAAGATTATACTTTCTCTGGTACCAGTACTGGAATTATGTATTTTCAGAAGCAAAGGAATGAGGAGTGATCACACTTTGAGGAATGATCAATTCTTCTCCTTCCAGCACCAAACATTTCCAAACCCTTTCCCTTGCTCTCATGAGGCTGGTCACTCTCTTTATCCCCCTATTTAAACTTCTGAGAGAGGAAAGAATGTTTTATCATTATCATGAAAAAGTGGTTGCACAGGAATTAGGGAAGGGAACACAAACGAAGGAAAGAAGGTATGTAGGTAGGTTTGGGTTTGGTTCCCTATCTACATAACAATCCATAAAGAGTAATGGCATTGCAGCATTTCATAGCACATATTGCTTTGTGTACAGTTAAATAATTTTTTTAATTTGGAAACTTAACATTCAGCAAGAATGCTGGCTGGCAGTACACAGCAGCTCCTTCATCCAGGGAAGAATTCACATCTCCAAGAAGGACATATTCCTTCTGCTGTCACTGAGCCATTTTTTACTTTGTGCCAAAGTGTCTGCAGAAGTCTGTCAGTCAAGACAAAACACATAGACTCAAAAACTTGGCCATGCCATTGCTCACAGTCTGCTACAGACCCGAGAGCAAGCCAGACAGCATCTGTGGAGGATACAGGAAGAAAGGTGACCTCCAGTTCACCAGCGGGTGTGAACAGATAGGAGAGATGTATTGATTCTGCTATTCTGGATCCATCTCACCCCCACCCCCACGTTCACACACATCCATATGAAACACTGCTGAAACCCCCAACACAACGTGGTGCATCGCATCCTTTGCACATTCATTCAGGACACTCCAAGGATGCTGCCTACCCATCCTCCTCGTACAGCATCCTACGTGGGACTGTCCCTCTCTCCCACTGCCATTGCTACAGTTCCAGCCTGTCCTCAGCCCTCCTGCTTTTCTCAGCCCCTGTGCAGATATCACTGTATCGTTGCAATTGCCCCAAAGCAGCCGTTCTTACCTTCACATCTTGCACCAGGGTCCTCACCAGCAGCAGCTGACATAGATCCTGTGACTCATGGTCACAAGCCTATGTGTATCCTATGTAGTGTTGGTTTGGTTGGGAAGAAGCTTTGGTTGGAAACAGAAGAGCGAAGAGACAGAGATGGATGTACCATTCATCTCTCAGATATGACTGGAGGTACATGTTGCTGCAACAGATTTACAAGTAGACCAACACTTTTTTTCAATTTGTTTTCAGTGCTCTGAGTTATTTTTGGCCAAGAATGCTATTCTTTGAGTGTCTGAGCTCCTCTGGAGGCTTCTTCTTCCTGTGAACCGTGGACTGGTTCACTGAGCAGCCTCCAAGTCCTGTGTGGTAAGCTATCAGTTCCAAGAAGAATGAGTCAAGTGTTTGCCCACACGAAATTCATCCCCTGTTATTTTAGGAAGAAGCAGAGAGGCTCATAACTCATTCTCATCACTGCTGGGAAGCAGTCACCAGGTCTCTTGCACAATGCATTGAACTGTGCTTTCATAGTGATTTAGGCAATATAATGTTACAGCCAAGGTAACACATGACATGGCAATGCCATGGAATGTGCCCTTGTAACAAAAATTAAATATTTCAGCAGATATCCCTGCACTTCAACAAGGATCATTCATCTACATCCAGATTGAGATCTGTTAAAAATATTTTAAAACAGACTCATCTAATTATTTTTTAAATATGGTAATGAAATAGTTGCATTACTAACAATGTTAGAAATAACTTGAATTCTTTCTAATACCATGAATTAAATCTCATACTTGTCCATCAGCATTTATATTGCTTGTTTTTCCTTTGAATGTGAAGGGCTTGGAATCACTGGATCATGAGTTTTATTTCGGAAAAATGAAGCTCAGTCTGCAAACCTATATTTGATCTTGCTTTTTTCTAAAATAGACTGAATCTGTGTTCATCCTTCCTTTCACTGTGCAGATGCATCTTCTGCAGTGAACACAGAAAAGCAATACTCAGCAGAGTCTCAGGTGAAGATGTTAAATCTTCCACTCTGAGCCTAATTTGACACACAGCCTCAAGATACTCTCCTTTATCAGACTGAACCCGTCTATCTTGAGTGTCACTCCAGACAAAAAATTCCTGCAGTGCTCCATATGGAGTTCATCCTGGATGGGTTCATCCAGGCTGAGGTACTTCATCACTGCAATGCCTAATTAGCTCCATGACTTCAGGACCTGTAGAATCTTCCAGCCCTGCCTACAAAGTCCACATCATAAGCTGAAGGTGCTGATGGCATACCCTCAAACAGGCTTAGAGAACAGACTTCTTGCACCAGCTCCCAAATCCTGCCTTCTCTTACGGTGTTCCATTCAGCTGTGTAGTTTCCTGTGAAGGCTCAAGGCACAGCGTCTGCTCTACAGATGGGTGATGAACCAGTTAAAAGGACAGAATAAAATGCCATGCAAAACCAGAGTGGCAAGTGGTCACTGTAGCTGAGATTGAGGTTAAATTTACTTATAAATCTCTGTCAACAAGTTATTTAAGGCTTGCCTCTATATTTTTATCCTTCCTGCTGGTTTGAGTTTCTGGATCATTATTGCAGATTAATGATAAATGTATTAGTAAGATAGACTTCCTCCCAGGGGCTGGAAACATGTATTTTAGAAACTTGTTCCTCTACCACTTTATTTCAGCAAGAATTAAGGTTTCTAAGAAACAAATCCGGCTATTTATGTATTAGATGAGAAATAGCAAGGAGAGATTTTACTTTTTAAATTTCAGCAAAAACAAGAGTAACTTATAATTGTGCCATTAAGATGTAGTCTGAAGAAAAATGAGCAGATGTGAGTACATTTCTAAGCAGCCATCAGTTTAGCTGGTGATGAGTGAGAATGCTGATTTTTACATTCTATATAAAAAAGAAGATGCTGGAATAATCTCAGCAGCACCTTCATTCTGCAGTCTTTATGGTGTGTTTGGAGTTGGAATATGCACAATCTCCACTGATGTTCACAGGGCAGTGTAAGCATTGACAGTCAGCAACTTCACTAAAGAAGTAAAACCTGTGCTTCAGGGACCCCCTAAAGAGAATGGTCCCCTCCCTGAGTGATAGTTGTATATGGCAACCACAATCAAAAAATACTTTTCAATTCTAACAATTTGAATCTCACATTGACTCAAACGTGACCCTTTGCTAATGTGACCACTTCGCAGTGTGAGAGGTATGTTGGTTAAACTCATGTGACTGCAGCTTCCTGGAAAGAAAATTTAGAATAATAAAGCCACAGACAGCTGCAGAGAAAACTCCAAACACATCGTGGTACACCCAGCTTTTAACAGTATCCACTGAAATAAACACAGAGAGAAAGAGAGAACCAAAGGGTAGTATTAATTCACAGGAAAATCCCACAGATGGATTAAGATTGCTGAAGGCTGGGATTATACAGTTATGTCTGACAGTTATGGTTTTGAAAATTAGGTTCTAAAGCCTCTAAGGAGTTTTTGCAGCACCACTACATTTGAAGTCTTAGACTTGATGGCTTTTTTACTCCAGGATTGTTCTCCACGTCTGGATAAGCCCCATACACCAAGATGGTGACTAATAAATGTAGTAGGACAGATAGAAAAGCTCTTTAGGCCTTTTTTAGGGATTCAGCAAGGAGACTGACATAGATTGGTTTACAATTTAAAATGGAATGCCATCACACTTTTGCCTTCCTTACCAATTCTTTTGGATATACCACGTGCAAGTAGGGAAATATCCAAGGTGTTGATCTGCTTGTGCTTTTAAGATAGAGAAGGGGGGGAGAGGGAAGCAGACAGGAGGGAAGGAGGGAAGGAAGGAGGGATGGAGAAAGGGCAAGCTGGTTAATGTTTTTCTTTCAGCTTGTTTTTTATGAGTCACACCACTAAGTATTTGCATTAGCAGGTCTCCTGCTGCTGCTAGATCATTCAATTGTTTGTTTAGTTGCTGTGCCTCTTGAAAAGTCCAGCAACACTGAATTTTTATACATCTTCCTTGTATGTTACTAATGAATCAAATCTTTAAGAAACAAAATGTTCGCATCACTGTTCTACCTGCAGGAGTAGCAGTCCCTCCAGTCCCAGTGCTATTATTCACTCAAATAAAAGGTTACAGAACCAGACCAGTATTTATTACTTCTTTGTATGTTGTCTCCTGATCAAATTGTATCAGAAAAAGTGAAAACGACAACATAACTGGAATGTCACAATAATCGAGTTTAAAGTTCAAAGCTTCTTATTCCCACTTGTGAATTGAAATGAAAAAGTTGCTTAATCTTGAACAACGTTTGCAAACCCAAACACTGAGTATAACTTTGACCAAATCACTTTGAAAGAGTTGTATTTCTTTCTTTAGGTATGAGACAAACATTGCCCACAAACGTGTCAAATCAGAAGTTATATACAGTGAGATTGAGACTGCCTTATTCTTACAAAACAGGGTCTTCAAAAAAATCTTGTTGCTGAGTTTAACAAAGGTAAGGCTGTAAGCAAAACTCTATCATGGTCACCATGAAGAGAAGCTGCTAAGTCCAATTAGAGAAAAGGAACAAAGAACAGCAGACAACTTATTTTTTCTTTGTGAGGATAACCAGCAATTTTCTGTTTGATCTCCTTCCTCTCTTGCTTATTCCTCAGCATTCTGAATTTCTTTAATAGCTTGCTTTCAACAAACCTTTTTTTTTTCATTTTCAAGAGTGCCAGCATAAGATATGCTAATTCAATACAAGCTACAAACCTGTCTTAGATGAAAAGGCAATAAAAGCACACAAACTTACCTGTTCACAGAGAAGGATAGTTCAGACTAGAGATCCACTCTGTGAGAGAGACGGGGTCCCAAGAGGAGCGTTTGTAAAGGAAGCTCTTCAAAATATCTTTATATCTTCTACATAAGATGTTTGTTTTGGTTTTCCTCCTCTTTAATCAAAAAAATGACTGATGGGAGAAAAGTAGGTGTTTAAAGGATGTAAAAGCCTTGTCCTGGTTGCAAAAGGAATAGCATATTAAGAGAAACTTCTCTTGACTGCAGGCGTGTGATCTACTCAACTTTCTTTTGGTTCAACCCCAAACAGCGACTGTGGATAAATGGTATCTTCTTACTTATGACATCTGTTCCCTGTGTGAAATCAGACATGCGTGTCCTGACTTCAATAACAAAAATGCTTTTTTCCTAGCTACTTGTTATTCTTGCTACACCAACATAACTGAGAGAGTATGAGCTATAGCTCTTGTCTGTCTAAAACAGAGCTATGGGATAATTAAAGGACTATTCAGTTATTTCTATGCAAATTAACTGCCTAGGTGAAATTTAAAACATAGCTTGCTCTTCAGAACATTTGTCACTTGTAGTGATCTGCTAGAAGACAAGAAGTTAGAAGACAAAAATGTTTAGTTGCCTGATTTAATTAATCTGGAAACTTTTAGGTAGAAATTCTGTCTTCCACTTGCCACGCGGGCTTGTTTGTTGAAGTGACTGAAAACACTGAAAAATTCTCTGAAGCTGGAGGTTTAACCTCCCGCTTGTACAATTACTGCTTCATTCTAGATCCATTCTTGCCCTATCTGCCACTTGGGCTGAAGATGGCCTTCAGAGAGAGGATTTCTAGGATGACTCTGGAACAGCAGGTCCCTCTCTACATAAAAAATGGCAAGGCACTGCAACAATTTTTGTACTACAACTTATACCCTTTTCTGGAACGTGGTATTGATGTTTAAATGTCTTTAGGTATATACAAGGGGCACCAGTGATCAGTATGTTCTACTCAGGAGTGCTCTTCCTCACCTCTTACTCTACAGCGGGTGAAACCCACTGGCTATTAACTTCCAGTTAGTTAAAATACTCCTTCAGGTGAAGTGTTAAAGCACTATCTGGGCTCTGAAAATGCTAGATTTTATCCCTTGTAACAATCCCATGAAGAATTTGCATCAAATTTACATGAGCCTATGCTTTCCTTTGGTATAACCTTTTGCCTGATCCTAGGACCTGTATTCTTCCATTGAGGTTTCTTCATTTCCAGCTCCGCACTGTCACACAGCTTCTCAACAGCTTCTTCGGGAGCTGCATGATCTGACAGGGAGTGGACACAGGGTTCTGGATAAACACATTTTTTAAAAACTGCAGGAAATATCAGGGTAGTGCTCACATGAGGCCTAATTTATCCTCTGGTCACTTAATGCAGATAATGGAGGCCAGTGATAGAGTGTGCGTGCCCTGGGCTATACCTTGGTTCATTACACACACGTGGCTCCCTCTAAGTTTAATGTGAATTTAACGTACCATGGAAAGAGAGGACATACCCTTCAGGGTGAGTGCACGCTCTCAAAAAGCTAATGAACTCCCACAATAATGCCTGTTTCTAAGATAGCTCTAAAGACTGAATATTGATAACTAAGCACTTTTATGACTGATACTTACGCTTCAAGTATTCATCGCAATCAATAGATCTTTACACATTAACATCGCTCTGAACATTAAATGTGTGGGGAGCATTCCTGCTTTCAGACCTTGTTTTTTTCCTGACACCTTCAAAGAGACTCACGGTTCAGAAGGGCACTAGGGCACAGCCCTCACAGGGCCTGCTGACCGTCAGGATTGCTCTTCTGGTCATTTCGGCCTTGCTCACACCTCAGGTTTTTGGCGCAGGCGCCCCTCTGGGCCTGCCCGGGCCGGTCTGAGGGGCTGAACCCCGCGTTGGTGCCCCGAATGTTTAATGCGCCAAGCGGACACGTTCCATGGGTCTCTCTTGGCCGCCCGTGTGTGAGCCGCAAACGCTTCGCCAGCCTCTGCTGCCGAGCCAGACCCGCTCTCGCTTCTAAAAATAGCGCGGCTGAGCTATAAATAGCAGCGCCTGGAGCGGCTCCGGAGTGCCCCCGCCAACGCTGCCGCTGCTGCTGCGGGGGGAGAGCGCCCTCAGGAAGGGCCCCGAGGGGAAGGGGAGGCGAAGGGAGGGAGGAGAATGGAGGGAGGAGAATGGAGGGAGGGAGGGAGGGTGGGAGGGTGGGTGGGTGGGTGGGTGGATGGATGGATGGATGGATGGATGGATGGATGGATGGATGGATGGATGGATGGATGGATGGATGGATGGATGGATGGATGGATGGATGGATGGATGGGAGGGCAGGCGTGGATGGTCGCGGGGCAGCGAGCCGGGGCAGGGCAGGGCGCTCCTCCCCGGGCAGCCGCGGGCAGGCGTGGATCCGCGGGCTGCGGGTGCTGCTGTGTGGGGCCGGGCCGGCGGCAATGCGGCGGGCTGCCTCCCTCCATCCCTGCTTCCCTGCCTCCCTCGGCCTGCGAGGTACCGCGGCTCCCCGGGCAGCGGGAGGGCAGCGGGCGGCGCGGAGCCAGGAGCAGAGCCCTTCTAGGAGTGCCCAGCGACACCGGGGACGGAGACACAGCGAGCGATTCCTGCCCACTGGGAGGGTGACAGGGCGCAGGTTGCCCGGTGAGCTGTCCCCCCTAGGAGATATTCAAAAGCCGCCTGGACACGGCTCTGGACCTCCAGCTCTGAGTGGCTCTGCTTGAGCAGGGGGCTGGACCTAATAACCTCCAGAGGTCCCTTCCCACCTCCACTGCCCTGTGATCCTGTGAAATCCTGTAGAGCCTTGCTCGGAAATAGCAGAACTGAGGATCGTCCTTCACGTAAGGCTTCCAGGACTATGCTAAAATTTAATAAGAGCTTTCTAGTATGGTGTGTTGCTGTTGCTTATGGCTTTGTGGTGGAGAAGGTCTCTTAGGGCAAACTTTGATTGCAGCTAGCAGGCCTCCAGTGGAGAGCTGCTGGTGCCTTAGGAGAGCGAGCAGCAGGGAATTGCATTTAATACCTCCTCCTTTCAGTTCTGACGTTCTTTCTGCAAGGAACAGCAGGGCTCCCCTACTATGCTGTATGATCTCGCCCTGTTAACTAATTTCGCCTTGTAACAGGAATGCTCTTGCTTGCACAATGAAAATAAAAATTAAAGTCCTGTGTCAGTAAATCCTGGTAGCTTCCTGGTGCTGTAGTTTTAAACAATGTTGTTCTCTCTTACTGAATTGTTCTCTGCTTGCTTTTTGATCTAACCTGTGCCTTGCACCATTTGAGAAGATAAGAGAGCAAATAAAAATAAGAAAACTGTCCCACACCACTGTAGGTGGTCATTTACTGAGAAGAAGAGCTGAGTCTCCATGATGAAGTCTAGCAGAAAGTGGCTTTTTTCAGAAAATAGTTTAGTTGCAAAGGTCCAGTACAGCTGCATGTTTTGAAGAGTTCATTTTTCTAAGTCTTTAGCAGTAAACAAAGTCGCTTTCAACCAAGCCCTAACGTTATTTGAAGAAACTACTTGAGTACATAGCTTTGGAATACAAGATAGAGGTGCGGCCTCTGTTGCTCTCACAAACATGCACATACCTGCCCATATTTCTTCATACTTTCTGCTTGAAAACACCTGTGAGCTTCTAGAGGATCAAATTGTGACTTTATGGAGGCCAATGTCAACATCACTGTGGACTTTAGTGGGGGCTGGAGCAGGAACCAAATTTACAATGGTGATTGAAAATCACAAGTAAAATATACTTGCCCATTACAATAATATATTTTTAAGTGTTTTATTGGGCCAATTTTAAAAGATAAAAATGGGAAACAGACTTTATGTCTGGTCGTTTTTTTTCTCCCTAATCTTTTTTTAAAAGAACTACAAAGAAATAAAAATATGCAGAAAGGTGTCCTGATGACTTATGGATTAGTATGGTATGAAAATATTAAGAAATTGCAACAAAATAAAGAAGTTCCCATCTAAATAAATGAAATGGTCATGAAGTTATAGAAACACACTCATTCATACACAAAGAGTTGTCAGTTGCCCAAAAATGTGGAGTCCAAAGATCTTTTTTAAGACACACCAAGGAATATACAGGTACAGGTAGGTAAATAGAGACTTCCAGATTTGACTGGTGCTGGCAGCCTGATCCATTAAGATAATGAGAAAGTCTTAACTCTTAGATATTTACAATTCTTTGGCCTTATTCTGCATGGGAAGGCAATTCTTACTCAAAGATTTTATGTTTGTAACTCAGGAAAGAAACATTAAAATATCATTCTTTTCATCCTGCAACAGCTGGTTAAGCCAAGATCTCACAAACAAATGATGATAACTTTACCACTTATAATTCTCCCAAAATTTTGCTGGTCTCAGCCTTGGCTAAATTTATTATTAACATCTGATAACATATTTTTCCCTGTCCTCCAACACCACATTACCTTTGTGACAGTGCAACTTTAGAGAATTTGGCTGTAAACCATAGGTTTAATTTTATCTCAGCACATTTAGACATCAGTGGCTGTCTTTAGTTCTTCAATTTAAAACTTTGAAGTTGTTAATTTGGCCTCATTAGTTGAAGTGTCACAGTATACAGTTCACAGGAGTATTTGGAAAATTTTAAAATGCTGAGTTAAGACTACTTGCCACTTTAGAGGAATTGAAATGCTTTCAAGGCAGCTGCTGAAGTGTTTGCTAGTACTAAAATGTATTGATAAACACTGAGATCTTGTTTCTCATCCTTTTAATTGTGTTTAAAGATGACACAAACTGATGTATCAACTACTCTGTAGGAAATTCTAATAGATTTACTGGGAAGAATAATTAATCTCTTCCTTTTTTCAGAAGGTGTTAGAAGGTGTAGTATGAGGGCAAGAAAAAACTGGGTTATATATTCACTTGCTGAAGGGCTTTTTTTCAGGTATGTCAAAGACAGTATCCTGGTGGTAGGATGCTGAACTAGATGGACTGCAGTTCTGATACAAAGGAACATTCATCTTAGTGACATATGTCACAGAAAGCTCAGCTTCTTGAACAGACAGTGCTCAGTGACTTGTACTGGCTCTGTAGTTATCCCCTGAATCGTGCTTCATACAGCCTCATATGGGGCTTTTTCCTTGGCATTTAGGAACAGAAGCATCGCTGTTCCTGCTATCCTTGTGCTAGAGGCTTTATGACTAGATGGAGCAGAGCTGTTTTATTGGCTTTTGGCCACCAGGAGCTTTTTGCCTGCTCTGGAGAAACTTCCAGTTTGCTGGAATTCAGTGCTTCACCCTCCCTTCACTGCTGTGGCCACACTGGTGGCTGATGGTGACTTTGCTTTGTGACACCTGACACTGCTTATGCCCCACCAGTGCAGAAGGTGCTGGGCTGAGCTTCCTGGCCACCCTGCCGAGTGCACAGCATGCCTCTGACATGACATAAGGAAAAGAAGTTCCCAATTTTTTCTTTCTCCTCTTCAGCCATCAGTCTGTTATTTCTATCTGATGCAGCTGCTGCAGGAAGAGGCTGTATTACCTCTGTGAACTGTAGAAACTTGGAGCTTACCACTGTGAGCCAGCAGGTTTCAAATGGGAACTGCAGCTCCTTGGGAAGATCTTATGTTCAAGATGGTAACCTTTGACCTACCACATGGCACATCAGTGATGGTTTACAGTTCTGGAGGTTGAAAAATGGAAAATAGAAATAATACTATAATAATAAATCGTGTAACGATTTAAAGGGATGAAATTATTTTCTTGTTGAAATCCTAACAAAATAAATGATAGACTTCTTCACATAGCTCATTCATGCAATAGTTCTGAACACTGGTTTTATCTTACAGTGCATAGTACTTGACAAAAAGGGGAAATTCAGCAATTCCTCACTGTGTGGAACAGAAGTTGGTTTCAAATTTTCTTGCTTTGTCAGGCAATAACATTTTAATGTCAGGTCATGTAGAAAAAGTCAAAGCATGTGCATGAGCAGAGGAAATCCAGTCAAGTAATGGAAAAAATATCTAAAACTCAAGGGAGAAGAGGCAGCAATTACCAACTGCTCTGGTTAAATATTCTTTTCTGTGCTCTCTTTCAAACTTTTGATTTTATTTCTTTTTTAAGGTACATTTGTAATTCTAAATTAATGTAGTTCACACATGTCCTGCCATTCCTTGGCATCTAAACACTAGGATAAAGTTAACAGAGTAAGTCATGTGAAGGCCTGTTAATTAAGAGTGAATTTGCTCTGTTCTTTTTTTTTTTCCTACTAGACATTATTTCCAGTTTTAGCCTTTATAGGCAAGAGGAGACCAAATAGTAAATAGAACATGCAAGACTGGTAGAGCTGGGGCTTTTTCTGTTTGTAGGTCATTGGCCCTGATGCAGCCTATGGCTTTATCTTGCTCAAAAAAGTGGAGACAAGTTATCAGCCAAGCTATACTGACAGAAGAAACTGAGTCTGAATAGTTTTTTCTAATTTATAACTTACATTGTATATAATATCATTTATAGGAAGGCTGTAAAGTGGTAAAACACTTTACCAGTGCTGCCCTGCATCTGACTAGAAGTTTGTTTGGTCAAATATGTCTCCAGTACTGGCCATAAGTAGATGTCTGGGAAAGTCTAAGAACAGGACAAGAACACAACACTTTCCCTTTTTCCCTTTCTCAGCCCTTTGGGGAAGAATGGCCTTCAATCTTTTGCTGACCAGTGTGGTGGACATATAAACCTCAGGGTTTTTCAACAGCACCGGTCTCATGTTTCAGTGCTTATTTGTACTCATATTGTTTCTCGTGACTTGCTGGCTGTGCTGTGCTAGTGCTTAAATGTGGCAGATCAAGACTCATTTTGTGAGGCACATGTCTGCACAGAGTGAAAGACAACTATTGCCCTGAGAAACTTTAAACCTCTGGTTTAACTAGACAAAACAGATTGGAAGGGGAAAAGGTACACATCATGGTCTTTGATCCTCTAAGTTAGGCACTAATTATAAACATATTCCTAAAATCTGACAGATAGTACACTGCTGCACAGTAACAACAGCAGAACCCTTCGCAGCAATTTGAAGCTCAAGGAAATTTCCATTGCCACAGCACTCGACCTTCTTCACAGGGAACAGAGAGAAAACATTTGCTTGCTCTGGGGGAGAGCAGAGCATGCTGGTGGAGTAGGCTGCACATCCTTAGCTGGATGCTGCCACAAACCTTCCAGGCAGTAGAGAAAGGGATACTCCAAGGCATGGACCATGTCCAAGGTGAGTCTTGGGCACTGATAGAAGGAAGAGACTGTATTGTACCCATCCTGCTAAAGTCAGCGTTCTCTCCACTAAGAAGAACAATAGATTTTTGGAAGAAACAGGGGGTAAAGCAGGGTAGATGTGATTTTAGGGTTTGAATTTTCAAAGGACTCTAAAATAACTGAAGTCCCGGCAGCAGGTTCATATCCATCAGCAGAAACAGCATAAATTTATTTATATCTTGCTTTTACCTGCCCAGGAAGGGCATATTTCTTGTTGATAAATGTGTAGTGCTTCACTTACAGTGTGCTTATTTTAGAAACCCAAAAAAGAGTTCCTGCCTTTATTACAGTAAGTGCTTGACTGTGTTGCCCACTGAAATCCATGAGCTTCCACAGCATGGCTGTGTACTCGAGAGGTAGCTCAGTTACTTTCTCAGGCAATCATGTAATTTGTGCTTCATCAACTACATTTTATATATTAATGAATAGGCTCCTTGCTGTCAAGTTCTTTCACTTGGATACTGTGTAAATGATAACAATTTGCAGATGAGCTCTGGTCCATGAGAAGCCCGATAGGAGTCATTCTTTATCCTGCAGGGCAAGAGTATAGGCTAATCAGTACTTGAGCAGCCCACAGATGTTTAATTGAGATAAAAGGACTGATACAATTAAGGTGCTCTTTCTATTTATTTCAGAATCTTGAAAGTGTTACTAGGAAATTTTGTATCTCTCCTGGATGAGAAGAAATAATTGGTCTGTATGCAGCTACCCAGAAATGACACACAGAAGTGAGTGAAAATGTCTGAGCGCTTATAAAAAGAAAGACATCCTCCTAAAATACATCACTAGCTAAGCCATGTTCTGTTTTGCTAATGACAAGAGATAGAAAATAAAGAGCAGAGTCATAATTTTTCCACATGCTTTTATGGTTTTCTTATTATTTGTCTCCTGTTCTTATTTTTCTGCCTGTATAGACACCCAAACTGTAACATCTCCCCTACACATCAAAGGAATTTGATGGACTGCCTTGATCTTTCTTGCTTTCATCTGTCTCTCCTTGCTTCTCCATGTTTTCTCTGTAGCTACAAGTGGATACCACCCAGTGACAGCAAAGGCATTTGAAAAGGAGTGTCTTTGCTCTGTTGAGGGGCCTTGCAGCTGACAGGCACACTGCTAAAATTGGATCCCATGATCAGTGGGAGGATGGCCTGGGTATGGGTTCATCTGTATCTTCACAGGGGCTTGCTAGGGTATCACTTATGTAACTGTAACAGTTGCTTAATTTGCCTTCAGCTTTTAACAATGAATCGTGTGGTTTAAGACATCAGATAAAGAAATACCACAAAATACAAATATCAGCGTGTTCATCCCACACAAGTATGATAAGCTTTAGTAGAGGGAGTTGAGTGACAGAACTGTTCCACAGGAAGTTCCAAAATTAAGGAAAAGAAATGGTGCCTTATTAGAACATATATTAGAACGCCTCTGCTTGTGCCTTTATATCTTTTTTTCTTTATTAATTAATTGAATTTGGAGGGTCTGTCTTGTAGATTCCCACATTCTAGGGTTTCCACATTTTTTAGCAGTTCGTACCAGAGTCCTGAGAATCCCAGACGAGGGTCTCCCAGGCCTTCAAGAATTAGAGATTGGGCATAAACTGAGTTCTCAAAGATCTCAGGTTTCTTGCTGCTCAACGGGAAGGGCAAAGGCAGTTTTGGGTGTCACAAAAGAGAGGATGGTCCTGCTACTTTCACAAAGCTGGTGGGCCTGGAAACAGCAAGTGTTGGACTGGCTGCAGACCCAACAGAGGGAAGACCATATGGTGTGACCGAGTCCTGGGAGCCTCTGCTCTCCTGCATCTGGCAGTGTGGTGATGCGAGGTTTTTATTGTATTTTCATATGTTTTCTGTACCCCAGTGGTTCATCCCTACCTTCCCCACTCCTACTCCCAGTTGGTTTGCCCCAGACCCAAGCCGCTCCCCCGGTGCTCCCTATGTGGTTGCCCTCCTCCCCTTGTTCTGGCTCTTTCCCTGTCAATCACCCAAACCCCTCCTGTTGTTCCCGAAGGTTCGGAGTCCATCACCTGAGCCCTCCCTAATTACCGTAATATGGCCCCCGTCAGTCCCCCGAGATCCTGCCCCCTCGGATCCCTCCCCTCTTGGAAATCCCCTAAACCTCGACGCCCCGTTGGGGCATGTGACCCCTCTCCCTCCACCCACCAAGACCATTGGACCAGATGTGAGTCCGTCCCTTCAGCGTCCCTCCCTCCTAATCCGCTTATTGGTCCCTAGTTGGTGAACTCCCCTTGTTCACCCCCCTTTGTAAGGCATGGGCGCGTTGCAGGCGGGGCTGGTCCTCTGTGGATTCCCATCAATAAAGTTGGATTAGCCCCCGGGGCAAGCCCCCTTTACTTTTTATCTCTCCCTGCGTTGGGGGCTGCTGACTGCTACAGTGTCTGGAGCCTCGCTCCGCAGGGTAGAGCAGAGCCTTCAGAGGAGCCGCTTTAAAGCTCCGTGCCTCCGGCTGCTCCCCACTCCTGCCGCACACCGCTGGAGCTAGCCCGGGCTGTAGACAGCAGCGATCAATGTGGCATGACAGGATTCTTTGCAGGCCTTAGTTATGAATTTTAGAGAAATCCTGTTCTTTCTCTGCAAAATATTTCTGTTTTGACAAACCTACAAGTAATGCCACCAAAAATCCTATTCTTCTGGAAATTTTTGGACCAGCTTTAAAATACTGCACAAACAAAAGTCGAGCTGAGTTTGTTTTAACATTCTGGATTAAGTTTGTAAATGCTGCTTCCATATCTGGTGCCTGACAAGGGATCCAGGCTTCTGCAGGTATTGAGATACGGACCCAGTGTGATTCCAGTCCACTAGGAAATTAATGTGGATTTTAGGATGCTGAAAAATAATTAATGTCTATTAGTCAGGTCTGAATGCCAAATGCACATCTTAGACACTGTAGTTCTTCATTCCTGCAAATAAAATCCATTCCTTTTTACCCAACTTGCTCTATCAATAGAAAACCCCTATTTCAAGCATAAATCCCATTGCTTAATATGTATGATCAAATCTGTTTGTTTCAGAACTATTCTAAACTTTCCTTGTTCTCATCAATGGGAATGGTCTCATATGCACCCAAGTTTCTAGCCCACTGTTGTATGTGGAGATGAATCCTAAAATATGACTATGTGAAAGAGGATATTTTGTCAATAGAGAATAACAGCACGGGAGACTAGACCGATGTTGGACCCTTCTTAAGGACTGCACTTGTCACTAACTTTTGTACTGAGAGCCAAATTTTTCAACACAAAAAGCCCTCAAATCTGGGAGCTGATGCCGCTCCACAGTTTACTGGAGACAAATACAAAGATTCAGCATCAAATCCCTTGTTTTTGGAGAATGATCCTCTCACAGCAGCAAATGCTTAGCTGTATATTTTAATCTATTTCATTGTAGATCATTTAAAATATTCAGAAATAGTCGGTCTTATGTTTTCTGTGAATGCCAATAGCAAGGTCATTTCATATCTGTGCATTGTAATTAGTGAAAATATGATAAAAGCATGTCCCTTTTCTCCAACTTCCATTCAGCACTTTTACTGTTGCATTTTTAGGTATGCTGTGGTTTATATTCAATAGGTACAATTCCTATAGGGTACAAACCAATAGGTAAAGCATTTTAGTATCTATCTGTCTGCTACAAAAAAGACCTGATTTTTCTCACATGTAATTTACAGCCTGTGTCTCCTGTTAAAAGAACTGTGCATGGATGTAAAATAGCAGAGTATAACACTAACCAATTGAACTGATTTATTATAATCCAGTGAAATTAAAGCAGTCTGGCACAAATGAGAGTTACTGCTGCAGCGTTTCTGTAGGGAGACAGATTCAGGTGTTACAGAAATGCAGAAAACACAAAGAAATTCAAGACACTATGTTGACAACAGACATCATTGAGTAGAAATGAGCCCCTGCTATACCTTGGTCTTGTTCCCTCATCTAATGATTGCAAAGATCAGGGCTGAATTTTTAGTTGGGTAGGTAACTGTTGAGTGTGTGGTATAGATTCCCTACACTGTCTTACACAAATTTAACAGAGGTGGTCATAAATCATGATGAGTTAAGAAATTCCTCCATTCTGAAATTATCCCAAAACACAGTGGCTTCTGTTTCTATACCTGACTTTAAGCAGTGGTGAGGCAGAAGATTTGTTCTCTTTCAGTCTTCCATGGCTCAAAGTTTCACAAAAATTAACACCATTTTTTCAAATACTGTGGGCTACTTTTTGCATTCTAAGAAAAGGCAGAAATAATAGCATTTGATTAGGTGCTGAATCATTTTAAAGATAGTGCTAAGGCATGGTTTTACAAAGGCTATGTGTAAAGCCCACAGGACTTTAACTTGTAAGGAACATTGACAAATAACTGCTTTTAAGAGACTGAACCTTTCACATTCAGAAACTCTACCAGACAGTTCCCTTGTTTCACTATGAGGCACTTTGCTCTGGGAAAGGGTGTTCATCATTCGAGGCCTGATCTTGCAGCTGACTGGAGGATGTTGCCAGGGGCATCATCTTGCCTATGCTCTGTCCCCGTGCGTGGTATTGGACTACCCCAATGAATCCTCAGAACCTGAACTATCATCTGATTCACTTTCAAAATACTTCTTGCCAAAATAATTTTCTTTTCCGTGGCTTTTTGTGGGGAAACACACCATTCCTAGGAGTTTGTAGGGCTCCCTAAGTCAAACATGGCTGCAGCTACAAAAACTATGCAGTGTTTCTTCTCATCAGAATGAAAATTCTGCGTATTTCAACAAAGTTCAAAGTAGATGTCTTGAGGTTTATTCACAGGTCTGATACTCAGAAAATCAAGTTGCATTTCTTTGCTGTTAAATCTTTTCATCTCGTTACAATGAACAAAGCCAGCTTTTTCAGCCTCCGGAGCAAAGACAATATTTTTTTCCTCCTAACTGCTATTTATCTGGTTTGCAAGCTTCAGTTATAAACTTCTTGGGTCTGTTAATGAGTGCCTGACTATTTGTACAGAGCCTGGGACAGTGATCTGATTGAGACTTCAGGAAGTCACCAGAGTTCAAACAACAGCAGCAACATTCTGGCATGAGTCAACTGCTGTAAAAGCTCCTGCAAGGGACTGGTTAATTAATGATCTGCCATTCTTGTGACTTTGTTCCATCACAACAACTGTTTAGTGCCTGCGTCATGTGTTACACGTAGCACGCACTTATTAAATTGAAGGTACTTTTGCCAAACAGTTACAGTTTTTGATGCATGCTTCTTCCATTTTATCCTCACTCAGAGCAGTTTCCCACTGATGTTTTTCTACTTCAAATAATCGTAGAGTAATTGTTGAGCTAAAGTGGTAGGATTGGACACAAGAAGACAAAGAATTACTCTGTCCTAAAGTTGCCCATGGTTAAGACCTCTTTTTAATACAATAGCCTTCTATTTTTCATGCCTTTTAAAGACGTTTGACATTGAAAAAAAACAGAAGCAAAGGATAATTTATATTTCAAAATAAAGAATCAAAATTATTATTAGTAATATATGAGATGGAGCTAGACTAATTTATTTTTAAATCTTTAGCCAGTACATATGAAGCCATGATTACGTTCCACTCTTTTCCAAAACACGACTAAAAATGCTTAAGGAATACAACTAAATAAATAGCATTTAAAAAATAACCAAATATTTTGATGTGTTACCTTGGATTTGAGAGCAGTGACTTCCTTTGCCCATATCCTGTTGTGACTACCAAAGGATGTTTTCAAAAGACAAAAAAAAGCTGACCTTTTGATGATTTTATTAACTTAGGGACCCATGACAATTAGAAATATGAGCACAGAGGAAAAGCAATAAAGTTTACTCTGCTCCCATTTATTTCATAACATTTTTATTTTATGTCTAAGGTGACAGAGAATCTGATAGAAAAAAAAAAAAAACACCAAAAACCTCTGCTCATAATCTTTCCAGCCTTTGTTTTCTCAAAACACTGCTTAATGCTCTCTGTTACCTGCATCCTTTTATCTGTAAGAGAGCCATTCCAGATAGGTGATTTTGCCAAAACCTAAGCTCCCGGTGTGAGGCCTGAATTTCAGAACCAGTTGAATGTGTGCTCTCTGAAAGAAACAGTCTCTTTTACAGGTGTCATCAAATAAAGATCCAAAACCTGACCAAAGTCTTTGCCCTTAGATTTTGGTTCAAGGTATAAACACATGGTTTGTGAACTTGCAGCCGTGCCTTTGAAACCAAAAGTTATTCTGAAATATGTGTATGACAACAAAAGAAAAGGTTTCATCGTTTAAGGGACAGACACTCCTGTTTCCTCCCCCAAATTACAACATTGCCTTGAAAGCAAAGAAAGAATGGTATTGATTTTTCCAGTTCTGATGGCACTTCGTATGTTCTTTGACATTCAGGATCATCTCTAAGGAGATATTTCCTTCACAACTGTCAAATCAAATCAGGCAAATCCAAGTTCACAACTCGACAACTTCTGCTGCCAGACAACCCTTTGGAGTACAAAGCTACTGAGCTTGTGTGCCAGTTGACTTATCTGCTTAAGAAGCATGGAATTTTATGGGTGGGTTTAAAGTGATAAGATTTATCTGGTGGAGAAGATTATGCATGCACATTGTAGTGCTACTGGCTTGCTTCACATTAACCAGGAGTAGGTCTAAGATCAACCAAAATCAGTGTTCAAACTGACAAAAGTCTATTTAAATTACAGTTATAATTATTGCTGGAACTTTTGCATATAGACAGTTTCACTTAGATAAAAGTAAGTTAAAAATGAGGACTGAAGTTTAGCCTCCATGATCAGACTTGCAAATTAAGTTACCAGCTTTTTCTTGATTTTAGTGGGAGTTAGGAACATGATTGTGTTGAAAACCATACCACTGGACAGGTAGGGACTGAAATCTTCTGGATTTCCTATGAATTTTTGTCAATCTGACTCCTGTGAACTTAAGTGGCTTTGGAAATTGAGACTTGGCCCTTCCTGCTGTTGAATTTTACCTGTTAGCTGTAAAATTTACCCTGTTACTTGTCTGAAATAAATTCATCTGTCAGCAGTGGGACATTTCTTCACAAAATAGGAGGAATTCTGTGTATTTAGAATTTGTCTTCTTGCAACCTGCCCTTAATTCAAAATAAGCAGGGGCTTGTTTGCTTTCTTTGCTGTATTGGGTCTGGTTTTTCTAGGTCTGGCTTCTGTGAGGTGAGCCTATACTATTTTGTAGAGTATCTTCAGAAAATCTTCAGCGCTGTGCTTTTTCCCCCACTGCTTCCCTTGGGCACATGCAGCACAGTAACAGACTGAGCTGCTCCTTCTTTTGCCTTGAAGATATTTAGCAGAGATGATCTTTCAGATTGCAAAATATGTGACCTTTGCACAATGCCATGGCTCATTTTTGTGGCCTGTAGAAAATTGCCCTTTTAATGCTGTTGTAACAGAGAATTTTCTCTCAAAGTATCTGGTCTAAAGGGCCCTATAAACTCAGAGGGATTGAACCAAACAGAAATAATCTGGCAGGGAAAGGAAACTCCAAAGTGCCAACCTTTCCATACCTGTATCAGTTGTAGTGTGGCATTCTGGCCAGGACACGACTCTTCTGTAATTCCTATAGAACTTGTAGAAAGATAAACATAATTCTTAATGCTTGCACTAATACACAACCAATCCATTTCCCTTCCCTACCCTGTAGGCTCCCTGATAGCCATGGTGGCTACCTACTCCTTGATGGGACCTTTCAGAGGACACATGAGTCTCAAAAGCAGCCGTAAGTATTCAAATTATTACTTGAAAAGTGACTGAGTGCTCCAATTTTGGAATAACAGCTTAAATATTATGACACTATTAAAAATACGTATTTTATTATCGCAACGATGTAAAGTAAGCCCTTCTAAGAAGGATAAGTCCTTCTAATACCTTCTGTTACAAAAATCTCACCTTCTGAATTTAGACAAACAGATTTCCTGTTCAGGATCTTCGCCAAGCACCTGTAGAAGAACTGCTGGAAAGCTGTTCTGCCTTAAACTTCCCTTCTCGGAAATGCTGTTCCACTGCACCTTCTCCAAGTCCATAGTCCCACTTGTAGGATTTAGCAGTTAGCAATGGTATAAACTCTTTCAGGATAGCAGCTCTGCAGTTATATTGGTCTTTAAAGTAAAATAATTGACATGTTACTGAGAACAGACTTTTGCCCCAGTAAGCAGCAAAAAGTAGTGGCTTTGAATCAGCAGTCTGGTGAGAAGCTAAGTCACCTCTCGTGGTTTTCAAAAGCGTATTTTTGGTTTTCAGCTACATGGAAAAGACATGTTTTATCACTGTCATTGTGTATCAGTCAAACTTTAATACTGCTACGACTGGATTTATGGTATGACATTATACCTCTAGACATGATATATTCTCCAGACACGATCTGCAGAGGTAATCTCTTGCAATTCAATCAGTGGAAACTAGGTAAATTAGTCATCACACAAGTACACATTCAGGACTATAATAAATTTCTAGGGAAGTCGTTACAAAGTTGGAAATAAAAAAGAGTCATTGTTGAGAGAGTTGTCACTGTTCTTTATGACTCGTTCTTGGGTCTTGGTTTCCTGGAGATCTTTCCTCATGTGTAGAAACAAGATGAAAATGTATTGGAAGTACAACAGTCCTCAGAGTTTGGAAAAATTTTCAAAAGCAGGCAATTTTCTTTACATAGATCTATGCTCATATATAGAAAATGTTGAAACTCTCAAATGTTGAAAACTTGGATCAAGCAATTTGCTGAATGTTGCAGCAAATGAGATCTGTGTAAGGCAGCAGAAAATACAGAACTTGGATTCTGTTCAAAAATGGGCTTAAGAACATTGCCTGTCTTTACAGCACTCAAAAGGGCTGTTTCAATTTGACTTGACGTGTGTTTGCACCATCAACGGAGATTCTTAACAGGGCTACTTAAAATTCCCAGAAGATTTCTTTTTCCCATTTCCCTCAATTTGAAGTTACTCAAAGAAAACACAAGAAAAAATTGTTTGCAAGTGTAAACTTTCCAGTGAGCTCAAATAAGATCACCCTCTGTAATCGTGGGAAATACTTAGTTGAACACCCCCTAAGTCTCCCCATTTCATTGGTTTTATCCTTAAAGCCTTTTCTTTGAGAGAGGGATGTGCTTTTTCATGTCCTCTGTTCAGAGAGATTGAGACACAAAAACACAAAATAACTTGCCAAAGTTCAACAGAAAGTCTCTGGCAAAGAAAGGAATTTTTTTTTTCCTTTCCTTACATAGGAATAACCACAATGTTGCTTATTGCACAATGTCAGTATTTTCTGGACACAGCATAGAGTTAGATTTTATGGAAGACAAAAATTAGATTAATCTACTAGTGCCTTGTATATCTTTAGCATTTCAAATTTGGGGCAGTTATTCATTTTGAGAAGAATGTTCTTTTTATAAATGGATTTTCCATCCCTTTTTAATCTCTGGATATTTTTTAGATTATCACTTCGTTCTTCTGCCGTGCTGTCTTTTTCACTGCATATATTGAAATCAGCTTGTCACTGCCAATCAGGGAAAGATTTGGGGCATTTACCAAAATACTATTTTCTTTCCCTTACTGACAAGAGCATCTAGCTGCTGTGATTTAGGGCTTTGCCATTCCTTGAGCTCGGGAGAGACACCCCACTTGAAAGCAGATAGGGATGGTGCTGGGTATTACTGGAGAGCTTGTTCCAGTTGCTTTTGCCAGCAGGAGGTTACAGCACAACTGGCAAAATTAATGAAAAACATTATTTTTGCACGTTACAGTGTGGATACTGTAACACGCATATCAAACCAGGAGTCCTGTGGAAAGGAAATATCTATGGACAGATGCTTGGTAGATGTTTCAGAGATGTTTATTTCCCCAGCCGCATGGCCGGGATCTGCTGAGGAACTCGCACAGTCTGGGCCGAGGGTCCTTCCCACACAGGGGAACACAAACCGACCAATGGGAACGACGCTGCCCAGGGGCCAGGGAAACCCCGTGCCTCCCCTCAGGGCCCCTCTCCCAGGGCTCCGTGGCGGGGGGAGAGGACCCCGACATTTACAAGTTTTGGAATGAGCAATGACTGGTCTCAAACACATAAAAGCTTTGAAACGGTACAGTACTGATTCTAACTATTTTATTTCTTTGGTATGGCATTGACACCCGTGCATGGTTTCCCTGAATAAAATTGGACATGTATAGGCTCATGATTAGAAAGTTTGTCATCTTTGTATTTATCTGCTTCACGTATCAGATTCCATTTTTACCTGTACTACTCATGCTCTGTTTGAGACAAGAGGTAAATACAGTTTGCTCAGAATGTTGCACCAAGTTCTCCACTGCTTCATAGCAAACATGGAGTCATTCTTTCCACTGATGTCTCTGCACCTGCTTGCGTCCTGGTGGAAGCACTCTGGCTGTGCCTACGTGTTCCATGCACAATCAAAATGGATGGCCCTGGAGCTGAAGCAACAGTACCTCTCTGCAGCACATCGTGTTGGGATGTGCTGCTGCTCCTGGGCCAGCTGTTGAAATCAAGTCTTCATGTCAGTGCCCTTCTGGCAAGCTTAAAACCACTTGCAGGATCACCTTAGTGAATAATACTAAGTGAAGCAACAAATCCAACATCAGGTGTTCTGTCCTGCTCTTTCTTATGGTGTGTGTTCAAAAGATGACACAATAAATTGAATATAGTCAAGCTCCTTTGTAGTGAAACCTGTTTGTAGCATTGGCTCACTTGGTAGGCAAGAGATAAAAAAAAGCAACACAGCAAGGATGCAGCCAAACTGAGATTAGAAGGATTGATTCCCAGACTCCCAACCCAAGGTCTCCTACTCTTTCAAAACACAATTAAAGCTATGAAACAAAGTTATTCGCTTAAATTGTACATTGGGGACGTGAACAATGAAACAATAATTTATTTTGTTGGCTCAGAAAACCAAATCTGGATAGGGTTGGATGGGCTGATTATCTCAGTGAAAGGGTCATTCTGGGTCTGTGGATGGAAAGCCAAAGGCACATTAGGTTTCTGATCTCCAGTATTCTGTTGATTCTTTGTATTATGTGCTAGTAACTTTCCATCTACAAATCCTGTCAGTTAGGAATTGAGAGTGTTTGAGAAAGAAATAATATTTTTGTTTGGAAGCAAATTGAAAGAAAATTATCTCTTTTAGCCACACTGCCAGGTTAAAAATTTACAATAAGTGAATGCTTATCTATTTCTTTTTTTTTTTTTTTTCTGGGTTAATGAACTTAGATACAGAGACAAATTCTTCTGAATCTGAGAAGTCTGGTGAATTAGAGATTCAGAGGGGTGTCATGGTCAGTCTGTGTTTAACACAATTCAGTTCCATGATCTGGTTCCTTTTCCAGCCCTTCTTCTGTCTTTGTATCCAGTCCATTTACCTAACTACAGAGTGCTTGAGTTAGGTCTGGTATCACCAAGAGGTGAGACATTAATATGCATTTTTCGTACTTTGTAATATTATCTAATAACACTATTAGCATTAATAATTGTATTAATGCTCTCTACTATTATTTAATACTATAGTATTAAATCTTTCAGAAGGCAAATGCTTTTTATTTTATCAGACATTGAACAGTGAGATTGTCTGTTATTCTCCAGAGTTCAACAATATCAAGGGCTCATGCATTACTTATTGCAAGCCATACTTCTCAGGTACTCAAAAACATCAAAACTGGGAATAAGCTACCACTTGTTCATTTTACCTTCTCTGCTATTCTTACTTTTTGAAATAAAAGAATGAATAGTGACTTGATGTTATTGCAAGCAGGAGAGGATAAATATTACAGTATTTTCAGAACTATTATTACCTGAGACATTGCTTGTGCCACTGAGTAAACTCAGTTTTTTCACTCCCACAGCTTTTTCTCCTGGACCTTCCTGCAAGCTCTCCAACCAGTACATCATTCAAGACCACATGGCTGCTCATTTCAAGAAATTGATGTCTGCCAAAGGTGTGTACAGTCTTTAATTATGAGAATATCTATGTAGGTAAAAGGTGAAATCAGAGTTGAGGGTATGTTGGTTGTCCCTATTTTTGGCTGGCTGCTGAGTTTCTTCCCCTTTCTTTCCTCCCTCTCGCTGTCACTTACTCAACAGCAGTAGGAGGATTTAAAAGTGAGGCATAAAATGATGTGCCCTAAGAGATATGTAGAACACTCAATTGGAACTGTAACCTTGTCTTGGGAGAAGCTTGGGAAAATTCCGACTGTTGAAAGATGTATAGTCTATGAAGTGAAACTGTTCCATGAAATGACAAGTTCATGTTAGGAAGAGGAATATTATCTAATTCCCCTGTGTTATTTTACTCATAAATTCTGTTTAGGTGTATATGGCAGTTGACTAACAGGAAAGGTAAAATGAGAACTAGGGCAGGTATTTGTTTATTTGGGAGACACCACTGAAGAATAACAGTGGGGTTGCAGCTTTTGATGTCTAGAAAGTTACAGTATCAGTGCTAAGTAACCTAGAGGGAAGTTCCACTAACCCCATGTAGTCATGTTCCTGAGGGCTCTTCAAATGCTCTCCCTCCTGCAAATAGCCACAAAACCACTAGAAAAAAAAAATTTGGAATTAGAAAAAAATGTCCTCTGTCAATTGTCTGGAGCTGTGTAAACTTACAGGGGCTTCAGGTACAGATGAAACAGGTGGAGTTTAATGGCCATAGTTGAAATATTTTTCCTGCAAGACTTCCAGCCCTTGGGCTCCAAAGGCTTTCTGGCCAAAAAATTCCCAGATTACATGCAGTGAGCTTTATAACAACACAGAGCTATTGAACAATAGATGAGAGTGCTACTGTGGGTTTTTTGCCAGGAGACAAATCCTTTTGTTAACTTACAGTGCCAAATGCTTTATCTTAAACTACCTTGCTCAAATACAGTGCATCTTTTCACTGTGGTGTCAGAATAACTCTTTGAAGGTTTCATGACCTCCACCATGCTACAGTCCATGACCATCCTGCTCATATTGGGAGCTGGAGGCTGGATTGCTGCTGTGTACTTTTGTACTTAAGTGACTTTTGCTTTTTCATGGCTAATGTCACAGAAACAGTGAACTCTACGAACTGTAGAATTCACATCCTAGAGCTTTGCTTATAAATATACAGAAGCATCAGGACTAATTAAGAGCAGCAAACACTGCCATATATAATTGAAATTTTATTCTCAGCTGGTGAAGTCTAAATGAGGGAGTTAAGACAAGTAACAGAGGTATTTTGCAGTCTTTTTGTCAATTACTTTCTAACAGCTCAGAAGAAAATACACATCAGATATTCTTAGTATAAAAGGAGCCAAGTGCTTTGTTCCCAAGCAGGTTTCAATTGTTTTTTTCAAATGTCAGTCCTGCTCCTCTGCAGCAGAATTCAGCAGAAATCAGTCAATCTGGAAAGATCTTTTCACAGTAGGTGCTAGTCAAAATTTCTAATTCTTAGGTGTTTCACAATCTGAATTTACAGTCCTCAAAAGTCAGATTTGGAACCTTTAATCTTAAAATACTTATTTTACTTCTTATAGTGCTTTGTCATTCACACAGGTTTTCCTTGTAGAGCTAACTTTTGCACACATATCAAAACCAGCAATATTTCAAAGATATCAAGGGTCTCTTCTGCACTTACCTGATGCTGTGAAGTGCTGCTTTGCCACCTGTTCCATATAGATTTACAGATTATAGAATTTTGTGCCTCTGAAAAATCTGGTCAGGGTTGTCCAAAGGCCTTCTCCAGTATCCTTCCAAATATTCTCCAATCTTTTTGAAATACACCCTCTTTTTAAACTACAACCTGTTTGGCCTCACTCCAGACAGTGGCCAGCTCCACATGTCCAAAACTTTGGAGCACTTGTACAAACTACAATTTGCTTTGACATTCGGCAATAACCACCAAAGATGGAAATTAAGTCAGTGTCCTTCAAGTGCAACTGGAATATTGAGCTTCTAGGAGATTGCTTTTCCCTCCACAATCAAAAATAGCATTTCCTCATATACCTCAGTTACATCCAGGGATATGCAATTTGACACAGTGCTCCGTTACCATCCTTAACATCTCCTGTATGGACACAGGACTTAATGAAGGCTGAGGAATGCTTGATTCCTCGAAGCTTACTCCATTTAATGTTTTACAATGAAAACCAAATGACCAAATAACAGAAAACATGGTGTGCAAAACTGTCAGTAATTGTGTAATGAAATAGCTCCTTTTGCTAGGAAGACAATGAAAAACTGATGACCTTGAACCTCAGGACTTCTTGAATCACCATCTTGGAGCATCAGTTGGTGGTTTCCCCTCTCTGATAGCAGCTGTACTACTCATCCATATAAACTTTCTGGGTAGCAGTAAATGCCAGTACAAAATTAGTACAGCTTTTCTTAAATTGTAAATTAAAATGAAGGTTAATAAATATAGCTGAACTGGCTCTAACTTCTATACCTAAGTATACATGGGTGAAAGCCACAAAAATCACATCCACATTTGATACTGAAGCACTTACCTTATGCTTTTATGCAGAGAGAGACAAGGGGTCAAATCCTCAAACAATCTCATTGCAGTTGTACTTGTACTTGGTTTAACTCAACTAATTTCAGAGCATTTAACCTAGACCAGATTTTGAGAACTGACCATGGACAAAGATAATAGCAGAAAATGCTGTTCATCAATAGGGAAAAAATGAGGATTTAGTGGTCAGTAGATCTGTATTATTAACAATGCTAGTATTATGCAGTCGGTACTATATTCCAGTAGGGAATTCAACACTTCAGGATTATCAGTTTCATCTCTACCCGTTTTGCTATGATTATTTGTGATGTCAGTGTTTCATTGGACTGAACCTACTTTTTGTTAATACAGCTGCTGTTGATTCATCTGCACCAAAGAGTTTGCATACCAGTGTTAAATGTGAGTAGCTCCATTTTGGTTTGTTTTGAAAATAGGTCTGCCTCCATTTGTTTGGTTTGGAAGCACTTGTCTTCTTTCATGATGGAGGTGTTCTGAAAAGGCATATATGTGCTGAAAATGTGCATTATCAGGGTTAAGATAACAGGATTTAGTATTTAATCTAGTATCTAACTTAACAGCTGTATCCAGCACTTAGTTCTTGTTCACACAAATACAAGCTAACCTGCAGAGTGTGGGACTCACTGATGCACCTACTTCAACCAATGTTGTTGGAGGCATAGATTGCTTTACCTTTCCAGTATAAACTCAGGCCACTGGCCTTTTGAATTCCTTGCTATTCCACAGTGTATTTTTCATTTCCCTAACGACTCCGTGTGTCTCTGGATGTCGGGCACACGAGCGCTGAAACAGGTTTTGAGGAATAAATGGGGGTTTGGTAAGGGAACGTTGCACTGCACCTTAACGCCACCTCTTGGCTGAAGCCTGCAGGACCCAATGTCAAGGCAGAGCCTCTCCTGCCCTTCCCGTTTTGTAAGGAAGAAAGGTTGATGAAAAGGAGCCCGTTCATCCCTTTCCCTGGAAACACAGCGTTCGGTTTGGCATGCGTTTGGTTTCCCTTATTTACCAGGTTGTGAGGCATATTCTTCTTATCTCTATTCCATCTTATCTCTCTCTGATAGTTACATACAAGGCAGCACACGCTCTTCCTGCACTGGAACCTCCTATTTTAGAATGAAATTTTATAAGCTGGGAAAATGGAAGCTGCTGGTTTTGCACAGTGCATGCAGAGTGGGAACCACATATCCGAGAACTGCAAAGGGCTGTTGCTCTGAGGAGGGCATAATGGGCTCGGAAGCAAAGATAGCTCAGAGGCAACGGTGAGAAGCAGTTGTTCCAGCAAGATACACACAAGTCAAGAAGGCAAACATAACCCTTGCCCACAAAGAGTCAGAAAAATGTATCATATGAGATCTTCATTAGACAAGAGCAAGAGAACAAGTTCAAGATCATAACACATTACAGTCAAAACTCCCTTAGCTTTTTTTTAACTCCTCATGATCAACAGTGTTTTCCATTCTTTTTCAGACCTGTCTTTTATATAATAATTTTAAGATTAGAATTTTGTATTAGTCACTTTAATAGTGATTAAAAAGTGCTCCAATAATAGCAAGAAATGCCATGGAAAGTTTTCTGAGAACATTAGTTTGACGAAGAGATGATCCTGACACAGAAGTGCATGAGTAGAATCTCACCTCCTTGAGACTGTCAAGAGGACATAGTTTGTTTAGCTGGGTTTGCCACAATAGCAAGGGTCCTAGATGATGTACCAGAGGGAAACATTATCTGTGTTTCTTCAAATGCTTTCTTAGGAAGATACTCCTTTTACAGAGCTAAGCAGAACTGAACTGTTTTGTGCAGTTTTTGTTAATTTAGAAGCCTGCAATGAGTACAAGATGCCTGGTGGTCATAGAAGCTGTAACATGATACTCCCAGCCAGAGAAAGTGAGGACCCAATACAATTTTTGTCAGTAGCCCACTGGGGAAATGCAAATCACCTTTCTTGTTTAATATTTATCTTCACTAAAAGACACTATATATGAGTAAAGTCCTTTTTCACACAGGTTAGCTTCAGAAATGTCTGTCTTGGCAAAGGAAATTTTGTCCCTCAAAGAATAAATCTCAAAATTTAGAATTCACCATGAAAATGTGCATCAGAACTTCTGTGTTCTGAAGAGTTAAGTAGGGCAGTAGCACAATGGTGGTACGGTTGCTGCTGTTGGGGTTAATGCGCAAATCATTTGAGCAGTATAAAATGATTTTATGCCTACAAAAATAGGCTTCTGTTTATTATTTGCATAATCAAACATCGTTTGCATAAACAAAATAAATTAAGTCTGTTTTGCCAGCCTACTAGAATAACAGGAGGACAAAACTAATTTTCTGCTTAGTACAAGATTACAGCGTTTTCCTCTTTTCATGTGCAATTTTCTCCCACAACCAGCTCCCACTATTGCTTTTGCTAGTTACTAAATGTGGAGTGCTTTTAAAACCTTGACATTTGTTAGAACTTTGACAGATACACTCTGAAGCCATATATTTTCTTATCTGTTCTCAATCCATGCACTTGGTTAGGTATAACCTTGTTTTCCAAATGTGTGAACTGTGTTGGATTTTTCCAAATGTGTGATCTGTGTTGGATACCACACGTTTCAGTGGTAGGCTGAAAAGAAAATTCAGGTCACTTGGTAGTGATGGAGACAAACAAAAAACTGTAAAATTAAAGACTCAAACAGCTACAAAGATTAGTTCTGGGAAGCCAGAAGAAAATACAGAGCACAATTCTTTGTTTCATTTTAAGAATAAGTGCACAGCAGATAAAACACTGTAAAGAATTTGCTAATATTTCCTATAAATAAATTGCACCATTTCTCAAGCTATCTGTAGTGTTGCACTGTAAGTGCAACTGTACAGACAAAGTGTGAGATGTGCAGCATATAGGACTTTCTTCTGAGTATGTTCACATATATTTTGGATTTTCAATTCTAAGCTTTAGAAGGACACTGTTTTAAATTTGTTGCTTTATTGGGGTTTCTGCTCTTTTAGATTTCATAAAGTTCCTAATGTTGCAGTGGGTAAGAGTGCCATTAAATTAGCTGATTTTGTTTCACAGAAAAAGTTATTCTAATGACCTTTAAATATGGTTTGTAAAGAATAGCAAGTGCCAGCTTTCATCAATTCGTGAGAATAGGATAGGATAGGATAGGATAGGATAGAATAGAATAGAATAGAATAGAATAGAATAGAATAGAATAGAATAGAATAGAATAGAATAGAATAGAATGGACTATTCAGCTGAAAGGGACCTACAGTGATCATCCTGTCCAACTGCCTGACCAATTCAGGGCTGATTAAAAGTTAAAACATGTTACTAAGACATTGTTCATCAGCCTCTTAAACACTGGTGGGCTTGGGGCATCACCTACCTCTCTGGGAAGCCTGTTGCAGTGTTTGACCACCCACTTGGGAAAGAAATGCTTCTTGATGTCCAGTCTGAACCTCCTCTGGCACAGCTTTGAACCATTCCCACAATTCCTATCACTGGATGCCAGGATGAAATAATAGTTGTGTCTCTTTAATGTCAAATTAACATTCAAAATGCTCTTGAAATTGCACAAACTTACTACAAAAGTTAGGCAGAAACAGTTAAGATAAAGCTTCCTGAGCAGTCACTTCTCTCCAGCATAGAGCTGGCTTTGTTGTAGCCATAAAACTGCATCTCCAATGTTTTTATGCTAAAAATCAAGGGCCATTTTTCAACTTTCATTAAAGAATGGAAACATGTGTCTGTCCCATGCCTTAAGAATAGATATATTAGCTGGAGATGCTGCAGGAATCAGGGTTATGAGAAGTACAGTTCATCATCACAAGTGTTATTGTGGAGATAAAATTAAGCAGAGGTGTTTTAAGAGTCATGAGAACAGCATGATTTATGAAAGTACTGTGAAAACAGGAATTCCTTGGCCATTCCAAGTGTCTGTGTAGGAGGATGTTTACATTTCTTACTCTCAGCAGAAGGCACACTTCCTAGAAAGAACATCTAATGAGTATGGAAAGAGGGTAAGGTGTGCTGCTGAAGGCACCAGTGATAAGGTTTCAGAAGAGTCTCAGGGATCAAAAAGAAGAATTCATGTTCCAATGGAAATGTGAAAGTTCTGGGGCAAAAAAAAAAATTTGATGAGGCAGTTTTTCTATCTGAACAAAGGAGAAAGTCCGTTTTTTTTGTTTGAAATCAGTGCTTTATTTATTTATACAGCACTGAGCCTGAGACTTAAGCTTAGCTGTGGTATCCAGAAGGTCCTCTAAACTTCTCAGTTATTGGGGATTAATTATTAACCTTTATTATTAAGCATTTGAATCACATTTTTGGACCTTGAAAGCATAAGATAGCTCTAGAAGTCTCTTCTAACCATTATTTCCATTTTAAAATGATGTTCTGCCCCAGATTCATGGAGCCCAACTTTGAGTCAGATCTCCTGAGGCTGATTAGCTCAGTAAGGGGAGCAGAAACCTTGGCTGATGTACATATAATGCTGTCCCAGATGGGTTGGCAGAAAACTAGGAAAAACACTCATGAAAGATTAATCAAAACCAGCCCTAAACAGAAGATCCATAAAGGTAACTGACAATTCATACAGGAGAATGCAGTTCTGAAAATCTCTTACTAAAGCTCAGTGCTTCAACTCCACCACAGTCCATCAACACAGGGAAGTGCAGGGGTCCAAGGCACCCTGTCCTAATTCTCTTCCTACTCTCCCATTCCAGGAATAAGAGTGTCTTCACCAGGGCTGCTCTCATGGGGTTTTTTTGTCCTAGTTTTGCAGTATCTGCTCTGCTTCTGTTAGCAGAGTACGGGGTATCAGTTCAGCAAAACACACACACAGCATGGTGAAGCTGTGCTAGGAAGTGGTTGGATTACTCTACCCAAGCTAAAGAATCTCCTGAAGGAAAACCTAAGGTAAATCTGCCTCTCTGAGCACACTTTCAAGCATCCACAACCTTGGTCTTAAGACAAACCCATTCCTTCTCCTCTCTGTTGAGCTAGAATTTGATTACCAAGTCAAGGTCAACTACCAGCAATGGCAAGATGAGCTTTTCAGGCCATTATGTTTTACACAATTCCCTGGACTTTTAAAGAGTACAGGATATTTATTTACCCAAAAGGATTTGCAAGTAATATTTTATGTAAGTACATGAGGCCATGTGACTGTTACTTGTTCACCTTTTGGGAAGTGTTGATCATGTAATTGCTTCATATGCTGTGACTCATTTTTATAAATATGAAATCAAAACACACAAACAAATGTGTGCAGAAACATATGCTTTAGTAATTGGAAAAAGGAATAGAAGGAATTTTAAGAGGAATTTTATTTTTCCATGTACCAGCAGAGTATTTAAGTGGTTAGATGTAGCACATACTGGTCTTTTTATAACCTGTGTTTTTCCCTTTATAATTCTCTGCATGAGACAGACATTAGTCAAAATAACAATTTCCATTCAGGTTTTAGCCAGTTGAAAATGAAGTTGCTTTCTGCAAGCCCGTAACACCTGTGAAAAAGAACAAGCTGTTTCTCCTGACAGATCAAAGACATACAAAATTCCAGAATTTTCTCCACAATTTCTGTAAACAGAGTATACATTCAATTATATAAACATAATTTTATCCTTACAGATGAGGAATCGTAGTTGTCCTGAGTCCTGGGCAATTGAACAAATCATTTGGCAATCAATGAAAATTAATGTGTTTATATAGGCAAGCATCAATTTTCTGTCGTTGCAGGTTTATGGAGTGTTAGCGAGCTGGTTTTTAATAATAAGTTTTGCAGTCTGTAAAAAATGAATGCTTATATCACCCTCACCAGGGAGCTGCAATGAAGGGACTATCAAATGTATGACTACTGTATCATTCAGCTACTATCCATGATTAAACAACTTGTCTAGTTCATAAATTCTTCTTGTCACACTACTAATCCTACACTATGCAAGCAACTCCATTTGGGATCTGAGTTCTTTCACAGTAGCCACTGCATATTTCAAGATCATCTTCTGGGAGTATCTGCCCAAAATGATGCACCAGCTAGAGCAGAGCAGATGAGTGTTATCATCCTCTTTTACAGGGAATAAATTAAGACACCAGAGATTAATTAACATACCTGTGATCACTCTGGAGCTGGAAATTAAAGCATAGTTTTCCAAGTCCTACTATAGTGATTTAATCACCAAACCATCAATTTCAGAGTCAGTGCTGTTGAAAGGGGTATTTGTAAAAAAGGAGGAAGAGTGTAGTGGGAGCTACCAGAGGATGTAGAGGAGTCTTGTCATAGCCATTGTGCACTGACTATTTTAACTTTGCCTTCTGCTGCCAAAGGAGAAAGTAGCAATCAGTCAGTACTTTAAGCAGGGGTGAAGCATCTTGACATTTCCCTTGTACACCAAATTCTGGAATTCCTTATCCTCACTGAAAGATTAAGAAAAACAGACCACTTTCCCTACATAAATGAAACAAATGTCAAACCTTGTCTTTGCTCAAATAAGAGAAGAGAGTGTGTTGTCTCCTAATTTTGGTGAGATCTACACAGGAATTGTGTCATGTGCTGTCAGCTCCATTGACAGCCATGAATGTACCAGGTATGTACCAGAATGTACCAGAATGTACCATGAATGTACCAGAACCAGGTAGAGCAGGTGTGGCTTATGGGCAAAGGTTTCAAGCAGTTCAGAAATGCTGGGATGGGTGGTTTGTTGTGGAGGTGACTTCTTGCCTTCCTCCTGGGGAAATTCCTGCTAATGTCAACATGAGCACTCAGTAGTAAATGGTGCAGAATTTGGCATGTGATTAGAAGACAAAATGGCAAAGAACAACAGGTAGTGTCACTTAGCAATGTTTTCTGGCTTTATCTGATGTTTCAGAGATTTTCTTCCCCTTTAAAATGGTTGTTATCCACTTGCTCGATAGCATTGCAGCATTTAAATATTGCTGAAAACGAGTCATGCTGAACCAAACCTTGGGGCTTAAAAACACCCATGTCCTGTTGCTTAATGTGCCCACATAGGCTTTTTGTAAGGACAGCTAGCATAGAAAAGGGCCTCTGAAATCAAATCTAAGCATTTGAGCCTCACTTACCACCAGTTTCTGCTGAAGGAATGGTCTCATTTGTGCCAAAATAAGCAGTTCCCCCACCAGACAAACTGTTAGCAGTGCAAACTACAGCACCTGGCCCATAGATGTGAACTTCACAAGTAACTCTCCTGGTATCCTTTTGTATTGCACTGGCCAAAAATCTGCTATTACATCAATTAAAAATAGCAGCAAAAATTGAGAAAAAAATGAGGTTTTGGAGAAGTTGATAGGTGATTGGTGATGACTGACACATATCACTGAGTTTCACAGACACAGCAAGAATAAACTGCTGTGGTTATATAGCCTGCTTTTCCCTAAGTCTTCTCTCCATTCATTGCTATTTTAGACAGTTGTAGGGAAAGGGTTCAGATGTGTAAACTTTACTTGTTTACATCCCAGTTCTCATTAAAGGGTTCCAAAGGCTAACTTACATTGCCATAAGGAACATATACCTCTCCTTTGCGATGCATTTGTACTGTTTCATTTCTGTTCTTTCTATAGGTAGTCCTAAGCAAGAATAAAGTTACTTCTTAACCATCCTTTTGCACAACTAAATGCATTCAGCTCCTTAAATCTGACTCTTTGGATGGAGAGTGTTTTCCAGAGTTCATCATACTTACGGATCTTCTCTGCATCCTTCCCAATTCGTAAATGTTTCTTGAGTAGTTTTAAAGCAGGATATGTAATTCCAGCAGCAACTATCCACCTGTTGAGGAAGCAAAAGTAAAGGCTCCCTGTACTTACAACTGAGGTTTCCACTCTTTATAGGCAGTGGTGTTAGTCCAATTTTGGCCCCATTGTTGCTGTCAGAAATTACAGGCAGCTGTTTGCCTAGAAGAAGGCATGGATGCTTTTTCAGTGACACTGATTCCCAGATAAGACTCTCCTTTAAGTACAAACCTGCCTTTTCACAGTGGAGATGTTCCATTATCCATGCTGAAAAGTATGCTGCCCCCTTACATTTACATCACTGAGCAATGCACATCACTTTGTTACAGTAAACCACTCTTTTATTATTCATGAGTTCCCAAACTGTAGTTAGTCAAGCTTTATGAGAAATGATTTTATGTTTTCTTTCAGATAAATGAAAGAAATAATTTAATATTACAACATCAGAAATGATCCTTGCTTTAGAAACACCTGCAAATTACATTTTCAGATCTCCCAGTTCACTATTTTGTAAACATCTGTAATTTTGTCCTAATTTCTTAGTCAAAATGCCATGCAGAACATGCAGAACAAAGCCAGGGAGCTTACGGAAGTCTTTTAAACCAGCACCTTTATCTCACTCAACTGCAATCAAAATCTCTCTTTTTCTCTTATCTAGCTAGCATGATTTTGTTTTTAGCCTTTTTGACTGGTGCTGCTCACATTATTTGCTTCAAATGAGTCTTGTAACAGCCTTTCAGTTGTTATGCTCAGGACTGATATCAGCCCAGAGTTCATTTACCACTTTTGCTCTTCTTTTTTCCCCACAGTCCTTTGAAACTTCCTCGTTGTTTCAAAAGTCATCAGGAATTAAACATCAGCCAACTGTTTTAAAACTCTTGGTAGGAATTAAACCAAAACTCCCACTCTGAGTCAAGAATGAAGGAATGAGCCAAGGTGTGGATTCTGTTTCTAACTATAATCACTGAGTTTTGTAACATCTGGTAAACAACTTAAGGGAAGCCTGTCCTGGCTTTATATCCCACGTTCATACTTGGGCCATAATGTTCTGTCTTAGACCCAAAAACAACTTTCTGCTTTAGGAGGCAGAAGTGCATGCACTCTAAGGTGTTTATCGACCCTTCTTCCTATTTAAGATAAAGATAAGTAGAACTAAAAGGCACTGGATTAAAAAAAAACCCCAGATTTATTTTATTTCCTTCAGATAAACCAATATTATCAGCTAAGCTGCTTCTACTATATTGGGTAAGTTTGTGCCCACTCATTTTGTACACAGGACTTCCACACAGCAGCAAAGGAAAGACAAGGTGTTTTATCAAATGGCAAGCAATGAGAACTGCCAGGAAAACAGAGTGGGAGCTATAGTATCTGATCTTCCTGTGGCTTACAGGGACCAGACTACAACCAAACCCCTTTTATTTTCTCTATTTTTGTCACATTGACAAGTATAGATACCAGTACAAGTCCCAGTGAAATTGTACTCTAGCACTGATAAATTAATGCCTGCCACAGTGGGTAGGACGATAAATTAGCAAGCAAATGAGCTTAAGAGAAAGGCTGTTGAATACATTTGCCTAAATAACTCCTGCTCTGGCCACACTACATGATTCTATTCCCTGGGAAGCAGTTCAGCCAGTTCTTAAACTCTTCAGCTAAGACATGAGAAGGCAAGGGAGGGCTAATTTTTGGCTTTCTAAAAGAAAAAGAAAAAAACCCCAAGCATCATGCCAAGTTTGCATATTATTTTCTTTTTTGTTCTTGCTCACTGCTGTTTTCAGAAAGCATTTGGAGAAAGGCAGAATGGGCAGGTGGTTGTTTTCTCCTACAGAGGAACTGGAGAGCAGGGCTCTCCAGGGCTGCAGACATGTCAGCAAACCAGGATGTGCTGCAGGATCCCTCAGTCAGCCTCACCTGGCTGTGGCATATACAAAACCCAACAGGTAAAACTATTAGGAAAGGGGAAGGAGAGTTGCTATGAGACATTCTGCCCAGGAACTTTTGCTAACTCCTCAAAACATAAAACTATAATGCACTGGAATAGGACTTATTTGAATAGGCTTGCTGCCATGTGGCATGTTTATAACCCGTATTTATAGTCAAAATATCAGTGAAATACTAGACAAAAGCTGTTTAAAACCTGTGGCTCTTTGACCTGGAACATTTTATTTTCTTGCCCTTGGCAAGGCTTGCTGAAGGCTCAGCCATGTCTTGGGCAGACAGTTGTTGTCCTGCCTCACCTGTGCCCAGACAGAGAGGAGTGGCATGGATGTCACTTTTCCCTGAGGCCTCCCAAGCCACTGGCACTGTCCTGAAAGAAACCTGGTACCCTGACTGGTGGCACTGGTGCACAGACACCACACAAGCTGCCTTGCCTGCTATTTTTCACATGACTGCAGAATGCAAAGTCTTTAATCAGAACGGGGGGGCTCCTTTGATTGGGCCCCGTGAAACCCAGATAAATGGGGAAGGTATTAATCTCTGCATGAGCGCGATTGAGCAAGTACATTTTGTTATTTGTTCCAGTGAGTTGTATAATCCTGCTTCCCAGTCATCCAAATAGGATTTAGCATTGTCAACATGTTTTTCGTAATAGGATGATGCTATGAATTCATGTCTGTGCAAGACTGGAAAGCCAGATTACATGCCTCAGGAGACTATATATTGGTCTGTCAGGGAAATCTGGTTTTTTTCAATGAAAAGGACACAGCCTTGAGGCCATCTTAGACTGTGTGATGGTGTGCCCCATATCAGACCCCTCACAAACTTTGGAAGAACCACCCATGTAGAGCAGTATCTAAGTGTTTTGTTTTGTTTTGTTTTTAAAAAAGTTTCAGCTGTTTCTTTTCTAACAGAAATAGTACATTAAGACTACCTAACACCCAGTAACCCTCCTGTTAATTCAGAAACATGCAATACTAAATACAGGTTGGTACATCTCCCCCTTCAGAAAGAGCATCTTTAGTAAGTGCTGCTTTGCCAGGTTTCAGGTGTTATTCTGTGACATTTTTACTGATATGCCCTGCAATTACACCCCTTCAGAGGAGGAGCTGTTGCTTCTCATTAGCAAAAAATTTGGAACATATTGTGAGCGTATGTTCTAGTCTCTTGCCACAATACCAGTGTAAGGGGACCCTGGGCTGATCATGAACCACTTGTGCATTTTGACAGGAATAAGATATTATTAATCAAAGCATCATCACACTACAGAAGTCACATTTCACCAGCCCTCCTGAAGCCTTTCTAGCTCTCTAAAATTACACGTTTGAGGAGCCTGTGCAGCTGGAGGGGAGGGAGCAGAACACATTTCTTTGCTGGCCTGCCTGGCATTGGCATGTGCTACCACGTGCCAGAGCTCCACAGGATGAGGAAATTCTGTCAGAGCTGCATTTTCAACTCAAAAGACCATATGCAGCTTGCAGGGCCTCAGTGAACCCCACTTCATTGATATTTTGTGTGTGAGTCCCTAGTTTCAGCTAGAACTGGGGGGGTGTTTTTTAAACATCATCTACAAAGAGAAATGTGTTGTTGCACATCAACATACCCTTTCTCTCAGAGCTGTGCATGGAAGGAACACAGAAGGTAAAAAGAGTTGAAAATTTTGGTCATGCATCGTTCCTGTTTGCATTGCTAATGGTAAGGTTCTGACAAAGGATAGTGAATTGTGAGAGGCTTTGCATTATACATTAATATGTCTCTGTGAGCTTCTATAGTCTTGGGTAACCCATGTCTGCTTCCTATCCCTGTGTTTTCTTATTATTATTGTATAATACTTAATATATAATATATTCCATGTTAAATTATATAATATGCTACATAGCAATAGTGATCAAAAGAATAAGTGTTCTTACTTCTACTCTCACTTGCATGCTTTCAGGAAGATTGGAAGGTCATGAAATCATAGAGTAGTTTGGGTTGAAGGGGATCTTAGAGACCCTCTACTTCCAATCCCCCTGCCATGGGCAGGGACACCTTGTACCAGATCAGGTTGCTCAAAGCCCCACCCCAGCTGGCCTTGGACTTTTCAGGAATGGGCCAGCCACAGCTCCTGTGCCAGTGCCAAAGGGCTGAGCCTGTTTGTGTTCATTTTGTGTGTGTGGGACTAGCAGAAGTATCACTCTACTCTTCTTTGCTCAGCCTGAGCTTGATGAGTGCAGAAAGAGGACTTTCTTGGCATTGCAGCCTGCACAGACCACAGTGGCAGCCTGATTGCTCACTCAGCTCTTAAGTACATAGACTTGAATTCTTACTTGACTGCCTCAGCTCTTCTGTTTTGACCTGCCTCACCTTCTATATAGGATAGGGGAAATGATGCACAGGGTGGGAACAAAATGTTACCATGCTCTCTTATCCCTCCAAGTGGCTCATTACTGACAGTGTGAGTGATGTAAAGGAGTCCTGGCTCACACTGATTTCAAATTCAGATGTGTGCTGAGCATGGAAGCAGCAAGAGCCAACTGTAAAAGGTAGAATGATGCCTTCTCTGTTTGCTACTTGGTATTAAGATGAGGAGACAGAATAATCTTTAGTGGCAAAAAAGGATGAAGAGTGATACTCTAGGACCTGAACATTGATTTAACAGGAACTTTCGTATTTACATGTACAGACAAAGACCAGCAGAAAAGAGACAGACTAATTCAAGCCCTTGAGAAATACAAGAAGGATCTTGTACATGGTCTTCCTGCCTCACCATTCAAGTCCAGAAGTGTTTCTCCAAGCCAGCAGAAGGTATGTGATGTTTGACAGCATAGGACCTGTCACAAAGGTGGCACTGAGCCACATGAAAAAGCCCATTTTCCCCTTAGTTAGCTGTGCTTTGTGGTGTGGGGAGTGCATGTAGCACAGCAGTTACAGGCAGGTTTGTTCAGTGTGGCTTTTTATAGTCTAGTCAAGCAGAGGTAATATTTGAGTCTCAGTTTTGCCACCTGGCAGTTGTCATCCCATTGAATTGTTTCTGTCCCTGCATGGCCTACGGTGAAAGGTATCCATGTTATGGCTGTGTGTATGTAACTAAAATATGTTCAAGAGAAAATATTTTCAAGAGAAAGAAATCCCAATATTTTTCTCTGTGTTCCCACACTTAACATTGTTTTACATTGTTCCCTGAATTTTAGAATGTTACTTTTTAGTAAAACCAAGACCCTAAAGTAATTAATCCTATTTCTACATATTCTGCCAGATACCAGAAACTGTACAATCTCATATTAATGTAAGTAGACCTGTTCTTCACCAAGTTCTGCCAGTGGACCTCATCTCAACAGACAAATTCTTGCAAAACATTTCATCCTACCATTGTCCAGAGTCTCTCTGGGGAAAAAAATTCCTAAGCAGACCATATTTAGATTGTAAAACCTTCTACAGTTTGAGAATCACATGGGTTTACCACTAGATTCTCAATGATATTGTTTACAAACATCATCCAGTTGAAATGTGCATTTTTTTGATTTGTAAAATCTTGTTCCCAGTGAGATGAACAGCAAAACAATAGGTTACAATTTCACCTGTGGTATTTGTGAGGAAAACACTGACTCTGTTTGACTTCAAACTCATGAGATGAAGCCGTGCTCACATGTGCACAGGCACACAAGGAGAGGGAGCAGAAGGTGCCATTGAAGAAGGACTGTGAGACTGCCATGGAGTCATCAATTCCGCAGGCGATAACGCGAAATGTCCAAGGCAGAAAAAAAGTCTCCTGTTCTCCCTCTGTGAGCCCTGGCAAGCAAAACGGGATTTCTGTAATTTCCCGACACTACTCATCATTAGAAACTTCAACTCAGTAAAGGAAGGGAAAGGAAATGAGGAAAAGGACTGGTTTATTAGCTCAAGCACAGTGGCAGGATGGCTTTACTTCTAACCGTGGTTCCCAGAACTGAACAAGTCATTTATACCACTTAAAAGCAATTGAGCCAGTTTGAAAACAGTTTCTTAAAATTCCTCCTGTGTGAGCTAATTTGTAGGAAATGGTGTCTTTAGCAAATTCTCGTGTAATTTTCCTATCAGTTTTGTTCTTTAACTTACAGACAAACTGGGCACTGTTGGAAAATGGTCACCCATTGTCTGGTCAGAGCAACTATCCCAGGACAAAGAGAGAGCAGCCCCTCTCTGTATCATGTCAGAAGTTCACTTCAAGGACTCTGATGCTGGCTGCTGCTGCAAGAAAGACTATCCCAAATACTGCTCCATGTGCTTTGTCTCAGACTCCAGTTCACAGACCTAATGCCCACAGATCATCTGCTTCACCACTCCTGCAGCCTCACATGACTTTGGGCAGTCGCAACAAGGAGAAGGCATTTCAAAACTCTGTTCATAAAACCTACTCTGGGGACCTCCTTGACAAACATGCAATTTACTTTACAGAAAAGAAGCAGTGTTTTACTCCTCGGGTCTTAAAGACGTCCCATCAACCTTTTCTTGTAAAATATAAATATTATAATCCTCCCTCCAGAAAAAGGAGCCCCTCCCTGGGCAGACCATCACTTAAATCAGCAGACATCAAAAACAAAAAGAGAGAAGGCTTGCACAGGTACTGACATCAATGCTAAAAGTAATGCAATTTTGTTTTCAAACATATCATTTGAATCATAACTGTTTCTCACTGTGCCTTTAATCTTTCAGATTTTTAGAGGATGCACATATGAGACCACATTCTGCTCACTTTTCTCAGCAGCCAGTTGAGGTTAGTGTACCCAGTGAAGAAAGAAAGAAAAAAGAAAAAAGGGCAGAAAATACTGCTCATACACAAAAGTTGTCCTGGTTACGTGGAAATGAAATGGATAATGGATTCAATGGCTTTGGGGAATATATGTTAAGAGCAAAACCAAAATATTCTACTATTTTATGAGAAGTGACTAAGGTTGCAATTGAGAAATCCAGTATGCAGGTCTGGATAGGGTCAACAGACATCTGTGAATAAAACAGGAACAGCTAAAGTGACTGGTCTCTCTGAGAAACACAAATGAGACCCTGTGTGATGTGGAAAACTGTGTCCCAACACAAATCTGCTCTTCTGAAAGCAGATCTCTTTCCTGCTTGACTGAACTCCTGCTTTTTTGATTGGTTTACAGCCTTTCATTCCAAATAGTGACTTGGAGCCCAGAAAGGTCCAGACAAAGTGCTATTCACTCAGTCTACTGTCACTACTGTAGAATGCCATGCAAGATTTTGCAGTTCATTAGTCATCTGGATTTTCAAGATGAATGATGGATTGATTTAGTGACTTTTATACACTGAAAAATAAGAGCTGCTCAGCAATAGCCAAAGCCATGCATGATAGAGAAGTTTTGTATAATTCCTTGGCACACATGCCCCTTTACAGAAGCCATGCTGAATTTCTACACATCTCAGCCAAGGAACCACAGGCATGACTTGTGATAGCCCTGTGCTTGATAGTACTATTTCAATCCTTGTTCCAACTACCAAAACCTTAATTTAACAATATTAGCAAGAGAAGCTCCTATTCTCATTTGATGATGCCACAGCAAAAGATAATTTTGATATCAATCTGATTTTCTAAGTCCTCTTTCAAAAACACAAATGTATTTTGCATGTCCTTCTAAAGAAATGCTGTTGTATTTGTATGGAATCTGCAAAGATTTTCAATTTTGACAGAAATTCTCGTTTTCTTTATAGCATTTGCATAATTTCTCTCAGGTTATACAAGCTGATTTCCATTTCTCTAACATGAATCTACCCAATAATATTACTTTTTCATTATTTACATGAGTGACTGACACCCAAGATGTTTATTTCACATGAGCTGGGATGTGATGTAGTTGTGATTTCGATACGTTATGAAATCAGATGATTTTCCCTGGTACTCTGAGTGAAAATACATAATGATAATACAAAGATGATTAAACAAATTCTTTACTTTTTTCTCCTTTTCCTTTTTGTGGCAGAACCATGAATTGTGGAGTCAGGATTCTGAAATGCCACTTTCTCCAGGATTACAGCTTGAAGAAGTGTAAGTCATATGTTTGTCCCTTTTCACTATTTCTAAGTTTCATGACAAAATATTAAAGCAGAAATCCAGTGGAAAATTGAAAACATGACACAAGAGCCTATTACCAATGGTTGCATACAGTGAGTAGAAGGATTCTATTGGGAATAAAGGATTCAGCTACTTGCTTGGGAAATGTGGGATCAGAAAGCTGGAAGAGCTTTTCTGGGTCATGTCCTCTTACCATAGGCAAGGTAAATATGTTAAGACTAATTAATAAAACAATATTAAAAGTAATTTATTTTCTGATACCTACACTTTGTTCATTGGAACCATTTTTAACTGATTATTCACAAAAGGCATAGATATTCTTAATTAATGAAATTAATGGATTAGAATATCTTGGGAGTTGATCAACAGAATTGTCAAAATCAGACATTTTAAAATTTATAAGCCTGAACAGTAAAAAAATGAAGACTAGTAAATAGATTTAGCACTTTTGTTTAGGTTGGCAAAAGTCTTTATTTGAGTTAGTTAAATTACTCTAAAACTGCTGCCTCTTTAGATGGTATCGTAAACCTTATTTGTATTCTGTGTATGTTAGATACTGACAGTTTTGTGTTTGTACAGAGAAGAAGAGTACCTTTGTTTTCTCCAGGATCTTACAAATGATATTTTGATTAGAAGTTGTTACCAAAAAGAGTAAGTGCTTTACTTTCATTCCTTTGAGTAACAAAATTTTGACACATCAGTATACATAATTGGTGGTTTTAATGAGAGCAAAGTGGAACTCTGATTCAGTTTAATTTGATGAATACTTTTGTGACTGCACTGTATGGGAGTCATGATTTAAACTGAGTACCTGAACAGAAAATATTCTCAGCCAGCCTCGTATTTCCCACTGACTTCTAGTAGAAATATGGAAATATCATATTCACTGGCCCTGTTCTCAGGCTCATTCCCTTCTACAGGATGGTGATGGATATTATTGTTACAACACTCATTCCAGTTCCCAGCCAAACTTGAGCTAGCAACCCATGGAGCTACAATGGGTCTTCCCTAGCAAAGTTCATCAGGGCAAGATTCTGTGTTGAGAGTTCTTCCTCCCTCCTATAAAAGCAAAATAAATAACTGCAATGATTGCATTCTTTAGGATATGTGAAGTCTCAAGTTAATGATTCACACATAAAGGTCAGAGCCAAACACATTCATGCTGATGGTGTCTAAATGCAGCAACCTTTTCTGGGCTCATGTTCTGTACATTCTAATAGTAATCTAGCACATTTCTAACATCTACTGAGCTGTGATAAACCACGTGTGTTTATAGCCCTGCTAAAAGTGACAACACTGTTTGCCCCTTTCTTATGCAATTTCTAACTGGGAGAAACTCTTTTTTGATAGAGGATTTTACTTTAAGGGTTAAGATCTTAAATGCTTTGATGCTAGAGAGGTGCCAACCCCCCAAAATCAATCCAGCTTAGCCTGACACCACGATATTTCTCTTTCAATTTAGAGGATTTAAGTTAAAATCCTTAAGCCCCTTTTAAAAGAAAACAAGTGGCCATTGGCACAAGTACTAGGTTTGTTTCCTGAGCAATCAGTTAAAGGTAATAGCTCCCCTCCTTTCTTCTGGGTATTTTGGTTTTCAGACAAACATAAGGCCCAAATTAGAAGTGAATTTTCTGGATACACTGGGAGGAACAGTAGCAGATTTGAAAGACACTAATTCATTTACATTGAAAAAAGGTCACCAAGTATGATGCCAGCCCATACATAGAGTTAAAGAAAAGATAAGGGCATGTCTGTGTGTTTGTGTCCCTGCTCAGGCCTGCAGGGTGAGAGGATTGCTCTGCTGGCTTTAGAGGGAGGTGGTTTAGATGCTGTGCACTCCTCCCTCAAAAATAAAATGTACTAAAATTATGTGAAAAATAATCCATTGTGTTCTCAGGTTGTTTCTAATAACAGAACTTAATTTCTCTAACTGAAGAAAAGTGAACAATCAATAATATCCTTCCATTTTTAATCAGAAGATGAATTTCTAAATAGGTTTTGTGTCTAACTAGGAAAGAAATACAACTAGGGGCCTTAGCTACCCTGCTGCTACAGGAATTACATGATGGACACATTTTAAAGTCTCCATTTATTTAGGCCAGTATTCTACAGATAAAATCATGAATGCCCTCCCAATTCTATATACAGTATAAAACCAAATTCTAATATATAGTCTAAAACCAAACTAGCTCTGATGAGCCCTCCAGCTCATTGCAGATATTGCTGAAAATGCAACCATTGGGTTAGATTTAATTGAGTTATGATTGCAGAACCTGGAGACCTAATTTCCCTAGTCAGGTACGTCTTTATTTTTACCATTTCACACATCTTTTGCTCATAGCTGATCATGGCTATAAAAAAAATTACTGAGAGAACTTTCTAAAGACATCTCCCTTTCCCTAGTACACTTATTAACCAAACCATGAGCGTGGAAGTCCAACCTTCAGTGTTTCCCTTAGAAGTTACTGAAAAGGAGACCTAAGAGCAAAGAGATCGTGCAAATGACCTTCAGAATCTAAAAAGTGCTGGCTAGAGGCAGTTCCAAAGCCCTCTTTAAGTAGCACCATATCCTGGACAAAGGAAAAAGAGCTATAAATGAATCTAGGAGGCTGCTCTCAGTACTGCCCAGCAGCCCAGTACCCGCAGCATTTTCACCTAGTCGATGTGGTGGGACAGAACTTGGCAATAGCAAGGGAGACTTAGGCCCCACCAAAACACAGGGGGGGATTACTGCATTGTGATGGGCAGCACCAGTACTCCTGTATTTTTATTAAAAATGGAAGGAAAAATTGGAATTACATATATGAAAGTCTTTCCCTAACACAGTTCCTGCCAAACAGCAGGCACTTGGGATGAGAATAACCAAAAACCTTAAAATGTTTAAGATTTTAGTTTTTAAATCCACTTACAGGCAGATGGGGAGGGGATGGAGCAAAAGTGGAAAGTTGGGATGGTGTGATCTGAAAAACAGGCTGAGTAGTTATTTTTCATTTTGAAAGTATATGGACCTTGAACAGTTGAGGTTTTTTGCACTGATGTTCCTTTTTCTTTTTTTTAAGGGCATTAGAAGATGTATTTCAAATGCACATTAAAAGTAAGAGGCATAACCTTGATGAGGTGAGCAAAAGACATCTAATATTAAATATTCTGTCACCTCCAGTGGAAATGCTGTACATCAAGGGAGAGCAACAATTTATGGCAGATTGATGAGCATGCAATTTTAATAAAAAGCAAGGAGAAAGTCCCTCTACCAAAGCAGCAGTAAGGGTGTTTTCCATGGAGGGCTGGTTTTCTGTACATTTTTGTATCTTGCTCTAATAATGTTTCTAAAAGATAAATAATGTAGTTAACATGCAGAATGACTTTAATTACATAAAACCTGTTCACTAAGAATGTTTGCTGCTGCACTTTTTTGCTGTGACTGCTATTTTCTGGAGTAGACCAGCAAAATACACTTGGATGCTGTGACTAGATCCAGTAAGAAGACTTTGTGTTTTAATAGCTTGCATTTAGGAGTTTGGTCACCAGAGCAGAATGTAAAACTCTAAGTCCAGCATTAAGGTGGTGTCTGCAGGTAGTGTCTGCTGAGAATTATACACCTCAAAATGCTTATCTGGACATCTCCCACGCTGAGAGGGAAGGGGCCTGTGGAGAGACAATAGGAAATGCCAGGCACAAATACATGGCCACAGTCCTGTCTCTCCTGTCTGCAAGTCTGGCACCTTATCTAGGATGAGCAAAAGCACATTTCCCTGTGCTAATCCAGGGTTTAAAGGCCTCTGCTGAGAGCAGGGCTTATAACTGCCCTTTGAAAAAATTGAAAAGAAGACACTGTTTTCCTTTGAAAAGTCATTTGCAGAGGAAGTGGCATTAGTGGTGTTGCCATTGTCTTTGCTGTTATCCCAGACTGGTTGAAGCATTTGCCCATGAAACGGGGAAGGCAGACTCCAAAGGCTGAGAAGACCCAAGTCCAACACCTCATAAGCAGACTCAGGTGGGAACATTTCTGAGGAAATGGCAGAGTGTGGTTTTTAAACAAGCTACCTTGGTTTGTTTCTGCAAATTTGTAACCATTTAGAATTATACTTCCTTCAAGACTAGGCATGTGGGAGTTGCACACATGATTTGCACATTGAATAAACAACAATCAAAGGAATTATAAAAATAATTAGAATGCAGAATGTTATTTTGTCTTTCAAAGTGCTACAATTAGAGAGGTGGTGTTTTGGTAACTGTTTAGTTGCTGGACTGACAGGCAGTAGGTGGAAAAAGTGTTTAAGGAATTATCTGAGTTGAAATTAGTGAAATTTAGTTAGTTTTGTGGGAAAAAAAATTAGCAGCTGCACCTCAGTTTGAGAGGATATTTATTTTACATCTGACTAGAGGATGCTGAGCATATTTGTACGGTCAACTGTTGCCTTAGAGATAGAGCTGAGGAACCTTTAACAGGAAACTGAAGGTAGATGATTGCTTCCAGAAGGATGAGTTTGCAAGCAGTAGCAGATTTCTGCTAAGTCCCACTGTAACATGTTTGATGTCTAGGAACACATTGTTCTGCACCTGAGTAGAGCTTAAGCCTGGTATCTTCCCCTTCAAAGATACAGACTAAAGATTTTAAAGAAATTCAGAAAAAAGGAATAAAATTGGCCAAGAACCGATTTAAAGATTAGTGTTAATCACATATTTGCATGTTTAGCCATGCATCAATGAAAGGAAAAGGAACCAAACTGCCTCTGTATAATAGAAGAACACAGCTGCCACAGGAGAAAGAAGTGTTCTTTGGAAAGGTTAAACAAGAAGTGTAAGTAGAACTTACACCAAGAGAAGCTTGTAAGCAGTGACATATATTAGACCAGGCACAGTTCCCACAAGAAAAGTAATGGAAGCTGAATCACTGTGAGGCTTTTAAATGCCAAGTGAATTGGGCAGTGGATGGAAATGAATTCCATAGCTAGTGGACTTTTGTCCTGCAAAAGTATATTTTTCTCTTTTATTTTGATGTTTTCAAATCAAATTGTTTTTATTTCCTATCACTGCTTTCTGGCCCAGACAGACAAAATAAGAAGATGGAAACACAGGTCTTTGAAACACAGGTCTCTTTTTCACCCATATTGGATACCGGCCAAATTGTTATTTGGGTACTTCCTTCTCTGGGATCTGCTCTTCTGTGTATTTGCTATCCAAAACCAACACATCCCTCTCCAAGTTCCTGCTGGCATTTGCTCCAGGACAATGTCTGAGATCTGTTCCCTGAAACAACCTCACTTAGGTCTACTGCTAGTTAAACATCATGAGGATGCTTAAACCCACCCAAATGTGTTGCCTAACCCACCATTAGTGTTTGTCCACACACCATATCCAAGCAATTCTCACCACTTACTAGGGAATTCATGTCTCTAGTACCTGCAGCCTCTCCTCCAGCTTTGAGAAAAAGAGTAGTACCATTACTCTTCCAGGGAGAAGGTCACACACTCCACGGGATGTTATGTGGGGACTGAAGGAAAGAAGAATGCAATTAGTTGCCTAAATCTGTTAAGAAACAGATAACTGCAGAGCAGGGAAGAAGAGAGTGGACAAAAATATAGGAAACATGTGGAGTAAAGAAAGTGTCTCAACGACAAAAGCCTTTAGAAATTACTATCATCTTCACCTTTGGTGCTATTCTCTACATGCCTGAATGGCACAGTTATTGCTGTAAAGGGGCCACAGAGGGCACTTCCACCAAGGTAATTTTCAATTTGATTCATCAAGGTATGTCAGATGAGCAATATATTTTTTTTTTCTTTAGGACATGCAATTTCAAATAGCATGCCCAGGAGAGAAAGCATGCACCAGTCCTTCCACCAAAATTTATTTCTGCTGTTCACACTGTTTCACTGCCTCTGCAGACTGCATTCAGTGGTCTGCTTAGGAGTCTTCAGCTGAGGGCTTGTTTCACCTGCCCAGCCCAGGATATTCAAATATTCTTTTCTGGTTTAGAATGACTGTATTTTTTTTTTTTTTCTACCACACAAATTAGGAAACAGAAGAGTTTTTCCAACAAATTTTCACAGAGGAAACAGGTTCCCCCATTTTCTGTAGTAATGAAATGGTCTCTACTCAGGAAAGCGTGTAAAAATTGTGAATTTTCATCTAGCCACTTGCTCAAATCCAGCATCAGACAGTTTTATACCTTTAGAAGTGCAAGGATGACATATTGGCTGCAGAACCTGATCCATACTTAGATACGTTTTGAGAAGCCATAATTCCATAAAAAATATTTCCTTTAGAAAGAAATAAACGCTGGTCCTTGCTAAGAGGTACAAGTAAAAGGGTGGCTCATATATTCCAGGAAAGTGCAAAACGTGTCTCCTGGGCTTGAAATAGCCACTGGAATGGGTCTGTAAGTGCATCATTTCAGGAAATTGATGGGAAACCAACACAGTACCTGCAGGGGTGAGGGATGCAGTGCCCATCAGTCTTCCAACGGGCAAACTGTTCCAAGTAACTTATTTCTGGGAATTTTGTCATATAAAGCCAAAAGCTTCTGAAGATACAAAGTAATACCTTACACTTGGTTTATGCCTTTGCTTTTAGGAGGATCATAAAGTGTTCATTTTCAAAAAAAGACAGTGTAATGACACCAAAAGCTTTATCTCAGATGAGGGCAAGAAGGAAGACATCTGATAAATGGCACCCAGCAGTGTTACCAAACATTTCAGAACAGGAACATAGAACAGCACAGGCAACTGCACACCACAGTGGTGTGGAAGCTGAAAAGCCTTTTTTTTCAACCAAATAAAATAATTTCATTTGATTACTGTGCAAGTATGGCCTCAGTGATAAGACCTGGCAGAAAGTGTCATAGGGTCTTTCACAGCCATTAGCGAAAAGGTCTATTTTTACATTTCTAAGGCAAAAAAATCCCCTCTTTTTGTTGTACCACACCCCAGCACTATCTTGAGTCACACTGGAGCAGACACAGGAGAAAGCAACTCTGCTTAATCCCTGGCACTATCTCCTGCGTGTTCTTTGCCCTTCCCTTCTCCAAGTGCCATACCCTTTCTACTTTGCCCATCATGCCTCATGGGATTGCCTAAGGAGGAGACACATCACAAATGACTGTGGTTTGGGATGCTAATGCAATAATTAGTGGCTTAATCATCAAAGTGAATAAGCAACTTACCAACAGTCCCTTTCAGCCCTGTGCACTGTTACCATTTAAATACAGCATTTTGTAATGGACCATAATTAGATACTGCACATGGGAAAGTTTATAAAGTAAACCAGTAAAAATGAAAATGATTGCTCTGAGATGAGCACAGGACCCAAGTTTATTCTTCTCACAACAGAAAATGTCAGTGATCCAGTATGTGGAAACTTTCTTCCAAACCAGTACTGACCCAGTGGCCCCATCACAGGCAGAAGGGGAAATGTCCTGTGAAACAAGTTCTCTTACCCATGTGACTTAAAGTAGGATATTCTATCTTGGCAAAGTTTTAGAAATTCCAGCATGAATAGTTTAATTTCAATTTCTTAAATTTCTTCTGAAGTTTCAACTGGATGTATTAATTTCACTGCCTGCTCTGGCTGTTTATACAGTAGAGCTCATCCCATTTCACATGCACATTCAATGGTGTGCCTGCCGTGGCAAATACCCTTTTCTTCAAGTTGCCTATGTAAACCAGAGTTTCCAAACATGAAGACAACTGGAAAACTGGACAAGTACAATACAAATATGATCCATCCTACTACCAGAGGACACGTGTAGAGTAGATTCTTCACACCTGCATTGGTTACTTTGGCCACTGAAATCAAGCCTAACCCAGACCATGATTTAGTTATAGGTCACCAAGCTTCAAAATGAGATCTAGAGGGGAAACTCTCATAGTTATAACATGCTTCACTCACCTAGTTAAACACAGGATCCAATCTGCTGGCTCAGCACTGTGCAGGCCTGGCCACAAACTCTCATACTTTTCAGCCTTCCAAAGCCTTGGCTGCTATACTGGGTTTTTCCCTTTTGTTGAAGGTTCACTTTAGCAGTCAAGTCAGCAAAACGGAACACAGAAGATACAAAATTACCTTCTAATATTTACAAATAGCAGCCTTGCAGGTAGGTTTGAACAACTTTTATATTAGTTCAGAAATTTTTGTATGAATTGCTCTAGAGCAATTCATGGAAGAGGTTTTAAAGTTGCTCTTTTCACTTTCTTGTGTATTTCTTAAAGTCTATCATAAGACATTACGGGCATAAATGTCTCAAAAGAAAAAGTGCTGAAAACTGCAAATCTCATCAGTCAGTTTGACAAAGCATGTGCATGGAGAAATCCACTGGATCCCTATCACAAGGAGTTTGCTCCATATTTTCTGAACACTAATATTCTGAGCTACAAAAAGGACTTCTTTTGCAGCACTGGACATTATGTGTTTCCAGCTCATGGAGAGTGTCCATTATCTTTAATATGTTCCAACAGAACAACTAATTTTCTGTTAAAGTGCTCAAGATTGAATGCATGTTGTAATGATCTTCAAACTGAACCAGAGTTTTAAAACTTCCCCACTAAGTTCCTCAGAGTCTGCCCATCCTTTTTCCTTTTCTATGTGACAGCTTCCAAACTCCATTCCATGACATGAATACCCACAGATCTTCCTCCACAGAACAAAGAGGCCATCATGATTATCATCTCTTAATAGAGCAAAGTTCAGTGAGGGTGCTCTAGGAATCCTAACCGATTAACCCATAAACCATTTTCCCCTTGATTCATTCTAGTGATACTAATAGTTTTCTCAGTCTTGAGCAAGTCAAACCACACTGGTCAGGTGCTCTCAGTCTATTCTGCAGTCATCTGCCATTCAGAATCTACTCTTGTACTTTCCAAGATAGGTGAACTGTTTGCTTACTAACTACCTGCAATCAAGACTGCTGACTGTGTATTTCACCACCATTCTCCCTTCTCCCAGTACGATTATACTGCATCACTGATGTATTTAACTCCAATGGTCTTGGCTCTTATAAGGCTGAAATAGAGAAACACATGGGGTTGCAACAAAGTATTTTAAAAAGCATCTGTTTTGCTCCAATGAATTCTGGCTATTCAAGCTGGTGTCTTATCCTATGAGGAACCTTTGCACATGGTAGGCATAACCTTAGATTACATGCAGTCCCAAGCTATGATGTAGCAATCTCCCGCATTGTTCTCACACAGAAAAGATAAATTTGCTTCTACTTTATGCAATGTGTTCCATGGAGTTCTACTCCATGGGAGCTTCCTGCAGGCAAGGCACTTCCCATTGAAGACGCCCCACCAAAAGAGGGGGGATAAAGGTGAGAGCCAAGTGCTTTCTAGCAGTCAGCTGCACTGCAGGTACCCTAAAGACAACCCTGTGAAGGCACGGAAGTACCACAGATGATGCTCAGGCCCTGCTCATGCTGCAACAGCTGTGACCTGGAAAAGAGGTGCTTGTTTCCAGCTTTTTCTGGTATTTAGTGTAGATGGAAACTGCATCTTCCAGAATGGGATTTTCCAGCAGAATTTAGCTAAAAGATAGATGATCTGGACTGCAAAATTTCTTGCACATGGAAGACAAAGTTTCTGGGACTACTTGAGTGAGCTAGAGGAAATAAATGAACGAGGTAGTGGGGACAAAAGTGAAACACCTACTTAACTGAAACCTCATTTCAGTAGTTTTCTCCAGTTAATTAAGTATTGAGGAAAATGGATGCAGAAAGTACATTTTAAAGCAATCAAGTACTGCCAGAAATCAAACCAGCAATTTGAAAAGAGAACAACACTGCTCTCTGGCATCTGACAAAATAAGATATTTGACAGGGAACAATATGTGCAGTACTGGTTAATTGGGAGGCGAGGAGAAGAATAATCATAGCTGCATTACTGAATTTATAGAAGTGTCTCCAGTGTACCACAGGGACGATGCGAATTTGTGGAATCCTCCTGCCTGCTACAGCAAGCCAGCAATCACTTACATTCCCATCAACATTTTTTTCAATGTACCCTAGACAGCAATGCAGAAATAGCAACTGTGGTGGTTGAGCCCAGGAGAATTGCCTTTAAAACGACTGTAAAATCCCCCAGTTCCCTCTGCTGATGAAGAGATACTGGATAATAAACAAGTGGGGAAGAATTAACACTTGGTCTCCTTTGTTAGAGCTCATAAGAGCCGGGGGCAACGCTTTCCCAGGTATCTGGGTATGGAATATGGCTATTCCAGCAGCAGTCCTAAAACAGGACTGTATGTTTTTTCAAAGCATCAGCTTTAGAGCAAAGACAAGGCTTTAGTTTCCCCATCTTTTAGTTCTAAGCTGTAGCCGAACACCATGTGAACTTAACCCATAAACTCAGCTACATTTTGGAAGCTCTGGCAGAGCATTCAAGGCTATATTTTCTTCCCTGCACTGACCTTTCATTTTTTAACATGTCATTTTAAGCACATTAAAATGATGCTTTCAACACAAGAGTGCTGCTTTGTCAAAGAAGTCAGCAGTGGGGATGGAGACACCTAAACAAGCCAATCATTTGGTACCCTTCTGACTCACGCTTAAAACAGTGTAAGGGGATGTGCACTTAATGGGAGATTCTTATTTAGATTCTTTTATATAAACCAATACTTTCATGTGTAACTGCCTGTGTCAGCAATACATTTGTTGACTTGAAGATAACATCAGGAGCCAGACACCAAACACTTCGATAAAAAGAGAAGAAAAAGAGCAGCTAACCAAGTTAAAGAAGCAGCTAAGCAAGTAGGAGATCCAGGAATCACAAAATAGATTCTTTCCTCTGTAATCGCTCGTAGGAAATTGAAGAGAAAGAAAAATCCCATAGGATGAAGTATCAGTCTTCTCCATTACTACTTTTAGCCTCCATGATCAGAATCTAAGATAATTACGTTAGTCCAAAGTTAAGGTAATCCAAACTATGCTCCCCTCAGAAAAACTAAAATCTTCAATCCCTCAGTGCCAGGCAGTGCCTAAAACCACATATAAGTTTAAATATCAACAACAGTGCTGAAAACAGGGTATTTTTCAACTTGGGGTCAAAAGAATACAAAACACTTCCCTTTCTTTATACTGGAAAAAAAAAATCAAAGCAGGCCCTAACCACAGTTAATAACTTCCAACTTCCCATTTTGCCTCTAAAAGAAGAAAAAAATCAGTAGTCAGATGTGGATACACAGTCTTCATGAAAAAGTCAATCTTCCTTCACAAGATCAAATGTATTTACACTGCATTTTATGTGGTACTCAGCAGGCCACTTAAATAAAGGAGCCCTGAAATAAAGGAACCTCTGTATCCAGCACAGAGCAGATTCTCACTGAGCTTCCATCTGTTTAATTTATGAAGCAGAGTAGCAGAAAAGCAAAATACAAAGAGCTGCTGATTTTTCTATGCACCCATCAGACCTTTCACTGAAATATTTCAACAGCTGTATTGTCAACAGAGATCATGATTTGTCTGCTGTTAAAAAAGCTTCCAGGAATAAAACCATGCAAAAAGCCAAACAGATTTAGCTATTTTATAGCTACATCCTGTTTTCCTTTGTTCCACAGAGTTTCTGAACTCTACACTAAAATAAGTGCTCGGGTGTGCATATAAGTGTGTCAGAGAACATACACACACACACATATATATAATATTTATATTATATATATACAGAGATAATCTCCATACACACACACACATATATAATATATATATTATATATATACAGAGATAATCTCCTATCTCATGTCCCTGGAGCTATAGACAGACTAGTCCATATATCAAGCAAACCTACAACATTGCCTTTGAATACTACTGCACTGTGTTTTCACCACAGTCCACCTTGCGTTCAGTTGTCAACATCATTAAGAAGTTCAAATAGCTGTTTTCAATTGCTGTTTTCTGCAGAAAATGACCCTCAGCCTTTTGTAATTTATGGCTATTTATGACAAGATAGCAGAAGCAGAGGGAGGTGGAATCATTTTAAGGGTTAGACAGCTGAAGTCTTGAACAGAAAGAACAAGGATCAGGCACCTGAAACTAGTTCTGGGACAAATCTGGAGTGTACTCCAGCACCTGGGCCATGGAGTGGCACTGTTTTTTTTTGTTTACCTTGTTCAGCAATGTTACCCTATGTAAAAGGAACTTGTTTGTCATGTGCTGTACAGAGAAGATCCCCACAGGAGCGTGTTGCTCTTTTCTGTCATCACATTCAAGGTTTTAGGGCACTATCGCTCTATTGTCCAATACACACTTCTGAGACCAGACACATTTGGATTCATTACTGCTCCTCCTGGTATTTTTCTTTCTGTTTGGAAGTGTATTAATTTGCATCAACTGTAGGGCACACCAGCAAAATTAGCTGGTGAGTGAGAGTGTGATTCTTCTTTCAGCTCCATCTCTCCCTCCCACCGGCCATCACTGGAAGGGCAGACTGTTCCAAGTGGTCCCGCTGTGAGCCAGCAAATTTAGAAATGGCAGCACTGCCCCCAAGGGTGGAGCTGCAGGGCAGTGCAGAGAACTCCTGATCTCCTCTGCAGCCAAGTGGGCTCCACAAGTCCAGGCAGGATCTGACCTGGGAACATTTTAAATTCTGACGCCTGAGATATCAGTTCAAACATTGGCCCATAATAATAATAATAATAATAATAATAATCCTGAGCAGCAAACAAACAAATCTCCTTTTATGTTTTTCTTTCATTACTAGGTAAAAATGAGAAGAATAGTTCAAAGTCTGAAGGAAGAGCTGAACATCACAAACCACCCAGACCCTTCCATCAGCTGTGGGGGAACATGGCAGAAGGACGCCAGCATGCCTTCAACATGCTTTTAACTTACAACTTGGGGCATTTCAGGGAGCGTGCAAAACCACTTGGGACAGCAAACTACATTTTACACCAATTACAATGTAAACCTTGGGTAAAACAGGAAAGTCAAGAAGAGATCCAGCTAATGCATCTTCCTGTGATGTAACACAGTATCACTATGGCAACAAGCAGGTTAGCATGCTAAGAGCAATAGCAGAGCACCAAAGACATTTTTACAGGGACTTTCACAATCAGAAGAGAAAGCCACATACAAGTATCCTTCCATTCATTACAGAGAGCTGACAAAATACATCCTATGCAATAATACTAGGAAACCTGATGAAGCACTTTTTCTTCCTCTGCATGCTTGATATACAGATAGGTTGGAAATTATGTTCCTGATACAGCTTCCCTATGTGAATTGTGACCTGAAGTCTCATCAGTTTGCAACAGAACGTAGAATATTAAGTCCCACTTTGAAGAGATTTAGGCATTAATCTGTCTTTAAATCTTAACCTACGTCAAAAAGCTGAGATTACCCAGTACTCCAACACATACTAGTTGCTAAAAAACCTAGTCATTGTAACCTTTCAAAATGCAAGCATTTTACATTAATACAATCTAAAGGCTTATAAAATACAAATGCGGCCAAGTAGGAAAATATGTAACAACCGAAGTCTCAGTGCTTTCTTTTACTGATGATAGTCACTTCTTTCATTATAGCGTAGTTGTTCAAACTTGTCTGGTTAAGATTAGACAGCTTTCTAAAGATAGATGTTTTTTCCACACTCTTCTCCAAGTGGGACACTTTTCAAGGCATCAGATTAAAATAGAAAAACAACAGTTTTGTTTGGGTTTTTTCTATTGTCGGCTACCAAAGCCTCTTCATACCCATGCTTCTACCTCAAGAGACTTAATTTTTTTAAAATTTCCATAATTCCACAGGTGATCCTTCAGTAATTTTAAGATACAAAATTTGGTCTGAAATAATTTAGCTTTTATGAGCAACTTTGTCAGTACCCAAACAGAAGATGAGGCAAGAAAATGCATCCTTTGAGATGGGCCCCTTTTAGTCTCTCTGGAAGATGTCTTTAGGCATAATGCCCCAAGGATAATTTTAATTACCTAACACTTGAGTTAACAGACAACTTGAGATGTTTAAGAAAAAGCCACAGGATCTACTGCAGTGACCCCAAGTACAGGTATTATCTAGTTACTGAAGGATAACTTGTGTGGCAAGATTTTGTTCTTTTGAACAAGGAAAAAGACACCTATTTGTTTGATTCTGTTACACACGTGATATAAATGTTGAATTTCTTTAAAGATTTTTTTGTTAGACTGATGAATAGATGATTTGTTCTCCTAAACTGCATTCTGACAGACAATACTGTAAGAAAGGCAGAATAATGGTGTGTATGTATATGTCAAAAGAGAAAACCACTCTGCTTTGAGTGTAAAACTAATCTTGATGTAGAAGGTATCATTATACTTCAAAAGTTCTTGAAACAGAAGTAGTGTCTCTTATTTTAAGGAGTCTTTTTCAAGGAGTAGAAAACATTATTACACACTTTTTGAAAGGAGAAACATCTTTCTGACAAAATAACAACAACAATGTGAAAATGCCTATGTGCTGTGCACCTTGGAGCCTTAGGGCACTACTGCTCATGTACAGGAGCCTGATTTCCCTAATACCTGGCCAGGCGAGGTGAGCATGCAATATGAACTATCTGAAACTCATTTCTGTTTAGTTGGATAATGACTGATGGAGTTGATGTTACCTTTTTCTATAGTGTTAAGTTGGTTTATGCTACTGAGCAAGCCCAGTAACACCTTTGAGATCCACAAGCTGGGGTGAGCATTTTTGTAACAAACCATCCTAAATTCAAGCGCATTATCATGAACTGGATGGGGTTGTTCTCTTGTATTGATTCTTACATGCTATTTCCAGGTAAGTCACTGTCTTTTGATATCGAAGAGAAGATTTTTCCTGAATGAAAAGGAGGTAACTCAGGGCATTCCATACAGATATTTCTTGACACCTGACCATTTCCCAACACATCCACTCTCCTTACATCAGGTACAAGTCTTCAATGATGTTCATAGAAACAGATTTCAGGTTAAGCATTGTCGAGGTGAAGGGTGACCTGCAGAGGAGCAGCAGCCAGCCATTCCTGGTAGAAAGAGAACAAATTTGTTATTACAGGGTCCATTCTGGCCTGGTACAAAGTGCTCACCCCCATCTTGCAGAGGATTACTGGCAAGCCAAGGGCCGTTTGGCAAATGTGAGGATCAACATAAGACCCTCAGCTACAGAAGTACATTGTCAGATGCTTAGATTCGGGGAAACAGACAGTCCTCTTTGGCTTTGTTTGAATCATGTGTCACCCCTACTTGCACAGTATTATTACATCAGGAAGAAGGGAGAAGAGAGAGAGAGAGCAACGAGCGAGAGAAGTGAAGGGAAAAAGGGAACGAGAAAGAGAGAGCAATGAACGAGTGAAGCGAAAAAGAGGGAAGAAGGGAACAAGAAAGAGCGCAACAAACAAGTGCAGGGCAAAACGGGGGAAGAAGGGAACAAGAAAAAGAGTGCAACGAATGAATGAAGGGAAAAAGGGGGAAGAGGGGAAGAAGAAAAAGAGTGCAATGAACGAGTGTCATACATAAAATCCCTATTAGTGCTTGGTCTTTGCATATTAAGTGCTTTAATTAATTTTGCATTAAATATTTTTAAATTGAATGTTAAAATTAACCCATCAGCCCAGGTACACTAATCAAGTTTTATTATTTTGGTTTTCACTCGTTCCAAGCTGTTCATTTGTGCCCTTCCCAGTAAAAATCCCCAGTTAAAAGTTCCCCAGTTAAAATCCCTTTTCAAACATTAATCACTTGTACACCATAAGAGTTATCTTTCCTATGTTTACTGTATACTTTTACAAGTGTTTTAAGATGTGTTGGATGTATTTTCTTATGTTTTTACTTGTACTTTGGTTCCAAAGAAGATTTCAAAACCCCAGTTCCAACAAACAGCACAGCCCCCACAGCCATTAAGCTGTGGAGCCCTGTAAGCTCCATAGCAACCTGAATTTTAATGATTGGTGGACAGAGGTAATCTGTCAAAGGGAGAACACCAATCACCTTAAACCAAAGGGGCGGGCTGTGGGTGGAGTGTGGGCGGAGCAAAAGCTATAAAAGTGAGCAAAAGAAAGACACACTCTCTCATTTCCTCTTCCCCTCCAGCCTGCTAAGTTCAGTGCTGGAGAAATCTACTCCTTTTCAGGGGCCTTTAGAAATATATATTTCTTTTTGACCAGCCTAGCACTGCAAGCCTTTTTATTCTCTACCTGAGGTCCAGTGCTGTCTAAGCCTGAAGATCTCGAATCCCTGCGCTCCTGGGGCATACCTCCTGAGCCACTAGGATCCCAAATTTTTATATTTTGCTAATTTTTGCAATTTTTCAATTTTTTTTTGTTTTAATAAATTGTTTTAATTTCTACTAAGAGTTGTCTCTTTCCTCACAACTCTTTTGGGGCATCGTCCGGGGTCCTATTTTTGCCCTAAAATCCAGGTATTTTGGTTAATTTTGCTATTTTTGAATTTTTGCGATTTTTTTGGTTTTTTTCACTTGGATTTTCTGAGCTCCTACAAGGATTACTGCAGTGGAGAAAGGACACCTCCAGTGGAGAAGGACTTTGTGGTAAGGCTTGAACCCTTCTTAAAGGGATTTTAGTTAGGGACTTACCCTTTTTAAGGGCTATTGGTTTTTGGGGAAACCTCTGGGTGGAATTCCCTTTGTGAGAGTGTGTGTGGGGGGGTTGGCCGCCCCCAGTGTGTGTGTGAGTGTGCTTGAAAGGGTTCATTTTTAAGGGCACCACGAGGGATCACCCTTTAGAGACACAGAGGGGAGGATCGAGTGTGGTGATCAGCCTTTCTGGGGGGAGGTTTCCACGTTTTAGGGTTGTGCGCAGCCACAAATTCAGTTTTATTAGTGTCTCAGTCTCCTCGGGTCTATGACTGAGGAGAAACCTCATTTTAAACCCCTTCTTTTCTTCTTTTTGGCGGGGGCGGCCGCCATTTTGAAGTTTTGAATTTCGGCGTGGTCAGCCGCCGCGTGGTCGGCCGCCATTTTGAAATTTCGGGTTTCCGTGTGGCCGGCCGCCATTTTGAAATTTCGGCCACCGCATGGTCGGACGCCATTTTGAAATTTCGGGTTTCCGCGTGGTCGGCTGCCACGTGGTCGGCCGCCATTTTGAAATTTCGAGCTGCCGCGGGGTCGGCCGCCATTTTGAAATTTCGGGTTTCAGCAGGGGCAGCCGCCATTTTGTGTCCTTTCAATTTGAACTGCACCCCTTTGCTGTTCTAAGTGCATGTGTGAACTTGTTTTAGCTGCACTCTTCTGGTCAGTGCTATCTAGCACCTTTATACTTTCTGTTAGTTTGGAGTGTTTGAGTTATTGGATTATAGTTGTAATTTGCTTTATCTGCTTTAATCATAAGACACCACTTTGATATTTTGAATTACTGTTTGTTATTTATTATAATCTTTTTCCTTTAATTCGATTATAAATATTTTAAATTTACCTCTCCTTTGCTAATAAAGACAACTCTTGTTTCTTAAGTTTTAAGTATTATATATATATAAAGCCATCTAAATTTCAGTTCTACTTTAAACAATTTAAATACACATTAATTATTATTATAATTAAACTTTTTTTGGCACCATATTTGTTTCTCACCAGCCTACCATATTTAATTTTCCCACAGATTCACCATCATTAATTACCTTATATATCTACTATCCCTACTTACTTTTCTCTACGTTAGTTGTATTGTATTTTATGCTTATAAATCTCTTATCATTGTATTTTTTTATTGTGATAGTGTATTGATTCTGGGTTATTTTGTAATATTATCTCCTTATACAATATCCTAATTGTTTTATATAATATAATACTTTGGTTTATTTAATTAAAAAAAAAAAATTTCTTCTGCACAAGCTACTTGTTTGCTTCCCAGTAACAAAATGGGACAAGCAAATAGCAAAAAGAAAGACCTAATTAAGAAATACAAAATCTTCCCAGAGAGTCCATTAGGACAAATGCTCCTAAAGTGGGAAGAAAATCTTTTAACTAAAGAAAAAGACCAGTGCCAAATGATTAGGTACTGTGTTTTTAAGTGGCCAAAACATAGAATTAACAAAGATGGTCTCAGATGGCCCAAGTATGGGTCTTCTGAAAAATGGCTTTGTGAGGCTTTGCATTCTTATGTACATTACAAAGCTCCAAAACATTCTGATGAATTAGACTATGCTCAAATTTGGTTGAATTATTGGCAAAAACAAAATGAAGACCAAGGCAAGAAAATAGAATTGGAAGAAGAAACTAAATCTAATTCAATTGGACTTAATAAAAATTCAAACCAAATTTTTTCCATTGCAGAAGAACACAAACAGAAAGAAAAACAAAAACCTAAATTAAATAAACCAAAGTGGGACCCCCTAGACTACCTTCCTCCAGTAACTCCTCCAGAACGAGGGTCCAAATTGAACAAGAAAGGGTCCTTCCTTCATCAAGCCACCCAACCGAATGGGACTCAGAAAGTGAGAATGAAAGTGAAAAAGAAAATTCTGTTCCTTCCTGCTCTCACAAAAAGACAACCAGACAAAGGATTTCTTCTAGCCAGGATGGCCCAGCATCTTGCACTAGAAAGAAATCACTTAAAACACCTGACTGTCCCACCTGCCTTAGCACTCCCCATGAGTCCAAAATTTTACCTCTTAGGGAGGTACCCATGGGAAATGCTCAATGAGGAATTGGTTATGTAGTTGTACCTCTAGCTTCATCTGAGGTACGAGAATTTTAAAAAGAAATGAAAAGCCTGATGGCTGACCCAATTGGGTTAGCTGATCAATTTGATCAATTCCTCGGCCCTAATATTTATAATTGGGGAGAGATACAATCCATCCTACACTCCTTATTCACCATTGAGGAACGAAAACTGATTAGAGCTGCAGGAGTGACAGTCTGGGACAGAGAAAATAATTCTAATCAGGGCCCAATTGGAGAACAAAAATTACCATTAACAGACCCTGAATGGAACCCAAATTCAGAAGAGGGCAGGAGGAACATGAAAGACTACAGAACTTTAATTATAAAAGGGATTAGAGAAGCTGTTCCTCGAGTTAATAATATGAAAAAGGCATTTTGTGGGGAGCAGGAAAAGGATGAGTCCCCAGCAGCTTGGATGGCTCGGTTAAGGAATAACATCCAACTTTATTCTGTCATTGATTTAGACAGTGAAGGAGGCAAAACTATGCTAAAGGTACATTTTGTGCTTCACTCCTGGCCTGACATCAGAAAAAAATTGGAAAAATTGGAAAAATGGCCAGAGAGGGAACTAGATGAATTACTGGAGGAAGCCCAAAAAGTCTTTGTTAGGAGGGATGAAGAGAGGATGAAGGCTAAAAGCCGAATAATGAATAACAGTACCAGTGCTCCAATCCACAACCCTCCTACACAAAGAACTTCCCAAAGGGGCATCCCACAACAGCAAACCCAAATCTGCCCTCAGCAACAGCCACAAGTTTGTGCTTGCAATACACAATCTACCTCAATTGTTCAAAGACCTGAGAGGTTAATTTGCACATACTGTAATAAACCAGGCCACGGGCAGTGGTACTGTTTTAAAAAGCAGAGAGACCAAGGAGTCCTTCAAATGGAGGGACAAATTTTGAACAACTGGAGGGGTCAGAGGCTTTATTCTCTGGGGCAAAAACATCTTAAAGAGCCCTTGATAAAATTAGAAGTTGGATCCCAGAGACAACAAGTGGAGTTTTTAGTGGACACAGGTGCTGAAAGAACCTGTGTCACTGAAACACCTCCAGGATGTTTTATTTCTCAAGATACATTAGATATATATGGTGCTAATGGTGAAAGCTTTGCTGTTCCTGTAATTAAAAATGTAACCTTTTCCATACAAGGACGTACCCATACAGGGGATGTGCTATACCTACCTCAAGCTGGGATCAATCTTTTAGGACGTGACTTCCAAATACCTCTGAGGGTTGGGGTGGTACCGCAAGGTGGAAAAATGACCACTAAATTGTTTGTTTTATCTTTAGTAGATGAGCAACACATTGACCCGGTAGTGTGGGCCAAACCTGACAACCGGGGAAAAATGGACATCACACCTCTAACAATTGAGTTGCTCCCAAATAGCCAGCCAGTACGTGTACCACAATATCCCCTCTCCAAGGACAAAAGAAAGGGCCTGAAGCCTGTTATCATGGACTTATTACAAGATGGAATTCTTGAGACCTGCAAATCCAGTTACAACACTCCAATTTTGGCTGTCCAGAAACCAGATAAGTCATTCCGGCTTGTACAAGATCTGCGTGAGGTCAATAAGAGAGTCCAAACCAGGTATCCACTGGTGCAGGACCCCTATACACTCCTGAGTCGGGTACCCCCAGCACATGCCTGGTTCTCTGTTATTGACCTTAAAGATGCTTTCTGGTCATGTCCTCTAGATTCTCATTGCAGAGACATCTTTGCATTTACCTGGGAGGATCCAGACACTGGACGGAAGCAGCAGCTGCGCTGGACTCGCCTGCCTCAAGGTTATACCGAGGCACCCACATTCTTTGGCCAAGCGCTAGAAGATTTGCTAAGTTCCTTTTCTCCACCCGAAGGGATTCAGGTAACTCAGGACGTAGATGACCTGCTCCTCTCTGGGGAACAGGAGTCTATGGTAAGAACTGCTACAATTCAGTTACTGAATTTTCTAGGGAGGAACGGGCTGAGGGTGTCAAAACCTAAATTACAATTTGTGCTACAGGAGGTGAAGTATTTGGGACATCTAATTGGCCATGGCACAAAAAAACTCAGTGCTGAAAGAGTAGAAGGAATCCTAAATCTACCACCTCCAACTTCAAAACGAGAAATTCGGCAATTATTAGGCCTATTTGGATACTGCAGACTGTGGATTGATCAGTATTCACAATCTGCCAAATTTTTATATGAAAAACTAATGGAAGAAGAATCTTTTAATTGGACTAATTCAGACACACAAAAATTACAAAATCTGAAAGAGAAATTAACAAAAGCACCTGTTTTAAGCCTCCCTTCACTAGAAAAGCCCTTCAATCTATTTGTTAATGTGGAGAAGGGAATTGCCTATGGCGTCTTGACCCAGGAGTGGGGTGGAGTCAGGAAGCCAGTTGCTTTTCTTTCCAAATTACTAGATCCAGTGTCCAGAGGATGGCCCATCTGTATCCAGTCCATCGCCGCAGCAGCCGTTCTGGTCTTGGAGAGTCAAAAACTCATTTTTGGTGGAGACTTGACAGTGCATACACCACACTCAATCAAAACCATTTTAGCTCACAGGGCTGCAGAGTGGTTAACTGACCCAAGAATAGTCAAATATGAAGCCATTCTCATGCACTCAGACCACCTGAGGCTAGTTGTGTGTACACACCAAAATCCAGCTCAATTTCTTTATGGGACCCCATCAGAAAAAGAAATTGAACACAATTACATTGAGATAATTGACATCCAAACAAAAGCTAGAGAGGACCTGGTAGACTGTCCCCTCAATGAAGGGGAAATCCTCTTCATTGACGGGTCATCTCGAGTGGTGGATGGAAAACGATGCTCTGGCTATTCAGTGGTCGATGGACACCAAATGTGTGTGCTAGAAAAGGGCAAATTACCACCAACCTGGTCAGCTCAAGTCTGTGAGCTCTATGCCCTAGAAAAAGCACTCCACCGACTAGCAGGAAGCATCGGGACCATTTACACTGACTCCAGATACGCTTATGGCGTAGTCCACACCTTTGGAAAAATCTGGTCCGAAAGGGGGTTCCTAAACACCAAAGGGAAAGATATCCTACGTAAGGAATTGATCCTAAAAATTCTAAAAGCACTGCAACTGCCTCAGGTGATCTCAGTGGTGCATATTCCAGGTCATCAGTCAGGAACCACAAAAGAAGCTCGAGGGAACAGCCTAGCAGACTTGGCAGCAAAAGAAGCAGCAGTGGAAGAAGAGGTAAAAGTGATGGAAGTGAACCAACTTCCAACTAACACCACCACATCTGACACTACACCACAAACTAACATTTTACCCACGCCCATTTTTACTGATCAGGAAAAACAAAAATTAGCCTTAATTGGAGCTAGTGAGGATTCTCACGGCCGCTGGTATTTACCAGATAAACGCCAAATTTTAAACAAAAATTTAACCCGAGAAATTCTACAAAATATCCACCAAAGCAATCATTGGGGTTCAAAGGCTCTGGCAGATCACTATCTCAGAACCTTTGGATGCACTGGTGTTTATGAAATAGCCAACCAAATAACCCGGGACTGTGTAATCTGTCAAAAGGTTAACAAAAAGGTAATGAAAAAGAACACTGGCGGAGGAATTGAATTAGCAATCAGGCCTTTCCAAAACATTCAAATTGTCTTTACAGAAATGCCTCCTGTCCAGAGGTGGAAATACCTATTGGTAATCGTTGATCACCTTACCCACTGGGTGGAAGCTATTCCAACTGTCAATGCAACAGCCCAGACAGTGAGTAAGGTGATCCTCGAGCAAATTATCCCCCGTTATGGGATAGTCTCCCCCTCTCCACCGCAATAAGAAAAATTCAACATTCCAGCTGCAAAGCTGCAAGGCCGAGGTGAGATTAACCCTTTTAGTGCTGTGAAGAGTTAAAAACCTGAGGGAAGAGAGAGAGGAGATGCTTGAAGCTGAAATTCTGTTGTGAAGCTATGATATATCAGAGTATCCCGTTGTAATTTCATGAAGATCTGGGGGGTGGAGTGTTGAACTCGTAAGCAATAGGCAGATGCTGACACAGCTGTAATTTCATGAGAAGTTTGGACAGGGAGAGATGAACCAGATGAGAACTTTTGCTCCAAATGGGAAAGGAGAAAACCTCAGTTCCTACAGATGCTCCCAGAGATAGCCCTAACGATGAAGATGAGGAAGACCCTTTGCTCCCAGGGAAGGAGAAGGGCCTCTGTTTTTTGTTTCTGAACGGCTCAACCTTAAAATTGTACCCCAAAAAACTTCAAGAGTGGACCCTCGGAAGCAGTTGCGGGAAAAGCTGCAAGTCGGGGGAAGGGACTCACATCGCGAGCAGAGAGACTCCTCTTCCTAAATGGACTGAACAATATTTGGAAGTGGGTGGCTGTCTCAGTGTGATAATGTTTTCATAGCACGAGCAAGAAGAGACTTCTCTTTCTAAATGGACTGAACAAGGTCATTATGGAAGTGGTAAACAGACTGAACATCTTAGGGGTTGTCTTTACATTGTCAGTGGGATAAGGGAGGAAGGTGGGGGGAGGAGGACTGTTCTGAAGGTGGTATAATTTTTTTTTTCTTCTTTTAGATCTGTTAATAACCTTCTTTATATTCTTTCAAGTTTAGTGCCTGCTTTGCGTTTCTGCTAATTCTTATCTCACAGAGGATAAACAGTAAAGAGTATTTTGGACCAACCCACTACAGAAGAGAACAAGAGCGCAACGAACGAGTGCGTGAGAAAAATTGGAAAGAAGGAAACAACAAAAACAGCACAAAGAACGGGTGCAAGGAAAAAGTGGGGAGAACAAGAAAAAGATCGAAACGAACGAGTGATAGGAAAAATAGGTAAGAAGGAAACGAGAAAAAGAGCGCAACGAACGAGTGCGGGGAAAACGGAGAAGAAGGGAACGAATACAAGAGCACAGTGAACGAGTGCGGGGAAAAAGGGGAAAGAAGGGAAGGAGAATGAGAGCGCAACAAACGAGTGCAGGGAAAATGGAAGAACAAGGGCATGAGATAAAGAGAGAAACGAACGAGTGAAAGGAAAAGCGGGAAGAAGGGAACGAGAAAAAGAGCGCAACGAACGAGTGCGGGGAAAAATTGGGGAAGAAGGGAACGTGATAAGGAGCGCTATGAACGAGTGCGGAGAAAAATTGGGAAAAAGGGAACAAAAAAAAGCGCATTGAACGAGTGCAGGGAAAAAACGAGAAGAAGGGAACGCGATATAGAGCGCAAGGAACGAGTGGAGGTAAAAGGCGAAAGAAGGGAATGAGAAAAAGAGCACAACGAAGGAGAGCGTGAGAAAACTTGGGAAGAAGGGAAAGAGAAAAGGAGTGCAACAAATGAGTGCGGGGAAAACGGGCGAGGAAGGAAACAAGAAAAAGAGTGCAACGAACGAGTGCAGGGATAAAGCGGGCAGAAAGGAACGAGAAAAAGAGCGCAAGGAACGAGTGCAGGGAAAAATTGGTAAGAAGGGAACGGGAAAAAGAGCGCAAGGAACGAGTACGGGGAAAAATTGGGATGAAGGGAACGGGAAAAAGCAAGGAATGAGTGCAGGGAAAAATTGGGAAAAAGGGAACGAGAAAAAGAGCGCAAGGAACTAGTGCGAAGAAAAATTGGAAAGAAGGGAACAGGAAAAAGAGCGCAAGGAACGAGTGCGGGGAAAAATTGGGAAGAAGGGAACTGGAAAAAGAGCGCAAGGAACGAGTGCAGGGAAAAATTGGGAAGAAGGGAACGGGAAAAAGAGCGCAACGAGCGAGTGCGGGGAAAAATTGGGAAGAAGGGACGAGAAAAAGAGCGCAAGGAACGAGTGCAGGGAAAAATCCAGAAGAAGGGAACGGGAAAAAGAGCGCAAGGAACGAGTGCGGGGAAAAATTGGTAAGAAGGGAACGGGAAAAAGAGCGCAAGGAACGAGTACGGGGAAAAATTGGGATGAAGGGAACGGGAAAAAGCAAGGAATGAGTGCAGGGAAAAATTGGGAAAAAGGGAACGAGAAAAAGAGCGCAAGGAACTAGTGCGAAGAAAAATTGGAAAGAAGGGAACAGGAAAAAGAGCGCAAGGAACGAGTGCGGGGAAAAATTGGGAAGAAGGGAACTGGAAAAAGAGCGCAAGGAACGAGTGCAGGGAAAAATTGGGAAGAAGGGAACGTGAAAAAGAGCGCAACGAGCGAGTGCGGGGAAAAATTGGGAAGAAGGGACGAGAAAAAGAGCGCAAGGAACGAGTGCAGGGGAAAATCCAGAAAAAGGGATCGGGAAAAAGAACGCAAGGAACGAGTTCAGGGAAAAATTGGGAAAAAGGGAGCGGGAAAGAGAGCGCAAGGAACAAGTGCAGGGAAAAATTCGGGAGAAAGGAGCGGGAAAAGGAGCGCAACGAGCGAGTGCAGGGAAAAAGCGGGAAGAAGGGAACGGGAAAAAGAGCACAAGGAACGAGTGCGGGGAAAAATTGGGAAGAAGGGAAGGGGAACAAGAGCGCAACGAACGAGTGCAGGGAAAAACCCAGAAGAAGGGAACAAGAAAAAGAGCGCAACGAACAAGTGCGGGGAAAAATTGGGGAAGGGAACGAGAAAAAGAGCGCAAGGAACGAGTTCAGGGAAAAATTGGGAAGAAGGGAGCGGGAAAAAGAGCGCAAGGAACGAGTGCGGGGAAAAATTGGGAAGAAGGGAGCGGGAAAAAGATCGCAAGGAACGAGTGCGGAAAAAATTGGGAAGAAGGGAACAGGAAAAAGAGCGCAAGGAACGAGTTCAGGGATAAATTGGGAAGAAGGGAACGGGAAAAAGAGAGCAACGAACGAGTTCAGGGGAAAATTGGGAAGAAGGGAACGAGAAAAAGAGCGCAAGGAACGAGTGCAGGGAAAAATTGGGAAGAAGGGAACGAGAAAAAGAGCGCAAGGAACGAGTTCAGGGAAAAATTCTGATAAAGGGAACAGGAAAAAGAGCGCAAGGAACGAGTGCAGGGAAAAATTGGGAAGAAGGGAACGGGAAAAAGAGCGCAAGGAACGAGTGCGGGGAAAAATCCAGAAGAAGGGAACGAGAAAAAGAGCGCAAGGAACGAGTGCAGGGAAAAATCCAGAAGAAGGGAACGGGGAAAAGAGCGCAAGGAACGAGTGCAGGGGAAAAATCGGGAAGATGGGAACGAGAAAAAGAGTGCAAAGAACGAGTTCAGGGAAAAATTGGGAAGAAGGGAACGAGAACAAGAGCGCAACGAACGAGTGCAGGGGAAATTTGGGAAGAAGGTAACGGGAAAAACAGCACAATGAACGAGTTCAGGGAAAAATCCGGAAGAAGGGAACAAGAAAAAGAGCGCAAGGAACGAGTGGGGGAAAAATTGGGAAGAAGGGAATGGGAAAAAGCGTGCAAGGAACGAGTGCGGGGAAAAATTGGGAAGAAGGGAGCGGGAAAAAGAGCGCAAGGAACGAGTGCAGGGAAAAATTGGGAAGAAGGGAACGGGAAAAAGAGCGCAAGGAACGATTGCGGGGAAAAATTGGGAAGAAGGGAACGGGAAAAAGAGCGCAAGGAACGAGTGCAGGAAAAAATTGGGAAGAAGGGAACGGGAAAACGACTGCAACGAACGGGTGAAGGGAAAAATTGGGAAGAAGGGAGCGGGAAAAAGAGCACAAGGAACGAGTGCAGGGAAAAATCCAGAAGAAGGGAACGAGAAAAAGAGCGCAACAAACGAGTGCAGGGAAAAATTGGGAAGAAGGGAATGGGAAAAAGAGTGCAAGGAACGAGTTCAGGGAAAAATTGGGAAAAAGTGAGCGGGAAAGAGAGCGCAAGGAAAAAGTGCAGGGAAAAATTGGGAAGAAGGGAGCAGGAAAAGTAGCGCAACGAGCGAGTGCAGGGACAAATTGGGAAGAAGGGAACGGGAAAAAGAGCGCAAGGAACGAGTGCAGGGAAAAATTGGGAAGAAGGGATCGGGAAAAAGAGCGCAAGGAACGAGTTCAGGGAAAAATTGGGAAGAAGGGAACGGGAAAAGGAGCGCAACGAACGGGTGCAGGGAAAAATCCAGAAGAAGGGAACGAGAAAAAGAGTGCAACGAACAAGTTCAGGGAAAAATTGGGAAGAAGGGAACGAGAACAAGAGCGCAACGAACGAGTGCAGGGAAAAATCCAGAAGGAGGTAACGAGAAAAAGAGCGCAAGGAACGAGTGCAGGGAAAAATCCAGAAGGAGGTAACGAGAAAAAGAGCGCAAGGAACGAGTGCAGGGAAAAATCCAGAAGAAGGGAACGAGAAAAAAACGCAAGGAACGAGTGCAGGGAAAAATTGGGAAGAAGGGATCGGGAAAAAGAGCGCAACGAACGAGTGCAGGGAAAAATCCAGAAGAAGGGAACGGGAAAAAGAGCGCAAGGAACGAGTGCGGGGAAAAATTGGGAAGAAGGGAACGAGAAAAAGAGCGCAACGAACGAGTGCGGGGGAAAATTGGGATGAAGGGAACGGGAAAAAGCAAGGAATGAGTGCAGGGAAAAATTGGGAAGAAGGGAGCGGGAAAAAGAGCGCAAGGAACGAGTGCAGGGAAAAATCCAGAAAAAGGGAATGGGAAAAAGAACGCAAGGAACGAGTTCAGGGAAAAATTGGGAAGAAGGGAAGGGGAACAAGAGCGCAACGAACGAGTGCCGGGAAAAATTGGGAAGAAGGGAACGGGAAAAAGAGCGCAAGGAACGAGTGCAGGGAAAAATCCAGAAGAAGGGAACGGGGAAAAGAGCGCAAGGAACGAGTGCGGGGAAAAATTGGGAAGAAGGGAACGGGAACAAGAGCGCAACGAATGAGTTCAGGGAAAAATTGGAAAGACGGGAACGAGAAAAAGAGCGCAACGAACGAGTGCGGGGAAAAATTGGGAAGAACGGAACGAGAACAAGAGCGCAAGGAACGAGTGCAGGGGAAATTTGGGAAGAAGGGAACGGGAAAAACAGCACAACGAACGAGTGCAGGGAAAAATCCGGAAGAAGGGAACAAGAAAAAGAGCGCAAGGAACGAGTGGGGGAAAAATTGGGAAGAAGGGAACGGGAAAAAGAGCGCAAGGAACGAGTGCAGGGAAAAATCCAGAAGAAGGGAACGGGAAAAAGAGCGCAAGGAACGAGTGCAGGGAAAAATTGGGAAGAAGGGAACGGGAAAAAGAGCGCAAGGAACGAGTGCAGGGAAAAATTGGGAAGGAGGGAACGGGAAAAAGAGCGCAAGGAACGATTGCGGGGAAAAATTGGGAAGAAGGGAACGGGAAAAAGAGTGCAAGGAACGAGTGCAGGGAAAAATTGGGAAGAAGGGAACGGGAAAAGGACTACAACGAACGGGTGCAGGGAAAAATTGGGAAGAAGGGAGCGGGAAAAAGAGCACAAGGAACAAGTGCAGGGAAAAATCCAGAGGAAGGGAACGAGAAAAAGAGCGCAACAAACGAGTGCAGGGAAAAATTGGGAAGAAGGGAACGAGAAAAAGAGCGCAAGGAACGAGTGCGGGGAAAAATTGGGAAGAAGGGAATGGGAAAAAGAGCGCAACGAACGAGTGCGGGGAAAAATTGGGATGAAGGGAACGGGAAAAAGCAAGGAATGAGTGCAGGGAAAAATTGGGAAGAAGGGAGCGGGAAAAAGAGCGCAAGGAACGAGTGCAGGGAAAAATCCAGAAAAAGGGAACGGGAAAAAGAACGCAAGGAACGAGTTCAGGGAAAAATTGGGAAAAAGGGAGCGGGAAAGAGAGCGCAAGGAACAAGTGCAGGGAAAAATTCGGGAGAAAGGAGCGGGAAAAGGAGCGCAACGAGCGAGTGCAGGGAAAAAGCGGAAAGAAGGGAACGGGAAAAAGAGCACAAGGAACGAGTGCGGGGAAAAATTGGGAAGAAGGGAAGGGGAACAAGAGCGCAACGAACGAGTGCAGGGAAAAACCCAGAAGAAGGGAACAAGAAAAAGAGCGCAACGAACAAGTGCGGGGAAAAATTGGGGAAGGGAACGAGAAAAAGAGCGCAAGGAACGAGTTCAGGGAAAAATTGGGAAGAAGGGAGCGGGAAAAAGAGCGCAAGGAACGAGTGCGGGGAAAAATTGGGAAGAAGGGAGCGGGAAAAAGATCGCAAGGAACGAGTGCGGAAAAAATTGGGAAGAAGGGAACAGGAAAAAGAGCGCAAGGAACGAGTTCAGGGATAAATTGGGAAGAAGGGAACGGGAAAAAGAGAGCAACGAACGAGTGCAGGGGAAAATTGGGAAGAAGGGAACGAGAAAAAGAGCGCAACGAATGAGTGCAGGGAAAAATTGGGAAGAAGGGAACGAGAAAAAGAGTGCAAGGAACGAGTGCAGGAAAAAATTGGGAAGAAGGGAACGGGAAAACGACTGCAACGAACGGGTGAAGGGAAAAATTGGGAAGAAGGGAGCGGGAAAAAGAGCACAAGGAACGAGTGCAGGGAAAAATCCAGAAGAAGGGAACGAGAAAAAGAGCGCAACAAACGAGTGCAGGGAAAAATTGGGAAGAAGGGAATGGGAAAAAGAGTGCAAGGAACGAGTTCAGGGAAAAATTGGGAAAAAGTGAGCGGGAAAGAGAGCGCAAGGAAAAAGTGCCGGGAAAAATTGGGAGGAAGGGAGCAGGAAAAGTAGCGCAACGAGCGAGTGCAGGGACAAATTGGGAAGAAGGGAACGGGAAAAAGAGCGCAAGGAACGAGTGCAGGGAAAAATTGGGAAGAAGGGATCGGGAAAAAGAGCGCAAGGAACGAGTTCAGGGAAAAATTGGGAAGAAGGGAACGGGAAAAGGAGCGCAACGAACGGGTGCAGGGAAAAATCCAGAAGAAGGGAACGAGAAAAAGAGTGCAACGAACAAGTTCAGGGAAAAATTGGGAAGAAGGGAACGAGAACAAGAGCGCAACGAACGAGTGCAGGGAAAAATCCAGAAGGAGGTAACGAGAAAAAGAGCGCAAGGAACGAGTGCAGGGAAAAATCCAGAAGGAGGTAACGAGAAAAAGAGCGCAAGGAACGAGTGCAGGGAAAAATCCAGAAGAAGGGAACGAGAAAAAAACGCAAGGAACGCGTGCAGGGAAAAATTGGGAAGAAGGGATCGGGAAAAAGAGCGCAACGAACGAGTGCAGGGAAAAATCCAGAAGAAGGGAACGGGAAAAAGAGCGCAAGGAACGAGTGCGGGGAAAAATTGGGAAGAAGGGAACGAGAAAAAGAGCGCAACGAACGAGTGCGGGGGAAAATTGGGATGAAGGGAACGGGAAAAAGCAAGGAATGAGTGCAGGGAAAAATTGGGAAGAAGGGAGCGGGAAAAAGAGCGCAAGGAACGAGTGCAGGGAAAAATCCAGAAAAAGGGAATGGGAAAAAGAACGCAAGGAACGAGTTCAGGGAAAAATTGGGAAGAAGGGAAGGGGAACAAGAGCGCAACGAACGAGTGCCGGGAAAAATTGGGAAGAAGGGAACGGGAAAAAGAGCGCAAGGAACGAGTGCAGGGAAAAATCCAGAAGAAGGGAACGGGGAAAAGAGCGCAAGGAACGAGTGCGGGGAAAAATTGGGAAGAAGGGAACGGGAACAAGAGCGCAACGAATGAGTTCAGGGAAAAATTGGAAAGACGGGAACGAGAAAAAGAGCGCAACGAACGAGTGCGGGGAAAAATTGGGAAGAACGGAACGAGAACAAGAGCGCAAGGAACGAGTGCAGGGGAAATTTGGGAAGAAGGGAACGGGAAAAACAGCACAACGAACGAGTGCAGGGAAAAATCCGGAAGAAGGGAAAAAGAAAAAGAGCGCAAGGAACGAGTGGGGGAAAAATTGGGAAGAAGGGAACGGGAAAAAGAGCGCAAGGAACGAGTGCAGGGAAAAATCCAGAAGAAGGGAACGGGAAAAAGAGCGCAAGGAACGAGTGCAGGGAAAAATTGGGAAGAAGGGAACGGGAAAAAGAGCGCAAGGAACGAGTGCAGGGAAAAATTGGGAAGGAGGGAACGGGAAAAAGAGCGCAAGGAACGATTGCGGGGAAAAATTGGGAAGAAGGGAACGGGAAAAAGAGTACAAGGAACGAGTGCAGGGAAAAATTGGGAAGAAGGGAACGGGAAAAGGACTACAACGAACGGGTGCAGGGAAAAATTGGGAAGAAGGGAGCGGGAAAAAGAGCACAAGGAACAAGTGCAGGGAAAAATCCAGAGGAAGGGAACGAGAAAAAGAGCGCAACAAACGAGTGCAGGGAAAAATTGGGAAGAAGGGAACGAGAAAAAGAGCGCAAGGAACGAGTGCAGGGAAAAATTGGGATGAAGGGAACGGGAAAAAGCAAGGAATGAGTGCAGGGAAAAATTGGGAAGAAGGGAGCGGGAAAAAGAGCGCAAGGAACGAGTGCAGGGAAAAATCCAGAAAAAGGGAACGGGAAAAAGAACGCAAGGAACGAGTTCAGGGAAAAATTGGGAAAAAGGGAGCGGGAAAGAGAGCGCAAGGAACAAGTGCAGGGAAAAATTCGGGAGAAAGGAGCGGGAAAAGGAGCGCAACGAGCGAGTGCAGGGAAAAAGCGGAAAGAAGGGAACGGGAAAAAGAGCACAAGGAACGAGTGCGGGGAAAAATTGGGAAGAAGGGAAGGGGAACAAGAGCGCAACGAACGAGTGCAGGGAAAAACCCAGAAGAAGGGAACAAGAAAAAGAGCGCAACGAACAAGTGCGGGGAAAAATTGGGGAAGGGAACGAGAAAAAGAGCGCAAGGAACGAGTTCAGGGAAAAATTGGGAAGAAGGGAGCGGGAAAAAGAGCGCAAGGAACGAGTGCGGGGAAAAATTGGGAAGAAGGGAGCGGGAAAAAGATCGCAAGGAACGAGTGCGGAAAAAATTGGGAAGAAGGGAACAGGAAAAAGAGCGCAAGGAACGAGTTCAGGGATAAATTGGGAAGAAGGGAACGGGAAAAAGAGAGCAACGAACGAGTGCAGGGGAAAATTGGGAAGAAGGGAACGAGAAAAAGAGCGCAACGAATGAGTGCAGGGAAAAATTGGGAAGAAGGGAACGAGAAAAAGAGTGCAAGGAACGAGTTCAGGGAAAAATTGGGATAAAGGGAACAGGAAAAAGAGCGCAAGGAACGAGTGCAGGGAAAAATTGGGAAGAAGGGAACGGGAAAAAGAGCGCAAGGAATGAGTGCGGGGAAAAATCCAGAAGAAGGGAACGAGAAAAAGAGCGCAAGGAACGAGTGCAGGGAAAAATCCAGAAGAAGGGAAAGGGGAAAAGAGCGCAAGGAACGAGTGAGGGGAAAAATCGGGAAGATGGGAACGAGAAAAAGAGTGCAACGAACGAGTTCAGGGAAAAATCCAGAAGAAGGGAACGAGAACAAGAGCGCAACGAACGAGTGCAGGGAAAAATCCAGAAGAAGGGAACGAGAAAAAAAACGCAAGGAACGAGTGCAGGGAAAAATTGGGAAGAAGGGATCGGGAAAAAGAGCGCAAGGAACGAGTGCAGGGAAAAATCCAGAAGAAGGGAACGGGAAAAAGAGCGCAAGGAACGAGTGCAGGGAAAAAATCCAGAAGAAGGGAACGGGAAAACGAGCGCAAGGAATGAGTGCAGGGAAAAATTGGGAAGAAGGGAACGGGAAAAAGAGCGCAAGGAACGAGTGCGGGAAAAAATTGGGAAGAAGGGAGCGGGAGAAAAGAGCTCAAGGAACGAGTGCAGGGAAAAATTGGGAAGAAGGGAACGGGAAAAAGAGCGCAAGGAACGAGGGCGGGAAAAAATTGCGAAGAATGGAACGGGAAAAAGAGCGCAAGGAATGTGTGTGGGGAAAAATTGGGAAGAAGGGAGCGGGAGAAAAGAGTGCAAGGAACGAGTGCAGGGGAAAAGCGGGAAGAAGGGAACGAGAAAAAGCGTGCAACGAACAAGTGCAGGGGAAAAGCGGGAAGAAAGGAACGAGAAAAAGCGTGCAACGAACGAGTGCAGGGAAAAAGCGGGAAGAAGGGAACGAGAAAACATGCAACGAACGAGTGCAGGGAAAAAGTGGGAAGAAGGGAACGAGAAAAAGCGTGCAACGAACGAGTGCAGGGAAAAAGCGGGAAGAAGGGAACGAGAAAAAGCGTGCAACGAACGAGTGCAAAATAAAATCGGGAAGAAGGGAACGAGAAAAAGCGTGCAAGGAACGAGTGCAGGGGAAAAAGAAGGAAGAAGGGAACGAGAAAAAGCGTGCAACGAACGAGTGCAAAATAAAAGTGGGAAGAAGGGAACGAGAAAAAGCGTGCAACGAACGAGTGCAGGGGAAAATTGGGAAGAAGGGAACGAGAAAAAGAGCGCAAGGAACGAGTGCAGGGAAAAATTGGGAAGAAGGGAACGAGAAAAAGAGCGCAAGGAACGAGTGCAGGGAAAAATTGGGATAAAGGGAACAGAAAAAAGAGCGCAAGGAACGAGCGCAGGGAAATATTGGGAAGAAGGGAACGGGAAAAAGAGCGCAAGGAACGAGTGAGGGGAAAAATCGGGAAGATGGGAACAAGAAAAAGAGTGCAACGAACGAGTTCAGGGAAAAATTGGGAAGACGGGAACGAGAAAAAGAGCGCAACGAACGAGTGAGGGGAAAAATCGTGAAGATGGGAACGAGAAAAGGAGTGCAACGAACGAGTTCAGGGAAAAATTGGGAAGAAGGGAACGAGAACAAGAGCGCAACGAACGAGTGCAGGGAAAAATCCAGAAGGAGGTAACGAGAAAAAGAGCGCAAGGAACGAGTGCAGGGAAAAATCCAGAAGAAGGGAACGAGAAAAAAAACGCAAGGAACGAGTGCAGGGAAAAATTGGGAAGAAGGGATCGGGAAAAAGAGCGCAAGGAACGAGTGCAGGGAAAAATCCAGAAGAAGGGAAAGGGAAAAAGAGCGCAAGGAACGAGTGCGGGGAAAAATTGGGAAGAAGGGAACGAGAAAAAGAGCGCAACGAACGAGTGCGGGGAAAAATTGGGAAGAAGGGAACGGGAAAAAGCAAGGAATGAGTGCAGGGAAAAATTGGGAAGAAGGGAGTGGGAAAAAGAGCGCAAGGAATGAGTGCAGGGAAAAATCCAGAAAAAGGGAACGGGAAAAAGAACGCAAGGAACGAGTGCAGGGAAAAATTGGGAAGAAGGGAAGGGGAACAAGAGCGCAACGAACGAGTGCAGGGAAAAACCCAGAAGAAGGGAACGAGAAAAAGAGCGCAAGGAACGAGTTCAGGGAAAAATTGGGATAAAGGGAACAGGAAAAAGAGCGCAAGGAACGAGTGCAGGGAAAAATCCAGAAGAAGGGAACGGGAAAAAGAGCGCAAGGAACGAGTGGGGGGAAAAATTGGGATAAAGGGAACGAGAAAAAGAGCGCAACGAACGAGTGCGGGGAAAAATTGGGAAGAAAGGAACGGGAAAAAGCAAGGAATGAGTGCAGGGAAAAATTGGGAAGAAGGGAGAGGGAAAAAGAGCGCAAGGAACGAGTGCAGGGAAAAATCCAGAAAAAGGGAACAGGAAAAAGAACGCAAGGAACGAGTTCAGGGAAAAATTGGGAAGAAGGGAAGGGGAACAAGAGCTCAAGGAACGAGTGCAGGGAAAAACCCAGAAGAAGGGAACGAGAAAAAGAGCGCAAGGAACGAGTTCAGGGAAAAATTGGGATAAAGGGAACGGGAAAAAGAGCGCAACGAACGAGTGCAGGGAAAAATCCAGAAGAAGGGAACGGGGAAAAGAGCGCAAGGAACGAGTGCGGGGAAAAATTGGGAAGAAGGGAACGGGAACAAGAGCGCAACGAATGAGTTCAGGGAAAAATTGGAAAGACGGGAACGAGAAAAAGAGCGCAACGAACGAGTGCGGGGAAAAATTGGGAAGAACGGAACGGGAACAAGAGCGCAAGGAACGAGTGCAGGGGAAATTTGGGAAGAAGGGAACGGGAAAAACAGCACAACGAACGAGTGCAGGGAAAAATCCGGAAGAAGGGAACAAGAAAAAGAGCGCAAGGAACGAGTGGGGGAAAAATTGGGAAGAAGGGAAGGAGAAAAAGAGCGCAAGGAACGAGTGCGGGGAAAAATTGGGAAGAAGGGAGTGGGAAAAAGAGTGCAAGGAACGAGTTCAGGGAAAAATTGGGAAAAAGTGAGCGGGAAAGAGAGCGCAAGGAAAAAGTGCAGGGAAAAATTGGGAAGAAGGGAGCAGGAAAAGGAGCGCAATGAGCGAGTGCAGGGACAAATTGGGAAGAAGGGAACGGGAAAAAGAGCGCAAGGAACGAGTGCAGGGAAAAATTGGGAAGAAGGGATCGGGAAAAAGAGCGCAAGGAACGAGTGCAGGGAAAAATTGGGATGAAGGGAACGGGAAAAGGAGCGCAACGAACGGGTGCGGGGAAAAATCCAGAAGAAGGGAACGAGAAAAAGAGCGCAAGGAACGAGTGCAGGGAAAAATTGGGAAGAAGGGAACGGGAAAAAGAGAGCAAGGAACGAGTGCAGAGAAAAATTGGGAAGAAGGGAACGAGAAAAAGCGCAAGGAACGAGTGCAGGGAAAAATTGGGAAGAAGGGAACGAGAACAAGAGCGCAAGGAACGAGTGCGGGGAAAAATTGGGAAGAAGGGAACGGGAAAAAGAGCGCAAGGAACGAGTTCAGGGAAAAATCCGGAAGAAGGGAACGAGAAAAAGAGCGCAAGGAACGAATTCAGGGAAAAATCCAGAAGAAGGGAACGAGAAAAAGAGCGCAAGGAACGAGTGCGGGGAAAAATTGGGAAGAAAGTAACAAGAAAAAGAGCGCAACGAACGAGTGCGGGGATAAATTGGGAAGAAGGGAACGGGAAAAAGAGCGCAAGGAACGAGTGCAGGGAAAAATTGGGAAGAAGGGAATGAGAAAAAGATCGCAAGGAACGAGTTCAGGGAAAAATTGGGAAGAAGGGAACGGGAAAAGAGCGCAAGGAACGAGTGCAGGGAAAAATCCAGAAGAAGGGAACGAGAAAAAGAGCGCAAGGAACGAGTGCGGGGAAAAATTGGGAAGAAGGGAACGGGAAAAAGAGCGCAAGGAACGAGTGCGGGGAAAAATTGGGAAGAAGGGAACGGGAAAAAGAGCGCAACTAACGAGAGCGGGGAAAAATTGGGAAGAAGGGAACGGGAAAAAGAGCGCAAGGAACGAGTTCAGGGAAAAATTGGGAAAAAGGGAACGGGAAAAAGAGCGCAAGGAAGGAGTTCACGGAAAAATCCAGAAGAAGGGAACGAGAAAAAGAGCGCAAGGAACGAGTGCAGGGAAAAATTGGGAAGAAGGGAACGGGAAAAAGAGCGCAAGGAACGAGTGCAGGGAAAAATCCAGAAGAAGGGAATGAGAAAAAGAGCGCAACGAACGAGTGCAGGGAAAAATTGGGAAGAAGGGAACGGGGAAAAGAGCGCAAGGAACGAGTGCGGAGAAAAATTGGGAAAAAGGGAACGGGAAAAAGAGCGCAAGGAACGAGTGCAGGGAAAAGTCCAGAAGAAGGAAACGAGAAAAAGAGCGCAAGGAACGAGTGCGGGGAAAAATTGGGAAGAAGGGAACGGGTAAACGAGCGCAAGGAACGAGTGCAGGGAAAAATCCAGAAGAAGGGAACGAGAAAAAGAGCGCAAGGAACGAGTGCAGGGAAAAATTGGGAAGAAGGGAATGGGAAAAAGAACGCAAGGAACGAGTGCAGGGAAAAAATCCAGAAGAAGGGAACGGGAAAAAGAGCGCAATGAATGAGTGCAGGGAAAAATTGGGAAGAAGGGAACGGGAAAAAGAGTGCAAGGAACGAGTGCGGGAAAAAATTGGGAAGAAGGGAGCGGGAGAAAAAAGTGCAAGGAACGAGTGCAGGGAAAAAGCGGGAAGAAGGGAACGAGAAAAAGCGTGTAACGAACGAGTGCAAAAAAAAAGCGGGAAGAAGGGAACGAGAAAAAGCGTGCAACCAACGAGTGCAGGGAAAAAGCGGGAAGAAGGGAACGAGAAAACGTGCAACGAACGAGTGCAGGGAAAAAGTGGGAAGAAGAGAACGAGATAAAGCGTGCAACGAACGAGTGCAGGGAAAAAGCGGGAAGAAGGGAACGAGAAAAAGCATGCAACGAACGAGTGCAAAATAAAAGTGGGAAGAAGGGAACGAGAAAAAGCGTGCGACGAACGAGTGCAAAATAAAATCGGGAAGAAGGGAACGAGAAAAAGCGTGCAACAAACGAGTGCAGGGGAAAAGCGGGAAGAAGGGAACGCGAAAAAGCGTGCAACGAACTAGTGCAGGGGAAAAGCGGAAAGAAGGGAACGAGAAAAAGCGTGCAACGAACGAGTGCAAAATAAAATCGGGAAGAAGGGAACGAGAAAAAGCGTGCAAGGAACGAGTGCAGGGAAAAATTGGGAAGAAGGGAACGAGAACAAGAGCGCAAGGAACGAGTGCAGGGGAATTTTGGGAAGAAGGTAACGGGAAAAACAGCACAATGAATGAGTTCAGGGAAAAATCCGGAAGAAGGGAACAAGAAAAAGAGCGCAAGGAACGAGTGGGGGAAAAATTGGGAAGAAGGGAATGGGAAAAAGAGCGCAAGGAACGAGTGCGGGGAAAAATTGGGAAGAAGGGAGCGGGAAAAAGAGCGCAACGAACGAGTGCGGGAAAAAATTGGGAAGAAGGGAACGGGAAAAAGAGCGCAAGGAACGATTGCGGGGAAAAATTGGGAAGAAGGGAACGGGAAAAAGAGCGCAAGGAACGAGTGCAGGAAAAAATTGGGAAGAAGGGAACGGGAAAAGGACTGCAACGAACTGGTGCAGGGAAAAATTGGGAAGCAGGGAGCGGGAAAAAGAGCACAAGGAACGAGTGCAGGGAAAAATCCAGAAGAAGGGAACGAGAAAAAGAGCGCAACAAACGAGTGCAGGGAAAAATTGGGAAGAAGGGAATGGGAAAAAGAGTGCAAGGAACGAGTTCAGGGAAAAATTGGGAAAAAGTGAGCGGGAAAGAGAGCGCAAGGAAAAAGTGCAGGGAAAAATTGGGAAGAAGGGAGCAGGAAAAGTAGCGCAACGAGCGAGTGCAGGGACAAATTGGGAAGAAGGGAACGGGAAAAAGAGCGCAAGGAACGAGTGCAGGGAAAAATTGGGAAGAAGGGAACGGGAAAAAGAGAGCAAGGAACGAGTGCAGAGAAAAATTGGGAAGAAGGGAACGAGAAAAAGCGCAAGGAACGAGTGCAGGGAAAAATTGGGAAGAAGGGAACGAGAACAAGAGCTCAAGGAACGAGTGCAGGGATAAATTGGGAAGAAGGGAACGAGAAAAAGAGCGCAAGGAACGAGTGCAGGGAAAAATCCAGAAGAAGGAAACGAGAAAAGATCGCAAGGAACGAGTGCGGGGTAAAATTGGGAAGAAGGGAACGGGAAAAAGAGCGCAAGGAACGAGTTCAGGGAAAAAACCAGAAGAAGGGAACGAGAAAAAGAGCGCAAGGAACGAGTGCAGGGAAAAATTGGGAAGAAGGGAACGGGAAAAAGAGCAAAAGGAACGAGTGCGGGGATAAATTGGGAAGAAAGGAACGGGAAAAAGAGCGCAAGGAACGAGTGCGGGAAAAAATTGGGAAGAAGGGAACGGGAAAAAGAGCGCAAGGAACGAGTGCAGGGAAAAATTGGGAAGAAGGGAACGGGAAAAAGAGCGCAACTAACAAGAGCGGGGAAAAATTGGGAAGAAGGGAACGGGAAAAAGAGCGCAAGGAACGAGTTCAGGGAAAAATTGGGAAAAAGGGAACGGAGAAAAAGAGCGCAAGGAACGAGTTCACGGAAAATTCCAGAAGAAGGGAACGAGAAAAAGAGCGCAACGAACGAGTGCAGGGATAAATTGGGAAGAAGGGAACGAGAAAAAGAGCGCAAGGAACGAGTGCAGGGAAAAATCCAGAAGAAGGGAACGAGAAAAAGAGCGCAAGGAACGAGTGCGGGGAAAAATTGGGAAGAAGGGAACGAGAAAAAGAGCGCAAGGAACGAGTGCAGGGAAAAATCCAGAGGAAGGGAACGAGAAAAAGAGCGCAACGAACGAGTGCAGGGAAAAATTGGGAAGAAGGGAACGAAAAAACGAGCGCAAGGAATGAGTGCAGGGAAAAATTGGGAAAAAGGGAACGGGAAAAAGAGCGCAAGGAATGAGTGCTGGGAAAAATTGGGAAGAAGGGAACGGGAAAAAGAGCGCAAGGAACGAGTGCGGGGAAAAATTGGGAAGAATGGAACGGGAAAAAGAGCGCAACGAACGAGTGCAGGGAAAAATCCAGAAGAAGGGAACGAGAAAAATAGCGCAACGAACGAGTGCAGGGATAAATAGGGAAGAAAGGAACGGGAAAAAGAGCGCAACGAACGAGTGCAGGGAAAAATCCAGAAGAAGGGAACGAGAAAAAGAGCGCAAGGAATGAGTGCGGGGAAAAATTGGGAAGAAGGGAACGAGAAAAAGTGCGCAAGGAACGAGTGCAGGGAAAAATTGGGAAGAAGGGAACGAGAAAATGAGCGCAACGAACGAGTGCGGAGATAAATTGGGAAGAAGGGAACGGGAAAAAGAGCGCAAGGAACGAGTTCAGGGAAAAATTGGGAAGAAGGGAACGGGAAAAAGATCGCAAGGAACGAGTTCAGGGAAAAATTGGGAAGAAGGGAACGAGAAAAAGAGCGCAAGGAACGAGTGCAGGGAAAAATTGGGAAGAAGGGAACGGGAAAAAGAGCACAAGGAACGAGTGCAGGGAAAAATTGGGAAGAAGGGAACGGGAAAAAGAGCGCAAGGAACGACTGCAGGGAAAAATTGGGAAAAAGGGAACGAGAAAAAGAGCGCAACGAACGAGTGCAGGGATAAATTGGGAAGAAGGGAACGAGAAAAAGAGCGCAAGGAACGAGTGCAGGGATAAATTGGGAAGAAGGGAACGAGAAAAAGAGCGCAAGGAACGAGTGCGGGGAAAAATTGGGAAGAAGGGAACGAGAAAAAGCGCGCAAGGAACGAGTGCAGGGAAAAATCCAGAAGAAGGGAATGAGAAAAAGAGCGCAACAAACGAGTGCAGGGAAAAATTGGGAAAAAGGGAACGGGAAAAAGAGCGCAAGGAACGAGTGCGGGGAAAAATTCGGAAGAAGGGAACGAAAAAACGAGCGCAAGGAAAGAGTGCAGGGAAAAATTGGGAAGAAGGGAACGATAAAAAGAGCGCAACAAACCAGTTCAGGGAAAAATTGGGAAGAAGGGAACGGGCAAAATAGCGCAAGGAACGAGTGCAGGGAAAAATTGGGAAGAAGGGAACGGGAAAAAGAACGCAAGGAACGAGTGCAGGGAAAAAATCCAGAAGAAGGGAACGGGAAAAAGAGCGCAAGGAACGAGTGCAGGGAAAAATTGGGAAGAAGGGATCGGGAAAAAGAGCGCAAGGAACGAGTTCAGGGAAAAATTGGGAAGAAGGGAACGGGAAAAGGAGCGCAACGAACGGGTGCAGGGAAAAATCCAGAAGAAGGGAACGAGAAAAAGAGTGCAACGAACGAGTTCAGGGAAAAATTGGGAAGAAGGGAACGAGAACAAGAGCGCAACGAACGAGTGCAGGGAAAAATCCAGAAGGAGGTAACGAGAAAAAGAGCGCAAGGAACGAGTGCAGGGAAAAATCCAGAAGGAGGTAACGAGAAAAAGAGCGCAAGGAACGAGTGCAGGGAAAAATCCAGAAGAAGGGAACGAGAAAAAAACGCAAGGAACGAGTGCAGGGAAAAATTGGGAAGAAGGGATCGGGAAAAAGAGCGCAACGAACGAGTGCAGGGAAAAATCCAGAAGAAGGGAACGGGAAAAAGAGCGCAAGGAACGAGTGCGGGGAAAAATTGGGAAGAAGGGAACGAGAAAAAGAGCGCAACGAACGAGTGCGGGGGAAAATTGGGATGAAGGGAACGGGAAAAAGCAAGGAATGAGTGCAGGGAAAAATTGGGAAGAAGGGAGCGGGAAAAAGAGCGCAAGGAACGAGTGCAGGGAAAAATCCAGGAAAAGGGAATGGGAAAAAGAACGCAAGGAACGAGTTCAGGGAAAAATTGGGAAGAAGGGAAGGGGAACAAGAGCGCAACGAACGAGTGCCGGGAAAAATTGGGAAGAAGGGAACGGGAAAAAGAGCGCAAGGAACGAGTGCAGGGAAAAATCCAGAAGAAGGGAACGGGGAAAAGAGCGCAAGGAACGAGTGCGGGGAAAAATTGGGAAGAAGGGAACGGGAACAAGAGCGCAACGAACGAGTGCGGGGAAAAATTGGGAAGAACGGAACGAGAACAAGAGCGCAAGGAACGAGTGCAGGGGAAATTTGGGAAGAAGGGAACGGGAAAAACAGCACAACGAACGAGTGCAGGGAAAAATCCGGAAGAAGGGAACAAGAAAAAGAGCGCAAGGAACGAGTGGGGGAAAAATTGGGAAGAAGGGAACGGGAAAAAGAGCGCAAGGAACGAGTGCAGGGAAAAATCCAGAAGAAGGGAACGGGAAAAAGAGCGCAAGGAACGAGTGCAGGGAAAAATTGGGAAGAAGGGAACGGGAAAAAGAGCGCAAGGAACGAGTGCAGGGAAAAATTGGGAAGGAGGGAACGGGAAAAAGAGCGCAAGGAACGATTGTGGGGAAAAATTGGGAAGAAGGGAACGGGAAAAAGAGCGCAAGGAACGAGTGCAGGGAAAAATTGGGAAGAAGGGAACGGGAAAAGGACTACAACGAACGGGTGCAGGGAAAAATTGGGAAGAAGGGAGCGGGAAAAAGAGCACAAGGAACAAGTGCAGGGAAAAATCCAGAGGAAGGGAACGAGAAAAAGAGCGCAACAAACGAGTGCAGGGAAAAATTGGGAAGAAGGGAACGAGAAAAAGAGCGCAAGGAACGAGTGCGGGGAAAAATTGGGAAGAAGGGAATGGGAAAAAGAGCGCAACGAACGAGTGCGGGGAAAAATTGGGAAGAAGGGAACGGGAAAAAGCAAGGAATGAGTGCAGGGAAAAATTGGGAAGAAGGGAGCGGGAAAAAGAGCGCAAGGAACGAGTGCAGGGAAAAATCCAGAAAAAGGGAACGGGAAAAAGAACGCAAGGAACGAGTTCAGGGAAAAATTGGGAAAAAGGGAGCGGGAAAGAGAGCGCAAGGAACAAGTGCAGGGAAAAATTCGGGAGAAAGGAGCGGGAAAAGGAGCGCAACGAGCGAGTGCAGGGAAAAAGCGGAAAGAAGGGAACGGGAAAAAGAGCACAAGGAACGAGTGCGGGGAAAAATTGGGAAGAAGGGAAGGGGAACAAGAGCGCAACGAACGAGTGCAGGGAAAAACCCAGAAGAAGGGAACAAGAAAAAGAGCGCAACGAACAAGTGCGGGGAAAAATTGGGGAAGGGAACGAGAAAAAGAGCGCAAGGAACGAGTTCAGGGAAAAATTGGGAAGAAGGGAGCGGGAAAAAGAGCGCAAGGAACGAGTGCGGGGAAAAATTGGGAAGAAGGGAGCGGGAAAAAGATCGCAAGGAACGAGTGCGGAAAAAATTGGGAAGAAGGGAACAGGAAAAAGAGCGCAAGGAACGAGTTCAGGGATAAATTGGGAAGAAGGGAACGGGAAAAAGAGAGCAACGAACGAGTGCAGGGGAAAATTGGGAAGAAGGGAACGAGAAAAAGAGCGCAACGAATGAGTGCAGGGAAAAATTGGGAAGAAGGGAACGAGAAAAAGAGTGCAAGGAACGAGTTCAGGGAAAAATTGGGATAAAGGGAACAGGAAAAAGAGCGCAAGGAACGAGTGCAGGGAAAAATTGGGAAGAAGGGAACGGGAAAAAGAGCGCAAGGAATGAGTGCGGGGAAAAATCCAGAAGAAGGGAACGAGAAAAAGAGCGCAAGGAACGAGTGCAGGGAAAAATCCAGAAGAAGGGAAAGGGGAAAAGAGCGCAAGGAACGAGTGAGGGGAAAAATCGGGAAGATGGGAACGAGAAAAAGAGTGCAACGAACGAGTTCAGGGAAAAATCCAGAAGAAGGGAACGAGAACAAGAGCGCAACGAACGAGTGCAGGGAAAAATCCAGAAGAAGGGAACGAGAAAAAAAACGCAAGGAACGAGTGCAGGGAAAAATTGGGAAGAAGGGATCGGGAAAAAGAGCGCAAGGAACGAGTGCAGGGATAAATTGGGAAGAAGGGAACGAGAAAAAGAGCGCAAGGAACGAGTGCGGGGAAAAATTGGGAAGAAGGGAACGAGAAAAAGCGCGCAAGGAACGAGTGCAGGGAAAAATCCAGAAGAAGGGAATGAGAAAAAGAGCGCAACAAACGAGTGCAGGGAAAAATTGGGAAAAAGGGAACGGGAAAAAGAGCGCAAGGAACGAGTGCGGGGAAAAATTCGGAAGAAGGGAACGAAAAAACGAGCGCAAGGAAAGAGTGCAGGGAAAAATTGGGAAGAAGGGAACGATAAAAAGAGCGCAACAAACCAGTTCAGGGAAAAATTGGGAAGAAGGGAACGGGCAAAATAGCGCAAGGAACGAGTGCAGGGAAAAATTGGGAAGAAGGGAACGGGAAAAAGAACGCAAGGAACGAGTGCAGGGAAAAAATCCAGAAGAAGGAAACGGGAAAAAGAGCGCAAGGAACGAGTGCAGGGAAAAATTGGGAAGAAGGGATCGGGAAAAAGAGCGCAAGGAACGAGTTCAGGGAAAAATTGGGAAGAAGGGAACGGGAAAAGGAGCGCAACGAACGGGTGCAGGGAAAAATCCAGAAGAAGGGAACGAGAAAAAGAGTGCAACGAACGAGTTCAGGGAAAAATTGGGAAGAAGGGAACGAGAACAAGAGCGCAACGAACGAGTGCAGGGAAAAATCCAGAAGGAGGTAACGAGAAAAAGAGCGCAAGGAACGAGTGCAGGGAAAAATCCAGAAGGAGGTAACGAGAAAAAGAGCGCAAGGAACGAGTGCAGGGAAAAATCCAGAAGAAGGGAACGAGAAAAAAACGCAAGGAACGAGTGCAGGGAAAAATTGGGAAGAAGGGATCGGGAAAAAGAGCGCAACGAACGAGTGCAGGGAAAAATCCAGAAGAAGGGAACGGGAAAAAGAGCGCAAGGAACGAGTGCGGGGAAAAATTGGGAAGAAGGGAACGAGAAAAAGAGCGCAACGAACGAGTGCGGGGGAAAATTGGGATGAAGGGAACGGGAAAAAGCAAGGAATGAGTGCAGGGAAAAATTGGGAAGAAGGGAGCGGGAAAAAGAGCGCAAGGAACGAGTGCAGGGAAAAATCCAGGAAAAGGGAATGGGAAAAAGAACGCAAGGAACGAGTTCAGGGAAAAATTGGGAAGAAGGGAAGGGGAACAAGAGCGCAACGAACGAGTGCCGGGAAAAATTGGGAAGAAGGGAACGGGAAAAAGAGCGCAAGGAACGAGTGCAGGGAAAAATCCAGAAGAAGGGAACGGGGAAAAGAGCGCAAGGAACGAGTGCGGGGAAAAATTGGGAAGAAGGGAACGGGAACAAGAGCGCAACGAATGAGTTCAGGGAAAAATTGGAAAGACGGGAACGAGAAAAAGAGCGCAACGAACGAGTGCGGGGAAAAATTGGGAAGAACGGAACGAGAACAAGAGCGCAAGGAACGAGTGCAGGGGAAATTTGGGAAGAAGGGAACGGGAAAAACAGCACAACGAACGAGTGCAGGGAAAAATCCGGAAGAAGGGAACAAGAAAAAGAGCGCAAGGAACGAGTGGGGGAAAAATTGGGAAGAAGGGAACGGGAAAAAGAGCGCAAGGAACGAGTGCAGGGAAAAATCCAGAAGAAGGGAACGGGAAAAAGAGCGCAAGGAACGAGTGCAGGGAAAAATTGGGAAGAAGGGAACGGGAAAAAGAGCGCAAGGAACGAGTGCAGGGAAAAATTGGGAAGGAGGGAACGGGAAAAAGAGCGCAAGGAACGATTGTGGGGAAAAATTGGGAAGAAGGGAACGGGAAAAAGAGCGCAAGGAACGAGTGCAGGGAAAAATTGGGAAGAAGGGAACGGGAAAAGGACTACAACGAACGGGTGCAGGGAAAAATTGGGAAGAAGGGAGCGGGAAAAAGAGCACAAGGAACAAGTGCAGGGAAAAATCCAGAGGAAGGGAACGAGAAAAAGAGCGCAACAAACGAGTGCAGGGAAAAATTGGGAAGAAGGGAACGAGAAAAAGAGCGCAAGGAACGAGTGCGGGGAAAAATTGGGAAGAAGGGAATGGGAAAAAGAGCGCAACGAACGAGTGCGGGGAAAAATTGGGAAGAAGGGAACGGGAAAAAGCAAGGAATGAGTGCAGGGAAAAATTGGGAAGAAGGGAGCGGGAAAAAGAGCGCAAGGAACGAGTGCAGGGAAAAATCCAGAAAAAGGGAACGGGAAAAAGAACGCAAGGAACGAGTTCAGGGAAAAATCGGGAAAAAGGGAGCGGGAAAGAGAGCGCAAGGAACAAGTGCAGGGAAAAATTCGGGAGAAAGGAGCGGGAAAAGGAGCGCAACGAGCGAGTGCAGGGAAAAAGCGGAAAGAAGGGAACGGGAAAAAGAGCACAAGGAACGAGTGCGGGGAAAAATTGGGAAGAAGGGAAGGGGAACAAGAGCGCAACGAACGAGTGCAGGGAAAAACCCAGAAGAAGGGAACAAGAAAAAGAGCGCAACGAACAAGTGCGGGGAAAAATTGGGGAAGGGAACGAGAAAAAGAGCGCAAGGAACGAGTTCAGGGAAAAATTGGGAAGAAGGGAGCGGGAAAAAGAGCGCAAGGAACGAGTGCGGGGAAAAATTGGGAAGAAGGGAGCGGGAAAAAGATCGCAAGGAACGAGTGCGGAAAAAATTGGGAAGAAGGGAACAGGAAAAAGAGCGCAAGGAACGAGTTCAGGGATAAATTGGGAAGAAGGGAACGGGAAAAAGAGAGCAACGAACGAGTGCAGGGGAAAATTGGGAAGAAGGGAACGAGAAAAAGAGCGCAACGAATGAGTGCAGGGAAAAATTGGGAAGAAGGGAACGAGAAAAAGAGTGCAAGGAACGAGTTCAGGGAAAAATTGGGATAAAGGGAACAGGAAAAAGAGCGCAAGGAACGAGTGCAGGGAAAAATTGGGAAGAAGGGAACGGGAAAAAGAGCGCAAGGAATGAGTGCGGGGAAAAATCCAGAAGAAGGGAACGAGAAAAAGAGCGCAAGGAACGAGTGCAGGGAAAAATCCAGAAGAAGGGAAAGGGGAAAAGAGCGCAAGGAACGAGTGAGGGGAAAAATCGGGAAGATGGGAACGAGAAAAAGAGTGCAACGAACGAGTTCAGGGAAAAATCCAGAAGAAGGGAACGAGAACAAGAGCGCAACGAACGAGTGCAGGGAAAAATCCAGAAGAAGGGAACGAGAAAAAAAACGCAAGGAACGAGTGCAGGGAAAAATTGGGAAGAAGGGATCGGGAAAAAGAGCGCAAGGAACGAGTGCAGGGAAAAATCCAGAAGAAGGGAACGGGAAAAAGAGCGCAAGGAACGAGTGCAGGGAAAAAATCCAGAAGAAGGGAACGGGAAAACGAGCGCAAGGAATGAGTGCAGGGAAAAATTGGGAAGAAGGGAACGGGAAAAAGAGCGCAAGGAACGAGTGCGGGAAAAAATTGGGAAGAAGGGAGCGGGAGAAAAGAGCTCAAGGAACGAGTGCAGGGAAAAATTGGGAAGAAGGGAACGGGAAAAAGAGCGCAAGGAACGAGGGCGGGAAAAAATTGCGAAGAATGGAACGGGAAAAAGAGCGCAAGGAATGTGTGTGGGGAAAAATTGGGAAGAAGGGAGCGGGAGAAAAGAGTGCAAGGAACGAGTGCAGGGGAAAAGCGGGAAGAAGGGAACGAGAAAAAGCGTGCAACGAACAAGTGCAGGAGAAAAGCGGGAAGAAAGGAACGAGAAAAAGCGTGCAACGAACGAGTGCAGGGAAAAAGCGGGAAGAAGGGAACGAGAAAACATGCAACGAACGAGTGCAGGGAAAAAGTGGGAAGAAGGGAACGAGAAAAAGCGTGCAACGAACGAGTGCAGGGAAAAAGCGGGAAGAAGGGAACGAGAAAAAGCGTGCAACGAACGAGTGCAAAATAAAATCGGGAAGAAGGGAACGAGAAAAAGCGTGCAAGGAACGAGTGCAGGGGAAAAAGAAGGAAGAAGGGAACGAGAAAAAGCGTGCAACGAACGAGTGCAAAATAAAAGTGGGAAGAAGGGAACGAGAAAAAGCGTGCAACGAACGAGTGCAGGGAAAAATTGGGAAGAAGGGAACGAGAACAAGAGCGCAAGGAACGAGTGCAGGGGAAATTTGGGAAGAAGGTAACGGGAAAAACAGCACAATGAACGAGTTCAGGGAAAAATCCGGAAGAAGGGAACAAGAAAAAGAGCGCAAGGAACGAGTGGGGGAAAAATTGGGAAGAAGGGAATGGGAAAGAGCGTGCAAGGAACAAGTGCGGGGAAAAATTGGGAAGAAGGGAGCGGGAAAAAGAGCGCAAGGAACGAGTGCAGGGAAAAATTGGGAAGAAGGGAACGGGAAAAAGAGCGCAACGAACGAGTGCAGGGAAAAATCCAGAAGAAGGGAACGAGAAAAATAGCGCAAGGAACGAGTTCAGGGAAAAATTGGGAAGAAGGGAACGAGAAAAAGAGCGCAAGGAACGAGTGCGGGGAAAAATTGGGAAGAAAGGAACGGGAAAAAGAGCGCAACGAACGAGTGCAGGGGAAAAATCCAGAAGAAGGGAACGAGAAAAAGAGCGCAAGGAACGAGTTCAGGGAAAAATTGGGAAGAAGGGAACGAGAAAAAGTGCGCAAGGAACGAGTGCGCGGAAAAATTGGGAAGAAGGGAACGGGAAAAAGAGCGCAAGGAACGAGTGCAGGGAAAAATCCAGAAGAAGGGAACGAGAAAAAGAGCGCAACGAACGAGTGCGGGGATAAATTGGGAAGAAGGGAGCGGAAAAAAGAGCGCAAGGAACGAGTTCAGGGAAAAATTGGGAAGAAGGGAACGGGAAAAAGATCGCAAGGAACGAGTTCAGGGAAAAATTGGGAAGAAGGGAACGAGAAAAAGAGCGCAAGGAACGAGTGCAGGGAAAAATCCAGAAGAAGGGAACGAGAAAAAGAGCGCAAGGAACGAGTGCGGGGAAAAATTCGGAAGAAGGGAACGGGAAAAAGAGCGCAACGAACGAGTTCAGGGAAAAATTGGGAAGAAGGGAACGAGAACAAGAGCGCAACGAACGAGTGCAGGGAAAAATCCAGAAGGAGGTAACGAGAAAAAGAGCGCAAGGAACGAGTGCAGGGAAAAATTGGGAAGAAGGGAACGAGAAAAAGAGCGCAACGAATGAGTGCGGGGAAAAATTGGGAAGAATGGAACGGGAAAAAGAGCGCAAGGAACGAGTGCGGGGAAAAATCCAGAAGAAGGGACGAGAAAAAGATCGCAAGGAACGAGTGCAGGGAAAAATCCAGAAGAAGGGAACGGGAAAAAGAGCGCAAGGAACGAGTGCGGGGAAAAATTGGGAAGAAGAGAACGAGAAAAAGAGCGCAAGGAACGAGTGCAGGGAAAAACCCAGAAGAAGGGAACAAGAAAAAGAGCGCAACGAACAAGTGCGGGGAAAAATTGGGGAAGGGAACGAGAAAAAGAGCGCAAGGAACGAGTTCAGGGAAAAATTGGGAAGAAGGGAGCGGGAAAAAGAGCGCAAGGAACGAGTGCGGGGAAAAATTGGGAAGAAGGGAGCGGGAAAAAGATCGCAAGGAACGAGTGCGGAAAAAATTGGGAAGAAGGGAACAGGAAAAAGAGCGCAAGGAACGAGTTCAGGGATAAATTGGGAAGAAGGGAACGGGAAAAAGAGAGCAACGAATGAGTGCAGGGGAAAATTGGGAAGAAGGGAACGAGAAAAAGAGCGCAAGGAATGAGTGCAGGGAAAAATTGGGAAGAAGGGAACGAGAAAAAGAGCGCAAGGAACGAGTGCAGGGAAAAATTGGGATAAAGGGAACAGGAAAAAGAGCGCAAGGAACGAGCGCAGGGAAATATTGGGAAGAAGGGAACGGGAAAAAGAGCGCAAGGAACGAGTGAGGGGAAAAATCGGGAAGATGGGAACAAGAAAAAGAGTGCAACGAACGAGTTCAGGGAAAAATTGGGAAGACGGGAACGAGAAAAAGAGCACAACGAACGAGTGAGGGGAAAAATCGTGAAGATGGGAACGAGAAAAGGAGTGCAACGAACGAGTTCAGGGAAAAATTGGGAAGAAGGGAACGAGAACAAGAGCGCAACGAACGAGTGCAGGGAAAAATCCAGAAGGAGGTAACGAGAAAAAGAGCGCAAGGAACGAGTGCAGGGAAAAATCCAGAAGAAGGGAACGAGAAAAAAAACGCAAGGAACGAGTGCAGGGAAAAATTGGGAAGAAGGGATCGGGAAAAAGAGCGCAAGGAACGAGTGCAGGGAAAAATCCAGAAGAAGGGAAAGGGAAAAAGAGCGCAAGGAACGAGTGCGGGGAAAAATTGGGAAGAAGGGAACGAGAAAAAGAGCGCAAGGAATGAGTGCAGGGAAAAATTGGGATAAAGGGAACAGGAAAAAGAGCGCAAGGAACGAGCGCAGGGAAATATTGGGAAGAAGGGAACGGGAAAAAGAGCGCAAGGAACGAGTGAGGGGAAAAATCGGGAAGATGGGAAAAAGAAAAAGAGTGCAACGAACGAGTTCAGGGAAAAATTGGGAAGACGGGAACGAGAAAAAGAGCACAACGAACGAGTGAGGGGAAAAATCGTGAAGATGGGAACGAGAAAAGGAGTGCAACGAACGAGTTCAGGGAAAAATTGGGAAGAAGGGAACGAGAACAAGAGCGCAACGAACGAGTGCAGGGAAAAATCCAGAAGGAGGTAACGAGAAAAAGAGCGCAAGGAACGAGTGCAGGGAAAAATCCAGAAGAAGGGAACGAGAAAAAAAACGCAAGGAACGAGTGCAGGGAAAAATTGGGAAGAAGGGATCGGGAAAAAGAGCGCAAGGAACGAGTGCAGGGAAAAATCCAGAAGAAGGGAAAGGGAAAAAGAGCGCAAGGAACGAGTGCGGGGAAAAATTGGGAAGAAGGGAACGAGAAAAAGAGCGCAACGAACGAGTGCGGGGAAAAATTGGGAAGAAGGGAACGGGAAAAAGCAAGGAATGAGTGCAGGGAAAAATTGGGAAGAAGGGAGTGGGAAAAAGAGCGCAAGGAATGAGTGCAGGGAAAAATCCAGAAAAAGGGAACGGGAAAAAGAACGCAAGGAACGAGTGCAGGGAAAAATTGGGAAGAAGGGAAGGGGAACAAGAGCGCAACGAACGAGTGCAGGGAAAAACCCAGAAGAAGGGAACGAGAAAAAGAGCGCAAGGAACGAGTTCAGGGAAAAATTGGGATAAAGGGAACAGGAAAAAGAGCGCAAGGAACGAGTGCAGGGAAAAATCCAGAAGAAGGGAACGGGAAAAAGAGCGCAAGGAACGAGTGGGGGGAAAAAATGGGATAAAGGGAACGAGAAAAAGAGCGCAACGAACGAGTGCGGGGAAAAATTGGGAAGAAAGGAACGGGAAAAAGCAAGGAATGAGTGCAGGGAAAAATTGGGAAGAAGGGAGAGGGAAAAAGAGCGCAAGCAACGAGTGCAGGGAAAAATCCAGAAAAAGGGAACAGGAAAAAGAACGCAAGGAACGAGTTCAGGGAAAAATTGGGAAGAAGGGAAGGGGAACAAGAGCTCAAGGAACGAGTGCAGGGAAAAACCCAGAAGAAGGGAACGAGAAAAAGAGCGCAAGGAACGAGTTCAGGGAAAAATTGGGATAAAGGGAACGGGAAAAAGAGCGCAACGAACGAGTGCAGGGAAAAATCCAGAAGAAGGGAACGGGGAAAAGAGCGCAAGGAACGAGTGCGGGGAAAAATTGGGAAGAAGGGAACGGGAACAAGAGCGCAACGAATGAGTTCAGGGAAAAATTGGAAAGACGGGAACGAGAAAAAGAGCGCAACGAACGAGTGCGGGGAAAAATTGGGAAGAACGGAACGGGAACAAGAGCGCAAGGAACGAGTGCAGGGGAAATTTGGGAAGAAGGGAACGGGAAAAACAGCACAACGAACGAGTGCAGGGAAAAATCCGGAAGAAGGGAACAAGAAAAAGAGCGCAAGGAACGAGTGGGGGAAAAATTGGGAAGAAGGGAAGGAGAAAAAGAGCGCAAGGAACGAGTGCGGGGAAAAATTGGGAAGAAGGGAGTGGGAAAAAGAGCGCAAGGAACGAGTGCGGGGAAAAATTGGGAAGAAGGGAACGGGAAAAAGAGCGCAAGGAACGAGTGCAGGGAAAAATTGGGAAGAAGGGAACAGGAAAAGGACTTCAACGAACGGGTGCAGGGAAAAATTGGGAAGAAGGGAGCGGGAAAAAGAGCGCGAGGAACGAGTGCAGGGAAAAATCCAGAGGAAGGGAACGAGAAAAAGAGCGCAACAAACGAGTGCAGGGAAAAATTGGGAAGAAGGGAATGGGAAAAAGAGTGCAAGGAACGAGTTCAGGGAAAAATTGGGAAAAAGTGAGCGGGAAAGAGAGCGCAAGGAAAAAGTGCAGGGAAAAATTGGGAAGAAGGGAGCAGGAAAAGGAGCGCAACGAGCGAGTGCAGGGACAAATTGGGAAGAAGGGAACGGGAAAAAGAGCGCAAGGAACGAGTGCAGGGAAAAATTGGGAAGAAGGGATCGGGAAAAAGAGCGCAAGGAACGAGTGCAGGGAAAAATTGGGATGAAGGGAACGGGAAAAGGAGCGCAACGAACGGGTGCGGGGAAAAATCCAGAAGAAGGGAACGAGAAAAAGAGCGCAAGGAACGAGTGCAGGGAAAAATTGGGAAGAAGGGAACGGGAAAAAGAGAGCAAGGAACGAGTGCAGAGAAAAATTGGGAAGAAGGGAACGAGAAAAAGCGCAAGGAACGAGTGCAGGGAAAAATTGGGAAGAAGGGAACGAGAACAAGAGCGCAAGGAACGAGTGCGGGGAAAAATTGGGAAGAAGGGAACGGGAAAAAGAGCGCAAGGAACGAGTTCAGGGAAAAAACCAGAAGAAGGGAACGAGAAAAAGAGCGCAAGGAACGAATTCAGGGAAAAATCCAGAAGAAGGGAACGAGAAAAAGAGCGCAAGGAACGAGTGCGGGGAAAAATTGGGAAGAAAGTAACAAGAAAAAGAGCGCAACGAACGAGTGCGGGGATAAATTGGGAAGAAGGGAACGGGAAAAAGAGCGCAAGGAACGAGTGCAGGGAAAAATTGGGAAGAAGGGAATGAGAAAAAGATCGCAAGGAACGAGTTCAGGGAAAAATTGGGAAGAAGGGAACGGGAAAAGAGCGCAAGGAACGAGTGCAGGGAAAAATCCAGAAGAAGGGAACGAGAAAAAGAGCGCAAGGAACGAGTGCGGGGAAAAATTGGGAAGAAGGGAACGGGAAAAAGAGCGCAAGGAACGAGTGCGGGGAAAAATTGGGAAGAAGGGAACGGGAAAAAGAGCGCAACTAACGAGAGCGGGGAAAAATTGGGAAGAAGGGAACGGGAAAAAGAGCGCAAGGAACGAGTTCAGGGAAAAATTGGGAAAAAGGGAACGGGAAAAAGAGCGCAAGGAAGGAGTTCACGGAAAAATCCAGAAGAAGGGAACGAGAAAAAGAGCGCAAGGAACGAGTGCAGGGAAAAATTGGGAAGAAGGGAACGGGAAAAAGAGCGCAAGGAACGAGTGCAGGGAAAAATCCAGAAGAAGGGAATGAGAAAAAGAGCGCAACGAACGAGTGCAGGGAAAAATTGGGAAGAAGGGAACGGGGAAAAGAGCGCAAGGAACGAGTGCGGAGAAAAATTGGGAAAAAGGGAACGGGAAAAAGAGCGCAAGGAACGAGTGCAGGGAAAAGTCCAGAAGAAGGAAACGAGAAAAAGAGCGCAAGGAACGAGTGCGGGGAAAAATTGGGAAGAAGGGAACGGGAAAACGAGCGCAAGGAACGAGTGCAGGGAAAAATCCAGAAGAAGGGAACGAGAAAAAGAGCGCAAGGAACGAGTGCAGGGAAAAATTGGGAAGAAGGGAACGGGAAAAAGAACGCAAGGAACGAGTGCAGGGAAAAAATCCAGAAGAAGGGAACGGGAAAAAGAGCGCAATGAATGAGTGCAGGGAAAAATTGGGAAGAAGGGAACGGGAAAAAGAGTGCAAGGAACGAGTGCGGGAAAAAATTGGGAAGAAGGGAGCGGGAGAAAAAAGTGCAAGGAACGAGTGCAGGGAAAAAGCGGGAAGAAGGGAACGAGAAAAAGCGTGCAACCAACGAGTGCAGGGAAAAAGCGGGAAGAAGGGAACGAGAAAACGTGCAACGAACGAGTGCAGGGAAAAAGTGGGAAGAAGAGAACGAGAAAAAGCGTGCAACGAACGAGTGCAGGGAAAAAGCGGGAAGAAGGGAACGAGAAAAAGCATGCAACGAACGAGTGCAAAATAAAAGTGGGAAGAAGGGAACGAGAAAAAGCGTGCGACGAACGAGTGCAAAATAAAATCGGGAAGAAGGGAACGAGAAAAAGCGTGCAACGAACGAGTGCAGGGGAAAAGCGGGAAGAAGGGAACGCGAAAAAGCGTGCAACGAACTAGTGCAGGGGAAAAGCGGAAAGAAGGGAACGAGAAAAAGCGTGCAACGAACGAGTGCAAAATAAAATCGGGAAGAAGGGAACGAGAAAAAGCGTGCAAGGAACGAGTGCAGGGAAAAATTGGGAAGAAGGGAACGAGAACAAGAGCGCAAGGAACGAGTGCAGGGGAATTTTGGGAAGAAGGTAACGGGAAAAACAGCACAATGAATGAGTTCAGGGAAAAATCCGGAAGAAGGGAACAAGAAAAAGAGCGCAAGGAACGAGTGGGGGAAAAATTGGGAAGAAGGGAATGGGAAAAAGCGTGCAAGGAACGAGTGCGGGGAAAAATTGGGAAGAAGGGAGCGGGAAAAAGAGCGCAACGAACGAGTGCGGGAAAAAATTGGGAAGAAGGGAACGGGAAAAAGAGCGCAAGGAACGATTGCGGGGAAAAATTGGGAAGAAGGGAACGGGAAAAAGAGCGCAAGGAACGAGTGCAGGAAAAAATTGGGAAGAAGGGAACGGGAAAAGGACTGCAACGAACTGGTGCAGGGAAAAATTGGGAAGCAGGGAGCGGGAAAAAGAGCACAAGGAACGAGTGCAGGGAAAAATTGGGAAGAAGGGAATGGGAAAAAGAGTGCAAGGAACGAGTTCAGGGAAAAATTGGGAAAAAGTGAGCGGGAAAGAGAGCGCAAGGAAAAAGTGCAGGGAAAAATTGGGAAGAAGGGAGCAGGAAAAGTAGCGCAACGAGCGAGTGCAGGGACAAATTGGGAAGAAGGGAACGGGAAAAAGAGCGCAAGGAACGAGTGCAGGGAAAAATTGGGAAGAAGGGAACGGGAAAAAGAGAGCAAGGAACGAGTGCAGAGAAAAATTGGGAAGAAGGGAACGAGAAAAAGCGCAAGGAACGAGTGCAAGGAAAAATTGGGAAGAAGGGAACGAGAACAAGAGCTCAAGGAACGAGTGCAGGGATAAATTGGGAAGAAGGGAACGAGAAAAAGAGCGCAAGGAACGAGTGCAGGGAAAAATCCAGAAGAAGGAAACGAGAAAAGATCGCAAGGAACGAGTGCGGGGTAAAATTGGGAAGAAGGGAACGGGAAAAAGAGCGCAAGGAACGAGTTCAGGGAAAAAACCAGAAGAAGGGAACGAGAAAAAGAGCGCAAGGAACGAGTGCAGGGAAAAATTGGGAAGAAGGGAACGGGAAAAAGAGCAAAAGGAACGAGTGCGGGGATAAATTGGGAAGAAAGGAACGGGAAAAAGAGCGCAAGGAACGAGTGCGGGAAAAAATTGGGAAGAAGGGAACGGGAAAAAGAGCGCAAGGAACGAGTGCAGGGAAAAATTGGGAAGAAGGGAACGGGAAAAAGAGCGCAACTAACAAGAGCGGGGAAAAATTGGGAAGAAGGGAACGGGAAAAAGAGCGCAAGGAACGAGTTCAGGGAAAAATTGGGAAAAAGGGAACGGAGAAAAAGAGCGCAAGGAACGAGTTCACGGAAAATTCCAGAAGAAGGGAACGAGAAAAAGAGCGCAACGAACGAGTGCAGGGATAAATTGGGAAGAAGGGAACGAGAAAAAGAGCGCAAGGAACGAGTGCAGGGAAAAATCCAGAAGAAGGGAACGAGAAAAAGAGCGCAAGGAACGAGTGCGGGGAAAAATTGGGAAGAAGGGAACGAGAAAAAGAGCGCAAGGAACGAGTGCAGGGAAAAATCCAGAGGAAGGGAACGAGAAAAAGAGCGCAACGAACGAGTGCAGGGAAAAATTGGGAAGAAGGGAACGAAAAAACGAGCGCAAGGAATGAGTGCAGGGAAAAATTGGGAAAAAGGGAACGGGAAAAAGAGCGCAAGGAATGAGTGCTGGGAAAAATTGGGAAGAAGGGAACGGGAAAAAGAGCGCAAGGAACGAGTGCGGGGAAAAATTGGGAAGAATGGAACGGGAAAAAGAGCGCAACGAACGAGTGCAGGGAAAAATCCAGAAGAAGGGAACGAGAAAAATAGCGCAACGAACGAGTGCAGGGATAAATAGGGAAGAAAGGAACGGGAAAAAGAGCGCAACGAACGAGTGCAGGGAAAAATCCAGAAGAAGGGAACGAGAAAAAGAGCGCAAGGAATGAGTGCGGGGAAAAATTGGGAAGAAGGGAACGAGAAAAGGTGCGCAAGGAACGAGTGCAGGGAAAAATTGGGAAGAAGGGAACGAGAAAATGAGCGCAACGAACGAGTGCGGGGATAAATTGGGAAGAAGGGAACGGGAAAAAGAGCGCAAGGAACGAGTTCAGGGAAAAATTGGGAAGAAGGGAACGGGAAAAAGATCGCCAGGAACGAGTTCAGGGAAAAATTGGGAAGAAGGGAACGAGAAAAAGAGCGCAACAAACGAGTGCAGGGAAAAATTGGGAAGAAGGGAACGGGAAAAAGAGCACAAGGAACGAGTGCAGGGAAAAATTGGGAAGAAGGGAATGGGAAAAAGAGCGCAAGGAACGACTGCAGGGAAAAATTGGGAAAAAGGGAACGAGAAAAAGAGCGCAACGAACGAGTGCAGGGATAAATTGGGAAGAAGGGAACGAGAAAAAGAGCGCAAGGAACGAGTGCAGGGATAAATTGGGAAGAAGGGAACGAGAAAAAGAGCGCAAGGAACGAGTGCGGGGAAAAATTGGGAAGAAGGGAACGAGAAAAAGCGCGCAAGGAACGAGTGCAGGGAAAAATCCAGAAGAAGGGAATGAGAAAAAGAGCGCAACAAACGAGTGCAGGGAAAAATTGGGAAGAAGGGAACGGGAAAAAGAGCGCAAGGAACGAGTGCGGGGGAAAATTCGGAAGAAGGGAACGAAAAAACGAGCGCAAGGAAAGAGTGCAGGGAAAAATTGGGAAGAAGGGAACGATAAAAAGAGCGCAACAAACCAGTTCAGGGAAAAATTGGGAAGAAGGGAACGGGCAAAATAGCGCAAGGAACGAGTGCAGGGAAAAATTGGGAAGAAGGGAACGGGAAAAAGAACGCAAGGAACGAGTGCAGGGAAAAAATCCAGAAGAAGGGAACGGGAAAAAGAGCGCAAGGAATGAGTGTGGGGAAAAATTGGGAAGAATGGAACGGGAAAAAGAGCGCAAGGAACGAGTGCAGGGAAAAATTGGGAAAAAGGGAACGGGAAAAAGAGCGCAACGAACGAGTGCAGGCGAAAAGCGGGAAGAAGGGAACGAGAAAAAGCGTGCAACGAACGAGTGCAAAATAAATGCGGGAAGAAGGGAACGAGAAAAAGCGTGCAACGAACGAGTGCAGGGGAAAAACGGGAAGAAGGGAACGAGAAAAAGCGTGCAACGAACGAGTGCAGGGGAAAAGCGTCAAGAAGGGAACGAGAAAAAGCGTGCAACGAACGAGTGCAGGGAAAAAGCGGGAAGAAGGGAACGAGAAAAAGCGTGCAACGAACGAGTGCAGGAAAAAAGCGGGAAGAAGGGAACGAGAAAAAGCCTGCAACGAACGAGTGCAGGAAAAAAGCGGGAAGAAGGGAACGAGAAAAAGCGCGCAACGAACGAGTGCAGGAAAAAAGCGGGAAGAAGGGAACGAGAAAAAGCGTGCAACGAACGAGTGCAAAATAAAATCGGGAAGAAGGGAACGAGAAAAAGCGTGCAACGAACGAGTGCAGGGGAAAAGCGGGAAGAAGGGAACAAGAAAAAGCGTGCAACGAACGAGTGCAGGAAAAAAGCGGGAAGAAGGGAACGAGAAAAAGCGTGCAACGAACGAGTGCAAAATAAAATCGGGAAGAAGGGAACGAGAAAAAGCGTGCAACGAACGAGTGCAGGGGAAAAGCGGGAAGAAGGGAACGAGAAAAAGCGTGCAACGAACGAGTGCAGGAAAAAAGCGGGAAGAAGGGAACGAGAAAAAGCGTGCAACGAACGAGTGCAGGAAAAAGCGGGAAGAAGGGAACGAGAAAAAGCGTGCAACGAACGAGTGCAGGGAAAAAGAAGGAAGAAGGGAACGAGAAAAAGCGTGCAACGAACGAGTGCAGGGAAAAAGCGGGAAGAAGGGAACGAGAAAAAGCGTGCAACGAACGAGTGCAGGGAAATGCGGGAAGAAGGGAACGAGAAAAAGCGTGCAACGAACGAGTGCAGGGGAAAAACGGGAAGAAGGGAACGAGAAAAAGCGTGCAACGAACGAGTGCAGGGGAAAAGCGGGAAGAAGGGAACGAGAAAAAGCGTGCAACGAACGAGTGAAGAAAAAAGCGGGAAGAAGGGAACTAGAAAAAGCATGCAACGAACGAGTGCAGGGGAAAAACGGGAAGAAGGGAACGAGAAAAAGCGTGCAACGAACGAGTGGAGGGAAAAAAGCGGGAAGAAGGGAACGAGAAAAAGCGTGCAACGAACGAGTGCAGGGAAAAAGCGGGAAGAAGGGAACGAGAAAAAGCGTGCAACGAACGAGTGCAGGAAAAAAGCGGGAAGAAGGGAACGAGAAAAAGCGTGCAACGAACGAGTGCAGGGAAATGCGGGAAGAAGGGAACGAGAAAAAGCGTGCAACGAACGAGTGCAGGGGAAAAACGGGAAGAAGGGAACGAGAAAAAGCGTGAACCGAACGAGTGCAGGGAAATAGCGGGAAGAAGGGAACGAGAAAAAGCGTGCAACGAACAAGTGCAAAATAAAATCGGGAAGAAGGGAACGAGAAAAAGAGCGCAAGGAACGAGTGCGGGGAAAAATTGGGAAGAAGGGAATGGGAAAAAGAGTGCAAGGAACGAGTTCAGGGAAAAATTGGGAAGAAGGGATCGGGAAAAAGAGCGCAAGGAACGACTGCAGGGAAAAATTGGGAAGAAGGGAACGGGAAAAGGAGCGAAACGAACGGGTGCGGGGAAAAATCCAGAAGAAGGGAACGAGAAAAAGAGCGCAAGGAACGAGTGCAGGGAAAAATTGGGAAGAAGGGAACGGGAAAAAGAGGGCAAGGAACGAGTGCAGGGAAAAATTGGGAAGAAGGGAACGAGAACAAGAGCTCAAGGAACAAGTGCAGGGATAAATTGGGAAGAAGGGAACGAGAAAAAGAGCGCAAGGAACGAGTGCAGGGAAAAATTGGGAAGAAGGGAACGAGAAAAAGAGCGCAAGGAACGAGTGCGGGGATAACTTGGGAAGAAGGGAACGAGAAAAAGCGTGCAACGAACGAGTGCAGGGAAAAAGCGGGAAGAAGGGAACCAGAAAAAGCGTGCAACGAACGAGTGGAGGAAAAAAGCGGTAAGAAGGGAACGAGAAAAAGCGTGCAACGAACGAGTGCAGGAAAATGCGGGAAGAAGGGAACCAGAAAAAGCGTGCAACGAACGAGTGAAGAAAAAAGCGGGAAGAAGGGAACTAGAAAAAGCGTGCAACAAACGAGTGCAGGGGAAAAACGGGAAGAAGGGAACGAGAAAAAGCGTGCAACGAACGAGTGCAGGAAAAAAGCGGGAAGAAGGGAACGAGAAAAAGCGTGCAACGAACGAGTGCAGGGAAATGCGGGAAGAAGGGAACAAGAAAAAGCGTGCAACGAACGAGTGCAGGGGAAAAACGGGAAGAAGGGAACGAGAAAAAGCGTGAACCGAACGAGTGCAGGGAAATAGCGGGAAGAAGGGAACGAGAAAAAGCGTGCAACGAACGAGTGCAAAATAAAATCGGGAAGAAGGGAACGAGAAAAAGAGCGCAAGGAACGAGTGCGGGGAAAATTTGGGAAGAAGGGAATGGGAAAAAGAGTGCAAGGAACGAGTTCAGGGAAAAATTGGGAAGAAGGGATCGGGAAAAAGAGCGCAAGGAACGACTGCAGGGAAAAATTGGGAAGAAGGGAACGGGAAAAGGAGCGCAACGAACGGGTGCGGGGAAAAATCCAGAAGAAGGGAACGAGAAAAAGAGCGCAAGGAACGAGTGCAGGGAAAAATTGGGAAGAAGGGAACGGGAAAAAGAGGGCAAGGAACGAGTGCAGAGAAAAATTGGGAAGAAGGGAACGAGAAAAAGCGCAAGGAACGAGTGCAGGGAAAAATTGGGAAGAAGGGAACGAGAACAAGAGCTCAAGGAACGAGTGCAGGGATAAATTGGGAAGAAGGGAACGAGAAAAAGAGCGCAAGGAACGAGTGCAGGGAAAAATTGGGAAGAAGGGAACGAGAAAAAGAGCGCAAGGAACGAGTGCGGGGATAACTTGGGAAGAAGGGAACGAGAAAAAGCGTGCAACGAACGAGTGCAGGGGAAAAGCGGGAAGAAGGGAACCAGAAAAAGCGTGCAACGAACGAGTGGAGGAAAAAAGCGGTAAGAAGGGAACGAGAAAAAGCGTGCAACGAACGAGTGCAGGGAAATGCGGGAAGAAGGGAACGAGAAAAAACGTGCAACGAACGAGTGAAGAAAAAATTGGGAAGAAGGGAACGAGAAAAAGCGTGCAACGAACGAGTGCAGGGGAAAAACGGGAAGAAGGGAACGAGAAAAAGCGTGCAACGAACGAGTGGAGGGAAAAAAGTGGGAAGAAGGGAACGAGAAAAAGCGTGCAACGAACGAGTGCAGGGAAAAAGCGGGAAGAAGGGAACGAGAAAAAGCGTGCAACGAACGAGTGCAGGAAAAAAGCGGGAAGAAGGGAACGAGAAAAAGCGTGCAACGAACGAGTGCAGGGGAAAAACGGGAAGAAGGGAACGAGAAAAAGCGTGAACCGAACGAGTGCAGGGAAATAGCGGGAAGAAGGGAACGAGAAAAAGCGTGCAACGAACGAGTGCAAAATAAAATCGGGAAGAAGGGAACGAGAAAAAGAGCGCAAGGAACGAGTGCGGGGAACAATTGGGAAGAAGGGATCAGGAAAAAGAGCGCAAGGAACGAGTGCAGGGAACAATTGGGAAGAAGGGAACGAAAAAACGAGCGCAAGGAATGAGTGCAGGGAAAAATCCAGAAGAAGGGAACGGGGAAAAGAGCGCAAGGAACGAGTGCAGGGAAAAATTGGGAAGAAGGGAACGGGAAAACGAGCGCAATGAATGAGTGCAGGGAAAAATTGGGAAGAAGCGAACGAGAAAAAGAGCGCAAGGAATGAGTGCAGGGGAAGAATTGGGAAGAAGGGAACGAGAAAAAGAGCGCAAGGAACGAGTGCAGGGAAAAAATCCAGAAGAAGGGAACGGGAAAAAGAGCGCAAGGAATGAGTGCAGGGAAAAATTGGGAAGAAGGGAACGAGAAAATGAGCGCAACGAACGAGTGCGGGGATAAATTGGGAAGAAGGGAACGGGAAAAAGAGCGCAAGGAACGAGTTCAGGGAAAAATTGGGAAGAAGGGAACAAGAAAAAGATCGCAAGGAACGAGTTCAGGGAAAAATTGGGAAGAAGGGAACGAGAAAAAGAGCGCAAGGAACGAGTGCAGGGAAAAATTGGGAAGAAGGGAACGGGAAAAAGAGCACAAGGAACGAGTGCAGGGAAAAATTGGGAAGAAGGGAACGGGAAAAAGAGCGCAAGGAACGACTGCAGGGAAAAATTGGGAAAAAGGGAACGAGAAAAAGAGCGCAACGAACGAGTGCAGGGATAAATTGGGAAGAAGGGAACGAGAAAAAGAGCGCAAGGAACGAGTGCAGGGATAAATTGGGAAGAAGGGAACGAGAAAAAGAGCGCAAGGAACGAGTGCGGGGAAAAATTGGGAAGAAGGGAACGAGAAAAAGCGCGCAAGGAACGAGTGCAGGGAAAAATCCAGAAGAAGGGAATGAGAAAAAGAGCGCAACAAACGAGTGCAGGGAAAAATTGGGAAAAAGGGAACGGGAAAAAGAGCGCAAGGAACGAGTGCGGGGAAAAATTCGGAAGAAGGGAACGAAAAAACGAGCGCAAGGAAAGAGTGCAATGAAAAATTGGGAAGAAGGGAACGATAAAAAGAGCGCAACAAACCAGTTCAGGGAAAAATTGGGAAGAAGGGAACGGGCAAAATAGCGCAAGGAACGAGTGCAGGGAAAAATTGGGAAGAAGGGAACGGGAAAAAGAACGCAAGGAACGAGTGCAGGGAAAAAATCCAGAATAAGGGAACGGGAAAAAGAGCGCAAGGAATGAGTGTGGGGAAAAATTGGGAAGAATGGAACGGGAAAAAGAGCGCAAGGAACGAGTGCAGGGAAAAATTGGGAAGAAGGGAACGGGAAAAAGAGCGCAACGAACGAGTGCAGGCGAAAAGCGGGAAGAAGGGAACGAGAAAAAGCGTGCAACGAACGAGTGCAAAATAAATGCGGGAAGAAGGGAACGAGAAAAAGCGTGCAACGAACGAGTGCAGGGGAAAAACGGGAAGAAGGGAACGAGAAAAAGCGTGCAACGAACGAGTGCAGGGGAAAAGCGTCAAGAAGGGAACGAGAAAAAGCGTGCAACGAACGAGTGCAGGGAAAAAGCGGGAAGAAGGGAACGAGAAAAAGCGTGCAACGAACGAGTGCAGGAAAAAAGCGGGAAGAAGGGAACGAGAAAAAGCCTGCAACGAACGAGTGCAGGAAAAAAGCGGGAAGAAGGGAACGAGAAAAAGCGCGCAACGAACGAGTGCAGGAAAAAAGCGGGAAGAAGGGAACGAGAAAATGCGTGCAACGAACGAGTGCAAAATAAAATCGGGAAGAAGGGAACGAGAAAAAGCGTGCAACGAACGAGTGCAGGGGAAAAGCGGGAAGAAGGGAACAAGAAAAAGCGTGCAACGAACGAGTGCAGGAAAAAAGCGGGAAGAAGGGAACGAGAAAAAGCGTGCAACGAACGAGTGCAAAATAAAATCGGGAAGAAGGGAACGAGAAAAAGCGTGCAACGAACGAGTGCAGGGGAAAAGCGGGAAGAAGGGAACGAGAAAAAGCGTGCAACGAACGAGTGCAGGAAAAAAGCGGGAAGAAGGGAACGAGAAAAAGCGTGCAACGAACGAGTGCAGGAAAAAGCGGGAAGAAGGGAACGAGAAAAAGCGTGCAACGAACGAGTGCAGGGAAAAAGAAGGAAGAAGGGAACGAGAAAAAGCGTGCAACGAACGAGTGCAGGGAAAAAGCGGGAAGAAGGGAACGAGAAAAAGCGTGCAACGAACGAGTGCAGGGAAATGCGGGAAGAAGGGAACGAGAAAAAGCGTGCAACGAACGAGTGCAGGGGAAAAACGGGAAGAAGGGAACGAGAAAAAGCGTGCAACGAACGAGTGCAGGGGAAAAGCGGGAAGAAGGGAACGAGAAAAAGCGTGCAACGAACGAGTGAAGAAAAAAGCGGGAAGAAGGGAACTAGAAAAAGCATGCAACGAACGAGTGCAGGGGAAAAATGGGAAGAAGGGAACGAGAAAAAGCGTGCAACGAACGAGTGGAGGGAAAAAAGCGGGAAGAAGGGAACGAGAAAAAGCGTGCAACGAACGAGTGCAGGGAAAAAGCGGGAAGAAGGGAACGAGAAAAAGCGTGCAACGAACGAGTGCAGGAAAAAAGCGGGAAGAAGGGAACGAGAAAAAGAGCGCAAGGAACGAGTGCAGGGAAAAATTGGGAAGAAGGGAACGGGAAAAAGAGGGCAAGGAACGAGTGCAGAGAAAAATTGGGAAGAAGGGAACGAGAAAAAGCGCAAGGAACGAGTGCAGGGAAAAATTGGGAAGAAGGGAACGAGAACAAGAGCTCAAGGAACGAGTGCAGGGATAAATTGGGAAGAAGGGAACGAGAAAAAGAGCGCAAGGAACGAGTGCAGGGAAAAATTGGGAAGAAGGGAACGAGAAAAAGAGCGCAAGGAACGAGTGCGGGGATAACTTGGGAAGAAGGGAACGAGAAAAAGCGTGCAACGAACGAGTGCAGGGGAAAAGCGGGAAGAAGGGAACCAGAAAAAGCGTGCAACGAACGAGTGGAGGAAAAAAGCGGTAAGAAGGGAACGAGAAAAAGCGTGCAACGAACGAGTGCAGGGAAATGCGGGAAGAAGGGAACGAGAAAAAACGTGCAACGAACGAGTGAAGAAAAAATTGGGAAGAAGGGAACGAGAAAAAGCGTGCAACGAACGAGTGCAGGGGAAAAACGGGAAGAAGGGAACGAGAAAAAGCGTGCAACGAACGAGTGGAGGGAAAAAAGTGGGAAGAAGGGAACGAGAAAAAGCGTGCAACGAACGAGTGCAGGGAAAAAGCGGGAAGAAGGGAACGAGAAAAAGCGTGCAACGAACGAGTGCAGGAAAAAAGCGGGAAGAAGGGAACGAGAAAAAGCGTGCAACGAACGAGTGCAGGGGAAAAACGGGAAGAAGGGAACGAGAAAAAGCGTGAACCGAACGAGTGCAGGGAAATAGCGGGAAGAAGGGAACGAGAAAAAGCGTGCAACGAACGAGTGCAAAATAAAATCGGGAAGAAGGGAACGAGAAAAAGAGCGCAAGGAACGAGTGCGGGGAACAATTGGGAAGAAGGGATCAGGAAAAAGAGCGCAAGGAACGAGTTCAGGGAACAATTGGGAAGAAGGGAACGGGAAAACGAGCGCAACGAACGGGTGCGGGGAAAAATTCGGAAGAAGGGAACGAAAAAACGAGCGCAAGGAATGAGTGCAGGGAAAAATCCAGAAGAAGGGAACGGGGAAAAGAGCGCAAGGAACGAGTGCAGGGAAAAATTGGGAAGAAGGGAACGGGAAAACGAGCGCAATGAATGAGTGCAGGGAAAAATTGGGAAGAAGGGAACGAGAAAAAGAGCGCAAGGAATGAGTGCAGGGGAAGAATTGGGAAGAAGGGAACGAGAAAAAGAGCGCAAGGAACGAGTGCAGGGAAAAAATCCAGAAGAAGGGAACGGGAAAAAGAGCGCAAGGAATGAGTGCAGGGAAAAATTGGGAAGAAGGGAACGAGAAAATGAGCGCAACGAACGAGTGCGGGGATAAATTGGGAAGAAGGGAACGGGAAAAAGAGCGCAAGGAACGAGTTCAGGGAAAAATTGGGAAGAAGGGAACAAGAAAAAGATCGCAAGGAACGAGTTCAGGGAAAAATTGGGAAGAAGGGAACGAGAAAAAGAGCGCAAGGAACGAGTGCAGGGAAAAATTGGGAAGAAGGGAACGGGAAAAAGAGCACAAGGAACGAGTGCAGGGAAAAATTGGGAAGAAGGGAACGGGAAAAAGAGCGCAAGGAACGACTGCAGGGAAAAATTGGGAAAAAGGGAACGAGAAAAAGAGCGCAACGAACGAGTGCAGGGATAAATTGGGAAGAAGGGAACGAGAAAAAGAGCGCAAGGAACGAGTGCAGGGATAAATTGGGAAGAAGGGAACGAGAAAAAGAGCGCAAGGAACGAGTGCGGGGAAAAATTGGGAAGAAGGGAACGAGAAAAAGCGCGCAAGGAACGAGTGCAGGGAAAAATCCAGAAGAAGGGAATGAGAAAAAGAGCGCAACAAACGAGTGCAGGGAAAAATTGGGAAGAAGGGAACGGGAAAAAGAGCGCAAGGAACGAGTGCGGGGAAAAATTCGGAAGAAGGGAACGAAAAAACGAGCGCAAGGAAAGAGTGCAGGGAAAAATTGGGAAGAAGGGAACGATAAAAAGAGCGCAACAAACCAGTTCAGGGAAAAATTGGGAAGAAGGGAACGGGCAAAATAGCGCAAGGAACGAGTGCAGGGAAAAATTGGGAAGAAGGGAACGGGAAAAAGAACGCAAGGAACGAGTGCAGGGAAAAAATCCAGAAGAAGGGAACGGGAAAAAGAGCGCAAGGAATGAGTGTGGGGAAAAATTGGGAAGAATGGAACGGGAAAAAGAGCGCAAGGAACGAGTGCAGGGAAAAATTGGGAAGAAGGGAACGGGAAAAAGAGCGCAACGAACGAGTGCAGGCGAAAAGCGGGAAGAAGGGAACGAGAAAAAGCGTGCAACGAACGAGTGCAAAATAAATGCGGGAAGAAGGGAACGAGAAAAAGCGTGCAACGAACGAGTGCAGGGGAAAAACGGGAAGAAGGGAACGAGAAAAAGCGTGCAACGAACGAGTGCAGGGGAAAAGCGTCAAGAAGGGAACGAGAAAAAGCGTGCAACGAACGAGTGCAGGGAAAAAGCGGGAAGAAGGGAACGAGAAAAAGCGTGCAACGAACGAGTGCAGGAAAAAAGCGGGAAGAAGGGAACGAGAAAAAGCCTGCAACGAACGAGTGCAGGAAAAAAGCGGGAAGAAGGGAACGAGAAAAAGCGCGCAACGAACGAGTGCAGGAAAAAAGCGGGAAGAAGGGAACGAGAAAAAGCGTGCAACGAACGAGTGCAAAATAAAATCGGGAAGAAGGGAACGAGAAAAAGCGTGCAACGAACGAGTGCAGGGGAAAAGCGGGAAGAAGGGAACAAGAAAAAGCGTGCAACGAACGAGTGCAGGAAAAAAGCGGGAAGAAGGGAACGAGAAAAAGCGTGCAACGAACGAGTGCAAAATAAAATCGGGAAGAAGGGAACGAGAAAAAGCGTGCAACGAACGAGTGCAGGGGAAAAGCGGGAAGAAGGGAACGAGAAAAAGCGTGCAACGAACGAGTGCAGGAAAAAAGCGGGAAGAAGGGAACGAGAAAAAGCGTGCAACGAACGAGTGCAGGAAAAAGCGGGAAGAAGGGAACGAGAAAAAGCGTGCAACGAACGAGTGCAGGGAAAAAGAAGGAAGAAGGGAACGAGAAAAAGCGTGCAACGAACGAGTGCAGGGAAAAAGCGGGAAGAAGGGAACGAGAAAAAGCGTGCAACGAACGAGTGCAGGGAAATGCGGGAAGAAGGGAACGAGAAAAAGCGTGCAACGAACGAGTGCAGGGGAAAAACGGGAAGAAGGGAACGAGAAAAAGCGTGCAACGAACGAGTGCAGGGGAAAAGCGGGAAGAAGGGAACGAGAAAAAGCGTGCAACGAACGAGTGAAGAAAAAAGCGGGAAGAAGGGAACTAGAAAAAGCATGCAACGAACGAGTGCAGGGGAAAAACGGGAAGAAGGGAACGAGAAAAAGCGTGCAACGAACGAGTGGAGGGAAAAAAGCGGGAAGAAGGGAACGAGAAAAAGCGTGCAACGAACGAGTGCAGGGAAAAAGCGGGAAGAAGGGAACGAGAAAAAGCGTGCAACGAACGAGTGCAGGAAAAAAGCGGGAAGAAGGGAACGAGAAAAAGCGTGCAACGAACGAGTGCAGGGAAATGCGGGAAGAAGGGAACGAGAAAAAGCGTGCAACGAACGAGTGCAGGGGGAAAACGGGAAGAAGGGAACGAGAAAAAGCGTGAACCGAACGAGTGCAGGGAAATAGCGGGAAGAAGGGAACGAGAAAAAGCGTGCAACGAACAAGTGCAAAATAAAATCGGGAAGAAGGGAACGAGAAAAAGAGCGCAAGGAACGAGTGCGGGGAAAAATTGGGAAGAAGGGAATGGGAAAAAGAGTGCAAGGAACGAGTTCAGGGAAAAATTGGGAAGAAGGGATCGGGAAAAAGAGCGCAAGGAACGACTGCAGGGAAAAATTGGGAAGAAGGGAACGGGAAAAGGAGCGAAACGAACGGGTGCGGGGAAAAATCCAGAAGAAGGGAACGAGAAAAAGAGCGCAAGGAACGAGTGCAGGGAAAAATTGGGAAGAAGGGAACGGGAAAAAGAGGGCAAGGAACGAGTGCAGGGAAAAATTGGGAAGAAGGGAACGAGAACAAGAGCTCAAGGAACAAGTGCAGGGATAAATTGGGAAGAAGGGAACGAGAAAAAGAGCGCAAGGAACGAGTGCAGGGAAAAATTGGGAAGAAGGGAACGAGAAAAAGAGCGCAAGGAACGAGTGCGGGGATAACTTGGGAAGAAGGGAACGAGAAAAAGCGTGCAACGAACGAGTGCAGGGAAAAAGCGGGAAGAAGGGAACCAGAAAAAGCGTGCAACGAACGAGTGGAGGAAAAAAGCGGTAAGAAGGGAACGAGAAAAAGCGTGCAACGAACGAGTGCAGGGAAATGCGGGAAGAAGGGAACGAGAAAAAACGTGCAACGAACGAGTGAAGAAAAAATTGGGAAGAAGGGAACGAGAAAAAGCGTGCAACGAACGAGTGCAGGGGAAAAACGGGAAGAAGGGAACGAGAAAAAGCGTGCAACGAACGAGTGGAGGGAAAAAAGTGGGAAGAAGGGAACGAGAAAAAGCGTGCAACGAACGAGTGCAGGGAAAAAGCGGGAAGAAGGGAACGAGAAAAAGCGTGCAACGAACGAGTGCAGGAAAAAAGCGGGAAGAAGGGAACGAGAAAAAGCGTGCAACGAACGAGTGCAGGGGAAAAACGGGAAGAAGGGAACGAGAAAAAGCGTGAACCGAACGAGTGCAGGGAAATAGCGGGAAGAAGGGAACGAGAAAAAGCGTGCAACGAACGAGTGCAAAATAAAATCGGGAAGAAGGGAACGAGAAAAAGAGCGCAAGGAACGAGTGCGGGGAAAAATTGGGAAGAAGGGAATGGGAAAAAGAGTGCAAGGAACGAGTTCAGGGAATAATTGGGAAGAAGGGATCAGGAAAAAGAGCGCAAGGAACGAGTGCAGGGAACAATTGGGAAGAAGGGAACGGGAAAACGAGCGCAACGAACGGGTGCGGGGAAAAATTCGGAAGAAGGGAACGAAAAAACGAGCGCAAGGAATGAGTGCAGGGAAAAATCCAGAAGAAGGGAACGGGGAAAAGAGCGCAAGGAACGAGTGCAGGGAAAAATTGGGAAGAAGGGAACGGGAAAACGAGCGCAATGAATGAGTGCAGGGAAAAATTGGGAAGAAGGGAACGAGAAAAAGAGCGCAAGGAATGAGTGCAGGGGAAGAATTGGGAAGAAGGGAACGAGAAAAAGAGCGCAAGGAACGAGTGCAGGGAAAATATCCAGAAGAAGGGAACGGGAAAAAGAGCGCAAGGAATGAGTGCAGGGAAAAAATCCAGAAGAAGGGAACGGGAAAAAGAGCGCAAGGAATGAGTGCAGGGAAAAATTGGGAAGAAGGGAACAGGAAAAAGAACGCAAGGAACGAGTGCAGGGCAAAAATCCAGAAGAAGGGAACGGGAAAAAGAGCGCAAGGAATGAGTGCAGGGAAAAATTGGGAAGAAGGGAACGGGAAAAAGAGCGCAAGGAACGAGTGCAGGGAAAAATTGGGAAGAATGGAACGGGAAAAAGAGCGCAAGGAAGGAGTGTGGGGAAAAATTGGGAAGAAGGGAGCGGGAGAAAAGAGTGCAAGGAACGAGTGCAGGGAAAAATTGGGAAGAAGGGAACGGGAAAAGGACTTCAACGAACGGGTGCAGGGAAAAATTGGGAAGAAGGGAGCGGGAAAAAGCGCGCAAGGAACGAGTGCAGGGAAAAATCCAGAGGAAGGGAACGAGAAAAAGAGCGCAACAAACGAGTGCAGGGAAAAATTGGGAAGAAGGGAATGGGAAAAAGAGTGCAAGGAACGAGTTCAGGGAAAAATTGGGAAAAAGTGAGCGGGAAAAGGTGGGCAACGAGCGAGTGCAGGGACAAATTGGGAAGAAGGGAACGGGAAAAAGAGCGCAAGGAACGAGTGCAGGGAAAAATTGGGAAGAAGGGATCGGGAAAAAGAGCGCAAGGAACGAGTTCAGGGAAAAATTGGGAAGAAGGGATCGGGAAAAAGAGCGCAAGGAACGACTGCAGGGAAAAATTGGGAAGAAGGGAACGGGAAAAGGAGCGCAACGAACGGGTGCGGGGAAAAATCCAGAAGAAGGGAACGAGAAAAAGAGCGCAAGGAACGAGTGCAGGGAAAAATTGGGAAGAAGGGAACGGGAAAAAGAGGGCAAGGAACGAGTGCAGAGAAAAATTGGGAAGAAGGGAACGAGAAAAAGCGCAAGGAACGAGTGCAGGGAAAAATTGGGAAGAAGGGAACGAGAACAAGAGCTCAAGGAACGAGTGCAGGGATAAGTTGGGAAGAAGGGAACGAGAAAAAGAGCGCAAGGAACGAGTGCAGGGAAAAATTGGGAAGAAGGGAACGAGAAAAAGAGCGCAAGGAACGAGTGCGGGGATAACTTGGGAAGAAGGGAACGAGAAAAAGCGTGCAACGAACGAGTGCAGGGAAAAAGCGGGAAGAAGGGAACCAGAAAAAGCGTGCAACGAACGAGTGGAGGAAAAAAGCGGTAAGAAGGGAACGAGAAAAAGCGTGCAACGAACGAGTGCAGGGAAATGCGGGAAGAAGGGAACGAGAAAAAGCGTGCAACGAACGAGTGAAGAAAAAAGCGGGAAGAAGGGAACTAGAAAAAGCGTGCAACGAACGAGTGCAGGGGAAAAACGGGAAGAAGGGAACGAGAAAAAGCGTGCAACGAACGAGTGGAGGGAAAAAAGTGGGAAGAAGGGAACGAGAAAAAGCGTGCAACGAACGAGTGCAGGGAAAAAGCGGGAAGAAGGGAACGAGAAAAAGCGTGCAACGAACGAGTGGAGGGAAAAAAGTGGGAAGAAGGGAACGAGAAAAAGCGTGCAACGAACGAGTGCAGGGAAAAAGCGGGAAGAAGGGAACGAGAAAAAGCGTGCAACGAACGAGTGCAGGAAAAAAGCGGGAAGAAGGGAACGAGAAAAAGCGTGCAACGAACGAGTGCAGGGGAAAAACGGGAAGAAGGGAACGAGAAAAAGCGTGAACCGAACGAGTGCAGGGAAATAGCGGGAAGAAGGGAACGGGAAAAAGCGTGCAACGAACGAGTGCAAAATAAAATCGGGAAGAAGGGAACGAGAAAAAGAGCGCAAGGAACGAGTGCGGGGAAAAATTGGGAAGAAGGGAATGGGAAAAAGAGTGCAAGGAACGAGTTCAGGGAATAATTGGGAAGAAGGGATCGGGAAAAAGAGCGCAAGGAACGAGTGCAGGGAAAAATTGGGAAGAAGGGAACGGGAAAACGAGCGCAACGAACGGGTGCGGGGAAAAATTCGGAAGAAGGGAACGAAAAAACGAGCGCAAGGAATGAGTGCAGGGAAAAATTGGGAAGAAGGGAACGGGAAAACGAGCGCAATGAATGAGTGCAGGGAAAAATTGGGAAGAAGGGAACGAGAAAAAGAGCGCAAGGAATGAGTGCAGGGGAAGAATTGGGAAGAAGGGAACGAGAAAAAGAGCGCAAGGAACGAGTGCAGGGAAAAAATCCAGAAGAAGGGAACGGGAAAAAGAGCGCAAGGAATGAGTGCAGGGAAAAAATCCAGAAGAAGGGAACGGGAAAAAGAGCGCAAGGAATGAGTGCAGGGAAAAATTGGGAAGAAGGGAACAGGAAAAAGAACGCAAGGAACGAGTGCAGGGCAAAAATCCAGAAGAAGGGAACGGGAAAAAGAGCGCAAGGAACGAGTGCAGGGAAAAATTGGGAAGAATGGAACGGGAAAAAGAGCGCAAGGAAGGAGTGTGGGGAAAAATTGGGAAGAAGGGAGCGGGAGAAAAGAGTGCAAGGAACGAGTGCAGGGAAAAATTGGGAAGAAGGGAACGGGAAAAGGACTTCAACGAACGGGTGCAGGGAAAAATTGGGAAGAAGGGAGCGGGAAAAAGAGCGCAAGGAACGAGTGCAGGGAAAAATCCAGAGGAAGGGAACGAGAAAAAGAGCGCAACAAACGAGTGCAGGGAAAAATTGGGAAGAAGGGAATGGGAAAAAGAGTGCAAGGAACGAGTTCAGGGAAAAATTGGGAAAAAGTGAGCGGGAAAGAGAGCGCAAGGAAAAAGTGCAGGGAAAAATTGGGAAGAAGGGAGCAGGAAAAGTAGCGCAACGAGCGAGTGCAGGGACAAATTGGGAAGAAGGGAACGGGAAAAAGAGCGCAAGGAACGAGTGCAGGGAAAAATTGGGAAGAAGGGATCGGGAAAAAGAGCGCAAGGAACGAGTGCAGGGAAAAATTGGGAAGAAGGGAACGGGAAAAGGAGCGCAACGAACGGGTGCGGGGAAAAATCCAGAAGAAGGGAACGAGAAAAAGAGCGCAAGGAACGAGTGCAGGGAAAAATTGGGAAGAAGGGAACGGGAAAAAGAGAGCAAGGAACGAGTGCAGGGAAAAATTGGGAAGAAGGGAACGAGAAAAAGCGCAAGGAACGAGTGCAGGGAAAAATTGGGAAGAAGGGAACGAGAACAAGAGCTCAAGGAACGAGTGCAGGGATAAATTGGGAAGAAGGGAACAAGAAAAAGAGCGCAAGGAACGAGTGCAGGGAAAAATTGGGAAGAAGGGAACGAGAAAAAGAGCGCAAGGAACGAGTGCGGGGAAAAATTGGGAAGAAGGGAACGGGAAAAAGAGCGCAAGGAACGAGTTCAGGGAAAAAACCAGAAGAAGGGAACGAGAAAAAGAGCGCAAGGAACGAGTGCGGGGAAAAATTGGGAAGAAAGTAACGGGAAAAAGAGCGCAACGAACGAGTGCGGGGATAAATTGAGAAGAAGGGAACGGGAAAAAGAGCGCAAGGAACGAGTGCAGGGAAAAATTGGGAAGAAGGGAACGAGAAAAGAGTGCAAGGAACGACTGCAGGGAAAAATCCAGAAGAAGGGAACGAGAAAAAGAGCGCAAGGAATGAGTGCGGGGAAAAATTGGGAAGAAGGGAACGAGAAAAAGTGCGCAAGGAACGAGTGCAGGGAAAAATTGGGAAGAAGGGAACGAGAAAATGAGCGCAACGAACGAGTGCGGGGAAAAATTCGGAAGAAGGGAACGGGAAAAAGAGCGCAAGGAACGAGTTCAGGGAAAAATTGGGAAGAAGGGAACGGGAAAAAGATCGCAAGGAACGAGTTCAGGGAAAAATTGGGAAGAAGGGAACGAGAAAAAGAGCGCAAGGAACGAGTGCAGGGAAAAATTGGGAAGAAGGGAACGGGAAAAAGAGCACAAGGAACGAGTGCAGGGAAAAATTGGGAAGAAGGGAACGGGAAAAAGAGCGCAAGGAACGACTGCAGGGAAAAATTGGGAAAAAGGGAACGAGAAAAAGAGCGCAACGAACGAGTGCAGGGATAAATTGGGAAGAAGGGAACGAGAAAAAGAGCGCAAGGAACGAGTGCAGGGATAAATTGGGAAGAAGGGAACGAGAAAAAGAGCGCAAGGAACGAGTGCGGGGAAAAATTGGGAAGAAGGGAACGAGAAAAAGCGCGCAAGGAACGAGTGCAGGGAAAAATCCAGAAGAAGGGAATGAGAAAAAGAGCGCAACAAACGAGTGCAGGGAAAAATTGGGAAAAAGGGAACGGGAAAAAGAGCGCAAGGAACGAGTGCGGGGAAAAATTCGGAAGAAGGGAACGAAAAAACGAGCGCAAGGAAAGAGTGCAGGGAAAAATTGGGAAGAAGGGAACGATAAAAAGAGCGCAACAAACCAGTTCAGGGAAAAATTGGGAAGAAGGGAACGGGCAAAATAGCGCAAGGAACGAGTGCAGGGAAAAATTGGGAAGAAGGGAACGGGAAAAAGAACGCAAGGAACGAGTGCAGGGAAAAAATCCAGAAGAAGGGAACGGGAAAAAGAGCGCAAGGAACGAGTGCAGGGAAAAATTGGAAAGAAGGGATCGGGAAAAAGAGCGCAAGGAACGAGTTCAGGGAAAAATTGGGAAGAAGGGAACGGGAAAAGGAGCGCAACGAACGGGTGCAGGGAAAAATCCAGAAGAAGGGAACGAGAAAAAGAGTGCAACGAACGAGTTCAGGGAAAAATTGGGAAGAAGGGAACGAGAACAAGAGCGCAACGAACGAGTGCAGGGAAAAATCCAGAAGGAGGTAACGAGAAAAAGAGCGCAAGGAACGAGTGCAGGGAAAAATCCAGAAGGAGGTAACGAGAAAAAGAGCGCAAGGAACGAGTGCAGGGAAAAATCCAGAAGAAGGGAACGAGAAAAAAACGCAAGGAACGAGTGCAGGGAAAAATTGGGAAGAAGGGATCGGGAAAAAGAGCGCAACGAACGAGTGCAGGGAAAAATCCAGAAGAAGGGAACGGGAAAAAGAGCGCAAGGAACGAGTGCGGGGAAAAATTGGGAAGAAGGGAACGAGAAAAAGAGCGCAACGAACGAGTGCGGGGGAAAATTGGGATGAAGGGAACGGGAAAAAGCAAGGAATGAGTGCAGGGAAAAATTGGGAAGAAGGGAGCGGGAAAAAGAGCGCAAGGAACGAGTGCAGGGAAAAATCCAGGAAAAGGGAATGGGAAAAAGAACGCAAGGAACGAGTTCAGGGAAAAATTGGGAAGAAGGGAAGGGGAACAAGAGCGCAACGAACGACTGCAGGGAAAAATTGGGAAGAAGGGAACGGGAAAAAGAGCGCAAGGAACGAGTGCAGGGAAAAATCCAGAAGAAGGGAACGGGGAAAAGAGCGCAAGGAACGAGTGCGGGGAAAAATTGGGAAGAAGGGAACGGGAACAAGAGCGCAACGAATGAGTTCAGGGAAAAATTGGAAAGACGGGAACGAGAAAAAGAGCGCAACGAACGAGTGCGGGGAAAAATTGGGAAGAACGGAACGAGAACAAGAGCGCAAGGAACGAGTGCAGGGGAAATTTGGGAAGAAGGGAACGGGAAAAACAGCACAACGAACGAGTGCAGGGAAAAATCCGGAAGAAGGGAACAAGAAAAAGAGCGCAAGGAACGAGTGGGGGAAAAATTGGGAAGAAGGGAACGGGAAAAAGAGCGCAAGGAACGAGTGCAGGGAAAAATCCAGAAGAAGGGAACGGGAAAAAGAGCGCAAGGAACGAGTGCAGGGAAAAATTGGGAAGAAGGGAACGGGAAAAAGAGCGCAAGGAACGAGTGCAGGGAAAAATTGGGAAGGAGGGAACGGGAAAAAGAGCGCAAGGAACGATTGCGGGGAAAAATTGGGAAGAAGGGAACGGGAAAAAGAGCGCAAGGAACGAGTGCAGGGAAAAATTGGGAAGAAGGGAACGGGAAAAGGACTACAACGAACGGGTGCAGGGAAAAATTGGGAAGAAGGGAGCGGGAAAAAGAGCACAAGGAACAAGTGCAGGGAAAAATCCAGAGGAAGGGAACGAGAAAAAGAGCGCAACAAACGAGTGCAGGGAAAAATTGGGAAGAAGGGAACGAGAAAAAGAGCGCAAGGAACGAGTGCGGGGAAAAATTGGGAAGAAGGGAATGGGAAAAAGAGCGCAACGAACGAGTGCGGGGAAAAATTGGGAAGAAGGGAACGGGAAAAAGCAAGGAATGAGTGCAGGGAAAAATTGGGAAGAAGGGAGCGGGAAAAAGAGCGCAAGGAACGAGTGCAGGGAAAAATCCAGAAAAAGGGAACGGGAAAAAGAACGCAAGGAACGAGTTCAGGGAAAAATTGGGAAAAAGGGAGCGGGAAAGAGAGCGCAAGGAACAAGTGCAGGGAAAAATTCGGGAGAAAGGAGCGGGAAAAGGAGCGCAACGAGCGAGTGCAGGGAAAAAGCGGAAAGAAGGGAACGGGAAAAAGAGCACAAGGAACGAGTGCGGGGAAAAATTGGGAAGAAGGGAAGGGGAACAAGAGCGCAACGAACGAGTGCAGGGAAAAACCCAGAAGAAGGGAACAAGAAAAAGAGCGCAACGAACAAGTGCGGGGAAAAATTGGGGAAGGGAACGAGAAAAAGAGCGCAAGGAACGAGTTCAGGGAAAAATTGGGAAGAAGGGAGCGGGAAAAAGAGCGCAAGGAACGAGTGCGGGGAAAAATTGGGAAGAAGGGAGCGGGAAAAAGATCGCAAGGAACGAGTGCGGAAAAAATTGGGAAGAAGGGAACAGGAAAAAGAGCGCAAGGAACGAGTTCAGGGATAAATTGGGAAGAAGGGAACGGGAAAAAGAGAGCAACGAACGAGTGCAGGGGAAAATTGGGAAGAAGGGAACGAGAAAAAGAGCGCAACGAATGAGTGCAGGGAAAAATTGGGAAGAAGGGAACGAGAAAAAGAGTGCAAGGAACGAGTTCAGGGAAAAATTGGGATAAAGGGAACAGGAAAAAGAGCGCAAGGAACGAGTGCAGGGAAAAATTGGGAAGAAGGGAACGGGAAAAAGAGCGCAAGGAATGAGTGCGGGGAAAAATCCAGAAGAAGGGAACGAGAAAAAGAGCGCAAGGAACGAGTGCAGGGAAAAATCCAGAAGAAGGGAAAGGGGAAAAGAGCGCAAGGAACGAGTGAGGGGAAAAATCGGGAAGATGGGAACGAGAAAAAGAGTGCAACGAACGAGTTCAGGGAAAAATCCAGAAGAAGGGAACGAGAACAAGAGCGCAACGAACGAGTGCAGGGAAAAATCCAGAAGAAGGGAACGAGAAAAAAAACGCAAGGAACGAGTGCAGGGAAAAATTGGGAAGAAGGGATCGGGAAAAAGAGCGCAAGGAACGAGTGCAGGGAAAAATCCAGAAGAAGGGAACGGGAAAAAGAGCGCAAGGAACGAGTGCAGGGAAAAAATCCAGAAGAAGGGAACGGGAAAACGAGCGCAAGGAATGAGTGCAGGGAAAAATTGGGAAGAAGGGAACGGGAAAAAGAGCGCAAGGAACGAGTGCGGGAAAAAATTGGGAAGAAGGGAGCGGGAGAAAAGAGCTCAAGGAACGAGTGCAGGGAAAAATTGGGAAGAAGGGAACGGGAAAAAGAGCGCAAGGAACGAGGGCGGGAAAAAATTGCGAAGAATGGAACGGGAAAAAGAGCGCAAGGAATGTGTGTGGGGAAAAATTGGGAAGAAGGGAGCGGGAGAAAAGAGTGCAAGGAACGAGTGCAGGGGAAAAGCGGGAAGAAGGGAACGAGAAAAAGCGTGCAACGAACAAGTGCAGGGGAAAAGCGGGAAGAAAGGAACGAGAAAAAGCGTGCAACGAACGAGTGCAGGGAAAAAGCGGGAAGAAGGGAACGAGAAAACATGCAACGAACGAGTGCAGGGAAAAAGTGGGAAGAAGGGAACGAGAAAAAGCGTGCAACGAACGAGTGCAGGGAAAAAGCGGGAAGAAGGGAACGAGAAAAAGCGTGCAACGAACGAGTGCAAAATAAAATCGGGAAGAAGGGAACGAGAAAAAGCGTGCAAGGAACGAGTGCAGGGGAAAAAGAAGGAAGAAGGGAACGAGAAAAAGCGTGCAACGAACGAGTGCAAAATAAAAGCGGGAAGAAGGGAACGAGAAAAAGCGTGCAACGAACGAGTGCAGGGAAAAATTGGGAAGAAGGGAACGAGAACAAGAGCGCAAGGAACGAGTGCAGGGGAAATTTGGGAAGAAGGTAACGGGAAAAACAGCACAATGAACGAGTTCAGGGAAAAATCCGGAAGAAGGGAACAAGAAAAAGAGCGCAAGGAACGAGTGGGGGAAAAGTTGGGAAGAAGGGAATGGGAAAGAGCGTGCAAGGAACAAGTGCGGGGAAAAATTGGGAAGAAGGGAGCGGGAAAAAGAGCGCAAGGAACGAGTGCAGGGAAAAATTGGGAAGAAGGGAACGGGAAAAAGAGCGCAACGAACGAGTGCAGGGAAAAATCCAGAAGAAGGGAACGAGAAAAATAGCGCAAGGAACGAGTTCAGGGAAAAATTGGGAAGAAGGGAACGAGAAAAAGAGCGCAAGGAACGAGTGCGGGGAAAAATTGGGAAGAAAGGAACGGGAAAAAGAGCGCAACGAACGAGTGCAGGGGAAAAATCCAGAAGAAGGGAACGAGAAAAAGAGCGCAAGGAACGAGTTCAGGGAAAAATTGGGAAGAAGGGAACGAGAAAAAGTGCGCAAGGAACGAGTGCGCGGAAAAATTGGGAAGAAGGGAACGGGAAAAAGAGCGCAAGGAACGAGTGCAGGGAAAAATCCAGAAGAAGGGAACGAGAAAAAGAGCGCAACGAACGAGTGCGGGGATAAATTGGGAAGAAGGGAGCGGAAAAAAGAGCGCAAGGAACGAGTTCAGGGAAAAATTGGGAAGAAGGGAACGGGAAAAAGATCGCAAGGAACGAGTTCAGGGAAAAATTGGGAAGAAGGGAACGAGAAAAAGAGCGCAAGGAACGAGTGCAGGGAAAAATCCAGAAGAAGGGAACGAGAAAAAGAGCGCAAGGAACGAGTGCGGGGAAAAATTAGGAAGAAGGGAACGGGAAAAAGAGCGCAACGAACGAGTTCAGGGAAAAATTGGGAAGAAGGGAACGAGAACAAGAGCGCAACGAACGAGTGCAGGGAAAAATCCAGAAGGAGGTAACGAGAAAAAGAGCGCAAGGAACGAGTGCAGGGAAAAATTGGGAAGAAGGGAACGAGAAAAAGAGCGCAACGAATGAGTGCGGGGAAAAATTGGGAAGAATGGAACGGGAAAAAGAGCGCAAGGAACGAGTGCGGGGAAAAATCCAGAAGAAGGGACGAGAAAAAGATCGCAAGGAACGAGTGCAGGGAAAAATCCAGAAGAAGGGAACGGGAAAAAGAGCGCAAGGAACGAGTGCGGGGAAAAATTGGGAAGAAGAGAACGAGAAAAAGAGCGCAAGGAACGAGTGCAGGGAAAAACCCAGAAGAAGGGAACAAGAAAAAGAGCGCAACGAACAAGTGCGGGGAAAAATTGGGGAAGGGAACGAGAAAAAGAGCGCAAGGAACGAGTTCAGGGAAAAATTGGGAAGAAGGGAGCGGGAAAAAGAGCGCAAGGAACGAGTGCGGGGAAAAATTGGGAAGAAGGGAGCGGGAAAAAGATCGCAAGGAACGAGTGCGGAAAAAATTGGGAAGAAGGGAACAGGAAAAAGAGCGCAAGGAACGAGTTCAGGGATAAATTGGGAAGAAGGGAACGGGAAAAAGAGAGCAACGAATGAGTGCAGGGGAAAATTGGGAAGAAGGGAACGAGAAAAAGAGCGCAAGGAATGAGTGCAGGGAAAAATTGGGAAGAAGGGAACGAGAAAAAGAGCGCAAGGAACGAGTGCAGGGAAAAATTGGGATAAAGGGAACAGGAAAAAGAGCGCAAGGAACGAGCGCAGGGAAATATTGGGAAGAAGGGAACGGGAAAAAGAGCGCAAGGAACGAGTGAGGGGAAAAATCGGGAAGGTGGGAACAAGAAAAAGAGTGCAACGAACGAGTTCAGGGAAAAATTGGGAAGACGGGAACGAGAAAAAGAGCACAACGAACGAGTGAGGGGAAAAATCGTGAAGATGGGAACGAGAAAAGGAGTGCAACGAACGAGTTCAGGGAAAAATTGGGAAGAAGGGAACGAGAACAAGAGCGCAACGAACGAGTGCAGGGAAAAATCCAGAAGGAGGTAACGAGAAAAAGAGCACAAGGAACGAGTGCAGGGAAAAATCCAGAAGAAGGGAACGAGAAAAAAAACGCAAGGAACGAGTGCAGGGAAAAATTGGGAAGAAGGGATCGGGAAAAAGAGCGCAAGGAACGAGTGCAGGGAAAAATCCAGAAGAAGGGAAAGGGAAAAAGAGCGCAAGGAACGAGTGCGGGGAAAAATTGGGAAGAAGGGAACGAGAAAAAGAGCGCAACGAACGAGTGCGGGGAAAAATTGGGAAGAAGGGAACGGGAAAAAGCAAGGAATGAGTGCAGGGAAAAATTGGGAAGAAGGGAGTGGGAAAAAGAGCGCAAGGAATGAGTGCAGGGAAAAATCCAGAAAAAGGGAACGGGAAAAAGAACGCAAGGAACGAGTGCAGGGAAAAATTGGGAAGAAGGGAAGGGGAACAAGAGCGCAACGAACGAGTGCAGGGAAAAACCCCGAAGAAGGGAACGAGAAAAAGAGCGCAAGGAACGAGTTCAGGGAAAAATTGGGATAAAGGGAACAGGAAAAAGAGCGCAAGGAACGAGTGCAGGGAAAAATCCAGAAGAAGGGAACGGGAAAAAGAGCGCAAGGAACGAGTGGGGGGAAAAAATGGGATAAAGGGAACGAGAAAAAGAGCGCAACGAACGAGTGCGGGGAAAAATTGGGAAGAAAGGAACGGGAAAAAGCAAGGAATGAGTGCAGGGAAAAATCCAGAAAAAGGGAACAGGAAAAAGAACGCAAGGAACGAGTTCAGGGAAAAATTGGGAAGAAGGGAAGGGGAACAAGAGCTCAAGGAACGAGTGCAGGGAAAAACCCAGAAGAAGGGAACGAGAAAAAGAGCGCAAGGAACGAGTTCAGGGAAAAATTGGGATAAAGGGAACGGGAAAAAGAGCGCAACGAACGAGTGCAGGGAAAAATCCAGAAGAAGGGAACGGGGAAAAGAGCGCAAGGAACGAGTGCGGGGAAAAATTGGGAAGAAGGGAACGGGAACAAGAGCGCAACGAATGAGTTCAGGGAAAAATTGGAAAGACGGGAACGAGAAAAAGAGCGCAACGAACGAGTGCGGGGAAAAATTGGGAAGAACGGAACGGGAACAAGAGCGCAAGGAACGAGTGCAGGGGAAATTTGGGAAGAAGGGAACGGGAAAAACAGCACAACGAACGAGTGCAGGGAAAAATCCGGAAGAAGGGAACAAGAAAAAGAGCGCAAGGAACGAGTGGGGGAAAAATTGGGAAGAAGGGAAGGAGAAAAAGAGCGCAAGGAACGAGTGCGGGGAAAAATTGGGAAGAAGGGAGTGGGAAAAAGAGCGCAAGGAACGAGTGCGGGGAAAAATTGGGAAGAAGGGAACGGGAAAAAGAGCGCAAGGAACGAGTGCAGGGAAAAATTGGGAAGAAGGGAACAGGAAAAGGACTTCAACGAACGGGTGCAGGGAAAAATTGGGAAGAAGGGAGCGGGAAAAAGAGCGCGAGGAACGAGTGCAGGGAAAAATCCAGAGGAAGGGAACGAGAAAAAGAGCGCAACAAACGAGTGCAGGGAAAAATTGGGAAGAAGGGAATGGGAAAAAGAGTGCAAGGAACGAGTTCAGGGAAAAATTGGGAAAAAGTGAGCGGGAAAGAGAGCGCAAGGAAAAAGTGCAGGGAAAAATTGGGAAGAAGGGAGCAGGAAAAGGAGCGCAACGAGCGAGTGCAGGGACAAATTGGGAAGAAGGGAACGGGAAAAAGAGCGCAAGGAACGAGTGCAGGGAAAAATTGGGAAGAAGGGATCGGGAAAAAGAGCGCAAGGAACGAGTGCAGGGAAAAATTGGGATGAAGGGAACGGGAAAAGGAGCGCAACGAACGGGTGCGGGGAAAAATCCAGAAGAAGGGAACGAGAAAAAGAGCGCAAGGAACGAGTGCAGGGAAAAATTGGGAAGAAGGGAACGGGAAAAAGAGAGCAAGGAACGAGTGCAGAGAAAAATTGGGAAGAAGGGAACGAGAAAAAGCGCAAGGAACGAGTGCAGGGAAAAATTGGGAAGAAGGGAACGAGAACAAGAGCGCAAGGAACGAGTGCGGGGAAAAATTGGGAAGAAGGGAACGGGAAAAAGAGCGCAAGGAACGAGTGCAGGGAAAAAACCAGAAGAAGGGAACGAGAAAAAGAGCGCAAGGAACGAATTCAGGGAAAAATCCAGAAGAAGGGAACGAGAAAAAGAGCGCAAGGAACGAGTGCGGGGAAAAATTGGGAAGAAAGTAACAAGAAAAAGAGCGCAACGAACGAGTGCGGGGATAAATTGGGAAGAAGGGAACGGGAAAAAGAGCGCAAGGAACGAGTGCAGGGAAAAATTGGGAAGAAGGGAATGAGAAAAAGATCGCAAGGAACGAGTTCAGGGAAAAATTGGGAAGAAGGGAACGGGAAAAGAGCGCAAGGAACGAGTGCAGGGAAAAATCCAGAAGAAGGGAACGAGAAAAAGAGCGCAAGGAACGAGTGCGGGGAAAAATTGGGAAGAAGGGAACGGGAAAAAGAGCGCAAGGAACGAGTGCGGGGAAAAATTGGGAAGAAGGGAACGGGAAAAAGAGCGCAACTAACGAGAGCGGGGAAAAATTGGGAAGAAGGGAACGGGAAAAAGAGCGCAAGGAACGAGTTCAGGGAAAAATTGGGAAAAAGGGAACGGGAAAAAGAGCGCAAGGAAGGAGTTCACGGAAAAATCCAGAAGAAGGGAACGAGAAAAAGAGCGCAAGGAACGAGTGCAGGGAAAAATTGGGAAGAAGGGAACGGGAAAAAGAGCGCAAGGAACGAGTGCAGGGAAAAATCCAGAAGAAGGGAATGAGAAAAAGAGCGCAACGAACGAGTGCAGGGAAAAATTGGGAAGAAGGGAACGGGGAAAAGAGCGCAAGGAACGAGTGCGGAGAAAAATTGGGAAAAAGGGAACGGGAAAAAGAGCGCAAGGAACGAGTGCAGGGAAAAGTCCAGAAGAAGGAAACGAGAAAAAGAGCGCAAGGAACGAGTGCGGGGAAAAATTGGGAAGAAGGGAACGGGAAAACGAGCGCAAGGAACGAGTGCAGGGAAAAATCCAGAAGAAGGGAACGAGAAAAAGAGCGCAAGGAACGAGTGCAGGGAAAAATTGGGAAGAAGGGAACGGGAAAAAGAACGCAAGGAACGAGTGCAGGGAAAAAATCCAGAAGAAGGGAACGGGAAAAAGAGCGCAATGAATGAGTGCAGGGAAAAATTGGGAAGAAGGGAACGGGAAAAAGAGTGCAAGGAACGAGTGCGGGAAAAAATTGGGAAGAAGGGAGCGGGAGAAAAAAGTGCAAGGAACGAGTGCAGGGAAAAAGCGGGAAGAAGGGAACGAGAAAAAGCGTGCAACCAACGAGTGCAGGGAAAAAGCGGGAAGAAGGGAACGAGAAAACGTGCAACGAACGAGTGCAGGGAAAAAGTGGGAAGAAGAGAACGAGAAAAAGCGTGCAACGAACGAGTGCAGGGAAAAAGCGGGAAGAAGGGAACGAGAAAAAGCATGCAACGAACGAGTGCAAAATAAAAGTGGGAAGAAGGGAACGAGAAAAAGCGTGCGACGAACGAGTGCAAAATAAAATCGGGAAGAAGGGAACGAGAAAAAGCGTGCAACGAACGAGTGCAGGGGAAAAGCGGGAAGAAGGGAACGCGAAAAAGCGTGCAACGAACTAGTGCAGGGGAAAAGCGGAAAGAAGGGAACGAGAAAAAGCGTGCAACGAACGAGTGCAAAATAAAATCGGGAAGAAGGGAACGAGAAAAAGCGTGCAAGGAACGAGTGCAGGGAAAAATTGGGAAGAAGGGAACGAGAACAAGAGCGCAAGGAACGAGTGCAGGGGAATTTTGGGAAGAAGGTAACGGGAAAAACAGCACAATGAATGAGTTCAGGGAAAAATCCGGAAGAAGGGAACAAGAAAAAGAGCGCAAGGAACGAGTGAGGGAAAAATTGGGAAGAAGGGAATGGGAAAAAGCGTGCAAGGAACGAGTGCGGGGAAAAATTGGGAAGAAGGGAGCGGGAAAAAGAGCGCAACGAACGAGTGCGGGAAAAAATTGGGAAGAAGGGAACGGGAAAAAGAGCGCAAGGAACGATTGCGGGGAAAAATTGGGAAGAAGGGAACGGGAAAAAGAGCGCAAGGAACGAGTGCAGGAAAAAATTGGGAAGAAGGGAACGGGAAAAGGACTGCAACGAACTGGTGCAGGGAAAAATTGGGAAGCAGGGAGCGGGAAAAAGAGCACAAGGAACGAGTGCAGGGAAAAATTGGGAAGAAGGGAATGGGAAAAAGAGTGCAAGGAACGAGTTCAGGGAAAAATTGGGAAAAAGTGAGCGGGAAAGAGAGCGCAAGGAAAAAGTGCAGGGAAAAATTGGGAAGAAGGGAGCAGGAAAAGTAGCGCAACGAGCGAGTGCAGGGACAAATTGGGAAGAAGGGAACGGGAAAAAGAGCGCAAGGAACGAGTGCAGGGAAAAATTGGGAAGAAGGGAACGGGAAAAAGAGAGCAAGGAACGAGTGCAGAGAAAAATTGGGAAGAAGGGAACGAGAAAAAGCGCAAGGAACGAGTGCAGGGAAAAATTGGGAAGAAGGGAACGAGAACAAGAGCTCAAGGAACGAGTGCAGGGAAAAATCCAGAAGAAGGAAACGAGAAAAGATCGCAAGGAACGAGTGCGGGGTAAAATTGGGAAGAAGGGAACGGGAAAAAGAGCGCAAGGAACGAGTTCAGGGAAAAAACCAGAAGAAGGGAACGAGAAAAAGAGCGCAAGGAACGAGTGCAGGGAAAAATTGGGAAGAAGGGAACGGGAAAAAGAGCAAAAGGAACGAGTGCGGGGATAAATTGGGAAGAAAGGAACGGGAAAAAGAGCGCAAGGAACGAGTGCGGGAAAAAATTGGGAAGAAGGGAACGGGAAAAAGAGCGCAAGGAACGAGTGCAGGGAAAAATTGGGAAGAAGGGAACGGGAAAAAGAGCGCAACTAACAAGAGCGGGGAAAAATTGGGAAGAAGGGAACGGGAAAAAGAGCGCAAGGAACGAGTTCAGGGAAAAATTGGGAAAAAGGGAACGGAGAAAAAGAGCGCAAGGAACGAGTTCACGGAAAATTCCAGAAGAAGGGAACGAGAAAAAGAGCGCAACGAACGAGTGCAGGGATAAATTGGGAAGAAGGGAACGAGAAAAAGAGCGCAAGGAACGAGTGCAGGGAAAAATCCAGAAGAAGGGAACGAGAAAAAGAGCGCAAGGAACGAGTGCGGGGAAAAATTGGGAAGAAGGGAACGAGAAAAAGAGCGCAAGGAACGAGTGCAGGGAAAAATCCAGAGGAAGGGAACGAGAAAAAGAGCGCAACGAACGAGTGCAGGGAAAAATTGGGAAGAAGGGAACGAAAAAACGAGCGCAAGGAATGAGTGCAGGGAAAAATTGGGAAAAAGGGAACGGGAAAAAGAGCGCAAGGAATGAGTGCTGGGAAAAATTGGGAAGAAGGGAACGGGAAAAAGAGCGCAAGGAACGAGTGCGGGGAAAAATTGGGAAGAATGGAACGGGAAAAAGAGCGCAACGAACGAGTGCAGGGAAAAATCCAGAAGAAGGGAACGAGAAAAATAGCGCAACGAACGAGTGCAGGGATAAATAGGGAAGAAAGGAACGGGAAAAAGAGCGCAACGAACGAGTGCAGGGAAAAATCCAGAAGAAGGGAACGGGAAAAAGAGCGCAAGGAATGAGTGCGGGGAAAAATTGGGAAGAAGGGAACGAGAAAAAGTGCGCAAGGAACGAGTGCAGGGAAAAATTGGGAAGAAGGGAACGAGAAAATGAGCGCAACGAACGAGTGCGGGGATAAATTGGGAAGAAGGGAACGGGAAAAAGAGCGCAAGGAACGAGTGCAGGGAAAAATTGGGAAGAAGGGAACGGGAAAAAGATCGCAAGGAACGAGTTCAGGGAAAAATTGGGAAGAAGGGAACGAGAAAAAGAGCGCAAGGAACGAGTGCAGGGAAAAATTGGGAAGAAGGGAACGGGAAAAAGAACACAAGGAACGAGTGCAGGGAAAAATTGGGAAGAAGGGAACGGGAAAAAGAGCGCAAGGAACGACTGCAGGGAAAAATTGGGAAAAAGGGAACGAGAAAAAGAGCGCAACGAACGAGTGCAGGGATAAATTGGGAAGAAGGGAACGAGAAAAAGAGCGCAAGGAACGAGTGCAGGGATAAATTGGGAAGAAGGGAACGAGAAAAAGAGCGCAAGGAACGAGTGCGGGGAAAAATTGGGAAGAAGGGAACGAGAAAAAGCGCGCAAGGAACGAGTGCAGGGAAAAATCCAGAAGAAGGGAATGAGAAAAAGAGCGCAACAAACGAGTGCAGGGAAAAATTGGGAAGAAGGGAACGGGAAAAAGAGCGCAAGGAACGAGTGCGGGGAAAAATTCGGAAGAAGGGAACGAAAAAACGAGCGCAAGGAAAGAGTGCAGGGAAAAATTGGGAAGAAGGGAACGATAAAAAGAGCGCAACAAACCAGTTCAGGGAAAAATTGGGAAGAAGGGAACGGGCAAAATAGCGCAAGGAACGAGTGCAGGGAAAAATTGGGAAGAAGGGAACGGGAAAAAGAACGCAAGGAACGAGTGCAGGGAAAAAATCCAGAAGAAGGGAACGAGAAAAAGAGCGCAACGAACGAGTGCAGGGAAAAATTGGGAAGAAGGGAACGAAAAAACGAGCGCAAGGAATGAGTGCAGGGAAAAATTGGGAAAAAGGGAACGGGAAAAAGAGCGCAAGGAATGAGTGCTGGGAAAAATTGGGAAGAAGGGAACGGGAAAAAGAGCGCAAGGAACGAGTGCGGGGAAAAATTGGGAAGAATGGAACGGGAAAAAGAGCGCAACGAACGAGTGCAGGGAAAAATCCAGAAGAAGGGAACGAGAAAAATAGCGCAACGAACGAGTGCAGGGATAAATAGGGAAGAAAGGAACGGGAAAAAGAGCGCAACGAACGAGTGCAGGGAAAAATCCAGAAGAAGGGAACGAGAAAAAGAGCGCAAGGAATGAGTGCGGGGAAAAATTGGGAAGAAGGGAACGAGAAAAAGTGCGCAAGGAACGAGTGCAGGGAAAAATTGGGAAGAAGGGAACGAGAAAATGAGCGCAACGAACGAGTGCGGGGATAAATTGGGAAGAAGGGAACGGGAAAAAGAGCGCAAGGAACGAGTGCAGGGAAAAATTGGGAAGAAGGGAACGGGAAAAAGATCGCAAGGAACGAGTTCAGGGAAAAATTGGGAAGAAGGGAACGAGAAAAAGAGCGCAAGGAACGAGTGCAGGGAAAAATTGGGAAGAAGGGAACGGGAAAAAGAGCACAAGGAACGAGTGCAGGGAAAAATTGGGAAGAAGGGAACGGGAAAAAGAGCGCAAGGAACGACTGCAGGGAAAAATTGGGAAAAAGGGAACGAGAAAAAGAGCGCAACGAACGAGTGCAGGGATAAATTGGGAAGAAGGGAACGAGAAAAAGAGCGCAAGGAACGAGTGCAGGGATAAATTGGGAAGAAGGGAACGAGAAAAAGAGCGCAAGGAACGAGTGCGGGGAAAAATTGGGAAGAAGGGAACGAGAAAAAGCGCGCAAGGAACGAGTGCAGGGAAAAATCCAGAAGAAGGGAATGAGAAAAAGAGCGCAACAAACGAGTGCAGGGAAAAATTGGGAAGAAGGGAACGGGAAAAAGAGCGCAAGGAACGAGTGCGGGGAAAAATTCGGAAGAAGGGAACGAAAAAACGAGCGCAAGGAAAGAGTGCAGGGAAAAATTGGGAAGAAGGGAACGATAAAAAGAGCGCAACAAACCAGTTCAGGGAAAAATTGGGAAGAAGGGAACGGGCAAAATAGCGCAAGGAACGAGTGCAGGGAAAAATTGGGAAGAAGGGAACGGGAAAAAGAACGCAAGGAACGAGTGCAGGGAAAAAATCCAGAAGAAGGGAACGGGAAAAAGAGCGCAAGGAATGAGTGTGGGGAAAAATTGGGAAGAATGGAACGGGAAAAAGAGCGCAAGGAACGAGTGCAGGGAAAAATTGGGAAGAAGGGAACGGGAAAAAGAGCGCAACGAACGAGTGCAGGCGAAAAGCGGGAAGAAGGGAACGAGAAAAAGCGTGCAACGAACGAGTGCAAAATAAATGCGGGAAGAAGGGAACGAGAAAAAGCGTGCAACGAACGAGTGCAGGGGAAAAACGGGAAGAAGGGAACGAGAAAAAGCGTGCAACGAACGAGTGCAGGGGAAAAGCGTCAAGAAGGGAACGAGAAAAAGCGTGCAACGAACGAGTGCAGGGAAAAAGCGGGAAGAAGGGAACGAGAAAAAGCGTGCAACGAACGAGTGCAGGAAAAAAGCGGGAAGAAGGGAACGAGAAAAAGCCTGCAACGAACGAGTGCAGGAAAAAAGCGGGAAGAAGGGAACGAGAAAAAGCGCGCAACGAACGAGTGCAGGAAAAAAGCGGGAAGAAGGGAACGAGAAAAAGCGTGCAACGAACGAGTGCAAAATAAAATCGGGAAGAAGGGAACGAGAAAAAGCGTGCAACGAACGAGTGCAGGGGAAAAGCGGGAAGAAGGGAACAAGAAAAAGCGTGCAACGAACGAGTGCAGGAAAAAAGCGGGAAGAAGGGAACGAGAAAAAGCGTGCAACGAACGAGTGCAAAATAAAATCGGGAAGAAGGGAACGAGAAAAAGCGTGCAACGAACGAGTGCAGGGGAAAAGCGGGAAGAAGGGAACGAGAAAAAGCGTGCAACGAACGAGTGCAGGAAAAAAGCGGGAAGAAGGGAACGAGAAAAAGCGTGCAACGAACGAGTGCAGGAAAAAGCGGGAAGAAGGGAACGAGAAAAAGCGTGCAACGAACGAGTGCAGGGAAAAAGAAGGAAGAAGGGAACGAGAAAAAGCGTGCAACGAACGAGTGCAGGGAAAAAGCGGGAAGAAGGGAACGAGAAAAAGCGTGCAACGAACGAGTGCAGGGAAATGCGGGAAGAAGGGAACGAGAAAAAGCGTGCAACGAACGAGTGCAGGGGAAAAACGGGAAGAAGGGAACGAGAAAAAGCGTGCAACGAACGAGTGCAGGGGAAAAGCGGGAAGAAGGGAACGAGAAAAAGCGTGCAACGAACGAGTGAAGAAAAAAGCGGGAAGAAGGGAACTAGAAAAAGCATGCAACGAACGAGTGCAGGGGAAAAACGGGAAGAAGGGAACGAGAAAAAGCGTGCAACGAACGAGTGGAGGGAAAAAAGCGGGAAGAAGGGAACGAGAAAAAGCGTGCAACGAACGAGTGCAGGGAAAAAGCGGGAAGAAGGGAACGAGAAAAAGCGTGCAACGAACGAGTGCAGGAAAAAAGCGGGAAGAAGGGAACGAGAAAAAGCGTGCAACGAACGAGTGCAGGGAAATGCGGGAAGAAGGGAACGAGAAAAAGCGTGCAACGAACGAGTGCAGGGGAAAAACGGGAAGAAGGGAACGAGAAAAAGCGTGAACCGAACGAGTGCAGGGAAATAGCGGGAAGAAGGGAACGAGAAAAAGCGTGCAACGAACAAGTGCAAAATAAAATTGGGAAGAAGGGAACGAGAAAAAGAGCGCAAGGAACGAGTGCGGGGAAAAATTGGGAAGAAGGGAATGGGAAAAAGAGTGCAAGGAACGAGTTCAGGGAAAAATTGGGAAGAAGGGATCGGGAAAAAGAGCGCAAGGAACGACTGCAGGGAAAAATTGGGAAGAAGGGAACGGGAAAAGGAGCGAAACGAACGGGTGCGGGGAAAAATCCAGAAGAAGGGAACGAGAAAAAGAGCGCAAGGAACGAGTGCAGGGAAAAATTGGGAAGAAGGGAACGGGAAAAAGAGGGCAAGGAACGAGTGCAGGGAAAAATTGGGAAGAAGGGAACGAGAACAAGAGCTCAAGGAACAAGTGCAGGGATAAATTGGGAAGAAGGGAACGAGAAAAAGAGCGCAAGGAACGAGTGCAGGGAAAAATTGGGAAGAAGGGAACGAGAAAAAGAGCGCAAGGAACGAGTGCGGGGATAACTTGGGAAGAAGGGAACGAGAAAAAGCGTGCAACGAACGAGTGCAGGGAAAAAGCGGGAAGAAGGGAACCAGAAAAAGCGTGCAACGAACGAGTGGAGGAAAAAAGCGGTAAGAAGGGAACGAGAAAAAGCGTGCAACGAACGAGTGCAGGAAAATGCGGGAAGAAGGGAACGAGAAAAAGCGTGCAACGAACGAGTGAAGAAAAAAGCGGGAAGAAGGGAACTAGAAAAAGCGTGCAACAAACGAGTGCAGGGGAAAAACGGGAAGAAGGGAATGAGAAAAAGCGTGCAACGAACGAGTGCAGGAAAAAAGCGGGAAGAAGGGAACGAGAAAAAGCGTGCAACGAACGAGTGCAGGGAAATGCGGGAAGAAGGGAACAAGAAAAAGCGTGCAACGAACGAGTGCAGGGGAAAAACGGGAAGAAGGGAACGAGAAAAAGCGTGAACCGAACGAGTGCAGGGAAATAGCGGGAAGATGGGAACGAGAAAAAGCGTGCAACGAACGAGTGCAAAATAAAATCGGGAAGAAGGGAACGAGAAAAAGAGCGCAAGGAACGAGTGCGGGGAAAATTTGGGAAGAAGGGAATGGGAAAAAGAGTGCAAGGAACGAGTTCAGGGAAAAATTGGGAAGAAGGGATCGGGAAAAAGAGCGCAAGGAACGACTGCAGGGAAAAATTGGGAAGAAGGGAACGGGAAAAGGAGCGCAACGAACGGGTGCGGGGAAAAATCCAGAAGAAGGGAACGAGAAAAAGAGCGCAAGGAACGAGTGCAGGGAAAAATTGGGAAGAAGGGAACGGGAAAAAGAGGGCAAGGAACGAGTGCAGAGAAAAATTGGGAAGAAGGGAACGAGAAAAAGCGCAAGGAACGAGTGCAGGGAAAAATTGGGAAGAAGGGAACGAGAACAAGAGCTCAAGGAACGAGTGCAGGGATAAATTGGGAAGAAGGGAACGAGAAAAAGAGCGCAAGGAACGAGTGCAGGAAAAAATTGGGAAGAAGGGAACGAGAAAAAGAGCGCAAGGAACGAGTGCGGGGATAACTTGGGAAGAAGGGAACGAGAAAAAGCGTGCAACGAACGAGTGCAGGGGAAAAGCGGGAAGAAGGGAACCAGAAAAAGCGTGCAACGAACGAGTGGAGGAAAAAAGCGGTAAGAAGGGAACGAGAAAAAGCGTGCAACGAACGAGTGCAGGGAAATGCGGGAAGAAGGGAACGAGAAAAAACGTGCAACGAACGAGTGAAGAAAAAATTGGGAAGAAGGGAACGAGAAAAAGCGTGCAACGAACGAGTGCAGGGGAAAAACGGGAAGAAGGGAACGAGAAAAAGCGTGCAACGAACGAGTGGAGGGAAAAAAGTGGGAAGAAGGGAACGAGAAAAAGCGTGCAACGAACGAGTGCAGGGAAAAAGCGGGAAGAAGGGAACGAGAAAAAGCGTGCAACGAACGAGTGCAGGAAAAAAGCGGGAAGAAGGGAACGAGAAAAAGCGTGCAACGAACGAGTGCAGGGGAAAAACGGGAAGAAGGGAACGAGAAAAAGCGTGAACCGAACGAGTGCAGGGAAATAGCGGGAAGAAGGGAACGAGAAAAAGCGTGCAACGAACGAGTGCAAAATAAAATCGGGAAGAAGGGAACGAGAAAAAGAGCGCAAGGAACGAGTGCGGGGAAAAATTGGGAAGAAGGGAATGGGAAAAAGAGTGCAAGGAACGAGTTCAGGGAATAATTGGGAAGAAGGGATCAGGAAAAAGAGCGCAAGGAACGAGTGCAGGGAACAATTGGGAAGAAGGGAACGGGAAAACGAGCGCAACGAACGGGTGCGGGGAAAAATTCGGAAGAAGGGAACGAAAAAACGAGCGCAAGGAATGAGTGCAGGGAAAAATCCAGAAGAAGGGAACGGGGAAAAGAGCGCAAGGAACGAGTGCAGGGAAAAATTGGGAAGAAGGGAACGGGAAAACGAGCGCAATGAATGAGTGCAGGGAAAAATTGGGAAGAAGGGAACGAGAAAAAGAGCGCAAGGAATGAGTGCAGGGGAAGAATTGGGAAGAAGGGAACGAGAAAAAGAGCGCAAGGAACGAGTGCAGTGAAAAAATCCAGAAGAAGGGAACGGGAAAAAGAGCGCAAGGAATGAGTGCAGGGAAAAATTGGGAAGAAGGGAACGAGAAAATGAGAGCAACGAACGAGTGCGGGGATAAATTGGGAAGAAGGGAACGGGAAAAAGAGCGCAAGGAACGAGTTCAGGGAAAAATTGGGAAGAAGGGAACGGGAAAAAGATCGCAAGGAACGAGTTCAGGGAAAAATTGGGAAGAAGGGAACGAGAAAAAGAGCGCAAGGAACGAGTGCAGGGAAAAATTGGGAAGAAGGGAACGGGAAAAGGAGCACAAGGAACGAGTGCAGGGAAAAATTGGGAAGAAGGGAACGGGAAAAAGAGCGCAAGGAACGACTGCAGGGAAAAATTGGGAAAAAGGGAACGAGAAAAAGAGCGCAACGAACGAGTGCAGGGATAAATTGGGAAGAAGGGAACGAGAAAAAGAGCGCAAGGAACGAGTGCAGGGATAAATTGGGAAGAAGGGAACGAGAAAAAGAGCGCAAGGAACGAGTGCGGGGCAAAAATCCAGAAGAAGGGAACGAGAAAAAGCGCGCAAGGAACGAGTGCAGGGAAAAATCCAGAAGAAGGGAATGAGAAAAAGAGCGCAACAAACGAGTGCAGGGAAAAATTGGGAAGAAGGGAACGGGAAAAAGAGCGCAAGGAACGAGTGCGGGGAAAAATTCGGAAGAAGGGAACGAAAAAACGAGCGCAAGGAAAGAGTGCAGGGAAAAATTGGGAAGAAGGGAACGATAAAAAGAGCGCAACAAACCAGTTCAGGGAAAAATTGGGAAGAAGGGAACGGGCAAAATAGCGCAAGGAACGAGTGCAGGGAAAAATTGGGAAGAAGGGAACGGGAAAAAGAACGCAAGGAACGAGTGCAGGGAAAAAATCCAGAAGAAGGGAACGGGAAAAAGAGCGCAAGGAATGAGTGTGGGGAAAAATTGGGAAGAATGGAACGGGAAAAAGAGCGCAAGGAACGAGTGCAGGGAAAAATTGGGAAGAAGGGAACGGGAAAAAGAGCGCAACGAACGAGTGCAGGCGAAAAGCGGGAAGAAGGGAACGAGAAAAAGCGTGCAACGAACGAGTGCAAAATAAATGCGGGAAGAAGGGAACGAGAAAAAGCGTGCAACGAACGAGTGCAGGGGAAAAACGGGAAGAAGGGAACGAGAAAAAGCGTGCAACGAACGAGTGCAGGGGAAAAGCGTCAAGAAGGGAACGAGAAAAAGCGTGCAACGAACGAGTGCAGGGAAAAAGCGGGAAGAAGGGAACGAGAAAAAGCGTGCAACGAACGAGTGCAGGAAAAAAGCGGGAAGAAGGGAACGAGAAAAAGCCTGCAACGAACGAGTGCAGGAAAAAAGCGGGAAGAAGGGAACGAGAAAAAGCGCGCAACGAACGAGTGCAGGAAAAAAGCGGGAAGAAGGGAACGAGAAAAAGCGTGCAACGAACGAGTGCAAAATAAAATCGGGAAGAAGGGAACGAGAAAAAGCGTGCAACGAACGAGTGCAGGGGAAAAGCGGGAAGAAGGGAACAAGAAAAAGCGTGCAACGAACGAGTGCAGGAAAAAAGCGGGAAGAAGGGAACGAGAAAAAGCGTGCAACGAACGAGTGCAAAATAAAATCGGGAAGAAGGGAACGAGAAAAAGCGTGAAACGAACGAGTGCAGGGGAAAAGCGGGAAGAAGGGAACGAGAAAAAGCGTGCAACGAACGAGTGCAGGAAAAAAGCGGGAAGAAGGGAACGAGAAAAAGCGTGCAACGAACGAGTGCAGGAAAAAGCGGGAAGAAGGGAACGAGAAAAAGCGTGCAACGAACGAGTGCAGGGAAAAAGAAGGAAGAAGGGAACGAGAAAAAGCGTGCAACGAACGAGTGCAGGGAAAAAGCGGGAAGAAGGGAACGAGAAAAAGCGTGCAACGAACGAGTGCAGGGAAATGCGGGAAGAAGGGAACGAGAAAAAGCGTGCAACGAACGAGTGCAGGGGAAAAACGGGAAGAAGGGAACGAGAAAAAGCGTGCAACGAACGAGTGCAGGGGAAAAGCGGGAAGAAGGGAACGAGAAAAAGCGTGCAACGAACGAGTGAAGAAAAAAGCGGGAAGAAGGGAACTAGAAAAAGCATGCAACGAACGAGTGCAGGGGAAAAACGGGAAGAAGGGAACGAGAAAAAGCGTGCAACGAACGAGTGGAGGGAAAAAAGCGGGAAGAAGGGAACGAGAAAAAGCGTGCAACGAACGAGTGCAGGGAAAAAGCGGGAAGAAGGGAACGAGAAAAAGCGTGCAACGAACGAGTGCAGGAAAAAAGCGGGAAGAAGGGAACGAGAAAAAGCGTGCAACGAACGAGTGCAGGGAAATGCGGGAAGAAGGGAACGAGAAAAAGCGTGCAACGAACGAGTGCAGGGGAAAAACGGGAAGAAGGGAACGAGAAAAAGCGTGAACCGAACGAGTGCAGGGAAATAGCGGGAAGAAGGGAACGAGAAAAAGCGTGCAACGAACAAGTGCAAAATAAAATCGGGAAGAAGGGAACGAGAAAAAGAGCGCAAGGAACGAGTGCGGGGAAAAATTGGGAAGAAGGGAATGGGAAAAAGAGTGCAAGGAACGAGTTCAGGGAAAAATTGGGAAGAAGGGATCGGGAAAAAGAGCGCAAGGAACGACTGCAGGGAAAAATTGGGAAGAAGGGAACGGGAAAAGGAGCGAAACGAACGGGTGCGGGGAAAAATCCAGAAGAAGGGAACGAGAAAAAGAGCGCAAGGAACGAGTGCAGGGAAAAATTGGGAAGAAGGGAACGGGAAAAAGAGGGCAAGGAACGAGTGCAGGGAAAAATTGGGAAGAAGGGAACGAGAACAAGAGCTCAAGGAACAAGTGCAGGGATAAATTGGGAAGAAGGGAACGAGAAAAAGAGCGCAAGGAACGAGTGCAGGGAAAAATTGGGAAGAAGGGAACGAGAAAAAGAGCGCAAGGAACGAGTGCGGGGATAACTTGGGAAGAAGGGAACGAGAAAAAGCGTGCAACGAACGAGTGCAGGGAAAAAGCGGGAAGAAGGGAACCAGAAAAAGCGTGCAACGAACGAGTGGAGGAAAAAAGCGGTAAGAAGGGAACGAGAAAAAGCGTGCAACGAACGAGTGCAGGAAAATGCGGGAAGAAGGGAACGAGAAAAAGCGTGCAACGAACGAGTGAAGAAAAAAGCGGGAAGAAGGGAACTAGAAAAAGCGTGCAACAAACGAGTGCAGGGGAAAAACGGGAAGAAGGGAACGAGAAAAAGCGTGCAACGAACGAGTGCAGGAAAAAAGCGGGAAGAAGGGAACGAGAAAAAGCGTGCAACGAACGAGTGCAGGGAAATGCGGGAAGAAGGGAACAAGAAAAAGCGTGCAACGAACGAGTGCAGGGGAAAAACGGGAAGAAGGGAACGAGAAAAAGCGTGAACCGAACGAGTGCAGGGAAATAGCGGGAAGAAGGGAACGAGAAAAAGCGTGCAACGAACGAGTGCAAAATAAAATCGGGAAGAAGGGAACGAGAAAAAGAGCGCAAGGAACGAGTGCGGGGAAAATTTGGGAAGAAGGGAATGGGAAAAAGAGTGCAAGGAACGAGTTCAGGGAAAAATTGGGAAGAAGGGATCGGGAAAAAGAGCGCAAGGAACGACTGCAGGGAAAAATTGGGAAGAAGGGAACGGGAAAAGGAGCGCAACGAACGGGTGCGGGGAAAAATCCAGAAGAAGGGAACGAGAAAAAGAGCGCAAGGAACGAGTGCAGGGAAAAATTGGGAAGAAGGGAACGGGAAAAAGAGGGCAAGGAACGAGTGCAGAGAAAAATTGGGAAGAAGGGAACGAGAAAAAGCGCAAGGAACGAGTGCAGGGAAAAATTGGGAAGAAGGGAACGAGAACAAGAGCTCAAGGAACGAGTGCAGGGATAAATTGGGAAGAAGGGAACGAGAAAAAGAGCGCAAGGAACGAGTGCAGGAAAAAATTGGGAAGAAGGGAACGAGAAAAAGAGCGCAAGGAACGAGTGCGGGGATAACTTGGGAAGAAGGGAACGAGAAAAAGCGTGCAACGAACGAGTGCAGGGGAAAAGCGGGAAGAAGGGAACCAGAAAAAGCGTGCAACGAACGAGTGGAGGAAAAAAGCGGTAAGAAGGGAACGAGAAAAAGCGTGCAACGAACGAGTGCAGGGAAATGCGGGAAGAAGGGAACGAGAAAAAACGTGCAACGAACGAGTGAAGAAAAAATTGGGAAGAAGGGAACGAGAAAAAGCGTGCAACGAACGAGTGCAGGGGAAAAACGGGAAGAAGGGAACGAGAAAAAGCGTGCAACGAACGAGTGGAGGGAAAAAAGTGGGAAGAAGGGAACGAGAAAAAGCGTGCAACGAACGAGTGCAGGGAAAAAGCGGGAAGAAGGGAACGAGAAAAAGCGTGCAACGAACGAGTGCAGGAAAAAAGCGGGAAGAAGGGAACGAGAAAAAGCGTGCAACGAACGAGTGCAGGGGAAAAACGGGAAGAAGGGAACGAGAAAAAGCGTGAACCGAACGAGTGCAGGGAAATAGCGGGAAGAAGGGAACGAGAAAAAGCGTGCAACGAACGAGTGCAAAATAAAAGCGGGAAGAAGGGAACGAGAAAAAGAGCGCAAGGAACGAGTGCGGGGAAAAATTGGGAAGAAGGGAATGGGAAAAAGAGTGCAAGGAACGAGTTCAGGGAATAATTGGGAAGAAGGGATCAGGAAAAAGAGCGCAAGGAACGAGTGCAGGGAACAATTGGGAAGAAGGGAACGGGAAAACGAGCGCAAGGAACGGGTGCGGGGAAAAATTCGGAAGAAGGGAACGAAAAAACGAGCGCAAGGAATGAGTGCAGGGAAAAATCCAGAAGAAGGGAACGGGGAAAAGAGCGCAGGGAACGAGTGCAGGGAAAAATTGGGAAGAAGGGAACGGGAAAACGAGCGCAATGAATGAGTGCAGGGAAAAATTGGGAAGAAGGGAACGAGAAAAAGAGCGCAAGGAATGAGTGCAGGGGAAGAATTGGGAAGAAGGGAACGAGAAAAAGAGCGCAAGGAACGAGTGCAGGGAAAAAATCCAGAAGAAGGGAACGGGAAAAAGAGCGCAAGGAATGAGTGCAGGGAAAAAATCCAGAAGAAGGGAACGGGAAAAAGAGCGCAAGGAATGAGTGCAGGGAAAAATTGGGAAGAAGGGAACAGGAAAAAGAACGCAAGGAACGAGTGCAGGGCAAAAATCCAGAAGAAGGGAACGGGAAAAAGAGCGCAAGGAATGAGTGCAGGGAAAAATTGGGAAGAAGGGAACGGGAAAAAGAGCGCAAGGAACGAGTGCAGGGAAAAATTGGGAAGAATGGAACGGGAAAAAGAGCGCAAGGAAGGAGTGTGGGGAAAAATTGGGAAGAAGGGAGCGGGAGAAAAGAGTGCAAGGAACGAGTGCAGGGAAAAATTGGGAAGAAGGGAACGGGAAAAGGACTTCAACGAACGGGTGCAGGGAAAAATTGGGAAGAAGGGAGCGGGAAAAAGAGCGCAAGGAACGAGTGCAGGGAAAAATCCAGAGGAAGGGAACGAGAAAAAGAGCGCAACAAACGAGTGCAGGGAAAAATTGGGAAGAAGGGAATGGGAAAAAGAGTGCAAGGAACGAGTTCAGGGAAAAATTGGGAAAAAGTGAGCGGGAAAAGGTGGGCAACGAGCGAGTGCAGGGACAAATTGGGAAGAAGGGAACGGGAAAAAGAGCGCAAGGAACGAGTGCAGGGAAAAATTGGGAAGAAGGGATCGGGAAAAAGAGCGCAAGGAACGAGTTCAGGGAAAAATTGGGAAGAAGGGATCAGGAAAAAGAGCGCAAGGAACGACTGCAGGGAAAAATTGGGAAGAAGGGAACGGGAAAAGGAGCGCAACGAACGGGTGCGGGGAAAAATCCAGAAGAAGGGAACGAGAAAAAGAGCGCAAGGAACGAGTGCAGGGAAAAATTGGGAAGAAGGGAACGGGAAAAAGAGGGCAAGGAACGAGTGCAGAGAAAAATTGGGAAGAAGGGAACGAGAAAAAGCGCAAGGAACGAGTGCAGGGAAAAATTGGGAAGAAGGGAACGAGAACAAGAGCTCAAGGAACGAGTGCAGGGATAAGTTGGGAAGAAGGGAACGAGAAAAAGAGCGCAAGGAACGAGTGCAGGGAAAAATTGGGAAGAAGGGAACGAGAAAAAGAGCGCAAGGAACGAGTGCGGGGATAACTTGGGAAGAAGGGAACGAGAAAAAGCGTGCAACGAACGAGTGCAGGGAAAAAGCGGGAAGAAGGGAACCAGAAAAAGCGTGCAACGAACGAGTGGAGGAAAAAAGCGGTAAGAAGGGAACGAGAAAAAGCGTGCAACGAACGAGTGCAGGGAAATGCGGGAAGAAGGGAACGAGAAAAAGCGTGCAACGAACGAGTGAAGAAAAAAGCGGGAAGAAGGGAACTAGAAAAAGCGTGCAACGAACGAGTGCAGGGGAAAAACGGGAAGAAGGGAACGAGAAAAAGCGTGCAACGAACGAGTGGAGGGAAAAAAGTGGGAAGAAGGGAACGAGAAAAAGCGTGCAACGAACGAGTGCAGGGAAAAAGCGGGAAGAAGGGAACGAGAAAAAGCGTGCAACGAACGAGTGGAGGGAAAAAAGTGGGAAGAAGGGAACGAGAAAAAGCGTGCAACGAACGAGTGCAGGGAAAAAGCGGGAAGAAGGGAACGAGAAAAAGCGTGCAACGAACGAGTGCAGGAAAAAAGCGGGAAGAAGGGAACGAGAAAAAGCGTGCAACGAACGAGTGCAGGGGAAAAACGGGAAGAAGGGAACGAGAAAAAGCGTGAACCGAACGAGTGCAGGGAAATAGCGGGAAGAAGGGAACGGGAAAAAGCGTGCAACGAACGAGTGCAAAATAAAATCGGGAAGAAGGGAACGAGAAAAAGAGCGCAAGGAACGAGTGCGGGGAAAAATTGGGAAGAAGGGAATGGGAAAAAGAGTGCAAGGAACGAGTTCAGGGAATAATTGGGAAGAAGGGATCGGGAAAAAGAGCGCAAGGAACGAGTGCAGGGAAAAATTGGGAAGAAGGGAACGGGAAAACGAGCGCAACGAACGGGTGCGGGGAAAAATTCGGAAGAAGGGAACGAAAAAACGAGCGCAAGGAATGAGTGCAGGGAAAAATTGGGAAGAAGGGAACGGGAAAACGAGCGCAATGAATGAGTGCAGGGAAAAATTGGGAAGAAGGGAACGAGAAAAAGAGCGCAAGGAATGAGTGCAGGGGAAGAATTGGGAAGAAGGGAACGAGAAAAAGAGCGCAAGGAACGAGTGCAGGGAAAAAATCCAGAAGAAGGGAACGGGAAAAAGAGCGCAAGGAATGAGTGCAGGGAAAAAATCCAGAAGAAGGGAACGGGAAAAAGAGCGCAAGGAATGAGTGCAGGGAAAAATTGGGAAGAAGGGAACAGGAAAAAGAACGCAAGGAACGAGTGCAGGGCAAAAATCCAGAAGAAGGGAACGGGAAAAAGAGCGCAAGGAATGAGTGCAGGGAAAAATTGGGAAGAAGGGAACGGGAAAAAGAGCGCAAGGAACGAGTGCAGGGAAAAATTGGGAAGAATGGAACGGGAAAAAGAGCGCAAGGAAGGAGTGTGGGGAAAAATTGGGAAGAAGGGAGCGGGAGAAAAGAGTGCAAGGAACGAGTGCAGGGAAAAATTGGGAAGAAGGGAACGGGAAAAGGACTTCAACGAACGGGTGCAGGGAAAAATTGGGAAGAAGGGAGCGGGAAAAAGAGCGCAAGGAACGAGTGCAGGGAAAAATCCAGAGGAAGGGAACGAGAAAAAGAGCGCAACAAACGAGTGCAGGGAAAAATTGGGAAGAAGGGAATGGGAAAAAGAGTGCAAGGAACGAGTTCAGGGAAAAATTGGGAAAAAGTGAGCGGGAAAGAGAGCGCAAGGAAAAAGTGCAGGGAAAAATTGGGAAGAAGGGAGCAGGAAAAGTAGCGCAACGAGCGAGTGCAGGGACAAATTGGGAAGAAGGGAACGGGAAAAAGAGCGCAAGGAACGAGTGCAGGGAAAAATTGGGAAGAAGGGATCGGGAAAAAGAGCGCAAGGAACGAGTGCAGGGAAAAATTGGGAAGAAGGGAACGGGAAAAGGAGCGCAACGAACGGGTGCGGGGAAAAATCCAGAAGAAGGGAACGAGAAAAAGAGCGCAAGGAACGAGTGCAGGGAAAAATTGGGAAGAAGGGAACGGGAAAAAGAGAGCAAGGAACGAGTGCAGACAAAAATTGGGAAGAAGGGAACGAGAAAAAGCGCAAGGAACGAGTGCAGGGAAAAATTGGGAAGAAGGGAACGAGAACAAGAGCTCAAGGAACGAGTGCAGGGATAAATTGGGAAGAAGGGAACAAGAAAAAGAGCGCAAGGAACGAGTGCAGGGAAAAATTGGGAAGAAGGGAACGAGAAAAAGAGCGCAAGGAACGAGTGCGGGGAAAAATTGGGAAGAAGGGAACGGGAAAAAGAGCGCAAGGAACGAGTTCAGGGAAAAAACCAGAAGAAGGGAACGAGAAAAAGAGCGCAAGGAACGAGTGCGGGGAAAAATTGGGAAGAAAGTAACGGGAAAAAGAGCGCAACGAACGAGTGCGGGGATAAATTGAGAAGAAGGGAACGGGAAAAAGAGCGCAAGGAACGAGTGCAGGGAAAAATTGGGAAGAAGGGAACGAGAAAAGAGTGCAAGGAACGACTGCAGGGAAAAATCCAGAAGAAGGGAACGAGAAAAAGATCGCAAGGAACGAGTGCGGGGAAAAATTGGGAAGAAGGGAACGGGAAAAAGAGCGCAAGGAACGAGTGCGGGGAAAAATTGGGAAGAAGGGAACGGGAAAAAGAGCGCAACTAACGAGAGCGGGGAAAAATTGGGAAGAAGGGAACGGGAAAAAGAGCGCAAGGAACGAGTTCACGGAAAAATCCAGAAGAAGGGAACGAGAAAAAGAGCGCAAGGAACGAGTTCAGGGAAAAATTGGGAAGAAGGGAACGAGAAAAAGAGCGCAAGGAACGAGTGCAGGGAAAAATCCAGAAGAAGGGAATGAGAAAAAGAGCGCAAGGAACGAGTTCAGGGAAAAATTGGGAAAAAGTGAGCGGGAAAGAGAGCGCAAGGAAAAAGTGCAGGGAAAAATTGGGAAGAAGGGAGCAGGAAAAGTAGCGCAACGAGCGAGTGCAGGGACAAATTGGGAAGAAGGGAACGGGAAAAAGAGCGCAAGGAACGAGTGCAGGGAAAAATTGGGAAGAAGGGAACGAAAAAACGAGCGCAAGGAATGAGTGCAGGGAAAAATTGGGAAGAAGGGAACGGGAAAAAGAGCGCAAGGAACGAGTGCGGAGAAAAATTGGGAAAAAGGGAACGGGAAAAAGAGCGCAAGGAACGAGTGCGGGGAAAAATTGGGAAGAAGGGAACGGGAAAAAGAGCGCAAGGAATGAGTTCAGGGAAAAATTGGGAAGAATGGAACGGGAAAAAGAGCGCAACGAACGAGTGCAGGGAAAAATCCAGAAGAAGGGAACGAGAAAAATAGCGCAAGGAACGAGTTCAGGGAAAAATCCAGAAGAAGGGAACGAGAAAAAGAGCGCAAGGAACGAGTGCGGGGAAAAATTGGGAAGAAAGGAACGGGAAAAAGAGCGCAACGAACGAGTGCAGGGGAAAAATCCAGAAGAAGGGAACGAGAAAAAGAGCGCAAGGAACGAGTTCAGGGAAAAATTGGGAAGAAGGGAACGAGAAAAAGTGCGCAAGGAACGAGTGCGCGGAAAAATTGGGAAGAAGGGAACGGGAAAAAGAGCGCAAGGAACGAGTGCAGGGAAAAATCCAGAAGAAGGGAACGAGAAAAAGAGCGCAACGAACGAGTGCGGGGATAAATTGGGAAGAAGGGAGCGGAAAAAAGAGCGCAAGGAACGAGTTCAGGGAAAAATTGGAAAGAAGGGAACGGGAAAAAGATCGCAAGGAACGAGTTCAGGGAAAAATTGGGAAGAAGGGAACGAGAAAAAGAGCGCAAGGAACGAGTGCGGGGATAAATTGGGAAGAAGGGAGCGGAAAAAAGAGCGCAAGGAACGAGTTCAGGGAAAAATTGGGAAGAAGGGAACGGGAAAAAGATCGCAAGGAACGAGTACAGGGAAAAATTGGGAAGAAGGGAACGAGAACAAGAGCGCAACGAACGAGTTCAGGGAAAAATCCAGAAGAAGGGAACGAGAAAAAGAGCGCAAGGAACGAGTGCGGGGAAAAATTAGGAAGAAGGGAACGAGAACAAGAGCGCAACGAACGAGTTCAGGGAAAAATCCAGAAGAAGGGAACGAGAAAAAGAGCGCAACGAACGAGTGCAGGGAAAAACCCAGAAGAAGGGAACAAGAAAAAGAGCGCAACGAACAAGTGCGGGGAAAAATTGGGGAAGGGAACGAGAAAAAGAGCGCAAGGAACGAGTTCAGGGAAAAATTGGGAAGAAGGGAGCGGGAAAAAGAGCGCAAGGAACGAGTGCGGGGAAAAATTGGGAAGAAGGGAGCGGGAAAAAGATCGCAAGGAACGAGTGCGGAAAAAATTGGGAAGAAGGGAACAGGAAAAAGAGCGCAAGGAACGAGTTCAGGGAAAAATTGGGAAGAAGGGAACGGGAAAAAGAGAGCAACGAACGAGTGCAGGGGAAAATTGGGAAGAAGGGAACGAGAAAAAGAGCGCAAGGAACGAGTGCAGGGAAAAATCCAGAAGAAGGGAACGAGAAAAAGAGCGCAAGGAACGAGTGCAGGGAAAAATTGGGATAAAGGGAACAGGAAAAAGAGCGCAAGGAACGAGCGCAGGGAAATATTGGGAAGAAGGGAACGGGAAAAAGAGCGCAAGGAACGAGTGAGGGGAAAAATCGGGAAGATGGGAACAAGAAAAAGAGTGCAACGAACGAGTTCAGGGAAAAATTGGGAAGACGGGAACGAGAAAAAGAGCGCAACGAATGAGTGAGGGGAAAAATCGTGAAGATGGGAACGAGAAAAGGAGTGCAACGAACGAGTTCAGGGAAAAATTGGGAAGAAGGGAACGAGAAAAAGAGCGCAACGAACGAGTGCAGGGAAAAATCCAGAAGGAGGTAACGAGAAAAAGAGCGCAAGGAACGAGTGCAGGGAAAAATCCAGAAGAAGGGAACGAGAAAAAAAACGCAAGGAACGAGTGCAGGGAAAAATTGGGAAGAAGGGATCGGGAAAAAGAGCGCAAGGAACGAGTGCAGGGAAAAATCCAGAAGAAGGGAAAGGGAAAAAGAGCGCAAGGAACGAGTGCGGGGAAAAATTGGGAAGAAGGGAACGAGAAAAAGAGCGCAACGAACGAGTGCGGGGAAAAATTGGGAAGAAGGGAACGGGAAAAAGCAAGGAATGAGTGCAGGGAAAAATTGGGAAGAAGGGAGTGGGAAAAAGAGCGCAAGGAACGAGTGCAGGGAAAAATCCAGAAAAAGGGAACGGGAAAAAGAACGCAAGGAACGAGTGCAGGGAAAAATTGGGAAGAAGGGAAGGGGAACATGAGCGCAACGAACGAGTGCAGGGAAAAACCCAGAAGAAGGGAACGAGAAAAAGAGCGCAAGGAACGAGTTCAGGGAAAAATTGGGATAAAGGGAACAGGAAAAAGAGCGCAAGGAACGAGTGCAGGGAAAAATCCAGAAGAAGGGAACGGGAAAAAGAGCGCAAGGAACGAGTGGGGGGAAAAATTGGGATAAAGGGAACGAGAAAAAGAGCGCAACGAACGAGTGCGGGGAAAAATTGGGAAGAAAGGAACGGGAAAAAGCAAGGAATGAGTGCAGGGAAAAATTGGGAGGAAGGGAGAGGGAAAAAGAGCGCAAGGAACGAGTGCAGGGAAAAATCCAGAAAAAGGGAACAGGAAAAAGAACGCAAGGAACGAGTTCAGGGAAAAATTGGGAAGAAGGGAAGGGGAACAAGAGCGCAACGAACGAGTGCAGGGAAAAACCCAGAAGAAGGGAACGAGAAAAAGAGCGCAAGGAACGAGTTCAGGGAAAAATTGGGATAAAGGGAACGGGAAAAAGAGCGCAAGGAACGAGTGCAGGGAAAAATCCAGAAGAAGGGAACGGGGAAAAGAGCGCAAGGAACGAGTGCGGGGAAAAATTGGGAAGAAGGGAACGGGAACAAGAGCGCAACGAATGAGTTCAGGGAAAAATTGGAAAGACGGGAACGAGAAAAAGAGCGCAACGAACGAGTGCGGGGAAAAATTGGGAAGAACGGAACGGGAACAAGAGCGCAAGGAACGAGTGCAGGGGAAATTTGGGAAGAAGGGAACGGGAAAATCAGCACAACAAACGAGTGCAGGGAAAAATCCGGAAGAAGGGAACAAGAAAAAGAGCGCAAGGAACGAGTGGGGGAAAAATTGGGAAGAAGGGAAGGAGAAAAAGAGCGCAAGGAACGAGTGCGGGGAAAAATTGGGAAGAAGGGAACGGGAAAAAGAGCGCAAGGAACGAGTGCAGGGAAAAATTGGGAAGAAGGGAACGGGAAAAGGAGCGCAACGAACGGGTGCGGGGAAAAATCCAGAAGAAGGGAACGAGAAAAAGAGCGCAAGGAACGAGTGCAGGGAAAAATTGGGAAGAAGGGAACAGGAAAAAGAGAGCAAGGAACGAGTGCAGAGAAAAATTGGGAAGAAGGGAACGAGAAAAAGCGCAAGGAACGAGTGCAGGGAAAAATTGGGAAGAAGGGAACGAGAACAAGAGCGCAAGGAACGAGTGCGGGGAAAAATTGGGAAGAAGGGAACGAGAAAAAGAGTGCAAGGAACGAGTGCGGGGAAAAATTGGGAAGAAGGGAACGGGAAAAAGAGCGCAAGGAACGAGTTCAGGGAAAAAACCAGAAGAAGGGAACGAGAAAAAGAGCGCAAGGAACGAATTCAGGGAAAAATCCAGAAGAAGGGAACGAGAAAAAGAGCGCAAGGAACGAGTGCGGGGAAAAATTGGGAAGAAAGTAACAAGAAAAAGAGCGCAACGAACGAGTGCGGGGATAAATTGGGAAGAAGGGAACGGGAAAAAGAGCGCAAGGAACGAGTGCAGGGAAAAATCCAGAAGAAGGGAACGAGAAAAAGAGCGCAAGGAACGAGTGCAGGGAAAAATTGGGAAGAAGGGAACGGGAAAAAGAACGCAAGGAACGAGTGCAGGGAAAAAATCCAGAAGAAGGGAACGGGAAAAAGAGCGCAATGAATGAGTGCAGGGAAAAATTGGGAAGAAGGGAACGGGAAAAAGAGTGCAAGGAACGAGTGCGGGAAAAAATTGGGAAGAAGGGAGCGGGAGAAAAAAGTGCAAGGAACGAGTGCAGGGAAAAAGCGGGAAGAAGGGAACGAGAAAAAGCGTGTAACGAACGAGTGCAGGGAAAAAGCGGGAAGAAGGGAACGAGAAAAAGCGTGCAACGAACGAATGCAGGGGAAAAGTGGGAAGAAGGGAACGAGAAAAAGCATGCAACGAACGAGTGCAAAATAAAAGTGGGAAGAAGGGAACGAGAAAAAGCGTGCGACGAACGAGTGCAAAATAAAATCGGGAAGAAGGGAACGAGAAAAAGCGTGCAACGAACGAGTGCAGGGGAAAAGCGGGAAGAAGGGAACGCGAAAAAGCGTGCAACGAACTAGTGCAGGGGAAAAGCGGGAAGAAGGGAACGAGAAAAAGCGTGCAACGAACGAGTGCAAAATAAAATCGGGAAGAAGGGAACGAGAAAAAGCGTGCAAGGAACGAGTGCAGGGAAAAATTGGGAAGAAGGGAACGAGAACAAGAGCGCAAGGAACGAGTGCAGGGGAATTTTGGGAAGAAGGTAACGGGAAAAACAGCACAATGAACGAGTTCAGGGAAAAATCCGGAAGAAGGGAACAAGAAAAAGAGCGCAAGGAACGAGTGGGGGAAAAATTGGGAAGAAGGGAATGGGAAAAAGCGTGCAAGGAACGAGTGCGGGGAAAAATTGGGAAGAAGGGAGCGGGAAAAAGAGCGCAACGAACGAGTGCGGGAAAAAATTGGGAAGAAGGGAACGGGAAAAAGAGCGCAAGGAACGATTGCGGGGAAAAATTGGGAAGAAGGGAACGGGAAAAAGAGCGCAAGGAACGAGTGCAGGAAAAAATTGGGAAGAAGGGAACGGGAAAAGGACTGCAACGAACTGGTGCAGGGAAAAATTGGGAAGAAGGGAACGGGAAAAAGAGCACAAGGAACGAGTGCAGGGAAAAATCCAGAAGAAGGGAACGAGAAAAAGAGCGCAACAAACGAGTGCAGGGAAAAATTGGGAAGAAGGGAATGGGAAAAAGAGTGCAAGGAACGAGTTCAGGGAAAAATTGGGAAAAAGTGAGCGGGAAAGAGAGCGCAAGGAAAAAGTGCAGGGAAAAATTGGGAAGAAGGGAGCAGGAAAAGTAGCGCAACGAGCGAGTGCAGGGACAAATTGGGAAGAAGGGAACGGGAAAAAGAGCGCAAGGAACGAGTGCAGGGAAAAATTGGGAAGAAGGGAACGGGAAAAAGAGAGCAAGGAACGAGTGCAGAGAAAAATTGGGAAGAAGCGAACGAGAAAAAGAGCGCAAGGAACGAGTGCAGGGAAAAATTGGGAAGAAGGGAACGAGAACAAGAGCTCAAGGAACGAGTGCAGGGATAAATTGGGAAGAAGGGAACGAGAAAAAGAGCGCAAGGAACGAGTGCAGGGAAAAATTGGGAAGAAGGGAACGAGAAAAGATCGCAAGGAACGAGTGCGGGGTAAAATTGGGAAGAAGGGAACGGGAAAAAGAGCGCAAGGAACGAGTTCAGGGAAAAAACCAGAAGAAGGGAACGAGAAAAAGAGCGCAAGGAACGAGTGCAGGGAAAAATTGGGAAGAAGGGAACGGGAAAAAGAGCAAAAGGAACGAGTGCGGGGATAAATTGGGAAGAAAGGAACGGGAAAAAGAGCGCAAGGAACGAGTGCGGGAAAAAATTGGGAAGAAGGGAACGGGAAAAAGAGCGCAAGGAACGAGTGCAGGGAAAAATTGGGAAGAAGGGAACGGGAAAAAGAGCGCAACTAACAAGAGCGGGGAAAAATTGGGAAGAAGGGAACGGGAAAAAGAGCGCAAGGAACGAGTTCAGGGAAAAATTGGGAAAAAGGGAACGGAGAAAAAGAGCGCAAGGAACGAGTTCACGGAAAATTCCAGAAGAAGGGAACGAGAAAAAGAGCGCAACGAACGAGTGCAGGGATAAATTGGGAAGAAGGGAACGAGAAAAAGAGCGCAAGGAACGAGTGCAGGGAAAAATCCAGAAGAAGGGAACGAGAAAAAGAGCGCAAGGAACGAGTGCGGGGAAAAATTGGGAAGAAGGGAACGGGAACAAGAGCGCAAGGAACGAGTGCAGGGAAAAATCCAGAAGAAGGGAACGAGAAAAAGAGCGCAACGAACGAGTGCAGGGAAAAATTGGGAAGAAGGGAACGAAAAAACGAGCGCAAGGAATGAGTGCAGGGAAAAATTGGGAAAAAGGGAACGGGAAAAAGAGCGCAAGGAATGAGTGCTGGGAAAAATTGGGAAGAAGGGAACGGGAAAAAGAGCGCAAGGAACGAGTGCGGGGAAAAATTGGGAAGAATGGAACGGGAAAAAGAGCGCAACGAACGAGTGCAGGGAAAAATCCAGAAGAAGGGAACGAGAAAAATAGCGCAACGAACGAGTGCAGGGATAAATAGGGAAGAAAGGAACGGGAAAAAGAGCGCAACGAACGAGTGCAGGGAAAAATCCAGAAGAAGGGAACGAGAAAAAGAGCGCAAGGAATGCGTGCGGGGAAAAATTGGGAAGAAGGGAACGGGAAAAAGAGCGCAAGGAACGAGTGCGGGGAAAAATTGGGAAGAAGGGAACGGGAAAAAGAGCGCAAGGAACGAGTTCAGGGAAAAATTGGGAAAAAGGGAACGGGAAAAAGAGCGCAAGGAACGAGTTCACGGAAAAATCCAGAAGAAGGGAACGAGAAAAAGAGCGCAAGGAACGAGTGCAGGGAAAAATTGGGAAGAAGGGAACGGGAAAAAGAGCGCAAGGAACGAGTGCAGGGAAAAATCCAGAAGAAGGGAATGAGAAAAAGAGCGCAACGAACGAGTGCAGGGAAAAATTGGGAAGAAGGGAACGGGGAAAAGAGCGCAAGGAACGAGTGCGGAGAAAAATTGGGAAAAAGGGAACGGGAAAAAGAGCGCAACGAACGAGTGCAGGGAAAAGTCCAGAAGAAGGAAACGAGAAAAAGAGCGCAAGGAACGAGTGCGGGGAAAAATTGGGAAGAAGGGAACGGGAAAACGATCTCAAGGAACGAGTGCAGGGAAAAATCCAGAAGAAGGGAACGAGAAAAAGAGCGCAAGGAACGAGTGCAGGGAAAAATTGGGAAGAAGGGAACGGGAAAAAGAACGCAAGGAACGAGTGCAGGGAAAAAATCCAGAAGAAGGGAACGGGAAAAAGAGCGCAATGAATGAGTGCAGGGAAAAATTGGGAAGAAGGGAACGGGAAAAAGAGTGCAAGGAACGAGTGCGGGAAAAAATTGGGAAGAAGGGAGCGGGAGAAAAAAGTGCAAGGAACGAGTGCAGGGAAAAAGCGGGAAGAAGGGAACGAGAAAAAGCATGTAACGAACGAGTGCAGGGAAAAAGCGGGAAGAAGGGAACGAGAAAAAGCGTGCAACGAACGAGTGCAGGGGAAAAGTGGGAAGAAGGGAACGAGAAAAAGCATGCAACGAACGAGTGCAAAATAAAAGTGGGAAGAAGGGAACGAGAAAAAGCGTGCGACGAACGAGTGCAAAATAAAATCGGGAAGAAGGGAACGAGAAAAAGCGTGCAACGAACGAGTGCAGGGGAAAAGCGGGAAGAAGGGAACGCGAAAAAGCGTGCAACGAACTAGTGCAGGGGAAAAGCGGGAAGAAGGGAACGAGAAAAAGCGTGCAACGAACGAGTGCAAAATAAAATCGGGAAGAAGGGAACGAGAAAAAGCGTGCAAGGAACGAGTGCAGGGAAAAATTGGGAAGAAGGGAACGAGAACAAGAGCGCAAGGAACGAGTGCAGGGGAATTTTGGGAAGAAGGTAATGGGAAAAACAGCACAATGAACGAGTTCAGGGAAAAATCCGGAAGAAGGGAACAAGAAAAAGAGCGCAAGGAACGAGTGGGGGAAAAATTGGGAAGAAGGGAATGGGAAAAAGCGTGCAAGGAACGAGTGCGGGGAAAAATTGGGAAGAAGGGAGCGGGAAAAAGAGCGCAACGAACGAGTGCGGGAAAAAATTGGGAAGAAGGGAACGGGAAAAAGAGCGCAAGGAACGATTGCGGGGAAAAATTGGGAAGAAGGGAACGGGAAAAAGAGCGCAAGGAACGAGTGCAGGAAAAAATTGGGAAGAAGGGAACGGGAAAAGGACTGCAACGAACTGGTGCAGGGAAAAATTGGGAAGCAGGGAGCGGGAAAAAGAGCACAAGGAACGAGTTCAGGGAAAAATTGGGAAAAAGTGAGCGGGAAAGAGAGCGCAAGGAAAAAGTGCAGGGAAAAATTGGGAAGAAGGGAGCAGGAAAAGTAGCGCAACGAGCGAGTGCAGGGACAAATTGGGAAGAAGGGAACGGGAAAAAGAGCGCAAGGAACGAGTGCAGGGAAAAATTGGGAAGAAGGGAACGGGAAAAAGAGAGCAAGGAACGAGTGCAGAGAAAAATTGGGAAGAAGGGAACGAGAAAAAGCGCAAGGAACGAGTGCAGGGAAAAATTGGGAAGAAGGGAACGAGAACAAGAGCTCAAGGAACGAGTGCAGGGAAAAATCCAGAAGAAGGAAACGAGAAAAGATCGCAAGGAACGAGTGCGGGGTAAAATTGGGAAGAAGGGAACGGGAAAAAGAGCGCAAGGAACGAGTTCAGGGAAAAAACCAGAAGAAGGGAACGAGAAAAAGAGCGCAAGGAACGAGTGCAGGGAAAAATTGGGAAGAAGGGAACGGGAAAAAGAGCAAAAGGAACGAGTGCGGGGATAAATTGGGAAGAAAGGAACGGGAAAAAGAGCGCAAGGAACGAGTGCGGGAAAAAATTGGGAAGAAGGGAACGGGAAAAAGAGCGCAAGGAACGAGTGCAGGGAAAAATTGGGAAGAAGGGAACGGGAAAAAGAGCGCAACTAACAAGAGCGGGGAAAAATTGGGAAGAAGGGAACGGGAAAAAGAGCGCAAGGAACGAGTTCAGGGAAAAATTGGGAAAAAGGGAACGGAGAAAAAGAGCGCAAGGAACGAGTTCACGGAAAATTCCAGAAGAAGGGAACGAGAAAAAGAGCGCAACGAACGAGTGCAGGGATAAATTGGGAAGAAGGGAACGAGAAAAAGAGCGCAAGGAACGAGTGCAGGGAAAAATCCAGAAGAAGGGAACGAGAAAAAGAGCGCAAGGAACGAGTGCGGGGAAAAATTGGGAAGAAGGGAACGAGAAAAAGAGCGCAAGGAACGAGTGCAGGGAAAAATCCAGAGGAAGGGAACGAGAAAAAGAGCGCAACGAACGAGTGCAGGGAAAAATTGGGAAGAAGGGAACGAAAAAACGAGCGCAAGGAATGAGTGCAGGGAAAAATTGGGAAAAAGGGAACGGGAAAAAGAGCGCAAGGAATGAGTGCTGGGAAAAATTGGGAAGAAGGGAACGGGAAAAAGAGCGCAAGGAACGAGTGCGGGGAAAAATTGGGAAGAATGGAACGGGAAAAAGAGCGCAACGAACGAGTGCAGGGAAAAATCCAGAAGAAGGGAACGAGAAAAATAGCGCAACGAACGAGTGCAGGGATAAATAGGGAAGAAAGGAACGGGAAAAAGAGCGCAACGAACGAGTGCAGGGAAAAATCCAGAAGAAGGGAACGAGAAAAAGAGCGCAAGGAATGAGTGCGGGGAAAAATTGGGAAGAAGGGAACGAGAAAAAGTGCGCAAGGAACGAGTGCAGGGAAAAATTGGGAAGAAGGGAACGAGAAAATGAGCGCAACGAACGAGTGCGGGGATAAATTGGGAAGAAGGGAACGGGAAAAAGAGCGCAAGGAACGAGTGCAGGGAAAAATTGGGAAGAAGGGAACGGGAAAAAGATCGCAAGGAACGAGTTCAGGGAAAAATTGGGAAGAAGGGAACGAGAAAAAGAGCGCAAGGAACGAGTGCAGGGAAAAATTGGGAAGAAGGGAACGGGAAAAAGAACACAAGGAACGAGTGCAGGGAAAAATTGGGAAGAAGGGAACGGGAAAAAGAGCGCAAGGAACGACTGCAGGGAAAAATTGGGAAAAAGGGAACGAGAAAAAGAGCGCAACGAACGAGTGCAGGGATAAATTGGGAAGAAGGGAACGAGAAAAAGAGCGCAAGGAACGAGTGCAGGGATAAATTGGGAAGAAGGGAACGAGAAAAAGAGCGCAAGGAACGAGTGCGGGGAAAAATTGGGAAGAAGGGAACGAGAAAAAGCGCGCAAGGAACGAGTGCAGGGAAAAATCCAGAAGAAGGGAATGAGAAAAAGAGCGCAACAAACGAGTGCAGGGAAAAATTGGGAAGAAGGGAACGGGAAAAAGAGCGCAAGGAACGAGTGCGGGGAAAAATTCGGAAGAAGGGAACGAAAAAACGAGCGCAAGGAAAGAGTGCAGGGAAAAATTGGGAAGAAGGGAACGATAAAAAGAGCGCAACAAACCAGTTCAGGGAAAAATTGGGAAGAAGGGAACGGGCAAAATAGCGCAAGGAACGAGTGCAGGGAAAAATTGGGAAGAAGGGAACGGGAAAAAGAACGCAAGGAACGAGTGCAGGGAAAAAATCCAGAAGAAGGGAACGAGAAAAAGAGCGCAACGAACGAGTGCAGGGAAAAATTGGGAAGAAGGGAACGAAAAAACGAGCGCAAGGAATGAGTGCAGGGAAAAATTGGGAAAAAGGGAACGGGAAAAAGAGCGCAAGGAATGAGTGCTGGGAAAAATTGGGAAGAAGGGAACGGGAAAAAGAGCGCAAGGAACGAGTGCGGGGAAAAATTGGGAAGAATGGAACGGGAAAAAGAGCGCAACGAACGAGTGCAGGGAAAAATCCAGAAGAAGGGAACGAGAAAAATAGCGCAACGAACGAGTGCAGGGATAAATAGGGAAGAAAGGAACGGGAAAAAGAGCGCAACGAACGAGTGCAGGGAAAAATCCAGAAGAAGGGAACGAGAAAAAGAGCGCAAGGAATGAGTGCGGGGAAAAATTGGGAAGAAGGGAACGAGAAAAAGTGCGCAAGGAACGAGTGCAGGGAAAAATTGGGAAGAAGGGAACGAGAAAATGAGCGCAACGAACGAGTGCGGGGATAAATTGGGAAGAAGGGAACGGGAAAAAGAGCGCAAGGAACGAGTGCAGGGAAAAATTGGGAAGAAGGGAACGGGAAAAAGATCGCAAGGAACGAGTTCAGGGAAAAATTGGGAAGAAGGGAACGAGAAAAAGAGCGCAAGGAACGAGTGCAGGGAAAAATTGGGAAGAAGGGAACGGGAAAAAGAGCGCAACGAACGAGTGCAGGGATAAATTGGGAAGAAGGGAACGAGAAAAAGAGCGCAAGGAACGAGTGCAGGGATAAATTGGGAAGAAGGGAACGAGAAAAAGAGCGCAAGGAACGAGTGCGGGGAAAAATTGGGAAGAAGGGAACGAGAAAAAGCGCGCAAGGAACGAGTGCAGGGAAAAATCCAGAAGAAGGGAATGAGAAAAAGAGCGCAACAAACGAGTGCAGGGAAAAATTGGGAAGAAGGGAACGGGAAAAAGAGCGCAAGGAACGAGTGCGGGGAAAAATTCGGAAGAAGGGAACGAAAAAACGAGCGCAAGGAAAGAGTGCAGGGAAAAATTGGGAAGAAGGGAACGATAAAAAGAGCGCAACAAACCAGTTCAGGGAAAAATTGGGAAGAAGGGAACGGGCAAAATAGCGCAAGGAACGAGTGCAGGGAAAAATTGGGAAGAAGGGAACGGGAAAAAGAACGCAAGGAACGAGTGCAGGGAAAAAATCCAGAAGAAGGGAACGGGAAAAAGAGCGCAAGGAATGAGTGTGGGGAAAAATTGGGAAGAATGGAACGGGAAAAAGAGCGCAAGGAACGAGTGCAGGGAAAAATTGGGAAGAAGGGAACGGGAAAAAGAGCGCAACGAACGAGTGCAGGCGAAAAGCGGGAAGAAGGGAACGAGAAAAAGCGTGCAACGAACGAGTGCAAAATAAATGCGGGAAGAAGGGAACGAGAAAAAGCGTGCAACGAACGAGTGCAGGGGAAAAACGGGAAGAAGGGAACGAGAAAAAGCGTGCAACGAACGAGTGCAGGGGAAAAGCGTCAAGAAGGGAACGAGAAAAAGCGTGCAACGAACGAGTGCAGGGAAAAAGCGGGAAGAAGGGAACGAGAAAAAGCGTGCAACGAACGAGTGCAGGAAAAAAGCGGGAAGAAGGGAACGAGAAAAAGCCTGCAACGAACGAGTGCAGGAAAAAAGCGGGAAGAAGGGAACGAGAAAAAGCGCGCAACGAACGAGTGCAGGAAAAAAGCGGGAAGAAGGGAACGAGAAAAAGCGTGCAACGAACGAGTGCAAAATAAAATCGGGAAGAAGGGAACGAGAAAAAGCGTGCAACGAACGAGTGCAGGGGAAAAGCGGGAAGAAGGGAACAAGAAAAAGCGTGCAACGAACGAGTGCAGGAAAAAAGCGGGAAGAAGGGAACGAGAAAAAGCGTGCAACGAACGAGTGCAAAATAAAATCGGGAAGAAGGGAACGAGAAAAAGCGTGCAACGAACGAGTGCAGGGGAAAAGCGGGAAGAAGGGAACGAGAAAAAGCGTGCAACGAACGAGTGCAGGAAAAAAGCGGGAAGAAGGGAACGAGAAAAAGCGTGCAACGAACGAGTGCAGGAAAAAGCGGGAAGAAGGGAACGAGAAAAAGCGTGCAACGAACGAGTGCAGGGAAAAAGAAGGAAGAAGGGAACGAGAAAAAGCGTGCAACGAACGAGTGCAGGGAAAAAGCGGGAAGAAGGGAACGAGAAAAAGCGTGCAACGAACGAGTGCAGGGAAATGCGGGAAGAAGGGAACGAGAAAAAGCGTGCAACGAACGAGTGCAGGGGAAAAACGGGAAGAAGGGAACGAGAAAAAGCGTGCAACGAACGAGTGCAGGGGAAAAGCGGGAAGAAGGGAACGAGAAAAAGCGTGCAACGAACGAGTGAAGAAAAAAGCGGGAAGAAGGGAACTAGAAAAAGCATGCAACGAACGAGTGCAGGGGAAAAACGGGAAGAAGGGAACGAGAAAAAGCGTGCAACGAACGAGTGGAGGGAAAAAAGCGGGAAGAAGGGAACGAGAACAAGAGCTCAAGGAACAAGTGCAGGGATAAATTGGGAAGAAGGGAACGGGAAAAAGAGGGCAAGGAACGAGTGCAGGGAAAAATTGGGAAGAAGGGAACGAGAACAAGAGCTCAAGGAACAAGTGCAGGGATAAATTGGGAAGAAGGGAACGAGAAAAAGAGCGCAAGGAACGAGTGCAGGGAAAAATTGGGAAGAAGGGAACGAGAAAAAGAGCGCAAGGAACGAGTGCGGGGATAACTTGGGAAGAAGGGAACGAGAAAAAGCGTGCAACGAACGAGTGCAGGGGAAAAGCGGGAAGAAGGGAACCAGAAAAAGCGTGCAACGAACGAGTGGAGGAAAAAAGCGGTAAGAAGGGAACGAGAAAAAGCGTGCAACGAACGAGTGCAGGAAAATGCGGGAAGAAGGGAACGAGAAAAAGCGTGCAACGAACGAGTGAAGAAAAAAGCGGGAAGAAGGGAACTAGAAAAAGCGTGCAACAAACGAGTGCAGGGGAAAAACGGGAAGAAGGGAATGAGAAAAAGCGTGCAACGAACGAGTGCAGGAAAAAAGCGGGAAGAAGGGAACGAGAAAAAGCGTGCAACGAACGAGTGCAGGGAAATGCGGGAAGAAGGGAACAAGAAAAAGCGTGCAACGAACGAGTGCAGGGGAAAAACGGGAAGAAGGGAACGAGAAAAAGCGTGAACCGAACGAGTGCAGGGAAATAGCGGGAAGATGGGAACGAGAAAAAGCGTGCAACGAACGAGTGCAAAATAAAATCGGGAAGAAGGGAACGAGAAAAAGAGCGCAAGGAACGAGTGCGGGGAAAATTTGGGAAGAAGGGAATGGGAAAAAGAGTGCAAGGAACGAGTTCAGGGAAAAATTGGGAAGAAGGGATCGGGAAAAAGAGCGCAAGGAACGACTGCAGGGAAAAATTGGGAAGAAGGGAACGGGAAAAGGAGCGCAACGAACGGGTGCGGGGAAAAATCCAGAAGAAGGGAACGAGAAAAAGAGCGCAAGGAACGAGTGCAGGGAAAAATTGGGAAGAAGGGAACGGGAAAAAGAGGGCAAGGAACGAGTGCAGAGAAAAATTGGGAAGAAGGGAACGAGAAAAAGCGCAAGGAACGAGTGCAGGGAAAAATTGGGAAGAAGGGAACGAGAACAAGAGCTCAAGGAACGAGTGCAGGGATAAATTGGGAAGAAGGGAACGAGAAAAAGAGCGCAAGGAACGAGTGCAGGAAAAAATTGGGAAGAAGGGAACGAGAAAAAGAGCGCAAGGAACGAGTGCGGGGATAACTTGGGAAGAAGGGAACGAGAAAAAGCGTGCAACGAACGAGTGCAGGGGAAAAGCGGGAAGAAGGGAACCAGAAAAAGCGTGCAACGAACGAGTGGAGGAAAAAAGCGGTAAGAAGGGAACGAGAAAAAGCGTGCAACGAACGAGTGCAGGGAAATGCGGGAAGAAGGGAACGAGAAAAAACGTGCAACGAACGAGTGAAGAAAAAATTGGGAAGAAGGGAACGAGAAAAAGCGTGCAACGAACGAGTGCAGGGGAAAAACGGGAAGAAGGGAACGAGAAAAAGCGTGCAACGAACGAGTGGAGGGAAAAAAGTGGGAAGAAGGGAACGAGAAAAAGCGTGCAACGAACGAGTGCAGGGAAAAAGCGGGAAGAAGGGAACGAGAAAAAGCGTGCAACGAACGAGTGCAGGAAAAAAGCGGGAAGAAGGGAACGAGAAAAAGCGTGCAACGAACGAGTGCAGGGGAAAAACGGGAAGAAGGGAACGAGAAAAAGCGTGAACCGAACGAGTGCAGGGAAATAGCGGGAAGAAGGGAACGAGAAAAAGCGTGCAACGAACGAGTGCAAAATAAAATCGGGAAGAAGGGAACGAGAAAAAGAGCGCAAGGAACGAGTGCGGGGAAAAATTGGGAAGAAGGGAATGGGAAAAAGAGTGCAAGGAACGAGTTCAGGGAATAATTGGGAAGAAGGGATCAGGAAAAAGAGCGCAAGGAACGAGTGCAGGGAACAATTGGGAAGAAGGGAACGGGAAAACGAGCGCAACGAACGGGTGCGGGGAAAAATTCGGAAGAAGGGAACGAAAAAACGAGCGCAAGGAATGAGTGCAGGGAAAAATCCAGAAGAAGGGAACGGGGAAAAGAGCGCAAGGAACGAGTGCAGGGAAAAATTGGGAAGAAGGGAACGGGAAAACGAGCGCAATGAATGAGTGCAGGGAAAAATTGGGAAGAAGGGAACGAGAAAAAGAGCGCAAGGAATGAGTGCAGGGGAAGAATTGGGAAGAAGGGAACGAGAAAAAGAGCGCAAGGAACGAGTGCAGTGAAAAAATCCAGAAGAAGGGAACGGGAAAAAGAGCGCAAGGAATGAGTGCAGGGAAAAATTGGGAAGAAGGGAACGAGAAAATGAGAGCAACGAACGAGTGCGGGGATAAATTGGGAAGAAGGGAACGGGAAAAAGAGCGCAAGGAACGAGTTCAGGGAAAAATTGGGAAGAAGGGAACGGGAAAAAGATCGCAAGGAACGAGTTCAGGGAAAAATTGGGAAGAAGGGAACGAGAAAAAGAGCGCAAGGAACGAGTGCAGGGAAAAATTGGGAAGAAGGGAACGGGAAAAGGAGCACAAGGAACGAGTGCAGGGAAAAATTGGGAAGAAGGGAACGGGAAAAAGAGCGCAAGGAACGACTGCAGGGAAAAATTGGGAAAAAGGGAACGAGAAAAAGAGCGCAACGAACGAGTGCAGGGATAAATTGGGAAGAAGGGAACGAGAAAAAGAGCGCAAGGAACGAGTGCAGGGATAAATTGGGAAGAAGGGAACGAGAAAAAGAGCGCAAGGAACGAGTGCGGGGCAAAAATCCAGAAGAAGGGAACGAGAAAAAGCGCGCAAGGAACGAGTGCAGGGAAAAATCCAGAAGAAGGGAATGAGAAAAAGAGCGCAACAAACGAGTGCAGGGAAAAATTGGGAAGAAGGGAACGGGAAAAAGAGCGCAAGGAACGAGTGCGGGGAAAAATTCGGAAGAAGGGAACGAAAAAACGAGCGCAAGGAAAGAGTGCAGGGAAAAATTGGGAAGAAGGGAACGATAAAAAGAGCGCAACAAACCAGTTCAGGGAAAAATTGGGAAGAAGGGAACGGGCAAAATAGCGCAAGGAACGAGTGCAGGGAAAAATTGGGAAGAAGGGAACGGGAAAAAGAACGCAAGGAACGAGTGCAGGGAAAAAATCCAGAAGAAGGGAACGGGAAAAAGAGCGCAAGGAATGAGTGTGGGGAAAAATTGGGAAGAATGGAACGGGAAAAAGAGCGCAAGGAACGAGTGCAGGGAAAAATTGGGAAGAAGGGAACGGGAAAAAGAGCGCAACGAACGAGTGCAGGCGAAAAGCGGGAAGAAGGGAACGAGAAAAAGCGTGCAACGAACGAGTGCAAAATAAATGCGGGAAGAAGGGAACGAGAAAAAGCGTGCAACGAACGAGTGCAGGGGAAAAACGGGAAGAAGGGAACGAGAAAAAGCGTGCAACGAACGAGTGCAGGGGAAAAGCGTCAAGAAGGGAACGAGAAAAAGCGTGCAACGAACGAGTGCAGGGAAAAAGCGGGAAGAAGGGAACGAGAAAAAGCGTGCAACGAACGAGTGCAGGAAAAAAGCGGGAAGAAGGGAACGAGAAAAAGCCTGCAACGAACGAGTGCAGGAAAAAAGCGGGAAGAAGGGAACGAGAAAAAGCGCGCAACGAACGAGTGCAGGAAAAAAGCGGGAAGAAGGGAACGAGAAAAAGCGTGCAACGAACGAGTGCAAAATAAAATCGGGAAGAAGGGAACGAGAAAAAGCGTGCAACGAACGAGTGCAGGGGAAAAGCGGGAAGAAGGGAACAAGAAAAAGCGTGCAACGAACGAGTGCAGGAAAAAAGCGGGAAGAAGGGAACGAGAAAAAGCGTGCAACGAACGAGTGCAGGGAAATGCGGGAAGAAGGGAACGAGAAAAAGCGTGCAACGAACGAGTGCAGGGGAAAAACGGGAAGAAGGGAACGAGAAAAAGCGTGAACCGAACGAGTGCAGGGAAATAGCGGGAAGAAGGGAACGAGAAAAAGCGTGCAACGAACAAGTGCAAAATAAAATCGGGAAGAAGGGAACGAGAAAAAGAGCGCAAGGAACGAGTGCGGGGAAAAATTGGGAAGAAGGGAATGGGAAAAAGAGTGCAAGGAACGAGTTCAGGGAAAAATTGGGAAGAAGGGATCGGGAAAAAGAGCGCAAGGAACGACTGCAGGGAAAAATTGGGAAGAAGGGAACGGGAAAAGGAGCGAAACGAACGGGTGCGGGGAAAAATCCAGAAGAAGGGAACGAGAAAAAGAGCGCAAGGAACGAGTGCAGGGAAAAATTGGGAAGAAGGGAACGGGAAAAAGAGGGCAAGGAACGAGTGCAGGGAAAAATTGGGAAGAAGGGAACGAGAACAAGAGCTCAAGGAACAAGTGCAGGGATAAATTGGGAAGAAGGGAACGAGAAAAAGAGCGCAAGGAACGAGTGCAGGGAAAAATTGGGAAGAAGGGAACGAGAAAAAGAGCGCAAGGAACGAGTGCGGGGATAACTTGGGAAGAAGGGAACGAGAAAAAGCGTGCAACGAACGAGTGCAGGGAAAAAGCGGGAAGAAGGGAACCAGAAAAAGCGTGCAACGAACGAGTGGAGGAAAAAAGCGGTAAGAAGGGAACGAGAAAAAGCGTGCAACGAACGAGTGCAGGAAAATGCGGGAAGAAGGGAACGAGAAAAAGCGTGCAACGAACGAGTGAAGAAAAAAGCGGGAAGAAGGGAACTAGAAAAAGCGTGCAACAAACGAGTGCAGGGGAAAAACGGGAAGAAGGGAACGAGAAAAAGCGTGCAACGAACGAGTGCAGGAAAAAAGCGGGAAGAAGGGAACGAGAAAAAGCGTGCAACGAACGAGTGCAGGGAAATGCGGGAAGAAGGGAACAAGAAAAAGCGTGCAACGAACGAGTGCAGGGGAAAAACGGGAAGAAGGGAACGAGAAAAAGCGTGAACCGAACGAGTGCAGGGAAATAGCGGGAAGAAGGGAACGAGAAAAAGCGTGCAACGAACGAGTGCAAAATAAAATCGGGAAGAAGGGAACGAGAAAAAGAGCGCAAGGAACGAGTGCGGGGAAAATTTGGGAAGAAGGGAATGGGAAAAAGAGTGCAAGGAACGAGTTCAGGGAAAAATTGGGAAGAAGGGATCGGGAAAAAGAGCGCAAGGAACGACTGCAGGGAAAAATTGGGAAGAAGGGAACGGGAAAAGGAGCGCAACGAACGGGTGCGGGGAAAAATCCAGAAGAAGGGAACGAGAAAAAGAGCGCAAGGAACGAGTGCAGGGAAAAATTGGGAAGAAGGGAACGGGAAAAAGAGGGCAAGGAACGAGTGCAGAGAAAAATTGGGAAGAAGGGAACGAGAAAAAGCGCAAGGAACGAGTGCAGGGAAAAATTGGGAAGAAGGGAACGAGAACAAGAGCTCAAGGAACGAGTGCAGGGATAAATTGGGAAGAAGGGAACGAGAAAAAGAGCGCAAGGAACGAGTGCAGGAAAAAATTGGGAAGAAGGGAACGAGAAAAAGAGCGCAAGGAACGAGTGCGGGGATAACTTGGGAAGAAGGGAACGAGAAAAAGCGTGCAACGAACGAGTGCAGGGGAAAAGCGGGAAGAAGGGAACCAGAAAAAGCGTGCAACGAACGAGTGGAGGAAAAAAGCGGTAAGAAGGGAACGAGAAAAAGCGTGCAACGAACGAGTGCAGGGAAATGCGGGAAGAAGGGAACGAGAAAAAACGTGCAACGAACGAGTGAAGAAAAAATTAGGAAGAAGGGATCGAGAAAAAGCGTGCAACGAACGAGTGCAGGGGAAAAACGGGAAGAAGGGAACGAGAAAAAGCGTGCAACGAACGAGTGGAGGGAAAAAAGTGGGAAGAAGGGAACGAGAAAAAGCGTGCAACGAACGAGTGCAGGGAAAAAGCGGGAAGAAGGGAACGAGAAAAAGCGTGCAACGAACGAGTGCAGGAAAAAAGCGGGAAGAAGGGAACGAGAAAAAGCGTGCAACGAACGAGTGCAGGGGAAAAACGGGAAGAAGGGAACGAGAAAAAGCGTGAACCGAACGAGTGCAGGGAAATAGCGGGAAGAAGGGAACGAGAAAAAGCGTGCAACGAACGAGTGCAAAATAAAAGCGGGAAGAAGGGAACGAGAAAAAGAGCGCAAGGAACGAGTGCGGGGAAAAATTGGGAAGAAGGGAATGGGAAAAAGAGTGCAAGGAACGAGTTCAGGGAATAATTGGGAAGAAGGGATCAGGAAAAAGAGCGCAAGGAACGAGTGCAGGGAACAATTGGGAAGAAGGGAACGGGAAAACGAGCGCAACGAACGGGTGCGGGGAAAAATTCGGAAGAAGGGAACGAAAAAACGAGCGCAAGGAATGAGTGCAGGGAAAAATCCAGAAGAAGGGAACGGGGAAAAGAGCGCAGGGAACGAGTGCAGGGAAAAATTGGGAAGAAGGGAACGGGAAAACGAGCGCAATGAATGAGTGCAGGGAAAAATTGGGAAGAAGGGAACGAGAAAAAGAGCGCAAGGAATGAGTGCAGGGGAAGAATTGGGAAGAAGGGAACGAGAAAAAGAGCGCAAGGAACGAGTGCAGGGAAAAAATCCAGAAGAAGGGAACGGGAAAAAGAGCGCAAGGAATGAGTGCAGGGAAAAAATCCAGAAGAAGGGAACGGGAAAAAGAGCGCAAGGAATGAGTGCAGGGAAAAATTGGGAAGAAGGGAACAGGAAAAAGAACGCAAGGAACGAGTGCAGGGCAAAAATCCAGAAGAAGGGAACGGGAAAAAGAGCGCAAGGAATGAGTGCAGGGAAAAATTGGGAAGAAGGGAACGGGAAAAAGAGCGCAAGGAACGAGTGCAGGGAAAAATTGGGAAGAATGGAACGGGAAAAAGAGCGCAAGGAAGGAGTGTGGGGAAAAATTGGGAAGAAGGGAGCGGGAGAAAAGAGTGCAAGGAACGAGTGCAGGGAAAAATTGGGAAGAAGGGAACGGGAAAAGGACTTCAACGAATGGGTGCAGGGAAAAATTGGGAAGAAGGGAGCGGGAAAAAGAGCGCAAGGAACGAGTGCAGGGAAAAATCCAGAGGAAGGGAACGAGAAAAAGAGCGCAACAAACGAGTGCAGGGAAAAATTGGGAAGAAGGGAATGGGAAAAAGAGTGCAAGGAACGAGTTCAGGGAAAAATTGGGAAAAAGTGAGCGGGAAAAGGTGGGCAACGAGCGAGTGCAGGGACAAATTGGGAAGAAGGGAACGGGAAAAAGAGCGCAAGGAACGAGTGCAGGGAAAAATTGGGAAGAAGGGATCGGGAAAAAGAGCGCAAGGAACGAGTTCAGGGAAAAATTGGGAAGAAGGGATCGGGAAAAAGAGCGCAAGGAACGACTGCAGGGAAAAATTGGGAAGAAGGGAACGGGAAAAGGAGCGCAACGAACGGGTGCGGGGAAAAATCCAGAAGAAGGGAACGAGAAAAAGAGCGCAAGGAACGAGTGCAGGGAAAAATTGGGAAGAAGGGAACGGGAAAAAGAGGGCAAGGAACGAGTGCAGAGAAAAATTGGGAAGAAGGGAACGAGAAAAAGCGCAAGGAACGAGTGCAGGGAAAAATTGGGAAGAAGGGAACGAGAACAAGAGCTCAAGGAACGAGTGCAGGGATAAGTTGGGAAGAAGGGAACGAGAAAAAGAGCGCAAGGAACGAGTGCAGGGAAAAATTGGGAAGAAGGGAACGAGAAAAAGAGCGCAAGGAACGAGTGCGGGGATAACTTGGGAAGAAGGGAACGAGAAAAAGCGTGCAACGAACGAGTGCAGGGAAAAAGCGGGAAGAAGGGAACCAGAAAAAGCGTGCAACGAACGAGTGGAGGAAAAAAGCGGTAAGAAGGGAACGAGAAAAAGCGTGCAACGAACGAGTGCAGGGAAATGCGGGAAGAAGGGAACGAGAAAAAGCGTGCAACGAACGAGTGAAGAAAAAAGCGGGAAGAAGGGAACTAGAAAAAGCGTGCAACGAACGAGTGCAGGGGAAAAACGGGAAGAAGGGAACGAGAAAAAGCGTGCAACGAACGAGTGGAGGGAAAAAAGTGGGAAGAAGGGAACGAGAAAAAGCGTGCAACGAACGAGTGCAGGGAAAAAGCGGGAAGAAGGGAACGAGAAAAAGCGTGCAACGAACGAGTGGAGGGAAAAAAGTGGGAAGAAGGGAACGAGAAAAAGCGTGCAACGAACGAGTGCAGGGAAAAAGCGGGAAGAAGGGAACGAGAAAAAGCGTGCAACGAACGAGTGCAGGAAAAAAGCGGGAAGAAGGGAACGAGAAAAAGCGTGCAACGAACGAGTGCAGGGGAAAAACGGGAAGAAGGGAACGAGAAAAAGCGTGAACCGAACGAGTGCAGGGAAATAGCGGGAAGAAGGGAACGGGAAAAAGCGTGCAACGAACGAGTGCAAAATAAAATCGGGAAGAAGGGAACGAGAAAAAGAGCGCAAGGAACGAGTGCGGGGAAAAATTGGGAAGAAGGGAATGGGAAAAAGAGTGCAAGGAACGAGTTCAGGGAATAATTGGGAAGAAGGGATCGGGAAAAAGAGCGCAAGGAACGAGTGCAGGGAAAAATTGGGAAGAAGGGAACGGGAAAACGAGCGCAACGAACGGGTGCGGGGAAAAATTCGGAAGAAGGGAACGAAAAAACGAGCGCAAGGAATGAGTGCAGGGAAAAATTGGGAAGAAGGGAACGGGAAAACGAGCGCAATGAATGAGTGCAGGGAAAAATTGGGAAGAAGGGAACGAGAAAAAGAGCGCAAGGAATGAGTGCAGGGGAAGAATTGGGAAGAAGGGAACGAGAAAAAGAGCGCAAGGAACGAGTGCAGGGAAAAAATCCAGAAGAAGGGAACGGGAAAAAGAGCGCAAGGAATGAGTGCAGGGAAAAAATCCAGAAGAAGGGAACGGGAAAAAGAGCGCAAGGAATGAGTGCAGGGAAAAATTGGGAAGAAGGGAACAGGAAAAAGAACGCAAGGAACGAGTGCAGGGCAAAAATCCAGAAGAAGGGAACGGGAAAAAGAGCGCAAGGAATGAGTGCAGGGAAAAATTGGGAAGAAGGGAACGGGAAAAAGAGCGCAAGGAACGAGTGCAGGGAAAAATTGGGAAGAATGGAACGGGAAAAAGAGCGCAAGGAAGGAGTGTGGGGAAAAATTGGGAAGAAGGGAGCGGGAGAAAAGAGTGCAAGGAACGAGTGCAGGGAAAAATTGGGAAGAAGGGAACGGGAAAAGGACTTCAACGAACGGGTGCAGGGAAAAATTGGGAAGAAGGGAGCGGGAAAAAGAGCGCAAGGAACGAGTGCAGGGAAAAATCCAGAGGAAGGGAACGAGAAAAAGAGCGCAACAAACGAGTGCAGGGAAAAATTGGGAAGAAGGGAATGGGAAAAAGAGTGCAAGGAACGAGTTCAGGGAAAAATTGGGAAAAAGTGAGCGGGAAAGAGAGCGCAAGGAAAAAGTGCAGGGAAAAATTGGGAAGAAGGGAGCAGGAAAAGTAGCGCAACGAGCGAGTGCAGGGACAAATTGGGAAGAAGGGAACGGGAAAAAGAGCGCAAGGAACGAGTGCAGGGAAAAATTGGGAAGAAGGGATCGGGAAAAAGAGCGCAAGGAACGAGTGCAGGGAAAAATTGGGAAGAAGGGAACGGGAAAAGGAGCGCAACGAACGGGTGCGGGGAAAAATCCAGAAGAAGGGAACGAGAAAAAGAGCGCAAGGAACGAGTGCAGGGAAAAATTGGGAAGAAGGGAACGGGAAAAAGAGAGCAAGGAACGAGTGCAGACAAAAATTGGGAAGAAGGGAACGAGAAAAAGCGCAAGGAACGAGTGCAGGGAAAAATTGGGAAGAAGGGAACGAGAACAAGAGCTCAAGGAACGAGTGCAGGGATAAATTGGGAAGAAGGGAACAAGAAAAAGAGCGCAAGGAACGAGTGCAGGGAAAAATTGGGAAGAAGGGAACGAGAAAAAGAGCGCAAGGAACGAGTGCGGGGAAAAATTGGGAAGAAGGGAACGGGAAAAAGAGCGCAAGGAACGAGTTCAGGGAAAAAACCAGAAGAAGGGAACGAGAAAAAGAGCGCAAGGAACGAGTGCGGGGAAAAATTGGGAAGAAAGTAACGGGAAAAAGAGCGCAACGAACGAGTGCGGGGATAAATTGAGAAGAAGGGAACGGGAAAAAGAGCGCAAGGAACGAGTGCAGGGAAAAATTGGGAAGAAGGGAACGAGAAAAGAGTGCAAGGAACGACTGCAGGGAAAAATCCAGAAGAAGGGAACGAGAAAAAGATCGCAAGGAACGAGTGCGGGGAAAAATTGGGAAGAAGGGAACGGGAAAAAGAGCGCAAGGAACGAGTGCGGGGAAAAATTGGGAAGAAGGGAACGGGAAAAAGAGCGCAACTAACGAGAGCGGGGAAAAATTGGGAAGAAGGGAACGGGAAAAAGAGCGCAAGGAACGAGTTCACGGAAAAATCCAGAAGAAGGGAACGAGAAAAAGAGCGCAAGGAACGAGTTCAGGGAAAAATTGGGAAGAAGGGAACGAGAAAAAGAGCGCAAGGAACGAGTGCAGGGAAAAATCCAGAAGAAGGGAATGAGAAAAAGAGCGCAAGGAACGAGTTCAGGGAAAAATTGGGAAAAAGTGAGCGGGAAAGAGAGCGCAAGGAAAAAGTGCAGGGAAAAATTGGGAAGAAGGGAGCAGGAAAAGTAGCGCAACGAGCGAGTGCAGGGACAAATTGGGAAGAAGGGAACGGGAAAAAGAGCGCAAGGAACGAGTGCAGGGAAAAATTGGGAAGAAGGGAACGAAAAAACGAGCGCAAGGAATGAGTGCAGGGAAAAATTGGGAAGAAGGGAACGGGAAAAAGAGCGCAAGGAACGAGTGCGGAGAAAAATTGGGAAAAAGGGAACGGGAAAAAGAGCGCAAGGAACGAGTGCGGGGAAAAATTGGGAAGAAGGGAACGGGAAAAAGAGCGCAAGGAATGAGTTCAGGGAAAAATTGGGAAGAATGGAACGGGAAAAAGAGCGCAACGAACGAGTGCAGGGAAAAATCCAGAAGAAGGGAACGAGAAAAATAGCGCAAGGAACGAGTTCAGGGAAAAATCCAGAAGAAGGGAACGAGAAAAAGAGCGCAAGGAACGAGTGCGGGGAAAAATTGGGAAGAAAGGAACGGGAAAAAGAGCGCAACGAACGAGTGCAGGGGAAAAATCCAGAAGAAGGGAACGAGAAAAAGAGCGCAAGGAACGAGTTCAGGGAAAAATTGGGAAGAAGGGAACGAGAAAAAGTGCGCAAGGAACGAGTGCGCGGAAAAATTGGGAAGAAGGGAACGGGAAAAAGAGCGCAAGGAACGAGTGCAGGGAAAAATCCAGAAGAAGGGAACGAGAAAAAGAGCGCAACGAACGAGTGCGGGGATAAATTGGGAAGAAGGGAGCGGAAAAAAGAGCGCAAGGAACGAGTTCAGGGAAAAATTGGAAAGAAGGGAACGGGAAAAAGATCGCAAGGAACGAGTTCAGGGAAAAATTGGGAAGAAGGGAACGAGAAAAAGAGCGCAAGGAACGAGTGCGGGGATAAATTGGGAAGAAGGGAGCGGAAAAAAGAGCGCAAGGAACGAGTTCAGGGAAAAATTGGGAAGAAGGGAACGGGAAAAAGATCGCAAGGAACGAGTACAGGGAAAAATTGGGAAGAAGGGAACGAGAACAAGAGCGCAACGAACGAGTTCAGGGAAAAATCCAGAAGAAGGGAACGAGAAAAAGAGCGCAAGGAACGAGTGCGGGGAAAAATTAGGAAGAAGGGAACGAGAACAAGAGCGCAACGAACGAGTTCAGGGAAAAATCCAGAAGAAGGGAACGAGAAAAAGAGCGCAACGAACGAGTGCAGGGAAAAACCCAGAAGAAGGGAACAAGAAAAAGAGCGCAACGAACAAGTGCGGGGAAAAATTGGGGAAGGGAACGAGAAAAAGAGCGCAAGGAACGAGTTCAGGGAAAAATTGGGAAGAAGGGAGCGGGAAAAAGAGCGCAAGGAACGAGTGCGGGGAAAAATTGGGAAGAAGGGAGCGGGAAAAAGATCGCAAGGAACGAGTGCGGAAAAAATTGGGAAGAAGGGAACAGGAAAAAGAGCGCAAGGAACGAGTTCAGGGAAAAATTGGGAAGAAGGGAACGGGAAAAAGAGAGCAACGAACGAGTGCAGGGGAAAATTGGGAAGAAGGGAACGAGAAAAAGAGCGCAAGGAACGAGTGCAGGGAAAAATCCAGAAGAAGGGAACGAGAAAAAGAGCGCAAGGAACGAGTGCAGGGAAAAATTGGGATAAAGGGAACAGGAAAAAGAGCGCAAGGAACGAGCGCAGGGAAATATTGGGAAGAAGGGAACGGGAAAAAGAGCGCAAGGAACGAGTGAGGGGAAAAATCGGGAAGATGGGAACAAGAAAAAGAGTGCAACGAACGAGTTCAGGGAAAAATTGGGAAGACGGGAACGAGAAAAAGAGCGCAACGAATGAGTGAGGGGAAAAATCGTGAAGATGGGAACGAGAAAAGGAGTGCAACGAACGAGTTCAGGGAAAAATTGGGAAGAAGGGAACGAGAAAAAGAGCGCAACGAACGAGTGCAGGGAAAAATCCAGAAGGAGGTAACGAGAAAAAGAGCGCAAGGAACGAGTGCAGGGAAAAATCCAGAAGAAGGGAACGAGAAAAAAAACGCAAGGAACGAGTGCAGGGAAAAATTGGGAAGAAGGGATCGGGAAAAAGAGCGCAAGGAACGAGTGCAGGGAAAAATCCAGAAGAAGGGAAAGGGAAAAAGAGCGCAAGGAACGAGTGCGGGGAAAAATTGGGAAGAAGGGAACGAGAAAAAGAGCGCAACGAACGAGTGCGGGGAAAAATTGGGAAGAAGGGAACGGGAAAAAGCAAGGAATGAGTGCAGGGAAAAATTGGGAAGAAGGGAGTGGGAAAAAGAGCGCAAGGAACGAGTGCAGGGAAAAATCCAGAAAAAGGGAACGGGAAAAAGAACGCAAGGAACGAGTGCAGGGAAAAATTGGGAAGAAGGGAAGGGGAACATGAGCGCAACGAACGAGTGCAGGGAAAAACCCAGAGGAAGGGAACGAGAAAAAGAGCGCAAGGAACGAGTTCAGGGAAAAATTGGGATAAAGGGAACAGGAAAAAGAGCGCAAGGAACGAGTGCAGGGAAAAATCCAGAAGAAGGGAACGGGAAAAAGAGCGCAAGGAACGAGTGGGGGGAAAAATTGGGATAAAGGGAACGAGAAAAAGAGCGCAACGAACGAGTGCGGGGAAAAATTGGGAAGAAAGGAACGGGAAAAAGCAAGGAATGAGTGCAGGGAAAAATTGGGAGGAAGGGAGAGGGAAAAAGAGCGCAAGGAACGAGTGCAGGGAAAAATCCAGAAAAAGGGAACAGGAAAAAGAACGCTAGGAACGAGTTCAGGGAAAAATTGGGAAGAAGGGAAGGGGAACAAGAGCGCAACGAACGAGTGCAGGGAAAAACCCAGAAGAAGGGAACGAGAAAAAGAGCGCAAGGAACGAGTTCAGGGAAAAATTGGGATAAAGGGAACGGGAAAAAGAGCGCAAGGAACGAGTGCAGGGAAAAATCCAGAAGAAGGGAACGGGGAAAAGAGCGCAAGGAACGAGTGCGGGGAAAAATTGGGAAGAAGGGAACGGGAACAAGAGCGCAACGAATGAGTTCAGGGAAAAATTGGAAAGACGGGAACGAGAAAAAGAGCGCAACGAACGAGTGCGGGGAAAAATTGGGAAGAACGGAACGGGAACAAGAGCGCAAGGAACGAGTGCAGGGGAAATTTGGGAAGAAGGGAACGGGAAAATCAGCACAACAAACGAGTGCAGGGAAAAATCCGGAAGAAGGGAACAAGAAAAAGAGCGCAAGGAACGAGTGGGGGAAAAATTGGGAAGAAGGGAAGGAGAAAAAGAGCGCAAGGAACGAGTGCGGGGAAAAATTGGGAAGAAGGGAACGGGAAAAAGAGCGCAAGGAACGAGTGCAGGGAAAAATTGGGAAGAAGGGAACGGGAAAAGGAGCGCAACGAACGGGTGCGGGGAAAAATCCAGAAGAAGGGAACGAGAAAAAGAGCGCAAGGAACGAGTGCAGGGAAAAATTGGGAAGAAGGGAACGGGAAAAAGAGAGCAAGGAACGAGTGCAGAGAAAAATTGGGAAGAAGGGAACGAGAAAAAGCGCAAGGAACGAGTGCAGGGAAAAATTGGGAAGAAGGGAACGAGAACAAGAGCGCAAGGAACGAGTGCGGGGAAAAATTGGGAAGAAGGGAACGAGAAAAAGAGTGCAAGGAACGAGTGCGGGGAAAAATTGGGAAGAAGGGAACGGGAAAAAGAGCGCAAGGAACGAGTTCAGGGAAAAAACCAGAAGAAGGGAACGAGAAAAAGAGCGCAAGGAACGAATTCAGGGAAAAATCCAGAAGAAGGGAACGAGAAAAAGAGCGCAAGGAACGAGTGCGGGGAAAAATTGGGAAGAAAGTAACAAGAAAAAGAGCGCAACGAACGAGTGCGGGGATAAATTGGGAAGAAGGGAACGGGAAAAAGAGCGCAAGGAACGAGTGCAGGGAAAAATCCAGAAGAAGGGAACGAGAAAAAGAGCGCAAGGAACGAGTGCAGGGAAAAATTGGGAAGAAGGGAACGGGAAAAAGAACGCAAGGAACGAGTGCAGGGAAAAAATCCAGAAGAAGGGAACGGGAAAAAGAGCGCAATGAATGAGTGCAGGGAAAAATTGGGAAGAAGGGAACGGGAAAAAGAGTGCAAGGAACGAGTGCGGGAAAAAATTGGGAAGAAGGGAGCGGGAGAAAAAAGTGCAAGGAACGAGTGCAGGGAAAAAGCGGGAAGAAGGGAACGAGAAAAAGCGTGTAACGAACGAGTGCAGGGAAAAAGCGGGAAGAAGGGAACGAGAAAAAGCGTGCAACGAACGAATGCAGGGGAAAAGTGGGAAGAAGGGAACGAGAAAAAGCATGCAACGAACGAGTGCAAAATAAAAGTGGGAAGAAGGGAACGAGAAAAAGCGTGCGACGAACGAGTGCAAAATAAAATCGGGAAGAAGGGAACGAGAAAAAGCGTGCAACGAACGAGTGCAGGGGAAAAGCGGGAAGAAGGGAACGCGAAAAAGCGTGCAACGAACTAGTGCAGGGGAAAAGCGGGAAGAAGGGAACGAGAAAAAGCGTGCAACGAACGAGTGCAAAATAAAATCGGGAAGAAGGGAACGAGAAAAAGCGTGCAAGGAACGAGTGCAGGGAAAAATTGGGAAGAAGGGAACGAGAACAAGAGCGCAAGGAACGAGTGCAGGGGAATTTTGGGAAGAAGGTAACGGGAAAAACAGCACAATGAACGAGTTCAGGGAAAAATCCGGAAGAAGGGAACAAGAAAAAGAGCGCAAGGAACGAGTGGGGGAAAAATTGGGAAGAAGGGAATGGGAAAAAGCGTGCAAGGAACGAGTGCGGGGAAAAATTGGGAAGAAGGGAGCGGGAAAAAGAGCGCAACGAACGAGTGCGGGAAAAAATTGGGAAGAAGGGAACGGGAAAAAGAGCGCAAGGAACGATTGCGGGGAAAAATTGGGAAGAAGGGAACGGGAAAAAGAGCGCAAGGAACGAGTGCAGGAAAAAATTGGGAAGAAGGGAACGGGAAAAGGACTGCAACGAACTGGTGCAGGGAAAAATTGGGAAGAAGGGAACGGGAAAAAGAGCACAAGGAACGAGTGCAGGGAAAAATCCAGAAGAAGGGAACGAGAAAAAGAGCGCAACAAACGAGTGCAGGGAAAAATTGGGAAGAAGGGAATGGGAAAAAGAGTGCAAGGAACGAGTTCAGGGAAAAATTGGGAAAAAGTGAGCGGGAAAGAGAGCGCAAGGAAAAAGTGCAGGGAAAAATTGGGAAGAAGGGAGCAGGAAAAGTAGCGCAACGAGCGAGTGCAGGGACAAATTAGGAAGAAGGGAACGGGAAAAAGAGCGCAAGGAACGAGTGCAGGGAAAAATTGGGAAGAAGGGAACGGGAAAAAGAGAGCAAGGAACGAGTGCAGAGAAAAATTGGGAAGAAGCGAACGAGAAAAAGAGCGCAAGGAACGAGTGCAGGGAAAAATTGGGAAGAAGGGAACGAGAACAAGAGCTCAAGGAACGAGTGCAGGGATAAATTGGGAAGAAGGGAACGAGAAAAAGAGCGCAAGGAACGAGTGCAGGGAAAAATTGGGAAGAAGGGAACGAGAAAAGATCGCAAGGAACGAGTGCGGGGTAAAATTGGGAAGAAGGGAACGGGAAAAAGAGCGCAAGGAACGAGTTCAGGGAAAAAACCAGAAGAAGGGAACGAGAAAAAGAGCGCAAGGAACGAGTGCAGGGAAAAATTGGGAAGAAGGGAACGGGAAAAAGAGCAAAAGGAACGAGTGCGGGGATAAATTGGGAAGAAAGGAACGGGAAAAAGAGCGCAAGGAACGAGTGCGGGAAAAAATTGGGAAGAAGGGAACGGGAAAAAGAGCGCAAGGAACGAGTGCAGGGAAAAATTGGGAAGAAGGGAACGGGAAAAAGAGCGCAACTAACAAGAGCGGGGAAAAATTGGGAAGAAGGGAACGGGAAAAAGAGCGCAAGGAACGAGTTCAGGGAAAAATTGGGAAAAAGGGAACGGAGAAAAAGAGCGCAAGGAACGAGTTCACGGAAAATTCCAGAAGAAGGGAACGAGAAAAAGAGCGCAACGAACGAGTGCAGGGATAAATTGGGAAGAAGGGAACGAGAAAAAGAGCGCAAGGAACGAGTGCAGGGAAAAATCCAGAAGAAGGGAACGAGAAAAAGAGCGCAAGGAACGAGTGCGGGGAAAAATTGGGAAGAAGGGAACGGGAACAAGAGCGCAAGGAACGAGTGCAGGGAAAAATCCAGAAGAAGGGAACGAGAAAAAGAGCGCAACGAACGAGTGCAGGGAAAAATTGGGAAGAAGGGAACGAAAAAACGAGCGCAAGGAATGAGTGCAGGGAAAAATTGGGAAAAAGGGAACGGGAAAAAGAGCGCAAGGAATGAGTGCTGGGAAAAATTGGGAAGAAGGGAACGGGAAAAAGAGCGCAAGGAACGAGTGCGGGGAAAAATTGGGAAGAATGGAACGGGAAAAAGAGCGCAACGAACGAGTGCAGGGAAAAATCCAGAAGAAGGGAACGAGAAAAATAGCGCAACGAACGAGTGCAGGGATAAATAGGGAAGAAAGGAACGGGAAAAAGAGCGCAACGAACGAGTGCAGGGAAAAATCCAGAAGAAGGGAACGAGAAAAAGAGCGCAAGGAATGCGTGCGGGGAAAAATTGGGAAGAAGGGAACGGGAAAAAGAGCGCAAGGAACGAGTGCGGGGAAAAATTGGGAAGAAGGGAACGGGAAAAAGAGCGCAAGGAACGAGTTCAGGGAAAAATTGGGAAAAAGGGAACGGGAAAAAGAGCGCAAGGAACGAGTTCACGGAAAAATCCAGAAGAAGGGAACGAGAAAAAGAGCGCAAGGAACGAGTGCAGGGAAAAATTGGGAAGAAGGGAACGGGAAAAAGAGCGCAAGGAACGAGTGCAGGGAAAAATCCAGAAGAAGGGAATGAGAAAAAGAGCGCAACGAACGAGTGCAGGGAAAAATTGGGAAGAAGGGAACGGGGAAAAGAGCGCAAGGAACGAGTGCGGAGAAAAATTGGGAAAAAGGGAACGGGAAAAAGAGCGCAACGAACGAGTGCAGGGAAAAGTCCAGAAGAAGGAAACGAGAAAAAGAGCGCAAGGAACGAGTGCGGGGAAAAATTGGGAAGAAGGGAACGGGAAAACGATCTCAAGGAACGAGTGCAGGGAAAAATCCAGAAGAAGGGAACGAGAAAAAGAGCGCAAGGAACGAGTGCAGGGAAAAATTGGGAAGAAGGGAACGGGAAAAAGAACGCAAGGAACGAGTGCAGGGAAAAAATCCAGAAGAAGGGAACGGGAAAAAGAGCGCAATGAATGAGTGCAGGGAAAAATTGGGAAGAAGGGAACGGGAAAAAGAGTGCAAGGAACGAGTGCGGGAAAAAATTGGGAAGAAGGGAGCGGGAGAAAAAAGTGCAAGGAACGAGTGCAGGGAAAAAGCGGGAAGAAGGGAACGAGAAAAAGCATGTAACGAACGAGTGCAGGGAAAAAGCGGGAAGAAGGGAACGAGAAAAAGCGTGCAACGAACGAGTGCAGGGGAAAAGTGGGAAGAAGGGAACGAGAAAAAGCATGCAACGAACGAGTGCAAAATAAAAGTGGGAAGAAGGGAACGAGAAAAAGCGTGCGACGAACGAGTGCAAAATAAAATCGGGAAGAAGGGAACGAGAAAAAGCGTGCAACGAACGAGTGCAGGGGAAAAGCGGGAAGAAGGGAACGCGAAAAAGCGTGCAACGAACTAGTGCAGGGGAAAAGCGGGAAGAAGGGAACGAGAAAAAGCGTGCAACGAACGAGTGCAAAATAAAATCGGGAAGAAGGGAACGAGAAAAAGCGTGCAAGGAACGAGTGCAGGGAAAAATTGGGAAGAAGGGAACGAGAACAAGAGCGCAAGGAACGAGTGCAGGGGAATTTTGGGAAGAAGGTAATGGGAAAAACAGCACAATGAACGAGTTCAGGGAAAAATCCGGAAGAAGGGAACAAGAAAAAGAGCGCAAGGAACGAGTGGGGGAAAAATTGGGAAGAAGGGAATGGGAAAAAGCGTGCAAGGAACGAGTGCGGGGAAAAATTGGGAAGAAGGGAGCGGGAAAAAGAGCGCAACGAACGAGTGCGGGAAAAAATTGGGAAGAAGGGAACGGGAAAAAGAGCGCAAGGAACGATTGCGGGGAAAAATTGGGAAGAAGGGAACGGGAAAAAGAGCGCAAGGAACGAGTGCAGGAAAAAATTGGGAAGAAGGGAACGGGAAAAGGACTGCAACGAACTGGTGCAGGGAAAAATTGGGAAGCAGGGAGCGGGAAAAAGAGCACAAGGAACGAGTGACGGGAAAAATTGGGAAAAAGTGAGCGGGAAAGAGAGCGCAAGGAAAAAGTGCAGGGAAAAATTGGGAAGAAGGGAGCAGGAAAAGTAGCGCAACGAGCGAGTGCAGGGACAAATTGGGAAGAAGGGAACGGGAAAAAGAGCGCAAGGAACGAGTGCAGGGAAAAATTGGGAAGAAGGGAACGGGAAAAAGAGAGCAAGGAACGAGTGCAGAGAAAAATTGGGAAGAAGCGAACGAGAAAAAGCGCAAGGAACGAGTGCAGGGAAAAATTGGGAAGAAGGGAACGAGAACAAGAGCTCAAGGAACGAGTGCAGGGATAAATTGGGAAGAAGGGAACGAGAAAAAGAGCGCAAGGAACGAGTGCAGGGAAAAATTGGGAAGAAGGGAACGAGAAAAGATCGCAAGGAACGAGTGCGGGGTAAAATTGGGAAGAAGGGAACGGGAAAAAGAGCGCAAGGAACGAGTTCAGGGAAAAAACCAGAAGAAGGGAACGAGAAAAAGAGCGCAAGGAACGAGTGCAGGGAAAAATTGGGAAGAAGGGAACGGGAAAAAGAGCAAAAGGAACGAGTGCGGGGATAAATTGGGAAGAAAGGAACGGGAAAAAGAGCGCAAGGAACGAGTGCGGGAAAAAATTGGGAAGAAGGGAACGGGAAAAAGAGCGCAAGGAACGAGTGCAGGGAAAAATTGGGAAGAAGGGAACGGGAAAAAGAGCGCAACTAACAAGAGCGGGGAAAAATTGGGAAGAAGGGAACGGGAAAAAGAGCGCAAGGAACGAGTTCAGGGAAAAATTGGGAAAAAGGGAACGGAGAAAAAGAGCGCAAGGAACGAGTTCACGGAAAATTCCAGAAGAAGGGAACGAGAAAAAGAGCGCAACGAACGAGTGCAGGGATAAATTGGGAAGAAGGGAACGAGAAAAAGAGCGCAAGGAACGAGTGCAGGGAAAAATCCAGAAGAAGGGAACGAGAAAAAGAGCGCAAGGAACGAGTGCGGGGAAAAATTGGGAAGAAGGGAACGGGAAAAAGAGCGCAAGGAACGAGTGCAGGGAAAAATCCAGAAGAAGGGAACGAGAAAAAGAGCGCAACGAACGAGTGCAGGGAAAAATTGGGAAGAAGGGAACGAAAAAACGAGCGCAAGGAATGAGTGCAGGGAAAAATTGGGAAAAAGGGAACGGGAAAAAGAGCGCAAGGAATGAGTGCTGGGAAAAATTGGGAAGAAGGGAACGGGAAAAAGAGCGCAAGGAACGAGTGCGGGGAAAAATTGGGAAGAATGGAACGGGAAAAAGAGCGCAACGAACGAGTGCAGGGAAAAATCCAGAAGAAGGGAACGAGAAAAATAGCGCAACGAACGAGTGCAGGGATAAATAGGGAAGAAAGGAACGGGAAAAAGAGCGCAACGAACGAGTGCAGGGAAAAATCCAGAAGAAGGGAACGAGAAAAAGAGCGCAAGGAATGAGTGCGGGGAAAAATTGGGAAGAAGGGAACGGGAAAAAGAGCGCAAGGAACGAGTGCGGGGAAAAATTGGGAAGAAGGGAACGGGAAAAAGAGCGCAAGGAACGAGTTCAGGGAAAAATTGGGAAAAAGGGAACGGGAAAAAGAGCGCAAGGAACGAGTTCACGGAAAAATCCAGAAGAAGGGAACGAGAAAAAGAGCGCAAGGAACGAGTGCAGGGAAAAATTGGGAAGAAGGGAACGGGAAAAAGAGCGCAAGGAACGAGTGCAGGGAAAAATCCAGAAGAAGGGAATGAGAAAAAGAGCGCAACGAACGAGTGCAGGGAAAAATTGGGAAGAAGGGAACGGGGAAAAGAGCGCAAGGAACGAGTGCGGAGAAAAATTGGGAAAAAGGGAACGGGAAAAAGAGCGCAACGAACGAGTGCAGGGAAAAGTCCAGAAGAAGGAAACGAGAAAAAGAGCGCAAGGAACGAGTGCGGGGAAAAATTGGGAAGAAGGGAACGGGAAAACGAGCTCAAGGAACGAGTGCAGGGAAAAATCCAGAAGAAGGGAACGAGAAAAAGAGCGCAAGGAACGAGTGCAGGGAAAAATTGGGAAGAAGGGAACGGGAAAAAGAGCGCAAGGAACGAGTGCAGGGAAAAAATCCAGAAGAAGGGAACGGGAAAAAGAGCGCAATGAATGAGTGCAGGGAAAAATTGGGAAGAAGGGAACGGGAAAAAGAGTGCAAGGAACGAGTGCGGGAAAAAATTGGGAAGAAGGGAGCGGGAGAAAAAAGTGCAAGGAACGAGTGCAGGGAAAAAGCGGGAAGAAGGGAACGAGAAAAAGCGTGTAACGAACGAGTGCAGGGAAAAAGCGGGAAGAAGGGAACGAGAAAAAGCGTGCAACGAACGAGTGCAGGGGAAAAGTGGGAAGAAGGGAACGAGAAAAAGCATGCAACGAACGAGTGCAAAATAAAAGTGGGAAGAAGGGAACGAGAAAAAGCGTGCGACGAACGAGTGCAAAATAAAATCGGGAAGAAGGGAACGAGAAAAAGCGTGCAACGAACGAGTGCAGGGGAAAAGCGGGAAGAAGGGAACGCGAAAAAGCGTGCAACGAACTAGTGCAGGGGAAAAGCGGGAAGAAGGGAACGAGAAAAAGCGTGCAACGAACGAGTGCAAAATAAAATCGGGAAGAAGGGAACGAGAAAAAGCGTGCAAGGAACGAGTGCAGGGAAAAATTGGGAAAAAGGGAACGGGAAAAAGAGCGCAAGGAACGAGTTCACGGAAAAATCCAGAAGAAGGGAACGAGAAAAAGAGCGCAAGGAACGAGTGCAGGGAAAAATTGGGAAGAAGGGAACGGGAAAAAGAGCGCAAGGAACGAGTGCAGGGAAAAATCCAGAAGAAGGGAATGAGAAAAAGAGCGCAACGAACGAGTGCAGGGAAAAATTGGGAAGAAGGGAACGGGGAAAAGAGCGCAAGGAACGAGTGCGGAGAAAAATTGGGAAAAAGGGAACGGGAAAAAGAGCGCAACGAACGAGTGCAGGGAAAAGTCCAGAAGAAGGAAACGAGAAAAAGAGCGCAAGGAACGAGTGCGGGGAAAAATTGGGAAGAAGGGAACGGGAAAACGAGCTCAAGGAACGAGTGCAGGGAAAAATCCAGAAGAAGGGAACGAGAAAAAGAGCGCAAGGAACGAGTGCAGGGAAAAATTGGGAAGAAGGGAACGGGAAAAAGAGCGCAAGGAACGAGTGCAGGGAAAAAATCCAGAAGAAGGGAACGGGAAAAAGAGCGCAAGGAACGATTGCGGGGAAAAATTGGGAAGAAGGGAACGGGAAAAAGAGCGCAAGGAACGAGTGCAGGAAAAAATTGGGAAGAAGGGAACGGGAAAAGGACTGCAACGAACTGGTGCAGGGAAAAATTGGGAAGCAGGGAGCGGGAAAAAGAGCACAAGGAACGAGTGACGGGAAAAATTGGGAAAAAGTGAGCGGGAAAGAGAGCGCAAGGAAAAAGTGCAGGGAAAAATTGGGAAGAAGGGAGCAGGAAAAGTAGCGCAACGAGCGAGTGCAGGGACAAATTGGGAAGAAGGGAACGGGAAAAAGAGCGCAAGGAACGAGTGCAGGGAAAAATTGGGAAGAAGGGAACGGGAAAAAGAGAGCAAGGAACGAGTGCAGAGAAAAATTGGGAAGAAGCGAACGAGAAAAAGCGCAAGGAACGAGTGCAGGGAAAAATTGGGAAGAAGGGAACGAGAACAAGAGCTCAAGGAACGAGTGCAGGGAAAAATTGGGAAGAAGGGAACGAGAAAAAGAGCGCAAGGAACGAGTGCAGGGAAAAATTGGGAAGAAGGGAACGAGAAAAGATCGCAAGGAACGAGTGCGGGGTAAAATTGGGAAGAAGGGAACGGGAAAAAGAGCGCAAGGAACGAGTTCAGGGAAAAAACCAGAAGAAGGGAACGAGAAAAAGAGCGCAAGGAACGAGTGCAGGGAAAAATTGGGAAGAAGGGAACGGGAAAAAGAGCAAAAGGAACGAGTGCGGGGATAAATTGGGAAGAAAGGAACGGGAAAAAGAGCGCAAGGAACGAGTGCGGGAAAAAATTGGGAAGAAGGGAACGGGAAAAAGAGCGCAAGGAACGAGTGCAGGGAAAAATTGGGAAGAAGGGAACGGGAAAAAGAGCGCAACTAACAAGAGCGGGGAAAAATTGGGAAGAAGGGAACGGGAAAAAGAGCGCAAGGAACGAGTGCAGGGAAAAATTGGGAAAAAGGGAACGGAGAAAAAGAGCGCAAGGAACGAGTTCACGGAAAATTCCAGAAGAAGGGAACGAGAAAAAGAGCGCAACGAACGAGTGCAGGGATAAATTGGGAAGAAGGGAACGAGAAAAAGAGCGCAAGGAACGAGTGCAGGGAAAAATCCAGAAGAAGGGAACGAGAAAAAGAGCGCAAGGAACGAGTGCGGGGAAAAATTGGGAAGAAGGGAACGGGAAAAAGAGCGCAAGGAACGAGTGCAGGGAAAAATCCAGAAGAAGGGAACGAGAAAAAGAGCGCAACGAACGAGTGCAGGGAAAAATTGGGAAGAAGGGAACGAAAAAACGAGCGCAAGGAATGAGTGCAGGGAAAAATTGGGAAAAAGGGAACGGGAAAAAGAGCGCAAGGAATGAGTGCTGGGAAAAATTGGGAAGAAGGGAACGGGAAAAAGAGCGCAAGGAACGAGTGCGGGGAAAAATTGGGAAGAATGGAACGGGAAAAAGAGCGCAACGAACGAGTGCAGGGAAAAATCCAGAAGAAGGGAACGAGAAAAATAGCGCAACGAACGAGTGCAGGGATAAATAGGGAAGAAAGGAACGGGAAAAAGAGCGCAACGAACGAGTGCAGGGAAAAATCCAGAAGAAGGGAACGAGAAAAAGAGCGCAAGGAATGAGTGCGGGGAAAAATTGGGAAGAAGGGAACGGGAAAAAGAGCGCAAGGAACGAGTGCGGGGAAAAATTGGGAAGAAGGGAACGGGAAAAAGAGCGCAAGGAACGAGTTCAGGGAAAAATTGGGAAAAAGGGAACGGGAAAAAGAGCGCAAGGAACGAGTTCACGGAAAAATCCAGAAGAAGGGAACGAGAAAAAGAGCGCAAGGAACGAGTGCAGGGAAAAATTGGGAAGAAGGGAACGGGAAAAAGAGCGCAAGGAACGAGTGCAGGGAAAAATCCAGAAGAAGGGAATGAGAAAAAGAGCGCAACGAACGAGTGCAGGGAAAAATTGGGAAGAAGGGAACGGGGAAAAGAGCGCAAGGAACGAGTGCGGAGAAAAATTGGGAAAAAGGGAACGGGAAAAAGAGCGCAACGAACGAGTGCAGGGAAAAGTCCAGAAGAAGGAAACGAGAAAAAGAGCGCAAGGAACGAGTGCGGGGAAAAATTGGGAAGAAGGGAACGGGAAAACGAGCTCAAGGAACGAGTGCAGGGAAAAATCCAGAAGAAGGGAACGAGAAAAAGAGCGCAAGGAACGAGTGCAGGGAAAAATTGGGAAGAAGGGAACGGGAAAAAGAGCGCAAGGAACGAGTGCAGGGAAAAAATCCAGAAGAAGGGAACGGGAAAAAGAGCGCAATGAATGAGTGCAGGGAAAAATTGGGAAGAAGGGAACGGGAAAAAGAGTGCAAGGAACGAGTGCGGGAAAAAATTGGGAAGAAGGGAGCGGGAGAAAAAAGTGCAAGGAACGAGTGCAGGGAAAAAGCGGGAAGAAGGGAACGAGAAAAAGCGTGTAACGAACGAGTGCAGGGAAAAAGCGGGAAGAAGGGAACGAGAAAAAGCGTGCAACGAACGAGTGCAGGGGAAAAGTGGGAAGAAGGGAACGAGAAAAAGCATGCAACGAACGAGTGCAAAATAAAAGTGGGAAGAAGGGAACGAGAAAAAGCGTGCGACGAACGAGTGCAAAATAAAATCGGGAAGAAGGGAACGAGAAAAAGCGTGCAACGAACGAGTGCAGGGGAAAAGCGGGAAGAAGGGAACGCGAAAAAGCGTGCAACGAACTAGTGCAGGGGAAAAGCGGGAAGAAGGGAACGAGAAAAAGCGTGCAACGAACGAGTGCAAAATAAAATCGGGAAGAAGGGAACGAGAAAAAGCGTGCAAGGAACGAGTGCAGGGAAAAATTGGGAAGAAGGGAACGAGAACAAGAGCGCAAGGAACGAGTGCAGGGGAATTTTGGGAAGAAGGTAATGGGAAAAACAGCACAATGAACGAGTTCAGGGAAAAATCCGGAAGAAGGGAACAAGAAAAAGAGCGCAAGGAACGAGTGGGGGAAAAATTGGGAAGAAGGGAATGGGAAAAAGCGTGCAAGGAACGAGTGCGGGGAAAAATTGGGAAGAAGGGAGCGGGAAAAAGAGCGCAACGAACGAGTGCGGGAAAAAATTGGGAAGAAGGGAACGGGAAAAAGAGCGCAAGGAACGATTGCGGGGAAAAATTGGGAAGAAGGGAACGGGAAAAAGAGCGCAAGGAACGAGTGCAGGAAAAAATTGGGAAGAAGGGAACGGGAAAAGGACTGCAACGAACTGGTGCAGGGAAAAATTGGGAAGCAGGGAGCGGGAAAAAGAGCACAAGGAACGAGTGACGGGAAAAATTGGGAAAAAGTGAGCGGGAAAGAGAGCGCAAGGAAAAAGTGCAGGGAAAAATTGGGAAGAAGGGAGCAGGAAAAGTAGCGCAACGAGCGAGTGCAGGGACAAATTGGGAAGAAGGGAACGGGAAAAAGAGCGCAAGGAACGAGTGCAGGGAAAAATTGGGAAGAAGGGAACGGGAAAAAGAGAGCAAGGAACGAGTGCAGAGAAAAATTGGGAAGAAGCGAACGAGAAAAAGCGCAAGGAACGAGTGCAGGGAAAAATTGGGAAGAAGGGAACGAGAACAAGAGCTCAAGGAACGAGTGCAGGGAAAAATTGGGAAGAAGGGAACGAGAAAAAGAGCGCAAGGAACGAGTGCAGGGAAAAATTGGGAAGAAGGGAACGAGAAAAGATCGCAAGGAACGAGTGCGGGGTAAAATTGGGAAGAAGGGAACGGGAAAAAGAGCGCAAGGAACGAGTTCAGGGAAAAAACCAGAAGAAGGGAACGAGAAAAAGAGCGCAAGGAACGAGTGCAGGGAAAAATTGGGAAGAAGGGAACGGGAAAAAGAGCAAAAGGAACGAGTGCGGGGATAAATTGGGAAGAAAGGAACGGGAAAAAGAGCGCAAGGAACGAGTGCGGGAAAAAATTGGGAAGAAGGGAACGGGAAAAAGAGCGCAAGGAACGAGTGCAGGGAAAAATTGGGAAGAAGGGAACGGGAAAAAGAGCGCAACTAACAAGAGCGGGGAAAAATTGGGAAGAAGGGAACGGGAAAAAGAGCGCAAGGAACGAGTGCAGGGAAAAATTGGGAAAAAGGGAACGGAGAAAAAGAGCGCAAGGAACGAGTTCACGGAAAATTCCAGAAGAAGGGAACGAGAAAAAGAGCGCAACGAACGAGTGCAGGGATAAATTGGGAAGAAGGGAACGAGAAAAAGAGCGCAAGGAACGAGTGCAGGGAAAAATCCAGAAGAAGGGAACGAGAAAAAGAGCGCAAGGAACGAGTGCGGGGAAAAATTGGGAAGAAGGGAACGGGAAAAAGAGCGCAAGGAACGAGTGCAGGGAAAAATCCAGAAGAAGGGAACGAGAAAAAGAGCGCAACGAACGAGTGCAGGGAAAAATTGGGAAGAAGGGAACGAAAAAACGAGCGCAAGGAATGAGTGCAGGGAAAAATTGGGAAAAAGGGAACGGGAAAAAGAGCGCAAGGAATGAGTGCTGGGAAAAATTGGGAAGAAGGGAACGGGAAAAAGAGCGCAAGGAACGAGTGCGGGGAAAAATTGGGAAGAATGGAACGGGAAAAAGAGCGCAACGAACGAGTGCAGGGAAAAATCCAGAAGAAGGGAACGAGAAAAATAGCGCAACGAACGAGTGCAGGGATAAATAGGGAAGAAAGGAACGGGAAAAAGAGCGCAACGAACGAGTGCAGGGAAAAATCCAGAAGAAGGGAACGAGAAAAAGAGCGCAAGGAATGAGTGCGGGGAAAAATTGGGAAGAAGGGAACGGGAAAAAGAGCGCAAGGAACGAGTGCGGGGAAAAATTGGGAAGAAGGGAACGGGAAAAAGAGCGCAAGGAACGAGTTCAGGGAAAAATTGGGAAAAAGGGAACGGGAAAAAGAGCGCAAGGAACGAGTTCACGGAAAAATCCAGAAGAAGGGAACGAGAAAAAGAGCGCAAGGAACGAGTGCAGGGAAAAATTGGGAAGAAGGGAACGGGAAAAAGAGCGCAAGGAACGAGTGCAGGGAAAAATCCAGAAGAAGGGAATGAGAAAAAGAGCGCAACGAACGAGTGCAGGGAAAAATTGGGAAGAAGGGAACGGGGAAAAGAGCGCAAGGAACGAGTGCGGAGAAAAATTGGGAAAAAGGGAACGGGAAAAAGAGCGCAACGAACGAGTGCAGGGAAAAGTCCAGAAGAAGGAAACGAGAAAAAGAGCGCAAGGAACGAGTGCGGGGAAAAATTGGGAAGAAGGGAACGGGAAAACGAGCTCAAGGAACGAGTGCAGGGAAAAATCCAGAAGAAGGGAACGAGAAAAAGAGCGCAAGGAACGAGTGCAGGGAAAAATTGGGAAGAAGGGAACGGGAAAAAGAGCGCAAGGAACGAGTGCAGGGAAAAAATCCAGAAGAAGGGAACGGGAAAAAGAGCGCAATGAATGAGTGCAGGGAAAAATTGGGAAGAAGGGAACGGGAAAAAGAGTGCAAGGAACGAGTGCGGGAAAAAATTGGGAAGAAGGGAGCGGGAGAAAAAAGTGCAAGGAACGAGTGCAGGGAAAAAGCGGGAAGAAGGGAACGAGAAAAAGCGTGTAACGAACGAGTGCAGGGAAAAAGCGGGAAGAAGGGAACGAGAAAAAGCGTGCAACGAACGAGTGCAGGGGAAAAGTGGGAAGAAGGGAACGAGAAAAAGCATGCAACGAACGAGTGCAAAATAAAAGTGGGAAGAAGGGAACGAGAAAAAGCGTGCGACGAACGAGTGCAAAATAAAATCGGGAAGAAGGGAACGAGAAAAAGCGTGCAACGAACGAGTGCAGGGGAAAAGCGGGAAGAAGGGAACGCGAAAAAGCGTGCAACGAACTAGTGCAGGGGAAAAGCGGGAAGAAGGGAACGAGAAAAAGCGTGCAACGAACGAGTGCAAAATAAAATCGGGAAGAAGGGAACGAGAAAAAGCGTGCAAGGAACGAGTGCAGGGAAAAATTGGGAAGAAGGGAACGAGAACAAGAGCGCAAGGAACGAGTGCAGGGGAATTTTGGGAAGAAGGTAATGGGAAAAACAGCACAATGAACGAGTTCAGGGAAAAATCCGGAAGAAGGGAACAAGAAAAAGAGCGCAAGGAACGAGTGGGGGAAAAATTGGGAAGAAGGGAATGGGAAAAAGCGTGCAAGGAACGAGTGCGGGGAAAAATTGGGAAGAAGGGAGCGGGAAAAAGAGCGCAACGAACGAGTGCGGGAAAAAATTGGGAAGAAGGGAACGGGAAAAAGAGCGCAAGGAACGATTGCGGGGAAAAATTGGGAAGAAGGGAACGGGAAAAAGAGCGCAAGGAACGAGTGCAGGAAAAAATTGGGAAGAAGGGAACGGGAAAAGGACTGCAACGAACTGGTGCAGGGAAAAATTGGGAAGCAGGGAGCGGGAAAAAGAGCACAAGGAACGAGTGACGGGAAAAATTGGGAAAAAGTGAGCGGGAAAGAGAGCGCAAGGAAAAAGTGCAGGGAAAAATTGGGAAGAAGGGAGCAGGAAAAGTAGCGCAACGAGCGAGTGCAGGGACAAATTGGGAAGAAGGGAACGGGAAAAAGAGCGCAAGGAACGAGTGCAGGGAAAAATTGGGAAGAAGGGAACGGGAAAAAGAGAGCAAGGAACGAGTGCAGAGAAAAATTGGGAAGAAGCGAACGAGAAAAAGCGCAAGGAACGAGTGCAGGGAAAAATTGGGAAGAAGGGAACGAGAACAAGAGCTCAAGGAACGAGTGCAGGGAAAAATTGGGAAGAAGGGAACGAGAAAAAGAGCGCAAGGAACGAGTGCAGGGAAAAATTGGGAAGAAGGGAACGAGAAAAGATCGCAAGGAACGAGTGCGGGGTAAAATTGGGAAGAAGGGAACGGGAAAAAGAGCGCAAGGAACGAGTTCAGGGAAAAAACCAGAAGAAGGGAACGAGAAAAAGAGCGCAAGGAACGAGTGCAGGGAAAAATTGGGAAGAAGGGAACGGGAAAAAGAGCAAAAGGAACGAGTGCGGGGATAAATTGGGAAGAAAGGAACGGGAAAAAGAGCGCAAGGAACGAGTGCGGGAAAAAATTGGGAAGAAGGGAACGGGAAAAAGAGCGCAAGGAACGAGTGCAGGGAAAAATTGGGAAGAAGGGAACGGGAAAAAGAGCGCAACTAACAAGAGCGGGGAAAAATTGGGAAGAAGGGAACGGGAAAAAGAGCGCAAGGAACGAGTGCAGGGAAAAATTGGGAAAAAGGGAACGGAGAAAAAGAGCGCAAGGAACGAGTTCACGGAAAATTCCAGAAGAAGGGAACGAGAAAAAGAGCGCAACGAACGAGTGCAGGGATAAATTGGGAAGAAGGGAACGAGAAAAAGAGCGCAAGGAACGAGTGCAGGGAAAAATCCAGAAGAAGGGAACGAGAAAAAGAGCGCAAGGAACGAGTGCGGGGAAAAATTGGGAAGAAGGGAACGGGAAAAAGAGCGCAAGGAACGAGTGCAGGGAAAAATCCAGAAGAAGGGAACGAGAAAAAGAGCGCAACGAACGAGTGCAGGGAAAAATCGGGAAGAAGGGAACGAAAAAACGAGCGCAAGGAATGAGTGCAGGGAAAAATTGGGAAAAAGGGAACGGGAAAAAGAGCGCAAGGAATGAGTGCTGGGAAAAATTGGGAAGAAGGGAACGGGAAAAAGAGCGCAAGGAACGAGTGCGGGGAAAAATTGGGAAGAATGGAACGGGAAAAAGAGCGCAACGAACGAGTGCAGGGAAAAATCCAGAAGAAGGGAACGAGAAAAATAGCGCAACGAACGAGTGCAGGGATAAATAGGGAAGAAAGGAACGGGAAAAAGAGCGCAACGAACGAGTGCAGGGAAAAATCCAGAAGAAGGGAACGAGAAAAAGAGCGCAAGGAATGAGTGCGGGGAAAAATTGGGAAGAAGGGAACGGGAAAAAGAGCGCAAGGAACGAGTGCGGGGAAAAATTGGGAAGAAGGGAACGGGAAAAAGAGCGCAAGGAACGAGTTCAGGGAAAAATTGGGAAAAAGGGAACGGGAAAAAGAGCGCAAGGAACGAGTTCACGGAAAAATCCAGAAGAAGGGAACGAGAAAAAGAGCGCAAGGAACGAGTGCAGGGAAAAATTGGGAAGAAGGGAACGGGAAAAAGAGCGCAAGGAACGAGTGCAGGGAAAAATCCAGAAGAAGGGAATGAGAAAAAGAGCGCAACGAACGAGTGCAGGGAAAAATTGGGAAGAAGGGAACGGGGAAAAGAGCGCAAGGAACGAGTGCGGAGAAAAATTGGGAAAAAGGGAACGGGAAAAAGAGCGCAACGAACGAGTGCAGGGAAAAGTCCAGAAGAAGGAAACGAGAAAAAGAGCGCAAGGAACGAGTGCGGGGAAAAATTGGGAAGAAGGGAACGGGAAAACGAGATCAAGGAACGAGTGCAGGGAAAAATCCAGAAGAAGGGAACGAGAAAAAGAGCGCAAGGAACGAGTGCAGGGAAAAATTGGGAAGAAGGGAACGGGAAAAAGAACGCAAGGAACGAGTGCAGGGAAAAAATCCAGAAGAAGGGAACGGGAAAAAGAGCGCAATGAATGAGTGCAGGGAAAAATTGGGAAGAAGGGAACGGGAAAAAGAGTGCAAGGAACGAGTGCGGGAAAAAATTGGGAAGAAGGGAGCGGGAGAAAAAAGTGCAAGGAACGAGTGCAGGGAAAAAGCGGGAAGAAGGGAACGAGAAAAAGCGTGTAACGAACGAGTGCAGGGAAAAAGCGGGAAGAAGGGAACGAGAAAAAGCGTGCAACGAACGAGTGCAGGGGAAAAGTGGGAAGAAGGGAACGAGAAAAAGCATGCAACGAACGAGTGCAAAATAAAAGTGGGAAGAAGGGAACGAGAAAAAGCGTGCGACGAACGAGTGCAAAATAAAATCGGGAAGAAGGGAACGAGAAAAAGCGTGCAACGAACGAGTGCAGGGGAAAAGCGGGAAGAAGGGAACGCGAAAAAGCGTGCAACGAACTAGTGCAGGGGAAAAGCGGGAAGAAGGGAACGAGAAAAAGCGTGCAACGAACGAGTGCAAAATAAAATCGGGAAGAAGGGAACGAGAAAAAGCGTGCAAGGAACGAGTGCAGGGAAAAATTGGGAAGAAGGGAACGAGAACAAGAGCGCAAGGAACGAGTGCAGGGGAATTTTGGGAAGAAGGTAATGGGAAAAACAGCACAATGAACGAGTTCAGGGAAAAATCCGGAAGAAGGGAACAAGAAAAAGAGCGCAAGGAACGAGTGGGGGAAAAATTGGGAAGAAGGGAATGGGAAAAAGCGTGCAAGGAACGAGTGCGGGGAAAAATTGGGAAGAAGGGAGCGGGAAAAAGAGCGCAACGAACGAGTGCGGGAAAAAATTGGGAAGAAGGGAACGGGAAAAAGAGCGCAAGGAACGATTGCGGGGAAAAATTGGGAAGAAGGGAACGGGAAAAAGAGCGCAAGGAACGAGTGCAGGAAAAAATTGGGAAGAAGGGAACGGGAAAAGGACTGCAACGAACTGGTGCAGGGAAAAATTGGGAAGCAGGGAGCGGGAAAAAGAGCACAAGGAACGAGTGACGGGAAAAATTGGGAAAAAGTGAGCGGGAAAGAGAGCGCAAGGAAAAAGTGCAGGGAAAAATTGGGAAGAAGGGAGCAGGAAAAGTAGCGCAACGAGCGAGTGCAGGGACAAATTGGGAAGAAGGGAACGGGAAAAAGAGCGCAAGGAACGAGTGCAGGGAAAAATTGGGAAGAAGGGAACGGGAAAAAGAGAGCAAGGAACGAGTGCAGAGAAAAATTGGGAAGAAGCGAACGAGAAAAAGCGCAAGGAACGAGTGCAGGGAAAAATTGGGAAGAAGGGAACGAGAACAAGAGCTCAAGGAACGAGTGCAGGGATAAATTGGGAAGAAGGGAACGAGAAAAAGAGCGCAAGGAACGAGTGCAGGGAAAAATTGGGAAGAAGGGAACGAGAAAAGATCGCAAGGAACGAGTGCGGGGTAAAATTGGGAAGAAGGGAACGGGAAAAAGAGCGCAAGGAACGAGTTCAGGGAAAAAACCAGAAGAAGGGAACGAGAAAAAGAGCGCAAGGAACGAGTGCAGGGAAAAATTGGGAAGAAGGGAACGGGAAAAAGAGCAAAAGGAACGAGTGCGGGGATAAATTGGGAAGAAAGGAACGGGAAAAAGAGCGCAAGGAACGAGTGCGGGAAAAAATTGGGAAGAAGGGAACGGGAAAAAGAGCGCAAGGAACGAGTGCAGGGAAAAATTGGGAAGAAGGGAACGGGAAAAAGAGCGCAACTAACAAGAGCGGGGAAAAATTGGGAAGAAGGGAACGGGAAAAAGAGCGCAAGGAACGAGTTCAGGGAAAAATTGGGAAAAAGGGAACGGAGAAAAAGAGCGCAAGGAACGAGTTCACGGAAAATTCCAGAAGAAGGGAACGAGAAAAAGAGCGCAACGAACGAGTGCAGGGATAAATTGGGAAGAAGGGAACGAGAAAAAGAGCGCAAGGAACGAGTGCAGGGAAAAATCCAGAAGAAGGGAAAGGGAAAAAGAGCGCAAGGAACGAGTGCGGGGAAAAATTGGGAAGAAGGGAACGAGAAAAAGAGCGCAACGAACGAGTGCGGGGAAAAATTGGGAAGAAGGGAACGGGAAAAAGCAAGGAATGAGTGCAGGGAAAAATTGGGAAGAAGGGAGTGGGAAAAAGAGCGCAAGGAACGAGTGCAGGGAAAAATCCAGAAGAAGGGAACGGGAAAAAGAGCGCAAGGAACGAGTGGGGGGAAAAATTGGGATAAAGGGAACGAGAAAAAGAGCGCAACGAACGAGTGCGGGGAAAAATTGGGAAGAAAGGAACGGGAAAAAGCAAGGAATGAGTGCAGGGAAAAATTGGGAGGAAGGGAGAGGGAAAAAGAGCGCAAGGAACGAGTGCAGGGAAAAATCCAGAAAAAGGGAACAGGAAAAAGAACGCAAGGAACGAGTTCAGGGAAAAATTGGGAAGAAGGGAAGGGGAACAAGAGCGCAACGAACGAGTGCAGGGAAAAACCCAGAAGAAGGGAACGAGAAAAAGAGCGAAAGGAACGAGTTCAGGGAAAAATTGGGATAAAGGGAACGGGAAAAAGAGCGCAAGGAACGAGTGCAGGGAAAAATCCAGAAGAAGGGAACGGGGAAAAGAGCGCAAGGAACGAGTGCGGGGAAAAATTGGGAAGAAGGGAACGGGAACAAGAGCGCAACGAATGAGTTCAGGGAAAAATTGGAAAGACGGGAACGAGAAAAAGAGCGCAACGAACGAGTGCAGGGAAAAATCCAGAAGAAGGGAACGAGAAAAAGAGCGCAAGGAACGAGTGCAGGGAAAAATTGGGAAGAAGGGAACGGGAAAAAGAACGCAAGGAACGAGTGCAGGGAAAAAATCCAGAAGAAGGGAACGGGAAAAAGAGCGCAATGAATGAGTGCAGGGAAAAATTGGGAAGAAGGGAACGGGAAAAAGAGTGCAAGGAACGAGTGCGGGAAAAAATTGGGAAGAAGGGAGCGGGAGAAAAAAGTGCAAGGAACGAGTGCAGGGAAAAAGCGGGAAGAAGGGAACGAGAAAAAGCGTGTAACGAACGAGTGCAGGGAAAAAGCGGGAAGAAGGGAACGAGAAAAAGCGTGCAACGAACGAATGCAGGGGAAAAGTGGGAAGAAGGGAACGAGAAAAAGCATGCAACGAACGAGTGCAAAATAAAAGTGGGAAGAAGGGAACGAGAAAAAGCGTGCGACGAACGAGTGCAAAATAAAATCGGGAAGAAGGGAACGAGAAAAAGCGTGCAACGAACGAGTGCAGGGGAAAAGCGGGAAGAAGGGAACGCGAAAAAGCGTGCAACGAACTAGTGCAGGGGAAAAGCGGGAAGAAGGGAACGAGAAAAAGCGTGCAACGAACGAGTGCAAAATAAAATCGGGAAGAAGGGAACGAGAAAAAGCGTGCAAGGAACGAGTGCAGGGAAAAATTGGGAAGAAGGGAACGAGAACAAGAGCGCAAGGAACGAGTGCAGGGGAATTTTGGGAAGAAGGTAACGGGAAAAACAGCACAATGAACGAGTTCAGGGAAAAATCCGGAAGAAGGGAACAAGAAAAAGAGCGCAAGGAACGAGTGGGGGAAAAATTGGGAAGAAGGGAATGGGAAAAAGCGTGCAAGGAACGAGTGCGGGGAAAAATTGGGAAGAAGGGAGCGGGAAAAAGAGCGCAACGAACGAGTGCGGGAAAAAATTGGGAAGAAGGGAACGGGAAAAAGAGCGCAAGGAACGATTGCGGGGAAAAATTGGGAAGAAGGGAACGGGAAAAAGAGCGCAAGGAACGAGTGCAGGAAAAAATTGGGAAGAAGGGAACGGGAAAAGGACTGCAACGAACTGGTGCAGGGAAAAATTGGGAAGAAGGGAACGGGAAAAAGAGCACAAGGAACGAGTGCAGGGAAAAATCCAGAAGAAGGGAACGAGAAAAAGAGCGCAACAAACGAGTGCAGGGAAAAATTGGGAAGAAGGGAATGGGAAAAAGAGTGCAAGGAACGAGTTCAGGGAAAAATTGGGAAAAAGTGAGCGGGAAAGAGAGCGCAAGGAAAAAGTGCAGGGAAAAATTGGGAAGAAGGGAGCAGGAAAAGTAGCGCAACGAGCGAGTGCAGGGACAAATTGGGAAGAAGGGAACGGGAAAAAGAGCGCAAGGAACGAGTGCAGGGAAAAATTGGGAAGAAGGGAACGGGAAAAAGAGAGCAAGGAACGAGTGCAGAGAAAAATTGGGAAGAAGCGAACGAGAAAAAGCGCAAGGAACGAGTGCAGGGAAAAATTGGGAAGAAGGGAACGAGAACAAGAGCTCAAGGAACGAGTGCAGGGATAAATTGGGAAGAAGGGAACGAGAAAAAGAGCGCAAGGAACGAGTGCAGGGAAAAATTGGGAAGAAGGGAACGAGAAAAGATCGCAAGGAACGAGTGCGGGGTAAAATTGGGAAGAAGGGAACGGGAAAAAGAGCGCAAGGAACGAGTTCAGGGAAAAAACCAGAAGAAGGGAACGAGAAAAAGAGCGCAAGGAACGAGTGCAGGGAAAAATTGGGAAGAAGGGAACGGGAAAAAGAGCAAAAGGAACGAGTGCGGGGATAAATTGGGAAGAAAGGAACGGGAAAAAGAGCGCAAGGAACGAGTGCGGGAAAAAATTGGGAAGAAGGGAACGGGAAAAAGAGCGCAAGGAACGAGTGCAGGGAAAAATTGGGAAGAAGGGAACGGGAAAAAGAGCGCAACTAACAAGAGCGGGGAAAAATTGGGAAGAAGGGAACGGGAAAAAGAGCGCAAGGAACGAGTTCAGGGAAAAATTGGGAAAAAGGGAACGGAGAAAAAGAGCGCAAGGAACGAGTTCACGGAAAATTCCAGAAGAAGGGAACGAGAAAAAGAGCGCAACGAACGAGTGCAGGGATAAATTGGGAAGAAGGGAACGAGAAAAAGAGCGCAAGGAACGAGTGCAGGGAAAAATCCAGAAGAAGGGAACGAGAAAAAGAGCGCAAGGAACGAGTGCGGGGAAAAATTGGGAAGAAGGGAACGGGAACAAGAGCGCAAGGAACGAGTGCAGGGAAAAATCCAGAAGAAGGGAACGAGAAAAAGAGCGCAACGAACGAGTGCAGGGAAAAATTGGGAAGAAGGGAACGAAAAAACGAGCGCAAGGAATGAGTGCAGGGAAAAATTGGGAAAAAGGGAACGGGAAAAAGAGCGCAAGGAATGAGTGCTGGGAAAAATTGGGAAGAAGGGAACGGGAAAAAGAGCGCAAGGAACGAGTGCGGGGAAAAATTGGGAAGAATGGAACGGGAAAAAGAGCGCAACGAACGAGTGCAGGGAAAAATCCAGAAGAAGGGAACGAGAAAAATAGCGCAACGAACGAGTGCAGGGATAAATAGGGAAGAAAGGAACGGGAAAAAGAGTGCAACGAACGAGTGCAGGGAAAAATCCAGAAGAAGGGAACGAGAAAAAGAGCGCAAGGAATGCGTGCGGGGAAAAATTGGGAAGAAGGGAACGGGAAAAAGAGCGCAAGGAACGAGTGCGGGGAAAAATTGGGAAGAAGGGAACGGGAAAAAGAGCGCAAGGAACGAGTTCAGGGAAAAATTGGGAAAAAGGGAACGGGAAAAAGAGCGCAAGGAACGAGTTCACGGAAAAATCCAGAAGAAGGGAACGAGAAAAAGAGCGCAAGGAACGAGTGCAGGGAAAAATTGGGAAGAAGGGAACGGGAAAAAGAGCGCAAGGAACGAGTGCAGGGAAAAATCCAGAAGAAGGGAATGAGAAAAAGAGCGCAACGAACGAGTGCAGGGAAAAATTGGGAAGAAGGGAACGGGGAAAAGAGCGCAAGGAACGAGTGCGGAGAAAAATTGGGAAAAAGGGAACGGGAAAAAGAGCGCAACGAACGAGTGCAGGGAAAAGTCCAGAAGAAGGAAACGAGAAAAAGAGCGCAAGGAACGAGTGCGGGGAAAAATTGGGAAGAAGGGAACGGGAAAACGAGATCAAGGAACGAGTGCAGGGAAAAATCCAGAAGAAGGGAACGAGAAAAAGAGCGCAAGGAACGAGTGCAGGGAAAAATTGGGAAGAAGGGAACGGGAAAAAGAACGCAAGGAACGAGTGCAGGGAAAAAATCCAGAAGAAGGGAACGGGAAAAAGAGCGCAATGAATGAGTGCAGGGAAAAATTGGGAAGAAGGGAACGGGAAAAAGAGTGCAAGGAACGAGTGCGGGAAAAAATTGGGAAGAAGGGAGCGGGAGAAAAAAGTGCAAGGAACGAGTGCAGGGAAAAAGCGGGAAGAAGGGAACGAGAAAAAGCGTGTAACGAACGAGTGCAGGGAAAAAGCGGGAAGAAGGGAACGAGAAAAAGCGTGCAACGAACGAGTGCAGGGGAAAAGTGGGAAGAAGGGAACGAGAAAAAGCATGCAACGAACGAGTGCAAAATAAAAGTGGGAAGAAGGGAACGAGAAAAAGCGTGCGACGAACGAGTGCAAAATAAAATCGGGAAGAAGGGAACGAGAAAAAGCGTGCAACGAACGAGTGCAGGGGAAAAGCGGGAAGAAGGGAACGCGAAAAAGCGTGCAACGAACTAGTGCAGGGGAAAAGCGGGAAGAAGGGAACGAGAAAAAGCGTGCAACGAACGAGTGCAAAATAAAATCGGGAAGAAGGGAACGAGAAAAAGCGTGCAAGGAACGAGTGCAGGGAAAAATTGGGAAGAAGGGAACGAGAACAAGAGCGCAAGGAACGAGTGCAGGGGAATTTTGGGAAGAAGGTAATGGGAAAAACAGCACAATGAACGAGTTCAGGGAAAAATCCGGAAGAAGGGAACAAGAAAAAGAGCGCAAGGAACGAGTGGGGGAAAAATTGGGAAGAAGGGAATGGGAAAAAGCGTGCAAGGAACGAGTGCGGGGAAAAATTGGGAAGAAGGGAGCGGGAAAAAGAGCGCAACGAACGAGTGCGGGAAAAAATTGGGAAGAAGGGAACGGGAAAAAGAGCGCAAGGAACGATTGCGGGGAAAAATTGGGAAGAAGGGAACGGGAAAAAGAGCGCAAGGAACGAGTGCAGGAAAAAATTGGGAAGAAGGGAACGGGAAAAGGACTGCAACGAACTGGTGCAGGGAAAAATTGGGAAGCAGGGAGCGGGAAAAAGAGCACAAGGAACGAGTGACGGGAAAAATTGGGAAAAAGTGAGCGGGAAAGAGAGCGCAAGGAAAAAGTGCAGGGAAAAATTGGGAAGAAGGGAGCAGGAAAAGTAGCGCAACGAGCGAGTGCAGGGACAAATTGGGAAGAAGGGAACGGGAAAAAGAGCGCAAGGAACGAGTGCAGGGAAAAATTGGGAAGAAGGGAACGGGAAAAAGAGAGCAAGGAACGAGTGCAGAGAAAAATTGGGAAGAAGCGAACGAGAAAAAGCGCAAGGAACGAGTGCAGGGAAAAATTGGGAAGAAGGGAACGAGAACAAGAGCTCAAGGAACGAGTGCAGGGATAAATTGGGAAGAAGGGAACGAGAAAAAGAGCGCAAGGAACGAGTGCAGGGAAAAATTGGGAAGAAGGGAACGAGAAAAGATCGCAAGGAACGAGTGCGGGGTAAAATTGGGAAGAAGGGAACGGGAAAAAGAGCGCAAGGAACGAGTTCAGGGAAAAAACCAGAAGAAGGGAACGAGAAAAAGAGCGCAAGGAACGAGTGCAGGGAAAAATTGGGAAGAAGGGAACGGGAAAAAGAGCAAAAGGAACGAGTGCGGGGATAAATTGGGAAGAAAGGAACGGGAAAAAGAGCGCAAGGAACGAGTGCGGGAAAAAATTGGGAAGAAGGGAACGGGAAAAAGAGCGCAAGGAACGAGTGCAGGGAAAAATTGGGAAGAAGGGAACGGGAAAAAGAGCGCAACTAACAAGAGCGGGGAAAAATTGGGAAGAAGGGAACGGGAAAAAGAGCGCAAGGAACGAGTTCAGGGAAAAATTGGGAAAAAGGGAACGGAGAAAAAGAGCGCAAGGAACGAGTTCACGGAAAATTCCAGAAGAAGGGAACGAGAAAAAGAGCGCAACGAACGAGTGCAGGGATAAATTGGGAAGAAGGGAACGAGAAAAAGAGCGCAAGGAACGAGTGCAGGGAAAAATCCAGAAGAAGGGAACGAGAAAAAGAGCGCAAGGAACGAGTGCGGGGAAAAATTGGGAAGAAGGGAACGGGAAAAAGAGCGCAAGGAACGAGTGCAGGGAAAAATCCAGAAGAAGGGAACGAGAAAAAGAGCGCAACGAACGAGTGCAGGGAAAAATTGGGAAGGAGGGAACGAAAAAACGAGCGCAAGGAATGAGTGCAGGGAAAAATTGGGAAAAAGGGAACGGGAAAAAGAGCGCAAGGAATGAGTGCTGGGAAAAATTGGGAAGAAGGGAACGGGAAAAAGAGCGCAAGGAACGAGTGCGGGGAAAAATTGGGAAGAATGGAACGGGAAAAAGAGCGCAACGAACGAGTGCAGGGAAAAATCCAGAAGAAGGGAACGAGAAAAATAGCGCAACGAACGAGTGCAGGGATAAATAGGGAAGAAAGGAACGGGAAAAAGAGCGCAACGAACGAGTGCAGGGAAAAATCCAGAAGAAGGGAACGAGAAAAAGAGCGCAAGGAATGAGTGCGGGGAAAAATTGGGAAGAAGGGAACGGGAAAAAGAGCGCAAGGAACGAGTGCGGGGAAAAATTGGGAAGAAGGGAACGGGAAAAAGAGCGCAAGGAACGAGTTCAGGGAAAAATTGGGAAAAAGGGAACGGGAAAAAGAGCGCAAGGAACGAGTTCACGGAAAAATCCAGAAGAAGGGAACGAGAAAAAGAGCGCAAGGAACGAGTGCAGGGAAAAATTGGGAAGAAGGGAACGGGAAAAAGAGCGCAAGGAACGAGTGCAGGGAAAAATCCAGAAGAAGGGAATGAGAAAAAGAGCGCAACGAACGAGTGCAGGGAAAAATTGGGAAGAAGGGAACGGGGAAAAGAGCGCAAGGAACGAGTGCGGAGAAAAATTGGGAAAAAGGGAACGGGAAAAAGAGCGCAACGAACGAGTGCAGGGAAAAGTCCAGAAGAAGGAAACGAGAAAAAGAGCGCAAGGAACGAGTGCGGGGAAAAATTGGGAAGAAGGGAACGGGAAAACGAGCTCAAGGAACGAGTGCAGGGAAAAATCCAGAAGAAGGGAACGAGAAAAAGAGCGCAAGGAACGAGTGCAGGGAAAAATTGGGAAGAAGGGAACGGGAAAAAGAGCGCAAGGAACGAGTGCAGGGAAAAAATCCAGAAGAAGGGAACGGGAAAAAGAGCGCAATGAATGAGTGCAGGGAAAAATTGGGAAGAAGGGAACGGGAAAAAGAGTGCAAGGAACGAGTGCGGGAAAAAATTGGGAAGAAGGGAGCGGGAGAAAAAAGTGCAAGGAACGAGTGCAGGGAAAAAGCGGGAAGAAGGGAACGAGAAAAAGCGTGTAACGAACGAGTGCAGGGAAAAAGCGGGAAGAAGGGAACGAGAAAAAGCGTGCAACGAACGAGTGCAGGGGAAAAGTGGGAAGAAGGGAACGAGAAAAAGCATGCAACGAACGAGTGCAAAATAAAAGTGGGAAGAAGGGAACGAGAAAAAGCGTGCGACGAACGAGTGCAAAATAAAATCGGGAAGAAGGGAACGAGAAAAAGCGTGCAACGAACGAGTGCAGGGGAAAAGCGGGAAGAAGGGAACGCGAAAAAGCGTGCAACGAACTAGTGCAGGGGAAAAGCGGGAAGAAGGGAACGAGAAAAAGCGTGCAACGAACGAGTGCAAAATAAAATCGGGAAGAAGGGAACGAGAAAAAGCGTGCAAGGAACGAGTGCAGGGAAAAATTGGGAAGAAGGGAACGAGAACAAGAGCGCAAGGAACGAGTGCAGGGGAATTTTGGGAAGAAGGTAATGGGAAAAACAGCACAATGAACGAGTTCAGGGAAAAATCCGGAAGAAGGGAACAAGAAAAAGAGCGCAAGGAACGAGTGGGGGAAAAATTGGGAAGAAGGGAATGGGAAAAAGCGTGCAAGGAACGAGTGCGGGGAAAAATTGGGAAGAAGGGAGCGGGAAAAAGAGCGCAACGAACGAGTGCGGGAAAAAATTGGGAAGAAGGGAACGGGAAAAAGAGCGCAAGGAACGATTGCGGGGAAAAATTGGGAAGAAGGGAACGGGAAAAAGAGCGCAAGGAACGAGTGCAGGAAAAAATTGGGAAGAAGGGAACGGGAAAAGGACTGCAACGAACTGGTGCAGGGAAAAATTGGGAAGCAGGGAGCGGGAAAAAGAGCACAAGGAACGAGTGACGGGAAAAATTGGGAAAAAGTGAGCGGGAAAGAGAGCGCAAGGAAAAAGTGCAGGGAAAAATTGGGAAGAAGGGAGCAGGAAAAGTAGCGCAACGAGCGAGTGCAGGGACAAATTGGGAAGAAGGGAACGGGAAAAAGAGCGCAAGGAACGAGTGCAGGGAAAAATTGGGAAGAAGGGAACGGGAAAAAGAGAGCAAGGAACGAGTGCAGAGAAAAATTGGGAAGAAGCGAACGAGAAAAAGCGCAAGGAACGAGTGCAGGGAAAAATTGGGAAGAAGGGAACGAGAACAAGAGCTCAAGGAACGAGTGCAGGGATAAATTGGGAAGAAGGGAACGAGAAAAAGAGCGCAAGGAACGAGTGCAGGGAAAAATTGGGAAGAAGGGAACGAGAAAAGATCGCAAGGAACGAGTGCGGGGTAAAATTGGGAAGAAGGGAACGGGAAAAAGAGCGCAAGGAACGAGTTCAGGGAAAAAACCAGAAGAAGGGAACGAGAAAAAGAGCGCAAGGAACGAGTGCAGGGAAAAATTGGGAAGAAGGGAACGGGAAAAAGAGCAAAAGGAACGAGTGCGGGGATAAATTGGGAAGAAAGGAACGGGAAAAAGAGCGCAAGGAACGAGTGCGGGAAAAAATTGGGAAGAAGGGAACGGGAAAAAGAGCGCAAGGAACGAGTGCAGGGAAAAATTGGGAAGAAGGGAACGGGAAAAAGAGCGCAACTAACAAGAGCGGGGAAAAATTGGGAAGAAGGGAACGGGAAAAAGAGCGCAAGGAACGAGTTCAGGGAAAAATTGGGAAAAAGGGAACGGAGAAAAAGAGCGCAAGGAACGAGTTCACGGAAAATTCCAGAAGAAGGGAACGAGAAAAAGAGCGCAACGAACGAGTGCAGGGATAAATTGGGAAGAAGGGAACGAGAAAAAGAGCGCAAGGAACGAGTGCAGGGAAAAATCCAGAAGAAGGGAACGAGAAAAAGAGCGCAAGGAACGAGTGCGGGGAAAAATTGGGAAGAAGGGAACGGGAAAAAGAGCGCAAGGAACGAGTTCAGGGAAAAATCCAGAAGAAGGGAACGAGAAAAAGAGCGCAACGAACGAGTGCAGGGAAAAATTGGGAAGAAGGGAACGAAAAAACGAGCGCAAGGAATGAGTGCAGGGAAAAATTGGGAAAAAGGGAACGGGAAAAAGAGCGCAAGGAATGAGTGCTGGGAAAAATTGGGAAGAAGGGAACGGGAAAAAGAGCGCAAGGAACGAGTGCGGGGAAAAATTGGGAAGAATGGAACGGGAAAAAGAGCGCAACGAACGAGTGCAGGGAAAAATCCAGAAGAAGGGAACGAGAAAAATAGCGCAACGAACGAGTGCAGGGATAAATAGGGAAGAAAGGAACGGGAAAAAGAGCGCAACGAACGAGTGCAGGGAAAAATCCAGAAGAAGGGAACGAGAAAAAGAGCGCAAGGAATGAGTGCGGGGAAAAATTGGGAAGAAGGGAACGGGAAAAAGAGCGCAAGGAACGAGTGCGGGGAAAAATTGGGAAGAAGGGAACGGGAAAAAGAGCGCAAGGAACGAGTTCAGGGAAAAATTGGGAAAAAGGGAACGGGAAAAAGAGCGCAAGGAACGAGTTCACGGAAAAATCCAGAAGAAGGGAACGAGAAAAAGAGCGCAAGGAACGAGTGCAGGGAAAAATTGGGAAGAAGGGAACGGGAAAAAGAGCGCAAGGAACGAGTGCAGGGAAAAATCCAGAAGAAGGGAATGAGAAAAAGAGCGCAACGAACGAGTGCAGGGAAAAATTGGGAAGAAGGGAACGGGGAAAAGAGCGCAAGGAACGAGTGCGGAGAAAAATTGGGAAAAAGGGAACGGGAAAAAGAGCGCAACGAACGAGTGCAGGGAAAAGTCCAGAAGAAGGAAACGAGAAAAAGAGCGCAAGGAACGAGTGCGGGGAAAAATTGGGAAGAAGGGAACGGGAAAACGAGCTCAAGGAACGAGTGCAGGGAAAAATCCAGAAGAAGGGAACGAGAAAAAGAGCGCAAGGAACGAGTGCAGGGAAAAATTGGGAAGAAGGGAACGGGAAAAAGAACGCAAGGAACGAGTGCAGGGAAAAAATCCAGAAGAAGGGAACGGGAAAAAGAGCGCAATGAATGAGTGCAGGGAAAAATTGGGAAGAAGGGAACGGGAAAAAGAGTGCAAGGAACGAGTGCGGGAAAAAATTGGGAAGAAGGGAGCGGGAGAAAAAAGTGCAAGGAACGAGTGCAGGGAAAAAGCGGGAAGAAGGGAACGAGAAAAAGCGTGTAACGAACGAGTGCAGGGAAAAAGCGGGAAGAAGGGAACGAGAAAAAGCGTGCAACGAACGAGTGCAGGGGAAAAGTGGGAAGAAGGGAACGAGAAAAAGCATGCAACGAACGAGTGCAAAATAAAAGTGGGAAGAAGGGAACGAGAAAAAGCGTGCGACGAACGAGTGCAAAATAAAATCGGGAAGAAGGGAACGAGAAAAAGCGTGCAACGAACGAGTGCAGGGGAAAAGCGGGAAGAAGGGAACGCGAAAAAGCGTGCAACGAACTAGTGCAGGGGAAAAGCGGGAAGAAGGGAACGAGAAAAAGCGTGCAACGAACGAGTGCAAAATAAAATCGGGAAGAAGGGAACGAGAAAAAGCGTGCAAGGAACGAGTGCAGGGAAAAATTGGGAAGAAGGGAACGAGAACAAGAGCGCAAGGAACGAGTGCAGGGGAATTTTGGGAAGAAGGTAATGGGAAAAACAGCACAATGAACGAGTTCAGGGAAAAATCCGGAAGAAGGGAACAAGAAAAAGAGCGCAAGGAACGAGTGGGGGAAAAATTGGGAAGAAGGGAATGGGAAAAAGCGTGCAAGGAACGAGTGCGGGGAAAAATTGGGAAGAAGGGAGCGGGAAAAAGAGCGCAACGAACGAGTGCGGGAAAAAATTGGGAAGAAGGGAACGGGAAAAAGAGCGCAAGGAACGATTGCGGGGAAAAATTGGGAAGAAGGGAACGGGAAAAAGAGCGCAAGGAACGAGTGCAGGAAAAAATTGGGAAGAAGGGAACGGGAAAAGGACTGCAACGAACTGGTGCAGGGAAAAATTGGGAAGCAGGGAGCGGGAAAAAGAGCACAAGGAACGAGTGACGGGAAAAATTGGGAAAAAGTGAGCGGGAAAGAGAGCGCAAGGAAAAAGTGCAGGGAAAAATTGGGAAGAAGGGAGCAGGAAAAGTAGCGCAACGAGCGAGTGCAGGGACAAATTGGGAAGAAGGGAACGGGAAAAAGAGCGCAAGGAACGAGTGCAGGGAAAAATTGGGAAGAAGGGAACGGGAAAAAGAGAGCAAGGAACGAGTGCAGAGAAAAATTGGGAAGAAGCGAACGAGAAAAAGCGCAAGGAACGAGTGCAGGGAAAAATTGGGAAGAAGGGAACGAGAACAAGAGCTCAAGGAACGAGTGCAGGGATAAATTGGGAAGAAGGGAACGAGAAAAAGAGCGCAAGGAACGAGTGCAGGGAAAAATTGGGAAGAAGGGAACGAGAAAAGATCGCAAGGAACGAGTGCGGGGTAAAATTGGGAAGAAGGGAACGGGAAAAAGAGCGCAAGGAACGAGTTCAGGGAAAAAACCAGAAGAAGGGAACGAGAAAAAGAGCGCAAGGAACGAGTGCAGGGAAAAATTGGGAAGAAGGGAACGGGAAAAAGAGCAAAAGGAACGAGTGCGGGGATAAATTGGGAAGAAAGGAACGGGAAAAAGAGCGCAAGGAACGAGTGCGGGAAAAAATTGGGAAGAAGGGAACGGGAAAAAGAGCGCAAGGAACGAGTGCAGGGAAAAATTGGGAAGAAGGGAACGGGAAAAAGAGCGCAACTAACAAGAGCGGGGAAAAATTGGGAAGAAGGGAACGGGAAAAAGAGCGCAAGGAACGAGTTCAGGGAAAAATTGGGAAAAAGGGAACGGAGAAAAAGAGCGCAAGGAACGAGTTCACGGAAAATTCCAGAAGAAGGGAACGAGAAAAAGAGCGCAACGAACGAGTGCAGGGATAAATTGGGAAGAAGGGAACGAGAAAAAGAGCGCAAGGAACGAGTGCAGGGAAAAATCCAGAAGAAGGGAACGAGAAAAAGAGCGCAAGGAACGAGTGCGGGGAAAACTTGGGAAGAAGGGAACGAGAAAAAGAGCGCAAGGAACGAGTGCAGGGAAAAATCCAGAAGAAGGGAACGAGAAAAAGAGCGCAACGAACGAGTGCAGGGAAAAATTGGGAAGAAGGGAACGAAAAAACGAGCGCAAGGAATGAGTGCAGGGAAAAATTGGGAAAAAGGGAACGGGAAAAAGAGCGCAAGGAATGAGTGCTGGGAAAAATTGGGAAGAAGGGAACGGGAAAAAGAGCGCAAGGAACGAGTGCGGGGAAAAATTGGGAAGAATGGAACGGGAAAAAGAGCGCAACGAACGAGTGCAGGGAAAAATCCAGAAGAAGGGAACGAGAAAAATAGCGCAACGAACGAGTGCAGGGATAAATAGGGAAGAAAGGAACGGGAAAAAGAGCGCAACGAACGAGTGCAGGGAAAAATCCAGAAGAAGGGAACGAGAAAAAGAGCGCAAGGAATGAGTGCGGGGAAAAATTGGGAAGAAGGGAACGAGAAAAAGTGCGCAAGGAACGAGTGCGGGGAAAAATTGGGAAGAAGGGAACGAGAAAATGAGCGCAACGAACGAGTGCGGGGATAAATTGGGAAGAAGGGAACGAGAAAAAGAGCGCAAGGAACGAGTTCAGGGAAAAATTGGGAAGAAGGGAACGGGAAAAAGAGCACAAGGAACGAGTGCGGGGAACAATTGGGAAGAAGGGAACGGGAAAAAGAGCGCAAGGAACGAGTGCAGGGAAAAATTGGGAAAAAGGGAACGAGAAAAAGAGCGCAACGAACGAGTGCAGGGATAAATTGGGAAGAAGGGAACGAGAAAAAGAGCGCAAGGAATGAGTGCAGGGATAAATTGGGAAGAAGGGAACGAGAAAAAGAGCGCAAGGAACGAGTGCGGGGAAAAATTGGGAAGAAGGGAACGAGAAAAAGCGCGCAAGGAACGAGTGCAGGGAAAAATCCAGAAGAAGGGAATGAGAAAAAGAGCGCAAGGAATGAGTGTGGGGAAAAATTGGGAAGAATGGAACGGGAAAAAGAGCGCAAGGAACGAGTGCAGGGAAAAATTGGGAAGAAGGGAACGGGAAAAAGAGCGCAACGAACGAGTGCAGGGGAAAAGCGGGAAGAAGGGAACGAGAAAAAGCGTGCAACGAACGAGTGCAAAATAAATGCGGGAAGAAGGGAACGAGAAAAAGCGTGCAACGAACGAGTGCAGGGGAAAAACGGGAAGAAGGGAACGAGAAAAAGCGTGCAACGAACGAGTGCAGGGGAAAAGCGGCAAGAAGGGAACGAGAAAAAGCGTGCAACGAACGAGTGCAGGAAAAATGCGGGAAGAAGGGAACGAGAAAAAGCGTGCAACGAACGAGTGCAGGAAAAAAGCGGGAAGAAGGGAACGAGAAAAAGCATGCAACGAACGAGTGCAGGAAAAAAGCGGGAAGAAGGGAACGAGAAAAAGCGCGCAACGAACGAGTGCAGGAAAAAAACGGGAAGAAGGGAACGAGAAAAAGCGTGCAACGAACGAGTGCAAAATAAAATCGGGAAGAAGGGAACGAGAAAAAGCGTGCAACGAACGAGTGCAGGGGAAAAGCGGGAAGAAGGGAACGAGAAAAAGCGTGCAACGAACGAGTGCAGGAAAAAAGCGGGAAGAAGGGAACGAGAAAAAGCGTGCAACGAACGAGTGCAAAATAAAATCGGGAAGAAGGGAACGAGAAAAAGCGTGCAACGAACGACTGCAGGGGAAAAGCGGGAAGAAGGGAACGAGAAAAAGCGTGCAACGAACGAGTGCAGGAAAAAAGCGGGAAGAAGGGAACGAGAAAAAGCGTGCAACGAACGAGTGCAGGGAAAAAGCGGGAAGAAGGGAACGAGAAAAAGCGTGCAACGAACGAGTGCAGGGAAAAAGAAGGAAGAAGGGAACGAGAAAAAGCGTGCAACGAACGAGTGCAGGGAAAAAGCGGGAAGAAGGGAACGAGAAAAAGCGTGCAATGAACGAGTGGAGGAAAAAAGCAGTAAGAAGGGAACGAGAAAAAGCGTGCAACGAACGAGCGCAGGGAAATGCGGGAAGAAGGGAACGAGAAAAAGCGTGCAACGAACGAGTGCAAAATAAAATCGGGAAGAAGGGAACGAGAAAAAGCGTGCAAAGAAAGAGTGCAGGGGAAAAGCGGGAAGAAGGGAACGAGAAAAAGCGTGCAACGAACGAGTGAAGAAAAAAGCGGGAAGAAGGGAACTAGAAAAAGCGTGCAACGAACGAGTGCAGGGGAAAAACGGGAAGAAGGGAACGAGAAAAAGCGTGAACCGAACGAGTGCAGGGAAATAGCGGGAAGAAGGGAACGAGAAAAAGCGTGCAACGAACGAGTGCAAAATAAAATCGGGAAGAAGGGAACGAGAAAAAGAGCGCAAGGAACGAGTGCGGGGAAAAATTGGGAAGAAGGGAATGGGAAAAAGAGTGCAAGGAACGAGTTCAGGGAAAAATTGGGAAGAAGGGATCGGGAAAAAGAGCGCAAGGAACGACTGCAGGGAAAAATTGGGAAGAAGGGAACGGGAAAAGGAGCGCAACGAACGGGTGCGGGGAAAAATCCAGAAGAAGGGAACGAGAAAAAGAGCGCAAGGAACGAGTGCAGGGAAAAATTGGGAAGAAGGGAACGGGAAAAAGAGGGCAAGGAACGAGTGCAGGGAAAAATTGGGAAGAAGGGAACGAGAACAAGAGCTCAAGGAACGAGTGCAGGGATAAATTGGGAAGAAGGGAACGAGAAAAAGAGCGCAAGGAACGAGTGCAGGGAAAAATTGGGAAGAAGGGAACGAGAAAAAGAGCGCAAGGAACGAGTGCGGGGATAACTTGGGAAGAAGGGAACGAGAAAAAGCGTGCAACGAACGAGTGCAGGGAAAAAGCGAAAAGAAGGGAACCAGAAAAAGCGTGCAACGAACGAGTGGAGGAAAAAAGCGGTAAGAAGGGAACGAGAAAAAGCGTGCAACGAACGAGTGCAGGGAAATGCGGGAAGAAGGGAACGAGAAAAAGCGTGCAACGAACGAGTGAAGAAAAAAGCGGGAAGAAGGGAACTAGAAAAAGCGTGCAACGAACGAGTGCAGGGGAAAAACGGGAAGAAGGGAACGAGAAAAAGCGTGCAACGAACGAGTGCAGGAAAAAAGCGGGAAGAAGGGAACGAGAAAAAGCGTGCAACGAACGAGTGCAGGGAAATGCGGGAAGAAGGGAACGAGAAAAAGCGTGCAACGAACGAGTGCAGGGGAAAAACGGGAAGAAGGGAACGAGAAAAAGCGTGAACCGAACGAGTGCAGGGAAATAGCGGGAAGAAGGGAACGAGAAAAAGCGTGCAACGAACGAGTGCAAAATAAAATCGGGAAGAAGGGAACGAGAAAAAGAGCGCAAGGAACGAGTGCGGGGAAAAATTGGGAAGAAGGGAATGGGAAAAAGAGTGCAAGGAACGAGTTCAGGGAAAAATTGGGAAGAAGGGATCGGGAAAAAGAGCGCAAGGAACGACTGCAGGGAAAAATTGGGAAGAAGGGAACGGGAAAAGGAGCGCAACGAACGGGTGCGGGGAAAAATCCAGAAGAAGGGAACGAGAAAAAGAGCGCAAGGAACGAGTGCAGGGAAAAATTGGGAAGAAGGGAACGGGAAAAAGAGGGCAAGGAACGAGTGCAGAGAAAAATTGGGAAGAAGGGAACGAGAAAAAGAGCGCAAGGAATGAGTGCAGGGAAAAATTGGGAAGAAGGGAACGGGAAAAAGAGCGCAAGGAACGAGTGCAGGGAAAAATTGGGAAGAATGGAACGGGAAAAAGAGCGCAAGGAAGGAGTGTGGGGAAAAATTGGGAAGAAGGGAGCGGGAGAAAAGAGTGCAAGGAACGAGTGCAGGGAAAAATTGGGAAGAAGGGAACGGGAAAAGGACTTCAACGAACGGGTGCAGGGAAAAATTGAGAAGAAGGGAACGGGAAAAAGAGCGCAAGGAACGAGTGCAGGGAAAAATCCAGAGGAAGGGAACGAGAAAAAGAGCGCAACAAACGAGTGCAGGGAAAAATTGGGAAGAAGGGAATGGGAAAAAGAGTGCAAGGAACGAGTTCAGGGAAAAATTGGGAAAAAGTGAGCGGGAAAGAGAGCGCAAGGAAAAAGTGCAGGGAAAAATTGGGAAGAAGGGAGCAGGAAAAGGTGGGCAACGAGCGAGTGCAGGGACAAATTGGGAAGAAGGGAACGGGAAAAAGAGCGCAAGGAACGAGTGCAGGGAAAAATTGGGAAGAAGGGATCGGGAAAAAGAGCGCAAGGAACGAGTGCAGGGAAAAATTGGGAAGAAGGGAACGGGAAAAGGAGCGCAACGAACGGGTGCGGGGAAAAATCCAGAAGAAGGGAACGAGAAAAAGAGCGCAAGGAACGAGTTCAGGGAAAAATTGGGAAGAAGGGAACGGGAAAAAGAGAGCAAGGAACGAGTGCAGAGAAAAATTGGGAAGAAGGGAACGAGAAAAAGCGCAAGGAACGAGTGCAGGGAAAAATTGGGAAGAAGGGAACGAGAACAAGAGCTCAAGGAACGAGTGCAGGGATAAATTGGGAAGAAGGGAACAAGAAAAAGAGCGCAAGGAACGAGTGCAGGGAAAAATTGGGAAGAAGGGAACGAGAAAAAGAGCGCAAGGAACGAGTGCGGGGAAAAATTGGGAAGAAGGGAACGGGAAAAAGAGGCAAGGAACGAGTTCAGGGAAAAAACCAGAAGAAGGGAACGAGAAAAAGAGCGCAAGGAACGAGTGCGGGGAAAAATTGGGAAGAAAGTAACGGGAAAAAGAGCGCAACGAACGAGTGCGGGGATAAATTGAGAAGAAGGGAACGGGAAAAAGAGCGCAAGGAACGAGTGCAGGGAAAAATTGGGAAGAAGGGAACGGGAAAAGAGTGCAAGGAACGACTGCAGGGAAAAATCCAGAAGAAGGGAACGAGAAAAAGATCTCAAGGAACGAGTGCGGGGAAAAATTGGGAAGAAGGGAACGGGAAAAAGAGCGCAAGGAACGAGTGCGGGGAAAAATTGGGAAGAAGGGAACGGGAAAAAGAGCGCAACTAACGAGAGCGGGGAAAAATTGGGAAGAAGGGAACGGGAAAAAGAGCGCAAGGAACGAGTTCACGGAAAAATCCAGAAGAAGGGAACGAGAAAAAGAGCGCAAGGAACGAGTGCAGGGAAAAATTGGGAAGAAGGGAACGAGAAAAAGAGCGCAAGGAACGAGTGCAGGGAAAAATCCAGAAGAAGGGAATGAGAAAAAGAGCGCAAGGAACGAGTTCAGGGAAAAATTGGGAAAAAGTGAGCGGGAAAGAGAGCGCAAGGAAAAAGTGCAGGGAAAAATTGGGAAGAAGGGAGCAGGAAAAGTAGCGCAACGAGCGAGTGCAGGGACAAATTGGGAAGAAGGGAACGGGAAAAAGAGCGCAAGGAACGAGTGCAGGGAAAAATTGGGAAGAAGGGAACGAAAAAACGAGCGCAAGGAATGATTGCAGGGAAAAATTGGGAAGAAGGGAACGGGAAAAAGAGCGCAAGGAACGAGTGCGGAGAAAAATTGGGAAAAAGGGAACGGGAAAAAGAGCGCAAGGAACGAGTGCGGGGAAAAATTGGGAAGAAGGGAACGGGAAAAAGAGCGCAAGGAATGAGTTCAGGGAAAAATTGGGAAGAATGGAACGGGAAAAAGAGCGCAACGAACGAGTGCAGGGAAAAATCCAGAAGAAGGGAACGAGAAAAATAGCGCAAGGAACGAGTTCAGGGAAAAATCCAGAAGAAGGGAACGAGAAAAAGAGCGCAAGGAACGAGTGCGGGGAAAAATTGGGAAGAAAGGAACGGGAAAAAGAGCGCAACGAACGAGTGCAGGGGAAAAATCCAGAAGAAGGGAACGAGAAAAAGAGCGCAAGGAACGAGTTCAGGGAAAAATTGGGAAGAAGGGAACGAGAAAAAGTGCGCAAGGAACGAGTGCGCGGAAAAATTGGGAAGAAGGGAACGGGAAAAAGAGCGCAAGGAACGAGTGCAGGGAAAAATCCAGAAGAAGGGAACGAGAACAAGAGCGCAAGGAACGAGTTCAGGGAAAAATTGGGAAGAAGGGAACGAGAAAAAGAGCGCAAGGAACGAGTGCGGGGATAAATTGGGAAGAAGGGAGCGGAAAAAAGAGCGCAAGGAACGAGTTCAGGGAAAAATTGGGAAGAAGGGAACGGGGAAAAGATCGCAAGGAACGAGTACAGGGAAAAATTGGGAAGAAGGGAACGAGAACAAGAGCGCAACGAACGAGTTCAGGGAAAAATCCAGAAGAAGGGAACGAGAAAAAGAGCGCAAGGAACGAGTGCGGGGAAAAATTGGGGAAGGGAACGAGAAAAAGAGCGCAAGGAACGAGTTCAGGGAAAAATTGGGAAGAAGGGAGCGGGAAAAAGAGCGCAAGGAACGAGTGCGGGGAAAAATTGGGAAGAAGGGAGCGGGAAAAAGATCGCAAGGAACGAGTGCGGAAAAAATTGGGAAGAAGGGAACAGGAAAAAGAGCGCAAGGAACGAGTTCAGGGATAAATTGGGAAGAAGGGAACGGGAAAAAGAGCGCAAGGAACGAGTGCAGGGAAAAATTGGGATAAAGGGAACAGGAAAAAGAGCGCAAGGAACGAGCGCAGGGAAATATTGGGAAGAAGGGAACGGGAAAAAGAGCGCAAGGAACGAGTGAGGGGAAAAATCGGGAAGATGGGAACAAGAAAAAGAGTGCAACGAACGAGTTCAGGGAAAAATTGGGAAGACGGGAACGAGAAAAAGAGCGCAACGAACGAGTGAGGGGAAAAATCGTGAAGATGGGAACGAGAAAAGGAGTGCAACGAACGAGTTCAGGGAAAAATTGGGAAGAAGGGAACGAGAACAAGAGCGCAACGAACGAGTGCAGGGAAAAATCCAGAAGGAGGTAACGAGAAAAAGAGCGCAAGGAACGAGTGCAGGGAAAAATCCAGAAGAAGGGAACGAGAAAAAAAACGCAAGGAACGAGTGCAGGGAAAAATTGGGAAGAAGGGATCGGGAAAAAGAGCGCAAGGAACGAGTGCAGGGAAAAATCCAGAAGAAGGGAAAGGGAAAAAGAGCGCAAGGAACGAGTGCGGGGAAAAATTGGGAAGAAGGGAACGAGAAAAAGAGCGCAACGAACGAGTGCGGGGAAAAATTGGGAAGAAGGGAACGGGAAAAAGCAAGGAATGAGTGCAGGGAAAAATTGGGAAGAAGGGAGTGGGAAAAAGAGCGCAAGGAACGAGTGCAGGGAAAAATCCAGAAAAAGGGAACGGGAAAAAGAACGCAAGGAACGAGTGCAGGGAAAAATTGGGAAGAAGGGAAGGGGAACAAGAGCGCAACGAACGAGTGCAGGGAAAAACCCAGAAGAAGGGAACGAGAAAAAGAGCGCAAGGAACGAGTTCAGGGAAAAATTGGGATAAAGGGAACAGGAAAAAGAGCGCAAGGAACGAGTGCAGGGAAAAATCCAGAAGAAGGGAACGGGAAAAAGAGCGCAAGGAACGAGTGGGGGGAAAAATTGGGATAAAGGGAACGAGAAAAAGAGCGCAAGGAACGAGTGCGGGGAAAAATTGGGAAGAAAGGAACGGGAAAAAGCAAGGAATGAGTGCAGGGAAAAATTGGGAGGAAGGGAGAGGGAAAAAGAGCGCAAGGAACGAGTGCAGGGAAAAATCCAGAAAAAGGGAACAGGAAAAAGAACGCAAGGAACGAGTTCAGGGAAAAATTGGGAAGAAGGGAAGGGGAACAAGAGCGCAACGAACGAGTGCAAGGAAAAACCCAGAAGAAGGGAACGAGAAAAAGAGCGCAAGGAACGAGTTCAGGGAAAAATTGGGATAAAGGGAACGGGAAAAAGAGCGCAACGAACGAGTGCAGGGAAAAATCCAGAAGAAGGGAACGGGAACAAGAGCGCAACGAATGAGTTCAGGGAAAAATTGGAAAGACGGGAACGAGAAAAAGAGCGCAACGAACGAGTGCGGGGAAAAATTGGGAAGAACGGAACGGGAACAAGAGCGCAAGGAACGAGTGCAGGGGAAATTTGGGAAGAAGGGAACGGGAAAAACAGCACAACGAACGAGTGCAGGGAAAAATCCGGAAGAAGGGAACAAGAAAAAGAGCGCAAGGAACGAGTGGGGGAAAAATTGGGAAGAAGGGAAGGAGAAAAAGAGCGCAAGGAACGAGTGCGGGGAAAAATTGGGAAGAAGGGAGTGGGAAAAAGAGCGCAAGGAACGAGTGCGGGGAAAAATTGGGAAGAAGGGAACGGGAAAAAGAGCGCAAGGAACGAGTGCAGGGAAAAATTGGGAAGAAGGGATCGGGAAAAAGAGCGCAAGGAACGAGTGCAGGGAAAAATTGGGAAGAAGGGAACGGGAAAAGGAGCGCAACGAACGGGTGCGGGGAAAAATCCAGAAGAAGGGAACGAGAAAAAGAGCGCAAGGAACGAGTGCAGGGAAAAATTGGGAAGAAGGGAACGGGAAAAAGAGAGCAAGGAACGAGTGCAGAGAAAAATTGGGAAGAAGGGAACGAGAAAAAGCGCAAGGAACGAGTGCAGGGAAAAATTGGGAAGAAGGGAACGAGAACAAGAGCGCAAGGAACGAGTGCGGGGAAAAATTGGGAAGAAGGGAACGAGAAAAAGAGTGCAAGGAACGAGTGCGGGGAAAAATTGGGAAGAAGGGAACGGGAAAAAGAGCGCAAGGAACGAGTTCAGGGAAAAAACCAGAAGAAGGGAACGAGAAAAAGAGCGCAAGGAACGAATTCAGGGAAAAATCCAGAAGAAGGGAACGAGAAAAAGAGCGCAAGGAACGAGTGCGGGGAAAAATTGGGAAGAAAGTAACAAGAAAAAGAGCGCAACGAACGAGTGCGGGGATAAATTGGGAAGAAGGGAACGGGAAAAAGAGCGCAAGGAACGAGTGCAGGGAAAAATTGGGAAGAAGGGAATGAGAAAAAGATCGCAAGGAACGAGTTCAGGGAAAAATTGGGAAGAAGGGAACGGGAAAAGAGCGCAAGGAACGAGTGCAGGGAAAAATCCAGAAGAAGGGAACGAGAAAAAGAGCGCAAGGAACGAGTGCGGGGAAAAATTGGGAAGAAGGGAACGGGAAAAAGAGCGCAAGGAACGAGTGCGGGGAAAAATTGGGAAGAAGGGAACGGGAAAAAGAGCGCAAGGAACGAGTTCAGGGAAAAATTGGGAAAAAGGGAACGGGAAAAAGAGCGCAAGGAACGAGTTCACGGAAAAATCCAGAAGAAGGGAACGAGAAAAAGAGCGCAAGGAACGAGTGCAGGGAAAAATTGGGAAGAAGGGAACGGGAAAAAGAGCGCAAGGAACGAGTGCAGGGAAAAATCCAGAAGAAGGGAATGAGAAAAAGAGCGCAACGAACGAGTGCAGGGAAAAATTGGGAAGAAGGGAAGGGGGAAAAGAGCGCAAGGAACGAGTGCGGAGAAAAATTGGGAAAAAGGGAACGGGAAAAAGAGCGCAAGGAACGAGTGCAGGGAAAAGTCCAGAAGAAGGAAACGAGAAAAAGAGCGCAAGGAACGAGTGCGGGGAAAAATTGGGAAGAAGGGAACGGGAAAACGAGCGCAAGAAACGAGTGCAGGGAAAAATCCAGAAGAAGGGAACGAGAAAAAGAGCGCAAGGAACGAGTGCAGGGAAAAATTGGGAAGAAGGGAACGGGAAAAAGAACGCAAGGAACGAGTGCAGGGAAAAAATCCAGAAGAAGGGAACGGGAAAAAGAGCGCAATGAATGAGTGCAGGGAAAAATTGGGAAGAAGGGAACGGGAAAAAGAGTGCAAGGAACGAGTGCGGGAAAAAATTGGGAAGAAGGGAGCGGGAGAAAAAAGTGCAAGGAACGAGTGCAGGGAAAAAGCGGGAAGAAGGGAACGAGAAAAAGCGTGTAACGAACGAGTGCAGGGAAAAAGCGGGAAGAAGGGAACGAGAAAAAGCGTGCAACGAACGAGTGCAGGGGAAAAGTGGGAAGAAGGGAACGAGAAAAAGCATGCAACGAACGAGTGCAAAATAAAAGTGGGAAGAAGGGAACGAGAAAAAGCGTGCGACGAACGAGTGCAAAATAAAATCGGGAAGAAGGGAACGAGAAAAAGCGTGCAACGAACGAGTGCAGGGGAAAAGCGGGAAGAAGGGAACGCGAAAAAGCGTGCAACGAACTAGTGCAGGGGAAAAGCGGGAAGAAGGGAACGAGAAAAAGCGTGCAACGAAGGAGTGCAAAATAAAATCGGGAAGAAGGGAACGAGAAAAAGCGTGCAAGGAACGAGTGCGCGGAAAAATTGGGAAGAAGGGAACGGGAAAAAGAGCGCAAGGAACGAGTGCGGGGAAAAATTGGGAAGAAGGGAACGGGAAAAAGAGCGCAAGGAACGAGTGCAGGGAAAAATTGGGAAAAAGGGAACGGGAAAAAGAGCGCAAGGAACGAGTTCACGGAAAAATCCAGAAGAAGGGAACGAGAAAAAGAGCGCAAGGAACGAGTGCAGGGAAAAATTGGGAAGAAGGGAACGGGAAAAAGAGCGCAAGGAACGAGTGCAGGGAAAAATCCAGAAGAAGGGAATGAGAAAAAGAGCGCAACGAACGAGTGCAGGGAAAAATTGGGAAGAAGGGAACGGGGAAAAGAGCGCAAGGAACGAGTGCGGAGAAAAATTATGAAAAAGGGAACGGGAAAAAGAGCGCAAGGAACGAGTGCAGGGAAAAGTCCAGAAGAAGGAAACGAGAAAAAGAGCGCAAGGAACGAGTGCGGGGAAAAATTGGGAAGAAGGGAACGGGAAAACGAGCGCAAGGAACGAGTGCAGGGAAAAATCCAGAAGAAGGGAACGAGAAAAAGAGCGCAAGGAACGAGTGCAGGGAAAAATTGGGAAGAAGGGAACGGGAAAAAGAACGCAAGGAACGAGTGCAGGGAAAAAATCCAGAAGAAGGGAACGGGAAAAAGAGCGCAATGAATGAGTGCAGGGAAAAATTGGGAAGAAGGGAACGGGAAAAAGAGTGCAAGGAACGAGTGCGGGAAAAAATTGGGAAGAACGGAGCGGGAGAAAAAAGTGCAAGGAACGAGTGCAGGGAAAAAGCGGGAAGAAGGGAACGAGAAAAAGCGTGTAACGAACGAGTGCAGGGAAAAAGCGGGAAGAAGGGAACGAGAAAAAGCGTGCAACGAACGAGTGCAGGGGAAAAGTGGGAAGAAGGGAACGAGAAAAAGCATGCAACGAACGAGTGCAAAATAAAAGTGGGAAGAAGGGAACGAGAAAAAGCGTGCGACGAACGAGTGCAAAATAAAATCGGGAAGAAGGGAACGAGAAAAAGCGTGCAACGAACGAGTGCAGGGGAAAAGCGGGAAGAAGGGAACGCGAAAAAGCGTGCAACGAACGAGTGCAGGGGAAAAGCGGGAAGAAGGGAACGAGAAAAAGCGTGCAACGAACGAGTGCAAAATAAAATCGGGAAGAAGGGAACGAGAAAAAGCGTGCAAGGAACGAGTGCAGGGAAAAATTGGGAAGAAGGGAACGAGAACAAGAGCGCAAGGAACGAGTGCAGGGGAATTTTGGGAAGAAGGTAACGGGAAAAACAGCACAATGAACGAGTTCAGGGAAAAATCCGGAAGAAGGGAACAAGAAAAAGAGCGCAAGGAACGAGTGGGGGAAAAATTGGGAAGAAGGGAATGGGAAAAAGCGTGCAAGGAACGAGTGCGGGGAAAAATTGGGAAGAAGGGAGCGGGAAAAAGAGCGCAACGAACGAGTGCGGGAAAAAATTGGGAAGAAGGGAACGGGAAAAAGAGCGCAAGGAACGATTGCGGGGAAAAATTGGGAAGAAGGGAACGGGAAAAAGAGCGCAAGGAACGAGTGCAGGAAAAAATTGGGAAGAAGGGAACAGGAAAAGGACTGCAACGAACTGGTGCAGGGAAAAATTGGGAAGCCGGGAGCGGGAAAAAGAGCACAAGGAACGAGTGCAGGGAAAAATCCAGAAGAAGGGAACGAGAAAAAGAGCGCAACAAACGAGTGCAGGGAAAAATTGGGAAGAAGGGAATGGGAAAAAGAGTGCAAGGAACGAGTTCAGGGAAAAATTGGGAAAAAGTGAGCGGGAAAGAGAGCGCAAGGAAAAAGTGCAGGGAAAAATTGGGAAGAAGGGAGCAGGAAAAGTAGCGCAACGAGCGAGTGCAGGGACAAATCCAGAAGAAGGGAACGGGAAAAAGAGCGCAAGGAACGAGTGCAGGGAAAAATTGGGAAGAAGGGAACGGGAAAAAGAGAGCAAGGAACGAGTGCAGAGAAAAATTGGGAAGAAGGGAACGAGAAAAAGCGCAAGGAACGAGTGCAGGGAAAAATTGGGAAGAAGGGAACGAGAACAAGAGCTCAAGGAACGAGTGCAGGGATAAATTGGGAAGAAGGGAACGAGAAAAAGAGCGCAAGGAACGAGTGCAGGGAAAAATTGGGAAGAAGGGAACGAGAAAAGATCGCAAGGAACGAGTGCGGGGTAAAATTGGGAAGAAGGGAACGGGAAAAAGAGCGCAAGGAACGAGTTCAGGGAAAAAACCAGAAGAAGGGAACGAGAAAAAGAGCGCAAGGAACGAGTGCAGGGAAAAATTGGGAAGAAGGGAACGGGAAAAAGAGCAAAAGGAACGAGTGCGGGGATAAATTGGGAAGAAAGGAACGGGAAAAAGAGCGCAAGGAACGAGTGCGGGAAAAAATTGGGAAGAAGGGAACGGGAAAAAGAGCGCAAGGAACGAGTGCAGGGAAAAATTGGGAAGAAGGGAACGGGAAAAAGAGCGCAACTAACAAGAGCGGGGAAAAATTGGGAAGAAGGGAACGGGAAAAAGAGCGCAAGGAACGAGTTCAGGGAAAAATTGGGAAAAAGGGAACGGAGTAAAAGAGCGCAAGGAACGAGTTCACGGAAAATTCCAGAAGAAGGGAACGAGAAAAAGAGCGCAACGAACGAGTGCAGGGATAAATTGGGAAGAAGGGAACGAGAAAAAGAGCGCAAGGAACGAGTGCAGGGAAAAATCCAGGAGAAGGGAACGAGAAAAAGAGTGCAAGGAACGAGTGCGGGGAAAAATTGGGAAGAAGGGAACGAGAAAAAGAGCGCAAGGAACGAGTGCAGGGAAAAATCCAGAAGAAGGGAACGAGAAAAAGAGCGCAACGAACGAGTGCAGGGAAAAATTGGGAAGAAGGGAACGAAAAAACGAGCGCAAGGAATGAGTGCGGGGAAAAATTGGGAAAAAGGGAACGGGAAAAAGAGCGCAAGGAATGAGTGCAGGGCAAAAATCCAGAAGAAGGGAACGGGAAAAAGAGCGCAAGGAACGAGTGCGGGGAAAAATTGGGAAGAATGGAACGGGAAAAAGAGCGCAACGAACGAGTGCAGGGAAAAATCCAGAAGAAGGGAACGAGACAAATAGCGCAACGAACGAGTGCAGGGATAAATAGGGAAGAAAGGAACGGGAAAAAGAGCGCAACGAACGAGTGCAGGGAAAAATCCAGAAGAAGGGAACGAGAAAAAGAGCGCAAGGAATGAGTGCGGGGAAAAATTGGGAAGAAGGGAACGAGAAAAAGTGCGCAAGGAACGAGTGCGGGGAAAAATTGGGAAGAAGGGAACGAGAAAATGAGCGCAACGAACGAGTGCGGGGATAAATTGGGAAGAAGGGAACGAGAAAAAGAGCGCAAGGAACGAGTTCAGGGAAAAATTGGGAAGAAGGGAACGGGAAAAAGATCGCAAGGAACGAGTTCAGGGAAAAATTGGGAAGAAGGGAACGAGAAAAAGAGCGCAAGGAACGAGTGCAGGGAAAAATTGGGAAGAAGGGAACGGGAAAAAGAGCACAAGGAACGAGTGCAGGGAAAAATTGGGAAGAAGGGAACGGGAAAATGAGCGCAAGGAACGAGTGCAGGGAAAAATTGGGAAAAAGGGAACGAGAAAAAGAGCGCAACGAACGAGTGCAGGGATAAATTGGGAAGAAGGGAACGAGAAAAAGAGCGCAAGGAACGAGTGCAGGGATAAATTGGGAAGAAGGGAACGAGAAAAAGAGCGCAAGGAACGAGTGCGGGGAAAAATTGGGAAGAAGGGAACGAGAAAAAGCGCGCAAGGAACGAGTGCAGGGAAAAATCCAGAAGAAGGGAATGAGAAAAAGAGCGCAACAAACGAGTGCAGGGAAAAATTGGGAAGAAGGGAACGGGAAAAAGAGCGCAAGGAACGAGTGCGGGGAAAAATTCGGAAGAAGGGAACGAAAAAACGAGCGCAAGGAATGAGTGCAGGGAAAAATTGGGAAGAAGGGAACGATAAAAAGAGCGCAACAAACCGGTTCAGGGAAAAATTGGGAAGAAGGGAACGGGCAAAATAGCGCAAGGAACGAGTGCAGGGAAAAATTGGGAAGAAGGGAACGGGAAAAAGAACGCAAGAAACGAGTGCAGGGAAAAAATCCAGAAGAAGGGAACGGGAAAAAGAGCGCAAGGAATGAGTGTGGGGAAAAATTGGGAAGAATGGAACGGGAAAAAGAGCGCAAGGAACGAGTGCAGGGAAAAATTGGGAAGAAGGGAACGGGAAAAAGAGCGCAACGAACGAGTGCAGGGGAAAAGCGGGAAGAAGGGAACGAGAAAAAGCGTGCAACGAACGAGTGCAAAATAAATGCGGGAAGAAGGGAACGAGAAAAAGCGTGCAACGAACGAGTGCAGGGGAAAAACGGGAAGAAGGGAACGAGAAAAAGCGTGCAACGAACGAGTGCAGGGGAAAAGCGGAAAGAAGGGAACGAGAAAAAGCGTGCAACGAACGAGTGCAGGAAAAAAGCGAGAAGAAGGGAACGAGAAAAAGCGTGCAACGAACGAGTGCAGGAAAAAAGCGGGAAGAAGGGAACGAGAAAAAGCATGCAACGAACGAGTGCAGGAAAAAAGTGGGAAGAAGGGAACGAGAAAAAGCGCGCAACGAACGAGTGCAGGAAAAAAGCGGGAAGAAGGGAACGAGAAAAAGCGTGCAACGAACGAGTGCAAAATAAAATCGGGAAGAAGGGAACGAGAAAAAGCGTGCAACGAACGAGTGCAAAATAAAAGCGGGAAGAAGGGAACGAGAAAAAGCGTGCAACGAACGAGTGCAGGAAAAAAGCGGGAAGAAGGGAACGAGAAAAAGCGTGCAACGAACGAGTGCAAAATAAAATCGGGAAGAAGGGAACGAGAAAAAGCGTGCAACGAACGAGTGCAGGGGAAAAGCGGGAAGAAGGGAACGAGAAAAAGCGTGCAACGAACGAGTGCAGGAAAAAAGCGGGAAGAAGGGAACGAGAAAAAGCGTGCAACGAACGAGTGCAGGGAAAAAGCGGGAAGAAGGGAACGAGAAAAAGCGTGCAACGAACGAGTGCAGGGAAAAAGAAGGAAGAAGGGAACGAGAAAAAGCGTGCAACGAACGAGTGCAGGGAAAAAGCATGAAGAAGGGAACGAGAAAAAGCGTGCAACGAACGAGTGGAGGAAAAAAGCAGTAAGAAGGGAACGAGAAAAAGCGTGCAACGAACGAGCGCAGGGAAATGCGGGAAGAAGGGAACGAGAAAAAGCGTGCAACGAACGAGTGCAAAATAAAATCGGGAAGAAGGGAACGAGAAAAAGCGTGCAAAGAAAGAGTGCAGGGGAAAAGCGGGAAGAAGGGAACGAGAAAAAGCGTGCAACGAACGAGTGAAGAAAAAAGCGGGAAGAAGGGAACTAGAAAAAGCGTGCAACGAACGAGTGCAGGGGAAAAACGGGAAGAAGGGAACGAGAAAAAGCGTGCAACGAACGAGTGGAGGGAAAAAAGCGGGAAGAAGGGAACGAGAAAAAGCGTGCAACGAACGAGTGCAGGGAAAAAGCGGGAAGAAGGGAACGAGAAAAAGCGTGCAACGAACGAGTGCAGGAAAAAAGCGGGAAGAAGGGAACGAGAAAAAGCGTGCAACGAACGAGTGCAGGGAAATGCGGGAAGAAGGGAACGAGAAAAAGCGTGCAACGAACGAGTGCAGGGGAAAAACGGGAAGAAGGGAACGAGAAAAAGCGTGCAACGAACGAGTGCAGGGAAATAGCGGGAAGAAGGGAACGAGAAAAAGCGTGCAACGAACGAGTGCAAAATAAAATCGGGAAGAAGGGAACGAGAAAAAGAGCGCAAGGAACGAGTGCGGGGAAAAATTGGGAAGAAGGGAATGGGAAAAAGAGTGCAAGGAACGAGTTCAGGGAAAAATTGGGAAGAAGGGATCGGGAAAAAGAGCGCAAGGAACGACTGCAGGGAAAAATTGGGAAGAAGGGAACGGGAAAAGGAGCGCAACGAACGGGTGCGGGGAAAAATCCAGAAGAAGGGAACGAGAAAAAGAGCGCAAGGAACGAGTGCAGGGAAAAATTGGGAAGAAAGGAACGGGAAAAAGAGGGCAAGGAACGAGTGCAGGGAAAAATTGGGAAGAAGGGAACGAGAACAAGAGCTCAAGGAACAAGTGCAGGGATAAATTGGGAAGAAGGGAACGAGAAAAAGAGCGCAAGGAACGAGTGCAGGGAAAAATTGGGAAGAAGGGAACGAGAAAAAGAGCGCAAGGAACGAGTGCAGGGAAAAAGCGGGAAGAAGGGAACCAGAAAAAGCGTGCAACGAACGAGTGGAGGAAAAAAGCGGTAAGAAGGGAACGAGAAAAAGCGTGCAACGAACGAGTGCAGGGAAATGCGGGAAGAAGGGAACGAGAAAAAGCGTGCAACGAACGAGTGAAGAAAAAAGCGGGAAGAAGGGAACTAGAAAAAGCGTGCAACGAACGAGTGCAGGGGAAAAACGGGAAGAAGGGAACGAGAAAAAGCGTGCAACGAACGAGTGCAGGAAAAAAGCGGGAAGAAGGGAACGAGAAAAAGCGTGCAACGAACGAGTGCAGGGAAATGCGGGAAGAAGGGAACGAGAAAAAGCGTGCAACGAACGAGTGCAGGGGAAAAACGGGAAGAAGGGAACGAGAAAAAGCGTGAACCGAACGAGTGCAGGGAAATAGCGGGAAGAAGGGAACGAGAAAAAGCGTGCAACGAACGAGTGCAAAATAAAATCGGGAAGAAGGGAACGAGAAAAAGAGCGCAAGGAACGAGTGCGGGGAAAAATTGGGAAGAAGGGATCGGGAAAAAGAGCGCAAGGAACGACTGCAGGGAAAAATTGGGAAGAAGGGAACGGGAAAAGGAGCGCAACGAACGGGTGCGGGGAAAAATCCAGAAGAAGGGAACGAGAAAAAGAGCTCAACGAACGAGTGCAGCGAAAAATTGGGAAGAAGGGAACGAAAAAACGAGCGCAAGGAATGAGTGCAGGGAAAAATTGGGAAGAAGGGAACGGGAAAAAGAGGGCAAGGAACGAGTGCAGAGAAAAATTGGGAAGAAGGGAACGAGAAAAAGCGCAAGGAACGAGTGCAGGGAAAAATTGGGAAGAAGGGAACGAGAACAAGAGCTCAAGGAACGAGTGCAGGGATAAATTGGGAAGAAGGGAACGAGAAAAAGAGCGCAAGGAACGAGTGCAGGGAAAAATTGGGAAGAAGGGAACGAGAAAAAGAGCGCAAGGAACGAGTGCGGGGATAACTTGGGAAGAAGGGAACGGGAAAAAGCGTGCAACGAACGAGTGCAGGGAAAAAGCGGGAAGAAGGGAACCAGAAAAAGCGTGCAACGAACGAGTGGAGGAAAAAAGCGGTAAGAAGGGAACGAGAAAAAGCGTGCAAGGAACGAGTGCAGGGAAAAATTGGGAAGAAGGGAACGAGAAAAAGCGTGCAACGAACGAGTGAAGAAAAAAGCGGGAAGAAGGGAACGAGAAAAAGCGTGCAACGAACGAGTGCAGGGGAAAAACGGGAAGAAGGGAACGAGAAAAAGCGTGCAACGAACGAGTGGAGGGAAAAAAGTGGGAAGAAGGGAACGAGAAAAAGCGTGCAACGAACGAGTGCAGGGAAAAAGCGGGAAGAAGGGAACGAGAAAAAGCGTGCAACGAACAAGTGCAGGAAAAAAGCGGGAAGAAGGGAACGAGAAAAAGCGTGCAACGAACGAGTGCAGGGGAAAAACGGGAAGAAGGGAACGAGAAAAAGCGTGAACCGAACGAGTGCAGGGAAATAGCGGGAAGAAGGGAACGAGAAAAAGCGTGCAACAAACGAGTGCAAAATAAAATCGGGAAGAAGGGAACGAGAAAAAGAGCGCAAGGAACGAGTGCGGGGAAAAATTGGGAAGAAGGGAATGGGAAAAAGAGTGCAAGGAACGAGTTCAGGGAATAATTGGGAAGAAGGGATCGGGAAAAAGAGCGCAAGGAACGAGTGCAGGGAAAAATTGGGAAGAAGGGAACGGGAAAACGAGCGCAACGAACGGGTGCGGGGAAAAATTCGGAAGAAGGGAACGAAAAAACGAGCGCAAGGAATGAGTGCAGGGAAAAATTGGGAAGAAGGGAACGGGAAAAAGAGCGCAAGGAATGAGTGCAGGGAAAAATTGGGAAGAAGGGAACGGGAAAACGAGCGCAATGAATGAGTGCAGGGAAAAATTGGGAAGAAGGGAACGAGAAAAAGAGCGCAAGGAATGAGTGCAGGGGAAGAATTGGGAAGAAGGGAACGAGAAAAAGAGCGCAAGGAACGAGTGCAGGGAAAAAATGCAGAAGAAGGGAACGGGAAAAAGAGCGCAAGGAATGAGTGCAGGGAAAAAATCCAGAAGAAGGGAACGGGAAAAAGAGCGCAAGGAATGAGTGCAGGGAAAAATTGGGAAGAAGGGAACAGGAAAAAGAACGCAAGGAACGAGTGCAGGGCAAAAATCCAGAAGAAGGGAACGGGAAAAAGAGCGCAAGGAATGAGTGCAGGGAAAAATTGGGAAGAAGGGAACGGGAAAAAGAGCGCAAGGAACGAGTTCAGGGAAAAATTGGGAAAAAGTGAGCGGGAAAGAGAGCGCAAGGAAAAAGTGCAGGGAAAAATTGGGAAGAAGGGAGCAGGAAAAGGTGGGCAACGAGCGAGTGCAGGGACAAATTGGGAAGAAGGGAACGGGAAAAAGAGCGCAAGGAACGAGTGCAGGGAAAAATTGGGAAGAAGGGATCGGGAAAAAGAGCGCAAGGAACGAGTTCAGGGAAAAATTGGGAAGAAGGGATCGGGAAAAAGAGCGCAAGGAACGAGTTCAGGGAAAAATTGGGAAGAAGGGAACGGGAAAAGGAGCGCAACGAACGGGTGCGGGGAAAAATCCAGAAGAAGGGAACGAGAAAAAGAGCGCAAGGAACGAGTGCAGGGAAAAATTGGGAAGAAGGGAACGGGAAAAAGAGGGCAAGGAACGAGTGCAGAGAAAAATTGGGAAGAAGGGAACGAGAAAAAGCGCAAGGAACGAGTGCAGGGAAAAATTGGGAAGAAGGGAACGAGAACAAGAGCTCAAGGAACGAGTGCAGGGATAAATTGGGACGAAGGGAACGAGAAAAAGAGCGCAAGGAACGAGTGCAGGGAAAAATTGGGAAGAAGGGAACGAGAAAAAGAGCGCAAGGAACGAGTGCGGGGATAACTTGGGAAGAAGGGAACGAGAAAAAGCGTGCAACGAACGAGTGCAGGGAAAAAGCGGGAAGAAGGGAACCAGAAAAAGCGTGCAACGAACGAGTGGAGGAAAAAAGCGGTAAGAAGGGAACGAGAAAAAGCGTGCAACGAACGAGTGCAGGGAAATGCGGGAAGAAGGGAACGAGAAAAAGCGTGCAACGAACGAGTGAAGAAAAAAGCGGGAAGAAGGGAACTAGAAAAAGCGTGCAACGAACAAGTGCAGGGGAAAAACGGGAAGAAGGGAACGAGAAAAAGCGTGCAACGAACGAGTGGAGGGAAAAAAGTGGGAAGAAGGGAACGAGAAAAAGCGTGCAACGAACGAGTGCAGGGAAAAAGCGGGAAGAAGGGAACGAGAAAAAGCGTGCAACGAACGAGTGCAGGAAAAAAGCGGGAAGAAGGGAACGAGAAAAAGCGTGCAACGAACGAGTGCAGTGGAAAAACGGGAAGAAGGGAACGAGAAAAAGCGTGAACCGAACGAGTGCAGGGAAATAGCGGGAAGAAGGGAACGAGAAAAAGCGTGCAACGAACGAGTGCAAAATAAAATCGGGAAGAAGGGAACGAGAAAAAGAGCGCAAGGAACGAGTGCGGGGAAAAATTGGGAAGAAGGGAATGGGAAAAAGAGTGCAAGGAACGAGTTCAGGGAATAATTGGGAAGAAGGGATCGGGAAAAAGAGCGCAAGGAACGAGTGCAGGGAAAAATTGGGAAGAAGGGAACGGGAAAAGGAGCGCAACGAACGGGTGCGGGGAAAAATTCGGAAGAAGGGAACGAAAAAACGAGCGCAAGGAATGAGTGCAGGGAAAAATTGGGAAGAAGGGAACGGGAAAAGGAGCGCAAGGAACGAGTGCAGGGAAAAATTGGGAAGAAGGGAACGGGAAAACGAGCGCAATGAATGAGTGCAGGGAAAAATTGGGAAGAAGGGAACGAGAAAAAGAGCGCAAGGAATGAGTGCAGGGGAAGAATTGGGAATAAGGGAACGAGAAAAAGAGCGCAAGGAACGAGTGCAGGGAAAAAATCCAGAAGAAGGGAACGGGAAAAAGAGCGCAAGGAATGAGTGCAGGGAAAAAATCCAGAAGAAGGGAACGGGAAAAAGAGCGCAAGGAATGAGTGCAGGGAAAAATTGGGAAGAAGGGAACAGGAAAAAGAACGCAAGGAACGAGTGCAGGGCAAAAATCCAGAAGAAGGGAACGGGAAAAAGAGCGCAAGGAATGAGTGCAGGGAAAAATTGGGAAGAAGGGAACGGGAAAAAGAGCGCAAGGAACGAGTGCAGGGAAAAATTGGGAAGAATGGAACGGGAAAAAGAGCGCAAGGAAGGAGTGTGGGGAAAAATTGGGAAGAAGGGAGCGGGAGAAAAGAGTGCAAGGAACGAGTGCAGGGAAAAATTGGGAAGAAGGGAACGGGAAAAGGACTTCAACGAACGGGTGCAGGGAAAAATTGGGAAGAAGGGAGCGGGAAAAAGAGCGCAAGGAACGAGTGCAGGGAAAAATCCAGAGGAAGGGAACGAGAAAAAGAGCGCAACAAACGAGTGCAGGGAAAAATTGGGAAGAAGGGAATGGGAAAAAGAGTGCAAGGAACGAGTTCAGGGAAAAATTGGGAAAAAGTGAGCGGGAAAGCGAGCGCAAGGAAAAAGTGCAGGGAAAAATTGGGAAGAAGGGAGCAGGAAAAGGTGGGCAACGAGCGAGTGCAGGGACAAATTGGGAAGAAGGGAACGGGAAAAAGAGCGCAAGGAACGAGTGCAGGGAAAAATTGGGAAGAAGGGATCGGGAAAAAGAGCGCAAGGAACGAGTGCAGGGAAAAATTGGGAAGAAGGGAACGGGAAAAGGAGCGCAACGAACGGGTGCGGGGAAAAATCCAGAAGAAGGGAACGAGAAAAAGAGCGCAACGAACGAGTGCAGGGAAAAATTGGGAAGAAGGGAACGGGAAAAAGAGAGCAAGGAACGAGTGCAGAGAAAAATTGGGAAGAAGGGAACGAGAAAAAGCGCAAGGAACGAGTGCAGGGAAAAATTGGGAAGAAGGGAACGAGAACAAGAGCTCAAGGAACGAGTGCAGGGATAAATTGGGAAGAAGGGAACAAGAAAAAGAGCTCAAGGAAGGAGTGCAGGGATAAATTGGGAAGAAGGGAACGAGAAAAAGACCGCAAGGAACGAGTGCAGGGAAAAATTGGGAAGAAGGGAACGAGAAAAAGAGCGCAAGGAATGAGTGCGGGGAAAAATTGGGAAGAAGGGAACGGGAAAAAGAGCGCAAGGAACGAGTTCAGGGAAAAAACCAGAAGAAGGGAACGAGAAAAAGAGCGCAAGGAACGAGTGCGGGGAAAAATTGGGAAGAAAGTAACGGGAAAAAGAGCGCAACGAACGAGTGTGGGGATAAATTGAGAAGAAGGGAACGGGAAAAAGAGCGCAAGGAACGAGTGCAGGGAAAAATTGGGAAGAAGGGAACGAGAAAAGAGTGCAAGGAACGACTGCAGGGAAAAATCCAGAAGAAGGGAACGAGAAAAAGATCGCAAGGAACGAGTGCGGGGAAAAATTGGGAAGAAGGGAACGGGAAAAAGAGCGCAAGGAACGAGTGCGGGGAAAAATTGGGAAGAAGGGAACGGGAAAAAGAGCGCAACTAACGAGAGCGGGGAAAAATTGGGAAGAAGGGAACGGGAAAAAGAGCGCAAGGAACGAGTTCACGGAAAAATCCAGAAGAAGGGAACGAGAAAAAGAGCGCAAGGAACGAGTGCAGGGAAAAATTGGGAAGAAGGGAACGAGAAAAAGAGCGCAAGGAACGAGTGCAGGGAAAAATCCAGAAGAAGGGAACAAGAAAAAGAGCGCAAGGAACGAGTTCAGGGAAAAATTGGGAAAAAGTGAGCGGGAAAGAGAGCGCAAGGAAAAAGTGCAGGGAAAAATTGGGAAGAAGGGAGCAGGAAAAGTAGCGCAACGAGCGAGTGCAGGGACAAATTGGGAAGAAGGGAACGGGAAAAAGAGCGCAAGGAACGAGTGCAGGGAAAAATTGGGAAGAAGGGAACGAAAAAACGAGCGCAAGGAATGAGTGCAGGGAAAAATTGGGAAGAAGGGAACGGGAAAAAGAGCGCAACGAACGAGTGCGGAGAAAAATTGGGAAAAAGGGAACGGGAAAAAGAGCGCAAGGAACGAGTGCGGGGAAAAATTGGGAAGAAGGGAACGGGAAAAAGAGCGCAAGGAATGAGTTCAGGGAAAAATTGGGAAGAATGGAACGGGAAAAAGAGCGCAACGAACGAGTGCAGGGAAAAATCCAGAAGAAGGGAACGAGAAAAATAGCGCAAGGAACGAGTTCAGGGAAAAATCCAGAAGAAGGGAACGAGAAAAAGAGCGCAAGGAACGAGTGCGGGGAAAAATTGGGAAGAAAGGAATGGGAAAAAGAGTGCAAGGAACGAGTTCAGGGAAAAATTGGGAAGAAGGGATTGGGAAAAAGAGCGCAAGGAATGAGTGCAGGGAAAAATTGGGAAGAAGGGAACGGGAAAAGGAGCGCAACGAACGGGTGCAGGGAAAAATCCAGAAGAAGGGAACGAGAAAAAGAGCGCAAGGAACGAGTGCAGGGAAAAATTGGGAAGAAGGGAACGGGAAAAAGAGAGCAAGGAACGAGTGCAGAGAAAAATTGGGAAGAAGGGAACGAGAAAAAGCGCAAGGAACGAGTGCAGGGAAAAATTGGGAAGAAGGGAACGAGAACAAGAGCTCAAGGAACGAGTGCAGGGATAAATTGGGAAGAAGGGAACGAGAAAAAGAGCGCAAGGAACGAGTGCAGGGAAAAATTGGGAAGAAGGGAACGAGAAAAAGCGTGCAACGAACGAGTGCAGGGAAAAAGCGGGAAGAAGGGAACGAGAAAAAGCGTGCAACGAACGAGTGGAGGAAAAAAGCGGTAAGAAGGGAACGAGAAAAAGCGTGCAACGAACGAGTGCAGGGAAATGCGGGAAGAAGGGAACGAGAAAAAGCGTGCAACGAACGAGTGCAAAATAAAATCGGGAAGAAGGGAACGAGAAAAAGCGTGCAAAGAAAGAGTGCAGGGGAAAAGCGGGAAGAAGGGAACGAGAAAAAGCGTGCAACGAACGAGTGAAGAAAAAAGCGGGAAGAAGGGAACGAGAAAAAGCGTGCAACGAACGAGTGCAGGGGAAAAACGGGAAGAAGGGAACGAGAAAAAGCGTGCAACGAACGAGTGGAGGGAAAAAAGCGGGAAGAAGGGAACGAGAAAAAGCGTGCAACGAACGAGTGCAGGGAAAAAGCGGGAAGAAGGGAACGAGAAAAAGCGTGCAACGAACGAGTGCAGGAAAAAAGCGGGAAGAAGGGAACGAGAAAAAGCGTGCAACGAACGAGTGCAGGGGAAAAACGGGAAGAAGGGAACGAGAAAAAGCGTGAACCGAACGAGTGCAGGGAAATAGCGGGAAGAAGGGAACGAGAAAAAGCGTGCAACGAACGAGTGCAAAATAAAATCGGGAAGAAGGGAACGGGAAAAAGAGCGCAAGGAACGAGTGCGGGGAAAAATTGGGAAGAAGGGAATGGGAAAAAGAGTGCAAGGAACGAGTTCAGGGAAAAATTGGGAAGAAGGGATCGGGAAAAAGAGCGCAAGGAACGAGTGCAGGGAAAAATTGGGAAGAAGGGAACGGGAAAAGGAGCGCAACGAACGGGTGCAGGGAAAAATCCAGAAGAAGGGAACGAGAAAAAGAGCGCAACGAACGAGTGCAGGGAAAAATTGGGAAGAAGGGAACGGGAAAAAGAGAGCAAGGAACGAGTGCAGAGAAAAATTGGGAAGAAGGGAACGAGAAAAAGCGCAAGGAACGAGTGCAGGGAAAAATTGGGAAGAAGGGAACGAGAACAAGAGCTCAAGGAAGGAGTGCAGGGATAAATTGGGAAGAAGGGAACGAGAAAAAGAGCGCAAGGAACGAGTGCAGGGAAAAATTGGGAAGAAGGGAACGAGAAAAAGAGCGCAAGGAACGAGTGCGGGGAAAAATTGGGAAGAAGGGAACGAGAAAAAGAGCGCAAGGAACGAGTGCAGGGAAAAATCCAGAAGAAGGGAATGAGAAAAATAGCGCAACAAACGAGTGCAGGGAAAAATTGGGAAGAAGGGAACGGGAAAAAGAGCGCAGGGAACGAGTTCAGGGAAAAATTCGGAAGAAGGGAACGAAAAAACGAGCGCAAGGAATGAGTGCAGGGAAAAATTGGGAAGAAGGGAACGGGAAAAAGAGCGCAAGGAACGAGTGCAGGGAAAAATTGGGAAGAAGGGAACGGGAAAACGAGCGCAACGAACGGGTGCAGGGAAAAATCCAGAAGAAGGGAACGAGAAAAAGAGCGCAAGGAACGAGTGCAGGGAAAAATTGGGAAAAAGGGAACGGGAAAAAGAGAGCAAGGAACGAGTGCAGAGAAAAATTGGGAAGAAGGGAACGAGAAAAAGCGCAAGGAACGAGTGCAGGGAAAAATTGGGAAGAAGGGAACGAGAACAAGAGCTCAAGGAAGGAGTGCAGGGATAAATTGGGAAGAAGGGAACGAGAAAAAGACCGCAAGGAACGAGTGCAGGGAAAAATTGGGAAGAAGGGAACGAGAAAAAGAGCGCAAGGAACGAGTGCGGGGAAAAATTGGGAAGAAGGGAACGAGAAAAAGAGCGCAAGGAACGAGTGCAGGGAAAAATCCAGAAGAAGGGAATGAGAAAAATAGCGCAACAAACGAGTGCAGGGAAAAATTGGGAAGAAGGGAACGGGAAAAAGAGCGCAAGGAATGAGTTCAGGGAAAAATTCGGAAGAAGGGAACGAAAAAACGAGCGCAAGGAATGAGTGCAGGGAAAAATTGGGAAGAAGGGAACGGGAAAAAGAGCGCAAGGAACGAGTGCAGGGAAAAATTGGGAAGAAGGGAACGGGAAAACGAGCGCAATGAATGAGTGCAGGGAAAAATTGGGAAGAAGGGAACGAGAAAAAGAGCGCAAGGAACGAGTGCAGGGGAAGAATTGGGAAGAAGGGAACGAGAAAAAGAGCGCAAGGAACGAGTGCAGGGAAAAAATCCAGAAGAAGGGAACGGGAAAAAGAGCGCAAGGAATGAGTGCAGGGAAAAAATCCAGAAGAAGGGAACGGGAAAAAGAGCGCAAGGAATGAGTGCAGGGAAAAATTGGGAAGAAGGGAACAGGAAAAAGAGCGCAAGGAAGGAGTGTGGGGAAAAATTGGGAAGAAGGGAGCGGGAGAAAAGAGTGCAAGGAACGAGTGCAGGGAAAAATTGGAAAGAAGGGAACGGGAAAAGGCCTTCAACGAACGGGTGCAGGGAAAAATTGGGAAGAAGGGAGCGGGAAAAAGAGCGCAAGGAACGAGTGCAGGGAAAAATTCGGAAGAAGGGAACGAAAAAACGAGCGCAAGGAATGAGTGCAGGGAAAAATTGGGAAGAAGGGAACGGGAAAAAGAGCGCAAGGAACGAGTGCAGGGAAAAATTGGGAAGAAGGGAACGAGACAAAGCATGCAACGAACGAGTGCAGGGAAAAAGCGGGAAGAAGGGAACGAGAAAAAGCGTGCAACGAACGAGTGAAGGGAAATGCGGGAAGAAGGGAACGAGAAAAAGCGTGCAACGAACGAGTGCAAAATAAAATCGGGAAGAAGGGAACGAGAAAAAGCGTGCAACGAACGAGTGCAGGGGAAAAGCGGGAAGAAGGGAACGAGAAAAAGCGTGCAACGAACGAGTGCAGGAAAAAAGCGGGAAGAAGGGAACGAGAAAAAGCGTGCAACGAACGAGTGCAGGGAAAAAGCGGGAAGAAGGGAACGAGAAAAAGCGTGCAACGAACGAGTGCAGGGGAAAAACGGGAAGAAGGGAACGAGAAAAAGCGTGAACCGAACGAGTGCAGGGAAATAGCGGGAAGAAGGGAACGAGAAAAAGCGTGCAACGAACGAGTGCAAAATAAAATCGGGAAGAAGGGAACGAGAAAAAGAGCGCAAGGAACGAGTGCGGGGAAAAATTGGGAAGAAGGGATCGGGAAAAAGAGCGCAAGGAACGACTGCAGGGAAAAATTGGGAAGAAGGGAACGGGAAAAGGAGCGCAACGAACGGGTGCGGGGAAAAATCCAGAAGAAGGGAACGAGAAAAAGAGCTCAACGAACGAGTGCAGCGAAAAATTGGGAAGAAGGGAACGAAAAAACGAGCGCAAGGAATGAGTGCAGGGAAAAATTGGGAAGAAGGGAACGGGAAAAAGAGGGCAAGGAACGAGTGCAGAGAAAAATTGGGAAGAAGGGAACGAGAAAAAGCGCAAGGAACGAGTGCAGGGAAAAATTGGGAAGAAGGGAACGAGAACAAGAGCTCAAGGAACGAGTGCAGGGATAAATTGGGAAGAAGGGAACGAGAAAAAGAGCGCAAGGAACGAGTGCAGGGAAAAATTGGGAAGAAGGGAACGAGAAAAAGAGCGCAAGGAACGAGTGCGGGGATAACTTGGGAAGAAGGGAACGGGAAAAAGCGTGCAACGAACGAGTGCAGGGAAAAAGCGGGAAGAAGGGAACCAGAAAAAGCGTGCAACGAACGAGTGGAGGAAAAAAGCGGTAAGAAGGGAACGAGAAAAAGCGTGCAAGGAACGAGTGCAGGGAAAAATTGGGAAGAAGGGAACGAGAAAAAGCGTGCAACGAACGAGTGAAGAAAAAAGCGGGAAGAAGGGAACGAGAAAAAGCGTGCAACGAACGAGTGCAGGGGAAAAACGGGAAGAAGGGAACGAGAAAAAGCGTGCAACGAACGAGTGGAGGGAAAAAAGTGGGAAGAAGGGAACGAGAAAAAGCGTGCAACGAACGAGTGCAGGGAAAAAGCGGGAAGAAGGGAACGAGAAAAAGCGTGCAACGAACAAGTGCAGGAAAAAAGCGGGAAGAAGGGAACGAGAAAAAGCGTGCAACGAACGAGTGCAGGGGAAAAACGGGAAGAAGGGAACGAGAAAAAGCGTGAACCGAACGAGTGCAGGGAAATAGCGGGAAGAAGGGAACGAGAAAAAGCGTGCAACAAACGAGTGCAAAATAAAATCGGGAAGAAGGGAACGAGAAAAAGAGCGCAAGGAACGAGTGCGGGGAAAAATTGGGAAGAAGGGAATGGGAAAAAGAGTGCAAGGAACGAGTTCAGGGAATAATTGGGAAGAAGGGATCGGGAAAAAGAGCGCAAGGAACGAGTGCAGGGAAAAATTGGGAAGAAGGGAACGGGAAAACGAGCGCAACGAACGGGTGCGGGGAAAAATTCGGAAGAAGGGAACGAAAAAACGAGCGCAAGGAATGAGTGCAGGGAAAAATTGGGAAGAAGGGAACGGGAAAAAGAGCGCAAGGAATGAGTGCAGGGAAAAATTGGGAAGAAGGGAACGGGAAAACGAGCGCAATGAATGAGTGCAGGGAAAAATTGGGAAGAAGGGAACGAGAAAAAGAGCGCAAGGAATGAGTGCAGGGGAAGAATTGGGAAGAAGGGAACGAGAAAAAGAGCGCAAGGAACGAGTGCAGGGAAAAAATGCAGAAGAAGGGAACGGGAAAAAGAGCGCAAGGAATGAGTGCAGGGAAAAAATCCAGAAGAAGGGAACGGGAAAAAGAGCGCAAGGAATGAGTGCAGGGAAAAATTGGGAAGAAGGGAACAGGAAAAAGAACGCAAGGAACGAGTGCAGGGCAAAAATCCAGAAGAAGGGAACGGGAAAAAGAGCGCAAGGAATGAGTGCAGGGAAAAATTGGGAAGAAGGGAACGGGAAAAAGAGCGCAAGGAACGAGTTCAGGGAAAAATTGGGAAAAAGTGAGCGGGAAAGAGAGCGCAAGGAAAAAGTGCAGGGAAAAATTGGGAAGAAGGGAGCAGGAAAAGGTGGGCAACGAGCGAGTGCAGGGACAAATTGGGAAGAAGGGAACGGGAAAAAGAGCGCAAGGAACGAGTGCAGGGAAAAATTGGGAAGAAGGGATCGGGAAAAAGAGCGCAAGGAACGAGTTCAGGGAAAAATTGGGAAGAAGGGATCGGGAAAAAGAGCGCAAGGAACGAGTTCAGGGAAAAATTGGGAAGAAGGGAACGGGAAAAGGAGCGCAACGAACGGGTGCGGGGAAAAATCCAGAAGAAGGGAACGAGAAAAAGAGCGCAAGGAACGAGTGCAGGGAAAAATTGGGAAGAAGGGAACGGGAAAAAGAAGGCAAGGAACGAGTGCAGAGAAAAATTGGGAAGAAGGGAACGAGAAAAAGCGCAAGGAACGAGTGCAGGGAAAAATTGGGAAGAAGGGAACGAGAACAAGAGCTCAAGGAACGAGTGCAGGGATAAATTGGGACGAAGGGAACGAGAAAAAGAGCGCAAGGAACGAGTGCAGGGAAAAATTGGGAAGAAGGGAACGAGAAAAAGAGCGCAAGGAACGAGTGCGGGGATAACTTGGGAAGAAGGGAACGAGAAAAAGCGTGCAACGAACGAGTGCAGGGAAAAAGCGGGAAGAAGGGAACCAGAAAAAGCGTGCAACGAACGAGTGGAGGAAAAAAGCGGTATGAAGGGAACGAGAAAAAGCGTGCAACGAACGAGTGCAGGGAAATGCGGGAAGAAGGGAACGAGAAAAAGCGTGCAACGAACGAGTGAAGAAAAAAGCGGGAAGAAGGGAACTAGAAAAAGCGTGCAACGAACAAGTGCAGGGGAAAAACGGGAAGAAGGGAACGAGAAAAAGCGTGCAACGAACGAGTGGAGGGAAAAAAGTGGGAAGAAGGGAACGAGAAAAAGCGTGCAACGAACGAGTGCAGGGAAAAAGCGGGAAGAAGGGAACGAGAAAAAGCGTGCAACGAACGAGTGCAGGAAAAAAGCGGGAAGAAGGGAACGAGAAAAAGCGTGCAACGAACGAGTGCAGGGGAAAAACGGGAAGAAGGGAACGAGAAAAAGCGTGAACCGAACGAGTTCAGGGAAATAGCGGGAAGAAGGGAACGAGAAAAAGCGTGCAACGAACGAGTGCAAAATAAAATCGGGAAGAAGGGAACGAGAAAAAGAGCGCAAGGAACGAGTGCGGGGAAAAATTGGGAAGAAGGGAATGGGAAAAAGAGTGCAAGGAACGAGTTCAGGGAATAATTGGGAAGAAGGGATCGGGAAAAAGAGCGCAAGGAACGAGTGCAGGGAAAAATTGGGAAGAAGGGAACGGGAAAAGGAGCGCAACGAACGGGTGCGGGGAAAAATTCGGAAGAAGGGAACGAAAAAACGAGCGCAAGGAATGAGTGCAGGGAAAAATTGGGAAGAAGGGAACGGGAAAAGGAGCGCAAGGAACGAGTGCAGGGAAAAATTGGGAAGAAGGGAACGGGAAAACGAGCGCAATGAATGAGTGCAGGGAAAAATTGGGAAGAAGGGAACGAGAAAAAGAGCGCAAGGAATGAGTGCAGGGGAAGAATTGGGAATAAGGGAACGAGAAAAAGAGCGCAAGGAACGAGTGCAGGGAAAAAATCCAGAAGAAGGGAACGGGAAAAAGAGCGCAAGGAATGAGTGCAGGGAAAAAATCCAGAAGAAGGGAACGGGAAAAAGAGCGCAAGGAATGAGTGCAGGGAAAAATTGGGAAGAAGGGAACAGGAAAAAGAACGCAAGGAACGAGTGCAGGGCAAAAATCCAGAAGAAGGGAACGGGAAAAAGAGCGCAAGGAATGAGTGCAGGGAAAAATTGGGAAGAAGGGAACGGGAAAAAGAGCGCAAGGAACGAGTGCAGGGAAAAATTGGGAAGAATGGAACGGGAAAAAGAGCGCAAGGAAGGAGTGTGGGGAAAAATTGGGAAGAAGGGAGCGGGAGAAAAGAGTGCAAGGAACGAGTGCAGGGAAAAATTGGGAAGAAGGGAACGGGAAAAGGACTTCAACGAACGGGTGCAGGGAAAAATTGGGAAGAAGGGAGCGGGAAAAAGAGCGCAAGGAACGAGTGCAGGGAAAAATCCAGAGGAAGGGAACGAGAAAAAGAGCGCAACAAACGAGTGCAGGGAAAAATTGGGAAGAAGGGAATGGGAAAAAGAGTGCAAGGAACGAGTTCAGGGAAAAATTGGGAAAAAGTGAGCGGGAAAGCGAGCGCAAGGAAAAAGTGCAGGGAAAAATTGGGAAGAAGGGAGCAGGAAAAGGTGGGCAACGAGCGAGTGCAGGGACAAATTGGGAAGAAGGGAACGGGAAAAAGAGCGCAAGGAACGAGTGCAGGGAAAAATTGGGAAGAAGGGATCGGGAAAAAGAGCGCAAGGAACGAGTGCAGGGAAAAATTGGGAAGAAGGGAACGGGAAAAGGAGCGCAACGAACGGGTGCGGGGAAAAATCCAGAAGAAGGGAACGAGAAAAAGAGCGCAACGAACGAGTGCAGGGAAAAATTGGGAAGAAGGGAACGGGAAAAAGAGAGCAAGGAACGAGTGCAGAGAAAAATTGGGAAGAAGGGAACGAGAAAAAGCGCAAGGAACGAGTGCAGGGAAAAATTGGGAAGAAGGGAACGAGAACAAGAGCTCAAGGAACGAGTGCAGGGATAAATTGGGAAGAAGGGAACAAGAAAAAGAGCTCAAGGAAGGAGTGCAGGGATAAATTGGGAAGAAGGGAACGAGAAAAAGACCGCAAGGAACGAGTGCAGGGAAAAATTGGGAAGAAGGGAACGAGAAAAAGAGCGCAAGGAACGAGTGCGGGGAAAAATTGGGAAGAAGGGAACGGGAAAAAGAGCGCAAGGAACGAGTTCAGGGAAAAAACCAGAAGAAGGGAACGAGAAAAAGAGCGCAAGGAACGAGTGCGGGGAAAAATTGGGAAGAAAGTAACGGGAAAAAGAGCGCAACGAACGAGTGTGGGGATAAATTGAGAAGAAGGGAACGGGAAAAAGAGCGCAAGGAACGAGTGCAGGGAAAAATTGGGAAGAAGGGAACGAGAAAAGAGTGCAAGGAACGACTGCAGGGAAAAATCCAGAAGAAGGGAACGAGAAAAAGATCGCAAGGAACGAGTGCGGGGAAAAATTGGGAAGAAGGGAACGGGAAAAAGAGCGCAAGGAACGAGTGCGGGGAAAAATTGGGAAGAAGGGAACGGGAAAAAGAGCGCAACTAACGAGAGCGGGGAAAAATTGGGAAGAAGGGAACGGGAAAAAGAGCGCAAGGAACGAGTTCACGGAAAAATCCAGAAGAAGGGAACGAGAAAAAGAGCGCAAGGAACGAGTGCAGGGAAAAATTGGGAAGAAGGGAACGAGAAAAAGAGCGCAAGGAACGAGTGCAGGGAAAAATCCAGAAGAAGGGAACAAGAAAAAGAGCGCAAGGAACGAGTTCAGGGAAAAATTGGGAAAAAGTGAGCGGGAAAGAGAGCGCAAGGAAAAAGTGCAGGGAAAAATTGGGAAGAAGGGAGCAGGAAAAGTAGCGCAACGAGCGAGTGCAGGGACAAATTGGGAAGAAGGGAACGGGAAAAAGAGCGCAAGGAACGAGTGCAGGGAAAAATTGGGAAGAAGGGAACGAAAAAACGAGCGCAAGGAATGAGTGCAGGGAAAAATTGGGAAGAAGGGAACGGGAAAAAGAGCGCAACGAACGAGTGCGGAGAAAAATTGGGAAAAAGGGAACGGGAAAAAGAGCGCAAGGAACGAGTGCGGGGAAAAATTGGGAAGAAGGGAACGGGAAAAAGAGCGCAAGGAATGAGTTCAGGGAAAAATTGGGAAGAATGGAACGGGAAAAAGAGCGCAACGAACGAGTGCAGGGAAAAATCCAGAAGAAGGGAACGAGAAAAATAGCGCAAGGAACGAGTTCAGGGAAAAATCCAGAAGAAGGGAACGAGAAAAAGAGCGCAAGGAACGAGTGCGGGGAAAAATTGGGAAGAAAGGAATGGGAAAAAGAGTGCAAGGAACGAGTTCAGGGAAAAATTGGGAAGAAGGGATTGGGAAAAAGAGCGCAAGGAATGAGTGCAGGGAAAAATTGGGAAGAAGGGAACGGGAAAAGGAGCGCAACGAACGGGTGCAGGGAAAAATCCAGAAGAAGGGAACGAGAAAAAGAGCGCAAGGAACGAGTGCAGGGAAAAATTGGGAAGAAGGGAACGGGAAAAAGAGAGCAAGGAACGAGTGCAGAGAAAAATTGGGAAGAAGGGAACGAGAAAAAGCGCAAGGAACGAGTGCAGGGAAAAATTGGGAAGAAGGGAACGAGAACAAGAGCTCAAGGAACGAGTGCAGGGATAAATTGGGAAGAAGGGAACGAGAAAAAGAGCGCAAGGAACCAGTGCAGGGAAAAATTGGGAAGAAGGGAACGAGAAAAAGAGCGCAAGGAACGAGTGCGGGGATAAATTGGGAAGAAGGGAACGAGAAAAAGCGTGCAACGAACGAGTGCAGGGAAAAAGCGGGAAGAAGGGAACGAGAAAAAGCGTGCAACGAACGAGTGGAGGAAAAAAGCGGTAAGAAGGGAACGAGAAAAAGCGTGCAACGAACGAGTGCAGGGAAATGCGGGAAGAAGGGAACGAGAAAAAGCGTGCAACGAACGAGTGCAAAATAAAATCGGGAAGAAGGGAACGAGAAAAAGCGTGCAAAGAAAGAGTGCAGGGGAAAAGCGGGAAGAAGGGAACGAGAAAAAGCGTGCAACGAACGAGTGAAGAAAAAAGCGGGAAGAAGGGAACGAGAAAAAGCGTGCAACGAACGAGTGCAGGGGAAAAACGGGAAGAAGGGAACGAGAAAAAGCGTGCAACGAACGAGTGGAGGGAAAAAAGCGGGAAGAAGGGAACGAGAAAAAGCGTGCAACGAACGAGTGCAGGGAAAAAGCGGGAAGAAGGGAACGAGAAAAAGCGTGCAACGAACGAGTGCAGGAAAAAAGCGGGAAGAAGGGAACGAGAAAAAGCGTGCAACGAACGAGTGCAGGGGAAAAACGGGAAGAAGGGAACAAGAAAAAGCGTGAACCGAACGAGTGCAGGGAAATAGCGGGAAGAAGGGAACGAGAAAAAGCGTGCAACGAACGAGTGCAAAATAAAATCGGGAAGAAGGGAACGGGAAAAAGAGCGCAAGGAACGAGTGCGGGGAAAAATTGGGAAGAAGGGAATGGGAAAAAGAGTGCAAGGAACGAGTTCAGGGAAAAATTGGGAAGAAGGGATCGGGAAAAAGAGCGCAAGGAACGAGTGCAGGGAAAAATTGGGAAGAAGGGAACGGGAAAAGGAGCGCAACGAACGGGTGCAGGGAAAAATCCAGAAGAAGGGAACGAGAAAAAGAGCGCAAGGAACGAGTGCAGGGAAAAATTGGGAAGAAGGGAACGGGAAAAAGAGAGCAAGGAACGAGTGCAGAGAAAAATTGGGAAGAAGGGAACGAGAAAAAGCGCAAGGAACGAGTGCAGGGAAAAATTGGGAAGAAGGGAACGAGAACAAGAGCTCAAGGAAGGAGTGCAGGGATAAATTGGGAAGAAGGGAACGAGAAAAAGACCGCAAGGAACGAGTGCAGGGAAAAATTGGGAAGAAGGGAACGAGAAAAAGAGCGCAAGGAACGAGTGCGGGGAAAAATTGGGAAGAAGGGAACGAGAAAAAGAGCGCAAGGAACGAGTGCAGGGAAAAATCCAGAAGAAGGGAATGAGAAAAATAGCGCAACAAACGAGTGCAGGGAAAAATTGGGAAGAAGGGAACGGGAAAAAGAGCGCAGGGAACGAGTTCAGGGAAAAATTCGGAAGAAGGGAACGAAAAAACGAGCGCAAGGAATGAGTGCAGGGAAAAATTGGGAAGAAGGGAACGGGAAAAAGAGCGCAAGGAACGAGTGCAGGGAAAAATTGGGAAGAAGGGAACGGGAAAACGAGCGCAACGAACGGGTGCAGGGAAAAATCCAGAAGAAGGGAACGAGAAAAAGAGCGCAAGGAACGAGTGCAGGGAAAACTTGGGAAAAAGGGAACGGGAAAAAGAGAGCAAGGAACGAGTGCAGAGAAAAATTGGGAAGAAGGGAACGAGAAAAAGCGCAAGGAACGAGTGCAGGGAAAAATTGGGAAGAAGGGAACGAGAACAAGAGCTCAAGGAAGGAGTGCAGGGATAAATTGGGAAGAAGGGAACGAGAAAAAGACCGCAAGGAACGAGTGCAGGGAAAAATTGGGAAGAAGGGAACGAGAAAAAGAGCGCAAGGAACGAGTGCGGGGAAAAATTGGGAAGAAGGGAACGAGAAAAAGAGCGCAAGGAACGAGTGCAGGGAAAAATCCAGAAGAAGGGAATGAGAAAAATAGCGCAACAAACGAGTGCAGGGAAAAATTGGGAAGAAGGGAACGGGAAAAAGAGCGCAAGGAACGAGTTCAGGGAAAAATTCGGAAGAAGGGAATGAAAAAACGAGCGCAAGGAATGAGTGCAGGGAAAAATTGGGAAGAAGGGAACGGGAAAAAGAGCGCAAGGAACGAGTGCAGGGAAAAATTGGGAAGAAGGGAACGGGAAAACGAGCGCAATGAATGAGTGCAGGGAAAAATTGGGAAGAAGGGAACGAGAAAAAGAGCGCAAGGAACGAGTGCAGGGGAAGAATTGGGAAGAAGGGAACGAGAAAAAGAGCGCAAGGAACGAGTGCAGGGAAAAAATCCAGAAGAAGGGAACGGGAAAAAGAGCGCAAGGAATGAGTGCAGGGAAAAAATCCAGAAGAAGGGAACGGGAAAAAGAGCGCAAGGAATGAGTGCAGGGAAAAATTGGGAAGAAGGGAACAGGAAAAAGAGCGCAAGGAAGGAGTGTGGGGAAAAATTGGGAAGAAGGGAGCGGGAGAAAAGAGTGCAAGGAACGAGTGCAGGGAAAAATTGGAAAGAAGGGAACGGGAAAAGGCCTTCAACGAACGGGTGCAGGGAAAAATTGGGAAGAAGGGAGCGGGAAAAAGAGCGCAAGGAACGAGTGCAGGGAAAAATTCGGAAGAAGGGAACGAAAAAACGAGCGCAAGGAATGAGTGCAGGGAAAAATTGGGAAGAAGGGAACGGGAAAAAGAGCGCAAGGAACGAGTGCAGGGAAAAATTGGGAAGAAGGGAACGAGACAAAGCATGCAACGAACGAGTGCAGGGAAAAAGCGGGAAGAAGGGAACGAGAAAAAGCGTGCAACGAACGAGTGAAGGGAAATGCGGGAAGAAGGGAACGAGAAAAAGCGTGCAACGAACGAGTGCAAAATAAAATCGGGAAGAAGGGAACGAGAAAAAGCGTGCAACGAACGAGTGCAGGGGAAAAGCGGGAAGAAGGGAACGAGAAAAAGCGTGCAACGAACGAGTGCAGGAAAAAAGCGGGAAGAAGGGAACGAGAAAAAGCGTGCAACGAACGAGTGCAGGGAAAAAGCGGGAAGAAGGGAACGAGAAAAAGCGTGCAACGAACGAGTGCAGGGAAAAGGAAGAAGGGAACGAGAAAAAGCGTGCAACGAACGAGTGCAGGGAAAAAGCGGGAAGAAGGGAACGAGAAAAAGCGTGCAACGAACGAGTGCAGGGGAAAAACGGGAAGAAGGGAACGAGAAAAAGCGTGAACCGAACGAGTGCAGGGAAATAGCGGGAAGAAGGGAACGAGAAAAAGCGTGCAACGAACGAGTGCAAAATAAAATCGGGAAGAAGGGAACGAGAAAAAGAGCGCAAGGAACGAGTGCGGGGAAAAATTGGGAAGAAGGGATCGGGAAAAAGAGCGCAAGGAACGACTGCAGGGAAAAATTGGGAAGAAGGGAACGGGAAAAGGAGCGCAACGAACGGGTGCGGGGAAAAATCCAGAAGAAGGGAACGAGAAAAAGAGCTCAACGAACGAGTGCAGCGAAAAATTGGGAAGAAGGGAACGAAAAAACGAGCGCAAGGAATGAGTGCAGGGAAAAATTGGGAAGAAGGGAACGGGAAAAAGAGGGCAAGGAACGAGTGCAGAGAAAAATTGGGAAGAAGGGAACGAGAAAAAGCGCAAGGAACGAGTGCAGGGAAAAATTGGGAAGAAGGGAACGAGAACAAGAGCTCAAGGAACGAGTGCAGGGATAAATTGGGAAGAAGGGAACGAGAAAAAGAGCGCAAGGAACGAGTGCAGGGAAAAATTGGGAAGAAGGGAACGAGAAAAAGAGCGCAAGGAACGAGTGCGGGGATAACTTGGGAAGAAGGGAACGGGAAAAAGCGTGCAACGAACGAGTGCAGGGAAAAAGCGGGAAGAAGGGAACCAGAAAAAGCGTGCAACGAACGAGTGGAGGAAAAAAGCGGTAAGAAGGGAACGAGAAAAAGCGTGCAAGGAACGAGTGCAGGGAAAAATTGGGAAGAAGGGAACGAGAAAAAGCGTGCAACGAACGAGTGAAGAAAAAAGCGGGAAGAAGGGAACGAGAAAAAGCGTGCAACGAACGAGTGCAGGGGAAAAACGGGAAGAAGGGAACGAGAAAAAGCGTGCAACGAACGAGTGGAGGGAAAAAAGTGGGAAGAAGGGAACGAGAAAAAGCGTGCAACGAACGAGTGCAGGGAAAAAGCGGGAAGAAGGGAACGAGAAAAAGCGTGCAACGAACAAGTGCAGGAAAAAAGCGGGAAGAAGGGAACGAGAAAAAGCGTGCAACGAACGAGTGCAGGGGAAAAACGGGAAGAAGGGAACGAGAAAAAGCGTGAACCGAACGAGTGCAGGGAAATAGCGGGAAGAAGGGAACGAGAAAAAGCGTGCAACAAACGAGTGCAAAATAAAATCGGGAAGAAGGGAACGAGAAAAAGAGCGCAAGGAACGAGTGCGGGGAAAAATTGGGAAGAAGGGAATGGGAAAAAGAGTGCAAGGAACGAGTTCAGGGAATAATTGGGAAGAAGGGATCGGGAAAAAGAGCGCAAGGAACGAGTGCAGGGAAAAATTGGGAAGAAGGGAACGGGAAAACGAGCGCAACGAACGGGTGCGGGGAAAAATTCGGAAGAAGGGAACGAAAAAACGAGCGCAAGGAATGAGTGCAGGGAAAAATTGGGAAGAAGGGAACGGGAAAAAGAGCGCAAGGAATGAGTGCAGGGAAAAATTGGGAAGAAGGGAACGGGAAAACGAGCGCAATGAATGAGTGCAGGGAAAAATTGGGAAGAAGGGAACGAGAAAAAGAGCGCAAGGAATGAGTGCAGGGGAAGAATTGGGAAGAAGGGAACGAGAAAAAGAGCGCAAGGAACGAGTGCAGGGAAAAAATGCAGAAGAAGGGAACGGGAAAAAGAGCGCAAGGAATGAGTGCAGGGAAAAAATCCAGAAGAAGGGAACGGGAAAAAGAGCGCAAGGAATGAGTGCAGGGAAAAATTGGGAAGAAGGGAACAGGAAAAAGAACGCAAGGAACGAGTGCAGGGCAAAAATCCAGAAGAAGGGAACGGGAAAAAGAGCGCAAGGAATGAGTGCAGGGAAAAATTGGGAAGAAGGGAACGGGAAAAAGAGCGCAAGGAACGAGTTCAGGGAAAAATTGGGAAAAAGTGAGCGGGAAAGAGAGCGCAAGGAAAAAGTGCAGGGAAAAATTGGGAAGAAGGGAGCAGGAAAAGGTGGGCAACGAGCGAGTGCAGGGACAAATTGGGAAGAAGGGAACGGGAAAAAGAGCGCAAGGAACGAGTGCAGGGAAAAATTGGGAAGAAGGGATCGGGAAAAAGAGCGCAAGGAACGAGTTCAGGGAAAAATTGGGAAGAAGGGATCGGGAAAAAGAGCGCAAGGAACGAGTTCAGGGAAAAATTGGGAAGAAGGGAACGGGAAAAGGAGCGCAACGAACGGGTGCGGGGAAAAATCCAGAAGAAGGGAACGAGAAAAAGAGCGCAAGGAACGAGTGCAGGGAAAAATTGGGAAGAAGGGAACGGGAAAAAGAGGGCAAGGAACGAGTGCAGAGAAAAATTGGGAAGAAGGGAACGAGAAAAAGCGCAAGGAACGAGTGCAGGGAAAAATTGGGAAGAAGGGAACGAGAACAAGAGCTCAAGGAACGAGTGCAGGGATAAATTGGGACGAAGGGAACGAGAAAAAGAGCGCAAGGAACGAGTGCAGGGAAAAATTGGGAAGAAGGGAACGAGAAAAAGAGCGCAAGGAACGAGTGCGGGGATAACTTGGGAAGAAGGGAACGAGAAAAAGCGTGCAACGAACGAGTGCAGGGAAAAAGCGGGAAGAAGGGAACCAGAAAAAGCGTGCAACGAACGAGTGGAGGAAAAAAGCGGTATGAAGGGAACGAGAAAAAGCGTGCAACGAACGAGTGCAGGGAAATGCGGGAAGAAGGGAACGAGAAAAAGCGTGCAACGAACGAGTGAAGAAAAAAGCGGGAAGAAGGGAACTAGAAAAAGCGTGCAACGAACAAGTGCAGGGGAAAAACGGGAAGAAGGGAACGAGAAAAAGCGTGCAACGAACGAGTGGAGGGAAAAAAGTGGGAAGAAGGGAACGAGAAAAAGCGTGCAACGAACGAGTGCAGGGAAAAAGCGGGAAGAAGGGAACGAGAAAAAGCGTGCAACGAACGAGTGCAGGAAAAAAGCGGGAAGAAGGGAACGAGAAAAAGCGTGCAACGAACGAGTGCAGGGGAAAAACGGGAAGAAGGGAACGAGAAAAAGCGTGAACCGAACGAGTGCAGGGAAATAGCGGGAAGAAGGGAACGAGAAAAAGCGTGCAACGAACGAGTGCAAAATAAAATCGGGAAGAAGGGAACGAGAAAAAGAGCGCAAGGAACGAGTGCGGGGAAAAATTGGGAAGAAGGGAATGGGAAAAAGAGTGCAAGGAACGAGTTCAGGGAATAATTGGGAAGAAGGGATCGGGAAAAAGAGCGCAAGGAACGAGTGCAGGGAAAAATTGGGAAGAAGGGAACGGGAAAACGAGCGCAACGAACGGGTGCGGGGAAAAATTCGGAAGAAGGGAACGAAAAAACGAGCGCAAGGAATGAGTGCAGGGAAAAATTGGGAAGAAGGGAACGGGAAAAGGAGCGCAAGGAACGAGTGCAGGGAAAAATTGGGAAGAAGGGAACGGGAAAACGAGCGCAATGAATGAGTGCAGGGAAAAATTGGGAAGAAGGGAACGAGAAAAAGAGCGCAAGGAATGAGTGCAGGGGAAGAATTGGGAATAAGGGAACGAGAAAAAGAGCGCAAGGAACGAGTGCAGGGAAAAAATCCAGAAGAAGGGAACGGGAAAAAGAGCGCAAGGAATGAGTGCAGGGAAAAAATCCAGAAGAAGGGAACGGGAAAAAGAGCGCAAGGAATGAGTGCAGGGAAAAATTGGGAAGAAGGGAACAGGAAAAAGAACGCAAGGAACGAGTGCAGGGCAAAAATCCAGAAGAAGGGAACGGGAAAAAGAGCGCAAGGAATGAGTGCAGGGAAAAATTGGGAAGAAGGGAACGGGAAAAAGAGCGCAAGGAACGAGTGCAGGGAAAAATTGGGAAGAATGGAACGGGAAAAAGAGCGCAAGGAAGGAGTGTGGGGAAAAATTGGGAAGAAGGGAGCGGGAGAAAAGAGTGCAAGGAACGAGTGCAGGGAAAAATTGGGAAGAAGGGAACGGGAAAAGGACTTCAACGAACGGGTGCAGGGAAAAATTGGGAAGAAGGGAGCGGGAAAAAGAGCGCAAGGAACGAGTGCAGGGAAAAATCCAGAGGAAGGGAACGAGAAAAAGAGCGCAACAAACGAGTGCAGGGAAAAATTGGGAAGAAGGGAATGGGAAAAAGAGTGCAAGGAACGAGTTCAGGGAAAAATTGGGAAAAAGTGAGCGGGAAAGCGAGCGCAAGGAAAAAGTGCAGGGAAAAATTGGGAAGAAGGGAGCAGGAAAAGGTGGGCAACGAGCGAGTGCAGGGACAAATTGGGAAGAAGGGAACGGGAAAAAGAGCGCAAGGAACGAGTGCAGGGAAAAATTGGGAAGAAGGGATCGGGAAAAAGAGCGCAAGGAACGAGTGCAGGGAAAAATTGGGAAGAAGGGAACGGGAAAAGGAGCGCAACGAACGGGTGCGGGGAAAAATCCAGAAGAAGGGAACGAGAAAAAGAGCGCAACGAACGAGTGCAGGGAAAAATTGGGAAGAAGGGAACGGGAAAAAGAGAGCAAGGAACGAGTGCAGAGAAAAATTGGGAAGAAGGGAACGAGAAAAAGCGCAAGGAACGAGTGCAGGGAAAAATTGGGAAGAAGGGAACGAGAACAAGAGCTCAAGGAACGAGTGCAGGGATAAATTGGGAAGAAGGGAACAAGAAAAAGAGCTCAAGGAAGGAGTGCAGGGATAAATTGGGAAGAAGGGAACGAGAAAAAGACCGCAAGGAACGAGTGCAGGGAAAAATTGGGAAGAAGGGAACGAGAAAAAGAGCGCAAGGAACGAGTGCGGGGAAAAATTGGGAAGAAGGGAACGGGAAAAAGAGCGCAAGGAACGAGTTCAGGGAAAAAACCAGAAGAAGGGAACGAGAAAAAGAGCGCAAGGAACGAGTGCGGGGAAAAATTGGGAAGAAAGTAACGGGAAAAAGAGCGCAACGAACGAGTGTGGGGATAAATTGAGAAGAAGGGAACGGGAAAAAGAGCGCAAGGAACGAGTGCAGGGAAAAATTGGGAAGAAGGGAACGAGAAAAGAGTGCAAGGAACGACTGCAGGGAAAAATCCAGAAGAAGGGAACGAGAAAAAGATCGCAAGGAACGAGTGCGGGGAAAAATTGGGAAGAAGGGAACGGGAAAAAGAGCGCAAGGAACGAGTGCGGGGAAAAATTGGGAAGAAGGGAACGGGAAAAAGAGCGCAACTAACGAGAGCGGGGAAAAATTGGGAAGAAGGGAACGGGAAAAAGAGCGCAAGGAACGAGTTCACGGAAAAATCCAGAAGAAGGGAACGAGAAAAAGAGCGCAAGGAACGAGTGCAGGGAAAAATTGGGAAGAAGGGAACGAGAAAAAGAGCGCAAGGAACGAGTGCAGGGAAAAATCCAGAAGAAGGGAACAAGAAAAAGAGCGCAAGGAACGAGTTCAGGGAAAAATTGGGAAAAAGTGAGCGGGAAAGAGAGCGCAAGGAAAAAGTGCAGGGAAAAATTGGGAAGAAGGGAGCAGGAAAAGTAGCGCAACGAGCGAGTGCAGGGACAAATTGGGAAGAAGGGAACGGGAAAAAGAGCGCAAGGAACGAGTGCAGGGAAAAATTGGGAAGAAGGGAACGAAAAAACGAGCGCAAGGAATGAGTGCAGGGAAAAATTGGGAAGAAGGGAACGGGAAAAAGAGCGCAACGAACGAGTGCGGAGAAAAATTGGGAAAAAGGGAACGGGAAAAAGAGCGCAAGGAACGAGTGCGGGGAAAAATTGGGAAGAAGGGAACGGGAAAAAGAGCGCAAGGAATGAGTTCAGGGAAAAATTGGGAAGAATGGAACGGGAAAAAGAGCGCAACGAACGAGTGCAGGGAAAAATCCAGAAGAAGGGAACGAGAAAAATAGCGCAAGGAACGAGTTCAGGGAAAAATCCAGAAGAAGGGAACGAGAAAAAGAGCGCAAGGAACGAGTGCGGGGAAAAATTGGGAAGAAAGGAATGGGAAAAAGAGTGCAAGGAACGAGTTCAGGGAAAAATTGGGAAGAAGGGATTGGGAAAAAGAGCGCAAGGAATGAGTGCAGGGAAAAATTGGGAAGAAGGGAACGGGAAAAGGAGCGCAACGAACGGGTGCAGGGAAAAATCCAGAAGAAGGGAACGAGAAAAAGAGCGCAAGGAACGAGTGCAGGGAAAAATTGGGAAGAAGGGAACGGGAAAAAGAGAGCAAGGAACGAGTGCAGAGAAAAATTGGGAAGAAGGGAACGAGAAAAAGCGCAAGGAACGAGTGCAGGGAAAAATTGGGAAGAAGGGAACGAGAACAAGAGCTCAAGGAACGAGTGCAGGGATAAATTGGGAAGAAGGGAACGAGAAAAAGAGCGCAAGGAACCAGTGCAGGGAAAAATTGGGAAGAAGGGAACGAGAAAAAGAGCGCAAGGAACGAGTGCGGGGATAAATTGGGAAGAAGGGAACGAGAAAAAGCGTGCAACGAACGAGTGCAGGGAAAAAGCGGGAAGAAGGGAACGAGAAAAAGCGTGCAACGAACGAGTGGAGGAAAAAAGCGGTAAGAAGGGAACGAGAAAAAGCGTGCAACGAACGAGTGCAGGGAAATGCGGGAAGAAGGGAACGAGAAAAAGCGTGCAACGAACGAGTGCAAAATAAAATCGGGAAGAAGGGAACGAGAAAAAGCGTGCAAAGAAAGAGTGCAGGGGAAAAGCGGGAAGAAGGGAACGAGAAAAAGCGTGCAACGAACGAGTGAAGAAAAAAGCGGGAAGAAGGGAACGAGAAAAAGCGTGCAACGAACGAGTGCAGGGGAAAAACGGGAAGAAGGGAACGAGAAAAAGCGTGCAACGAACGAGTGGAGGGAAAAAAGCGGGAAGAAGGGAACGAGAAAAAGCGTGCAACGAACGAGTGCAGGGAAAAAGCGGGAAGAAGGGAACGAGAAAAAGCGTGCAACGAACGAGTGCAGGAAAAAAGCGGGAAGAAGGGAACGAGAAAAAGCGTGCAACGAACGAGTGCAGGGGAAAAACGGGAAGAAGGGAACGAGAAAAAGCGTGAACCGAACGAGTGCAGGGAAATAGCGGGAAGAAGGGAACGAGAAAAAGCGTGCAACGAACGAGTGCAAAATAAAATCGGGAAGAAGGGAACGGGAAAAAGAGCGCAAGGAACGAGTGCGGGGAAAAATTGGGAAGAAGGGAATGGGAAAAAGAGTGCAAGGAACGAGTTCAGGGAAAAATTGGGAAGAAGGGATCGGGAAAAAGAGCGCAAGGAACGAGTGCAGGGAAAAATTGGGAAGAAGGGAACGGGAAAAGGAGCGCAACGAACGGGTGCAGGGAAAAATCCAGAAGAAGGGAACGAGAAAAAGAGCGCAAGGAACGAGTGCAGGGAAAAATTGGGAAGAAGGGAACGGGAAAAAGAGAGCAAGGAACGAGTGCAGAGAAAAATTGGGAAGAAGGGAACGAGAAAAAGCGCAAGGAACGAGTGCAGGGAAAAATTGGGAAGAAGGGAACGAGAACAAGAGCTCAAGGAAGGAGTGCAGGGATAAATTGGGAAGAAGGGAACGAGAAAAAGACCGCAAGGAACGAGTGCAGGGAAAAATTGGGAAGAAGGGAACGAGAAAAAGAGCGCAAGGAACGAGTGCGGGGAAAAATTGGGAAGAAGGGAACGAGAAAAAGAGCGCAAGGAACGAGTGCAGGGAAAAATCCAGAAGAAGGGAATGAGAAAAATAGCGCAACAAACGAGTGCAGGGAAAAATTGGGAAGAAGGGAACGGGAAAAAGAGCGCAGGGAACGAGTTCAGGGAAAAATTCGGAAGAAGGGAACGAAAAAACGAGCGCAAGGAATGAGTGCAGGGAAAAATTGGGAAGAAGGGAACGGGAAAAAGAGCGCAAGGAACGAGTGCAGGGAAAAATTGGGAAGAAGGGAACGGGAAAACGAGCGCAACGAACGGGTGCAGGGAAAAATCCAGAAGAAGGGAACGAGAAAAAGAGCGCAAGGAACGAGTGCAGGGAAAAATTGGGAAAAAGGGAACGGGAAAAAGAGAGCAAGGAACGAGTGCAGAGAAAAATTGGGAAGAAGGGAACGAGAAAAAGCGCAAGGAACGAGTGCAGGGAAAAATTGGGAAGAAGGGAACGAGAACAAGAGCTCAAGGAAGGAGTGCAGGGATAAATTGGGAAGAAGGGAACGAGAAAAAGACCGCAAGGAACGAGTGCAGGGAAAAATTGGGAAGAAGGGAACGAGAAAAAGAGCGCAAGGAACGAGTGCGGGGAAAAATTGGGAAGAAGGGAACGAGAAAAAGAGCGCAAGGAACGAGTGCAGGGAAAAATCCAGAAGAAGGGAATGAGAAAAATAGCGCAACAAACGAGTGCAGGGAAAAATTGGGAAGAAGGGAACGGGAAAAAGAGCGCAAGGAACGAGTTCAGGGAAAAATTCGGAAGAAGGGAACGAAAAAACGAGCGCAAGGAATGAGTGCAGGGAAAAATTGGGAAGAAGGGAACGGGAAAAAGAGCGCAAGGAACGAGTGCAGGGAAAAATTGGGAAGAAGGGAACGGGAAAACGAGCGCAATGAATGAGTGCAGGGAAAAATTGGGAAGAAGGGAACGAGAAAAAGAGCGCAAGGAACGAGTGCAGGGGAAGAATTGGGAAGAAGGGAACGAGAAAAAGAGCGCAAGGAACGAGTGCAGGGAAAAAATCCAGAAGAAGGGAACGGGAAAAAGAGCGCAAGGAATGAGTGCAGGGAAAAAATCCAGAAGAAGGGAACGGGAAAAAGAGCGCAAGGAATGAGTGCAGGGAAAAATTGGGAAGAAGGGAACGAGAAAAAGAGCGCAAGGAAGGAGTGTGGGGAAAAATTGGGAAGAAGGGAGCGGGAGAAAAGAGTGCAAGGAACGAGTGCAGGGAAAAATTGGAAAGAAGGGAACGGGAAAAGGCCTTCAACGAACGGGTGCAGGGAAAAATTGGGAAGAAGGGAGCGGGAAAAAGAGCGCAAGGAACGAGTGCAGGGAAAAATTCGGAAGAAGGGAACGAAAAAACGAGCGCAAGGAATGAGTGCAGGGAAAAATTGGGAAGAAGGGAACGGGAAAAAGAGCGCAAGGAACGAGTGCAGGGAAAAATTGGGAAGAAGGGAACGAGACAAAGCATGCAACGAACGAGTGCAGGGAAAAAGCGGGAAGAAGGGAACGAGAAAAAGCGTGCAACGAACGAGTGAAGGGAAATGCGGGAAGAAGGGAACGAGAAAAAGCGTGCAACGAACGAGTGCAAAATAAAATCGGGAAGAAGGGAACGAGAAAAAGCGTGCAACGAACGAGTGCAGGGGAAAAGCGGGAAGAAGGGAACGAGAAAAAGCGTGCAACGAACGAGTGCAGGAAAAAAGCGGGAAGAAGGGAACGAGAAAAAGCGTGCAACGAACGAGTGCAGGGAAAAAGCGGGAAGAAGGGAACGAGAAAAAGCGTGCAACGAACGAGTGCAGGGAAAAGGAAGAAGGGAACGAGAAAAAGCGTGCAACGAACGAGTGCAGGGAAAAAGCGGGAAGAAGGGAACGAGAAAAAGCGTGCAACGAACGAGTGGAGGAAAAAAGCGGTAAGAAGGGAACGAGAAAAAGCGTGCAACGAACGAGTGCAGGGAAATGCGGGAAGAAGGGAACGAGAAAAAGCGTGCAACGAACGAGTGCAAAATAAAATCGGGAAGAAGGGAACGAGAAAAAGCGTGCAAAGAAAGAGTGCAGGGGAAAAGCGGGAAGAAGGGAACGAGAAAAAGCGTGCAAAGAACGAGTGAAGAAAGAAGCGGGAAGAAGGGAACTAGAAAAAGCGTGCAACGAACGAGTGCAGGGGAAAAAGCGGGAAGAAGGGAACGAGAAAAAGCGTGCAACGAACGAGTGGAGGGAAAAAAGCGGGAAGAAGGGAACGAGAAAAAGCGTGCAACGAACGAGTGCAGGGAAAAAGCGGGAAGAAGGGAACGAGAAAAAGCGTGCAACGAACGAGTGCAGGAAAAAAGCGGGAAGAAGGGAACGAGAAAAAGCGTGCAACGAACGAGTGCAGGGAAATGCGGGAAGAAGGGAACGAGAAAAAGCGTGCAACGAACGAGTGCAGGGGAAAAACGGGAAGAAGGGAACGAGAAAAAGCGTGAACCGAACGAGTGCAGGGAAATAGCGGGAAGAAGGGAACGAGAAAAAGCGTGCAACGAATGAGTGCAAAATAAAATCGGGAAGAAGGGAACGAGAAAAAGAGCGCAAGGAACGAGTGCGGGGAAAAATTGGGAAGAAGGGAATGGGAAAATAGTGCAAGGAACGAGTTCAGGGAAAAATTGGGAAGAAGGGATCGGGAAAAAGAGCGCAAGGAAAAAGTGCAGGGAAAAATTGGGAAGAAGGGAGCAGGAAAAGGAGGGCAACGAGCGAGTGCAGGGACAAATTGGGAAGAAGGGAACGGGAAAAAGAGCGCAAGGAACGAGTGCAGGGAAAAATTGGGAAGAAGGGATCGGGAAAAAGAGCGCAAGGAACGAGTGCAGGGGAAAATTGGGAAGAAGGGAACGGGAAAACGAGCGCAACGAACGGGTGCGGGGAAAAATCCAGAAGAAGGGAACGAGAAAAAGAGCGCAAGGAACGAGTGCAGGGAAAAATTGGGAAGAAGGGAACGGGAAAAAGAGAGCAAGGAACGAGTGCAGAGAAAAATTGGGAAGAAGGGAACGAGAAAAAGCGCAAGGAACGAGTGCAGGGAAAAATTGGGAAGAAGGGAACGAGAACAAGAGCTCAAGGAACGAGTGCAGGGATAAATTGGGAAGAAGGGAACGAGAAAAAGAGCGCAAGGAACGAGTGCAGGGAAAAATTGGGAAGAAGGGCACGAGAAAAAGAGCGCAAGGAACGAGTGCGGGGATAAATTGGGAAGAAGGGAACGAGAAAAAGCGTGCAACGAACGAGTGCAGGGAAAAAGCGGGAAGAAGGGAACGAGAAAAAGCGTGCAACGAACGAGTGGAGGAAAAAAGCGGTAAGAAGGGAACGAGAAAAAGCGTGCAACGAACGAGTGCAGGGAAATGCGGGAAGAAGGGAACGAGAAAAAGCGTGCAACGAACGAGTGCAAAATAAAATCGGGAAGAAGGGAACGAGAAAAAGCGTGCAAAGAAAGAGTGCAGGGGAAAAGCGGGAAGAAGGGAACGAAAAAAAGCGTGCAACGAACGAGTGAAGAAAAAAGCGGGAAGAAGGGAACTAGAAAAAGCGTGCAACGAACGAGTGCAGGGGAAAAACGGGAAGAAGGGAACGAGAAAAAGCGTGCAACGAACGAGTGGAGGGAAAAAAGCGGGAAGAAGGGAACGAGAAAAAGCGTGCAACGAACGAGTGCAGGGAAAAAGCGGGAAGAAGGGAACGAGAAAAAGCGTGCAACGAACGAGTGCAGGAAAAAAGCGGGAAGAAGGGAACGAGAAAAAGCGTGCAACGAACGAGTGCAGGGGAAAAACGGGAAGAAGGGAACGAGAAAAAGCGTGAACCGAACGAGTGCAGGGAAATAGCGGGAAGAAGGGAACGAGAAAAAGCGTGCAATGAACGAGTGCAAAATAAAATCGGGAAGAAGGGAACGAGAAAAAGAGCGCAAGGAACGAGTGCGGGGAAAAATTGGGAAGAAGGGAATGGGAAAAAGAGTGCAAGGAACGAGTTCAGGGAAAAATTGGGAAGAAGGGATCGGGAAAAAGAGCGCAAGGAACGAGTGCAGGGAAAAATTGGGAAGAAGGGAACGGGAAAAGGAGCGCAACGAACGGGTGCAGGGAAAAATCCAGAAGAAGGGAACGAGAAAAAGAGCGCAAGGAACGAGTGCAGGGAAAAATTGGGAAGAAGGGAACGGGAAAAAGAGAGCAAGGAACGAGTGCAGAGAAAAATTGGGAAGAAGGGAACGAGAAAAAGCGCAAGGAACGAGTGCAGGGAAAAATTGGGAAGAAGGGAACGAGAACAAGAGCTCAAGGAAGGAGTGCAGGGATAAATTGGGAAGAAGGGAACGAGAAAAAGACCGCAAGGAACGAGTGCAGGGAAAAATTGGGAAGAAGGGAACGAGAAAAAGAGCGCAAGGAACGAGTGCGGGGAAAAATTGGGAAGAAGGGAACGAGAAAAAGAGCGCAAGGAACGAGTGCAGGGAAAAATCCAGAAGAAGGGAATGAGAAAAATAGCGCAACAAACGAGTGCAGGGAAAAATTGGGAAGAAGGGAACGGGAAAAAGAGCTCAAGGAACGAGTGCGGGGAAAAATTCGGAAGAAGGGAACGAAAAAACGAGCGCAAGGAATGAGTGCAGGGAAAAATTGGGAAGAAGGGAACAAGAAAAAGAGCGCAAGGAATGAGTGCAGGGGAAGAATTGGGAAGAAGGGAACGAGAAAAAGAGCGCAAGGAACGAGTGCAGGGAAAAAATCCAGAAGAAGGGAACGGGAAAAAGAGCGCAAGGAATGAGTGCAGGGAAAAAATCCAGAAGAAGGGAACGGGAAAAAGAGCGCAAGGAATGAGTGCAGGGAAAAATTGGGAAGAAGGGAACAGGAAAAAGAACGCAAGGAACGAGTGCAGGGAAAAAATCCAGAAGAAGGGAACGGGAAAAAGAGCGCAAGGAATGAGTGCAGGGAAAAATTGGGAAGAAGGGAACGGGAAAAAGAGCGCAAGGAACGAGTGCAGGGAAAAATTGGGAAGAATGGAACGGGAAAAAGAGCGCAAGGAAGGAGTGTGGGGAAAAATTGGGAAGAAGGGAGCGGGAGAAAAGAGTGCAAGGAACGAGTGCAGGGAAAAATTGGGAAGAAGGGAACGGGAAAAGGACTTCAACGAACGGGTGCAGGGAAAAATTGGGAAGAAGGGAGCGGGAAAAAGAGCGCAAGGAACGAGTGCAGGGAAAAATCCAGAGGAAGGGAACGAGAAAAAGAGCGCAACAAACGAGTGCAGGGAAAAATTGGGAAGAAGGGAATGGGAAAAAGAGTGCAAGGAACGAGTTCAGGGAAAAATTGGGAAAAAGTGAGCGGGAAAGAGAGCGCAAGGAAAAAGTGCAGGGAAAAATTGGGAAGAAGGGAGCAGGAAAAGGAGGGCAACGAGCGAGTGCAGGGACAAATTGGGAAGAAGGGAACGGGAAAAAGAGCGCAAGGAACGAGTGCAGGGAAAAATTGGGAAGAAGGGATCGGGAAAAAGAGCGCAAGGAACGAGTGCAGGGAAAAATTGGGAAGAAGGGAACGGGAAAAGGAGCGCAACGAACGGGTGCGGGGAAAAATCCAGAAGAAGGGAACGAGAAAAAGAGCGCAAGGAACGAGTGCAGGGAAAAATTGGGAAGAAGGGAACGGGAAAAAGAGAGCAAGGAACGAGTGCAGAGAAAAATTGGGAAGAAGGGAACGAGAAAAAGCGCAAGGAACGAGTGCAGGGAAAAATTGGGAAGAAGGGAACGAGAACAAGAGCTCAAGGAACGAGTGCAGGGATAAATTGGGAAGAAGGGAACAAGAAAAAGAGCGCAAGGAACGAGTGCAGGGAAAAATTGGGAAGAAGGGAACGAGAAAAAGAGCGCAAGGAACGAGTGCGGGGAAAAATTGGGAAGAAGGGAACGGGAAAAAGAGCGCAAGGAACGAGTTCAGGGAAAAAACCAGAAGAAGGGAACGAGAAAAAGAGCGCAAGGAACGAGTGCAGGGAAAAATTGCGAAGAAGGGAACGGGAAAAAGAACGCAAGGAACGAGTGCAGGGAAAAAATCCAGAAGAAGGGAACGGGAAAAAGAGCGCAAGGAACGAGTGCAGGGAAAAATCCAAAAGAAGGGAACGAGAAAAGAGTGCAAGGAACGAGTGCAGGGAAAAATCCAGAAGAAGGGAACGAGAAAAAGAGCGCAAGGAACGAGTGCGGGGAAAAATTGGGAAGAAGGGAACGGGAAAAAGAGCGCAAGGAACGAGTGCGGGGAAAAAAAGGGAAGAAGGGAACGGGAAAAAGAGCGCAACTAACGAGAGCGGGGAAAAATTGGGAAGAAGGGAACGGGAAAAAGAGCGCAAGGAACGAGTTCAGGGAAAAATTGGGAAAAAGGGAACGGGAAAAAGAGCGCAAGGAACGAGTGCAGGGAAAAATCCAGAAGAAGGGAACGAGAAAAAGAGCGCAAGGAACGAGTGCAGGGAAAAATTGGGAAGAAAGGAACGAGAAAAAGAGCGCAAGGAACGAGTGCAGGGAAAAATCCAGAAGAAGGGAATGAGAAAAAGAGCGCAAGGAACGAGTTCAGGGAAAAATTGGGAAAAAGTGAGCGGGAAAGAGAGCGCAAGGAAAAAGTGCAGGGAAAAATTGGGAAGAAGGGAGCAGGAAAAGTAGCGCAACGAGCGAGTGCAGGGACAAATTGGGAAGAAGGGAACGGGAAAAAGAGCGCAAGGAACGAGTGCAGGGAAAAATTGGGAAGAAGGGAACGGGAAAACGAGCGCAAGGAATGAGTGCAGGGAAAAATTGGGAAGAAGGGAACGGGAAAAAGAGCGCAAGGAACGAGTGCGGAGAAAAATTGGGAAAAAGGGAACGGGAAAAAGAGCGCAAGGAACGAGTGCGGGGAAAAATTGGGAAGAAGGGAACGGGAAAAAGAGCGCAAGGAATGAGTGCGGGGATAAATTGGGAAGAAGGGAACGAGAAAAAGCGTGCAACGAACGAGTGCAGGGAAATGCGGGAAGAAGGGAACGAGAAAAAGCGTGCAACGAACGAGTGCAAAATAAAATCGGGAAGAAGGGAACGAGAAAAAGCGTGCAAAGAAAGAGTGCAGGGGAAAAGCGGGAAGAAGGGAACGAGAAAAAGCGTGCAACGAACGAGTGAAGAAAAAAGCGGGAAGAAGGGAACTAGAAAAAGCGTGCAACGAACGAGTGCAGGGGAAAAACGGGAAGAAGGGAACGAGAAAAAGCGTGCAACGAACGAGTGGAGGGAAAAAAGCGGGAAGAAGGGAACGAGAAAAAGCGTGCAACGAACGAGTGCAGGGAAAAAGCGGGAAGAAGGGAACGAGAAAAAGCGTGCAACGAATGAGTGCAGGAAAAAAGCGGGAAGAAGGGAACGAGAAAAAGCATGCAACGAACGAGTGCAGGGAAATGCGGGAAGAAGGGAACGAGAAAAAGCGTGCAACGAACGAGTGCAGGGGAAAAACGGGAAGAAGGGAACGAGAAAAAGCGTGAACCGAACGAGTGCAGGGAAAAAGCGGGAAGAAGGGAACGAGAAAAAGCGTGCAACGAACGAGTGCAAAATAAAATCGGGAAGAAGGGAACGAGAAAAAGAGCGCAAGGAACGAGTGCGGGGAAAAATTGGGAAGAAGGGAATGGGAAAAAGAGTGCAAGGAACGAGTTCAGGGAAAAATTGGGAAGAAGGGATCGGGAAAAAGAGCGCAAGGAACGAGTGCAGGGAAAAATTGGGAAGAAGGGAACGGGAAAAGGAGCGCAACGAACGGGTGCGGGGAAAAATCCAGAAGAAGGGAACGAGAAAAAGAGCGCAAGGAACGAGTGCAGGGAAAAATTGGGAAGAAGGGAACGGGAAAAAGAGAGCAAGGAACGAGTGCAGAGAAAAATTGGGAAGAAGGGAACGAGAAAAAGCGCAAGGAACGAGTGCAGGGAAAAATTGGGAAGAAGGGAACGAGAACAAGAGCTCAAGGAACGAGTGCAGGGATAAATTGGGAAGAAGGGAACGAGAAAAAGAGCGCAAGGAACGAGTGCAGGGAAAAATTGGGAAGAAGGGAACGAGAACAAGAGCGCAAGGAACGAGTGCGGGGATAAATTGGGAAGAAGGGAACGAGAAAAAGCGTGCAACGAACGAGTGCAGGGAAAAAGCGGGAAGAAGGGAACGAGAAAAAGCGTGCAACGAACGAGTGGAGGAAAAAAGCGGTAAGAAGGGAACGAGAAAAAGCGTGCAACGAACGAGTGCAGGGAAATGCGGGAAGAAGGGAACGAGAAAAAGCGTGCAACGAACGAGTGCAAAATAAAATCGGGAAGAAGGGAACGAGAAAAAGCGTGCAAAGAAAGAGTGCAGGGGAAAAGCGGGAAGAAGGGAACGAGAAAAAGCGTGCAACGAACGAGTGGAAGAAAAAAGCGGGAAGAAGGGAACTAGAAAAAGCGTGCAACGAACGAGTGCAGGGGAAAAACGGGAAGAAGGGAACGAGAAAAAGCGTGAACCGAACGAGTGCAGGGAAATAGCGGGAAGAAGGGAACGAGAAAAAGCGTGCAACGAACGAGTTCAGGGAAAAACGGGAAGAAGGGAACGAGAAAAAGCATGAACCGAACGAGTGCAGGGAAATAGCGGGAAGAAGGGAACGAGAAAAAGCGTGCAACGAACGAGTGCAAAATAAAATCGGGAAGAAGGGAACGGGAAAAGGAGCGCAACGAACGGGTGCGGGGAAAACTTGGGAAGAAGGGAACGGGAAAAAGAGAGCAAGGAACGAGTGCAGAGAAAAATTGGGAAGAAGGGAACGAGAAAAAGCGCAAGGAACGAGTGCAGGGAAAAATTGGGAAGAAGGGAACGAGAACAAGAGCTCAAGGAAGGAGTGCAGGGATAAATTGGGAAGAAGGGAACGAGAAAAAGACCGCAACGAACGAGTGCAGGGAAAAATTGGGAAGAAGGGAACGAGAAAAAGAGCGCAAGGAACGAGTGCGGGGAAAAATTGGGAAGAAGGGAACGAGAAAAAGAGCGCAAGGAACGAGTGCAGGGAAAAATCCAGAAGAAGGGAATGAGAAAAATAGCGCAACAAACAAGTGCAGGGAAAAATTGGGAAGAAGGGAACGGGAAAAAGAGCGCAAGGAACGAGTGCGGGGAAAAATTCGAAAGAAGGGAACGAAAAAACGAGCGCAAGGAATGAGTGCAGGGAAAAATTGGGAAGAAGGGAACGGGAAAAAGAGCGCAAGGAACGAGTGCAGGGAAAAATTGGGAAGAAGGGAACGGGAAAACGAGCGCAATGAATGAGTGCAGGGAAAAATGGGGAAGAAGGGAACGAGAAAAAGAGCGCAAGGAATGAGTGCAGGGGAAGAATTGGGAAGAAGGGAACGAGAAAAAGAGCGCAAGGAACGAGTGCAGGGAAAAAATCCAGAAGAAGGGAACGGGAAAAAGAGCGCAAGGAATGAGTGCAGGGAAAAAATCCAGAAGAAGGGAACGGGAAAAAGAGCGCAAGGAATGAGTGCAGGGAAAAATTGGGAAGAAGGGAACAGGAAAAAGAACGCAAGGAACGAGTGCAGGGAAAAAATCCAGAAGAAGGGAACGGGAAAAAGAGCGCAAGGAATGAGTGCAGGGAAAAATTGGGAAGAATGGAACGGGAAAAAGAGCGCAAGGAAGGAGTGTGGGGAAAAATTGGGAAGAAGGGAGCGGGAGAAAAGAGTGCAAGGAACGAGTGCAGGGAAAAATTGGGAAGAAGGGAACGGGAAAAGGACTTCAACGAACGGGTGCAGGGAAAAATTGGGAAGAAGGGAGCGGGAAAAAGTGCGCAAGGAACGAGTGCAGGGAAAAATCCAGAGGAAGGGAACGAGAAAAAGAGCGCAACAAACGAGTGCAGGGAAAAATTGGGAAGAAGGGAATGGGAAAAAGAGTGCAAGGAACGAGTTCAGGGAAAAATTGGGAAAAAGTGAGCGGGAAAGAGAGCGCAAGGAAAAAGTGCAGGGAAAAATTGGGAAGAAGGGAGCAGGAAAAGGAGGGCAACGAGCGAGTGCAGGGACAAATTGGGAAGAAGGGAACGGGAAAAAGAGCGCAAGGAACGAGTGCAGGGAAAAATTGGGAAGAAGGGATCGGGAAAAGGAGCGCAACGAACGGGTGCAGGGAAAAATCCAGAAGAAGGGAACGAGAAAAAGAGCGCAAGGAATGAGTGCAGGGAAAAATTGGGAAGAAGGGAACGGGAAAAAGAGAGCAAGGAACGAGTGCAGAGAAAAATTGGGAAGAAGGGAACGAGAAAAAGCGCAAGGAACGAGTGCAGGGAAAAATTGGGAAGAAGGGAACGAGAACAAGAGCTCAAGGAACGAGTGCAGGGATAAATTGGGAAGAAGGGAACAAGAAAAAGAGCGCAAGGAACGAGTGCGGGGAAAAATTGGGAAGAAGGGAACGAGAAAAAGAGCGCAAGGAACGAGTGCGGGGAAAAATTGGGAAGAAGGGAACGGGAAAAAGAGCGCAAGGAACGAGTTCAGGGAAAAGTCCAGAAGAAGGGAACGAGAAAAAGAGCGCAAGGAACGAGTGCGGGGAAAAATTGGGAAGAAAGTAACGGGAAAAAGAGCGCAACGAACGAGTGCGGGGATAAATTGAGAAGAAGGGAACGGGAAAAAGAGCGCAAGGAATGAGTGCAGGGAAAAATTGGGAAGAAGGGAACGAGAAAAGAGTGCAAGGAACGAGTGCAGGGAAAAATCCAGAAGAAGGGAACGAGAAAAAGAGCGCAAGGAACGAGTGCGGGGAAAAATTGGGAAGAAGGGAACGGGAAAAAGAGCGCAAGGAACGAGTGCGGGGAAAAATTGGGAAGAAGGGAACGGGAAAAAGAGCGCAACTAACGAGAGCGGGGAAAAATTGGGAAGAAGGGAACGGGAAAAAGAGCGCAAGGAACGAGTTCAGGGAAAAATTGGGAAAAAGGGAACGGGAAAAAGAGCGCAAGGAACGAGTTCACGGAAAAATCCAGAAGAAGGGAACGAGAAAAAGAGCGCAAGGAACGAGTGCAGGGAAAATTGGGAAGAAAGGAACGAGAAAAAGAGCGCAAGGAACGAGTGCAGGGAAAAATCCAGAAGAAGGGAATGAGAAAAAGAGCGCAAGGAACGAGTTCAGGGAAAAATTGGGAAAAAGTGAGCGGGAAAGAGAGCGCAAGGAAAAAGTGCAGGGAAAAATTGGGAAGAAGGGAGCAGGAAAAGTAGCGCAAGGAACGAGTGCAGGGACAAATTGGGAAGAAGGGAACGGGAAAAAGAGCGCAAGGAACGAGTGCAGGGAAAAATTGGGAAGAAGGGAACGAAAAAACGAGCGCAAGGAATGAGTGCAGGGAAAAATTGGGAAGAAGGGAACGGGAAAAAGAGCGCAAGGAACGAGTGCGGAGAAAAATTGGGAAAAAGGGAACGGGAAAAAGAGCGCAAGGAACGAGTGCGGGGAAAAATTGGGAAGAAGGGAACGGGAAAAAGAGCGCAAGGAATGAGTTCAGGGAAAAATTGGGAAGAAGGGAACGGGAAAAAGAGCGCAACGAACGAGTGCAGGGAAAAATCCAGAAGAAGGGAACGAGAAAAAGAGCGCAAGGAACGAGTGCGGGGAAAAATTGGGAAGAAAGGAACGGGAAAAAGAGCGCAACGAACGAGTGCAGGGGAAAAATCCATCAGAAGGGAACGAGAAAAAGAGCGCAAGGAACGAGTTCAGGGAAAAATTGGGAAGAATGGAACGAGAAAAATTGCGCAAGGAACGAGTGCGCGGAAAAATTGGGAAGAAGGGAACGGGAAAAAGAGCGCAAGGAACGAGTGCAGGGAAAAATCCAGAAGAAGGGAACGAGAAAAAGAGCGCAACGAACGAGTGCGGGGATAAATTGGGAAGAAGGGAGCGGAAAAAAGAGCGCAAGGAACGAGTTCAGGGAAAAATTGGGAAGAAGGGAACGGGAAAAAGATCGCAAGGAACGACTTCAGGGAAAAATTGGGAAGAAGGGAACGAGAAAAAGAGCGCAAGGAACGAGTGCGGGGATAAATTGGGCAGAAGGGAGCGGAAAAAAGAGCGCAAGGAACGAGTTCAGGGAAAAATTGGGAAGAAGGGAACGGGAAAAAGAGCGCAAGGAACGAGTGCAGGGAAAAATTGGGAAGAAGGGAACGAGAACAAGAGCGCAACGAACGAGTTCAGGGAAAAATCCAGAAGAAGGGAACGAGAAAAAGAGCGCAAGGAATGAGTGCGGGGAAAAATTGGGGAAGGGAACGAGAAAAAGAGCGCAAGGAACGAGTTCAGGGAAAAATTGGGAAGAAGGGAGCGGGAAAAAGAGCGCAAGGAACGAGTGCGGGGAAAAATTGGGAAGAAGGGAGCGGGAAAAAGATCGCAAGGAACGAGTGCGGAAAAAATTGGGAAGAAGGGAACAGGAAAAAGAGCGCAAGGAACGAGTTCAGGGCTAAATTGGGAAGAAGGGAACGGGAAAAAGAGAGCAACGAACGAGTGCAGGGGAAAATTGGGAAGAAGGGAACGAGAAAAGGACTGCAACGAACGGGTGCAGGGAAAAATTAGGAAGCAGGGTGCGGGAAAAAGAGCACAAGGAACGAGTGCAGGGAAAAATCCAGAAGAAGGGAACGAGAAAAAGAGCGCAACAAACGAGTGCAGGGAAAAATTGGGAAGAAGGGAATGGGAAAAAGAGTGCAAGGAACGAGTTCAGGGAAAAATTGGGAAAAAGTGAGCGGGAAAAAGAGAGCAAGGAACGAGTGCAGGGAAAATTTGGGAAGAAAGGAACGAGAAAAAGAGCGCAAGGAACGAGTGCAGGGAAAAATCCAGAAGAAGGGAATGAGAAAAAGAGCGCAAGGAACGAGTTCAGGGAAAAATTGGGAAAAAGTGAGCGGGAAAAAGAGCGCAAGGAAAAAGTGCAGGGAAAAATTGGGAAGAAGGGAGCAGGAAAAGTAGCGCAACGAGCGAGTGCAGGGACAAATTGGGAAGAAGGGAACGGGAAAAAGAGCGCAAGGAACGAGTGCAGGGAAAAATTGGGAAGAAGGGAACGGGAAAAAGAGAGCAAGGAACGAGTGCAGGGAAAATTTGGGAAGAAAGGAACGAGAAAAAGAGCGCAAGGAACGAGTGCAGGGAAAAATCCAGAAGAAGGGAATGAGAAAAAGAGCGCAAGGAACGAGTTCAGGGAAAAATTGGGAAAAAGTGAGCGGGAAAGAGAGCGCAAGGAAAAAGTGCAGGGAAAAATTGGGAAGAAGGGAGCAGGAAAAGTAGCGCAAGGAACGAGTGCAGGGACAAATTGGGAAGAAGGGAACGAAAAAACGAGCGCAAGGAATGAGTGCAGGGAAAAATTGGGAAGAAGGGAACGGGAAAAAGTGCGCAAGGAACGAGTGCGCAGAAAAATTGGGAAAAAGGGAACGGGAAAAAGAGCGCAAGGAACGAGTGCAGGGAAAAATTGGGAAGAAGGGAACGAGAAAAATTGCGCAAGGAACGAGTGCGCGGAAAAATTGGGAAGAAGGGAACGGGAAAAAGAGCGCAAGGAACGAGTGCAGGGAAAAATCCAGAAGAAGGGAACGAGAAAAAGAGCGCAACGAACGAGTGCGGGGATAAATTGGGAAGAAGGGAGCGGAAAAAAGAGCGCAAGGAACGAGTTCAGGGAAAAATTGGGAAGAAGGGAACGGGAAAAAGATCGCAAGGAACGAGTTCAGGGAAAAATTGGGAAGAAGGGAACGAGAAAAAGAGCGCAAGGAACGAGTGCGGGGATAAATTGGGAAGAAGGGAGCGGAAAAAAGAGCGCAAGGAACGAGTTCAGGGAAAAATTGGGAAGAAGGGAACGGGAAAAAGAGCGCAAGGAACGAGTGCAGGGAAAAATTGGGAAGAAGGGAACGAGAACAAGAGCGCAACGAACGAGTTCAGGGAAAAATCCAGAAGAAGGGAACGAGAAAAAGAGCGCAAGGAACGAGTGCGGGGAAAAATTAGGAAGAAGGGAACGGGAAAAAGAGCGCAACGAACGAGTTCAGGGAAAAATTGGGAAGAAGGGAACGAGGACAAGAGCGCAAGGAACGAGTGCAGGGAAAAATTGGGAAGAAGGGAACGAGAAAAAGAGCGCAAGGAACGAGTGCGGGGAAAAATTGGGAAGAATGGAACGGGAAAAAGAGCGCAAGGAACGAGTGCATGGAAAAATCCAGAAGAAGGGAACGGGAAAAAGAGCGCAAGGAACGAGTGCGGGGAAAAATTGGGAAGAAGGGAACGAGAAAAAGAGCGCAAGGAACGAGTGCGGGGAAAAATTGGGAAGAATGGAACGGGAAAAAGAGCGCAAGGAACGAGTGCAGGGAAAAACCCAGAAGAAGGGAACCAGAAAAAGAGCGCAACGAACAAGTGCGGGGAAAAATTGGGGAAGGGAACGAGAAAAAGAGCGCAAGGAACGAGTTCAGGGAAAAATTGGGAAGAAGGGAGCGGGAAAAAGAGCGCAAGGAACGAGTGCGGGGAAAAATTGGGAAGAAGGGAGCGGGAAAAAGATCGCAAGGAACGAGTGCGGAAAAAATTGGGAAGAAGGGAACAGGAAAAAGAGCGCAAGGAACGAGTTCAGGGCTAAATTGGGAAGAAGGGAACGGGAAAAAGAGAGCAACGAACGAGTGCAGGGGAAAATTGGGAAGAAGGGAACGAGAAAAGGACTGCAACGAACGGGTGCAGGGAAAAATTAGGAAGCAGGGTGCGGGAAAAAGAGCACAAGGAACGAGTGCAGGGAAAAATCCAGAAGAAGGGAACGAGAAAAAGAGCGCAACAAACGAGTGCAGGGAAAAATTGGGAAGAAGGGAACGAGAAAAAGCGTGCAACGAACGAGTTCAGGGAAAAATTGGGAAAAAGTGAGCGGGAAAGAGAGCGCAAGGAAAAAGTGCAGGGAAAAATTGGGAAGAAGGGAGCAGGAAAAGTAGCGCAACGAGCGAGTGCAGGGACAAATTGGGAAGAAGGGAACGGGAAAAAGAGCGCAAGGAACGAGTGCAGGGAAAAATTGGGAAGAAGGGAACGGGAAAAAGAGAGCAAGGAACGAGTGCAGGGAAAAATTGGGAAGAAAGGAACGAGAAAAAGAGCGCAAGGAACGAGTGCAGGGAAAAATCCAGAAGAAGGGAATGAGAAAAAGAGCGCAAGGAACGAGTTCAGGGAAAAATTGGGAAAAAGTGAGCGGGAAAGAGAGCGCAAGGAAAAAGTGCAGGGAAAAATTGGGAAGAAGGGAGCAGGAAAAGTAGCGCAAGGAACGAGTGCAGGGACAAATTGGGAAGAAGGGAACAGGAAAAAGAGCGCAAGGAACGAGTGCAGGGAAAAATTGGGAAGAAGGGAACGAAAAAACGAGCGCAAGGAATGAGTGCAGGGAAAAATTGGGAAGAAGGGAACGGGAAAAAGAGCGCAAGGAACGAGTGCGGAGAAAAATTGGGAAAAAGGGAACGGGAAAAAGAGCGCAAGGAACGAGTGCGGGGAAAAATTGGGAAGAAGGGAACGGGAAAAAGAGCGCAAGGAATGAGTTCAGGGAAAAATTGGGAAGAATGGAACGGGAAAAAGAGCGCAACGAACGAGTGCAGGGAAAAATCCAGAAGAAGGGAACGAGAAAAAGAGCGCAAGGAACGAGTGCGGGGAAAAATTGGGAAGAAAGGAACGGGAAAAAGAGCGCAACGAACGAGTGCAGGGGAAAAATCCAGAAGAAGGGAACGAGAAAAAGAGCGCAAGGAACGAGTTCAGGGAAAAATTGGGAAGAAGGGAACGAGAAAAATTGCGCAAGGAACGAGTGCGCGGAAAAATTGGGAAGAAGGGAACGGGAAAAAGAGCGCAAGGAACGAGTGCAGGGAAAAATCCAGAAGAAGGGAACGAGAAAAAGAGCGCAACGAACGAGTGCGGGGATAAATTGGGAAGAAGGGAGCGGAAAAAAGAGCGCAAGGAACGAGTTCAGGGAAAAATTGGGAAGAAGGGAACGGGAAAAAGATCGCAAGGAACGAGTTCAGGGAAAAATTGGGAAGAAGGGAACGAGAAAAAGAGCGCAAGGAACGAGTGCGGGGATAAATTGGGAAGAAGGGAGCGGAAAAAAGAGCGCAAGGAACGAGTTCAGGGAAAAATTGGGAAGAAGGGAACGGGAAAAAGAGCGCAAGGAACGAGTGCAGGGAAAAATTGGGAAGAAGGGAACGAGAACAAGAGCGCAACGAACGAGTTCAGGGAAAAATCCAGAAGAAGGGAACGAGAAAAAGAGCGCAAGGAATGAGTGCGGGGAAAAATTAGGAAGAAGGGAACGGGAAAAAGAGCGCAACGAACGAGTTCAGGGAAAAATTGGGAAGAAGGGAACGAGGACAAGAGCGCAAGGAACGAGTGCAGGGAAAAATTGGGAAGAAGGGAACGAGAAAAAGAGCGCAACGAATGAGTGCGGGGAAAAATTGGGAAGAATGGAACGGGAAAAAGAGCGCAAGGAACGAGTGCATGGAAAAATCCAGAAGAAGGGAACGGGAAAAAGAGCGCAAGGAACGAGTGCGGGGAAAAATTGGGAAGAAGGGAACGAGAAAAAGAGCGCAAGGAATGAGTGCGGGGAAAAATTGGGAAGAATGGAACGGGAAAAAGAGCGCAAGGAACGAGTGCAGGGAAAAACCCAGAAGAAGGGAACCAGAAAAAGAGCGCAACGAACAAGTGCGGGGAAAAATTGGGGAAGGGAACGAGAAAAAGAGCGCAAGGAACGAGTTCAGGGAAAAATTGGGAAGAAGGGAGCGGGAAAAAGAGCGCAAGGAACGAGTGCGGGGAAAAATTGGGAAGAAGGGAGCGGGAAAAAGATCGCAAGGAACGAGTGCGGAAAAAATTGGGAAGAAGGGAACAGGAAAAAGAGCGCAAGGAACGAGTTCAGGGCTAAATTGGGAAGAAGGGAACGGGAAAAAGAGAGCAACGAACGAGTGCAGGGGAAAATTGGGAAGAAGGGAACGAGAAAAGGACTGCAACGAACGCGTGCAGGGAAAAATTAGGAAGCAGGGTGCGGGAAAAAGAGCACAAGGAACGAGTGCAGGGAAAAATCCAGAAGAAGGGAACGAGAAAAAGAGCGCAACAAACGAGTGCAGGGAAAAATTGGGAAGAAGGGAACGAGAAAAAGCGTGCAACGAACGAGTGCAGGGGAAAAACGGGAAGAAGGGAACGAGAAAAAGCGTGCAACGAACGAGTGCAGGGGAAAAGCGGCAAGAAGGGAACGAGAAAAAGCGTGCAACGAACGAGTGCAGGAAAAAAGCGGGAAGAAGGGAACGAGAAAAAGCGTGCAACGAACGAGTGCAGGAAAAAAGCGGGAAGAAGGGAACGAGAAAAAGCATGCAACGAACGAGTGCAGGAAAAAAGCGGGAAGAAGGGAACGAGAAAAAGCGCGCAATGAACGAGTGCAGGAAAAAATCGGGAAGAAGGGAACGAGAAAAAGCGTGCAACGAACGAGTGCAGGGGAAAAGCGGCAAGAAGGGAACGAGAAAAAGCGTGCAACGAACGAGTGCAGGGGAAAAACGGGAAGAAGGGAACGAGACAAAGCATGCAACGAACGAGTGCAGGGAAAAAGCGGGAAGAAGGGAACGAGAAAAAGCGTGCAACGAACGAGTGAAGGGAAATGCGGGAAGAAGGGAACGAGAAAAAGCGTGCAACGAACGAGTGCAAAATAAAATCGGGAAGAAGGGAACGAGAAAAAGCGTGCAACGAACGAGTGCAAAATAAAAGCGGGAAGAAGGGAACGAGAAAAAGCGTGCAACGAACGAGTGCAGGGAAAAAGCGGGAAGAAGGGAACGAGAAAAAGCGTGCAACGAACGAGTGGAGGAAAAAAGCGGTAAGAAGGGAACGAGAAAAAGCGTGCAACGAACGAGTGCAGGGAAATGCTGGAAGAAGGGAACGAGTAAAAGCGTGCAACGAACGAGTGCAAAATAAAATCGGGAAGAAGGGAACGAGAAAAAGCGTGCAAAGAAAGAGTGCAGGGGAAAAGCGGGAAGAAGGGAACGAGAAAAAGCGTGCAACGAACGAGTGAAGAAAAAAGCGGGAAGAAGGGAACGAGAAAAAGCGTGCAACGAACGAGTGCAGTGGAAAAACGGGAAGAAGGGAACGAGAAAAAGCGTGCAACGAACGAGTGCAGGGAAAAAAGTGGGAAGAAGGGAACGAGAAAAAGCGTGCAACGAACGAGTGCAGGGAAAAAGCGGGAAGAAGGGAATGAGAAAAAGCGTGCAACGAACGAGTGCAGGAAAAAAGCGGGAAGAAGGGAACGAGAAAAAGCGTGCAACGAACGAGTGCAGGGGAAAAACGGGAAGAAGGGAACGAGAAAAAGCGTGCAACGAACGAGTGCAAAATAAAATCGGGAAGAAGGGAACGAGAAAAAGAGCGCAAGGAACGAGTGCGGGGAAAAATTGGGAAGAAGGGAATGGGAAAAAGAGCGCAAGGAACGAGTGCAGGGAAAAATTGGGAAGAAGGGAACGGGAAAAGGAGCGCAACGAACGGGTGCGGGGAAAAATCCAGAAGAAGGGAACGAGAAAAAGAGCGCAAGGAACGAGTGCAGGGAAAAATTGGGAAGAAGGGAACGGAAAAAAAAGAGCAAGGAACGAGTGCAGAGAAAAATTGGGAAGAAGGGAACGAGAAAAAGCGCAAGGAACGAGTGGGGGAAAAATTGGGAAGAAGGGAACGAGAACAAGAGCTCAAGGAACGAGTGCAGGGATAAATTGGGAAGAAGGGAACGAGAAAAAGAGCGCAAGGAACGAGTGCAGGGAAAAATTGGGAAGAAGGGAACGAGAAAAAGAGCGCAAGGAACGAGTGCGGGGATAAATTGGGAAGAAGGGAACGAGAAAAAGCGTGCAACGAACGAGTGCAGGGAAGAAGCGGGAAGAAGGGAACGAGAAAAAGAGCGCAAGGAACGAGTGCAGGGAAAAATTGGGAAGAAGGGAACGAGAAAAAGAGCGCAAGGAACGAGTGCAGAGAAAAATTGGGAAGAAGGGAACGGGAAAAAGAGCGCAAGGAACGAGTGCAGGGAAAAATTGGGAAGAAGGGAACGGGAAAACGAGCGCAACGAACGGGTGCAGGGAAAAATCCAGAAGAAGGGAACGAGAAAAAGAGCGCAAGGAACGAGTGCAGGGAAAAATTGGGAAAAAGGGAACGGGAAAAAGAGAGCAAGGAACGAGTGCAGAGAAAAATTGGGAAGAAGGGAACGAGAAAAAGCGCAAGGAACGAGTGCAGGGAAAAATTGGGAAGAAGGGAACGAGAACAAGAGCTCAAGGAAGGAGTGCAGGGATAAATTGCGAAGAAGGGAACGAGAAAAAGACCGCAAGGAACGAGTGCAGGGAAAAATTGGGAAGAAGGGAACGAGAAAAAGAGCGCAAGGAACGAGTGCGGGGAAAAATTGGGAAGAAGGGAACGAGAAAAAGAGCGCAAGGAACGAGTGCAGGGAAAAATCCAGAAGAAGGGAATGAGAAAAATAGCGCAACAAACGAGTGCAGGGAAAAATTGGGAAGAAGGGAACGGGAAAAAGAGCGCAAGGAACGAGTTCAGGGAAAAATTCGGAAGAAGGGAACGAAAAAACGAGCGCAAGGAATGAGTGCAGGGAAAAATTGGGAAGAAGGGAACGGGAAAAAGAGCGCAAGGAACGAGTGCAGGGAAAAATTGGGAAGAAGGGAACGGGAAAACGAGCGCAATGAATGAGTGCAGGGAAAAATTGGGAAGAAGGGAACGAGAAAAAGAGCGCAAGGAACGAGTGCAGGGGAAGAATTGGGAAGAAGGGAACGAGAAAAAGAGCGCAAGGAACGAGTGCAGGGAAAAAATCCAGAAGAAGGGAACGGGAAAAAGAGCGCAAGGAATGAGTGCAGGGAAAAAATCCAGAAGAAGGGAACGGGAAAAAGAGCGCAAGGAATGAGTGCAGGGAAAAATTGGGAAGAAGGGAACAGGAAAAAGAGCGCAAGGAAGGAGTGTGGGGAAAAATTGGGAAGAAGGGAGCGGGAGAAAAGAGTGCAAGGAACGAGTGCAGGGAAAAATTGGAAAGAAGGGAACGGGAAAAGGCCTTCAACGAACGGGTGCAGGGAAAAATTGGGAAGAAGGGAGCGGGAAAAAGAGCGCAAGGAACGAGTGCAGGGAAAAATTCGGAAGAAGGGAACGAAAAAACGAGCGCAAGGAATGAGTGCAGGGAAAAATTGGGAAGAAGGGAACGGGAAAAAGAGCGCAAGGAACGAGTGCAGGGAAAAATTGGGAAGAAGGGAACGAGACAAAGCATGCAACGAACGAGTGCAGGGAAAAAGCGGGAAGAAGGGAACGAGAAAAAGCGTGCAACGAACGAGTGAAGGGAAATGCGGGAAGAAGGGAACGAGAAAAAGCGTGCAACGAACGAGTGCAAAATAAAATCGGGAAGAAGGGAACGAGAAAAAGCGTGCAACGAACGAGTGCAGGGGAAAAGCGGGAAGAAGGGAACGAGAAAAAGCGTGCAACGAACGAGTGCAGGAAAAAAGCGGGAAGAAGGGAACGAGAAAAAGCGTGCAACGAACGAGTGCAGGGAAAAAGCGGGAAGAAGGGAACGAGAAAAAGCGTGCAACGAACGAGTGCAGGGAAAAGGAAGAAGGGAACGAGAAAAAGCGTGCAACGAACGAGTGCAGGGAAAAAGCGGGAAGAAGGGAACGAGAAAAAGCGTGCAACGAACGAGTGGAGGAAAAAAGCGGTAAGAAGGGAACGAGAAAAAGCGTGCAACGAACGAGTGCAGGGAAATGCGGGAAGAAGGGAACGAGAAAAAGCGTGCAACGAACGAGTGCAAAATAAAATCGGGAAGAAGGGAACGAGAAAAAGCGTGCAAAGAAAGAGTGCAGGGGAAAAGCGGGAAGAAGGGAACGAGAAAAAGCGTGCAAAGAACGAGTGAAGAAAGAAGCGGGAAGAAGGGAACTAGAAAAAGCGTGCAACGAACGAGTGCAGGGGAAAAAGCGGGAAGAAGGGAACGAGAAAAAGCGTGCAACGAACGAGTGGAGGGAAAAAAGCGGGAAGAAGGGAACGAGAAAAAGCGTGCAACGAACGAGTGCAGGGAAAAAGCGGGAAGAAGGGAACGAGAAAAAGCGTGCAACGAACGAGTGCAGGAAAAAAGCGGGAAGAAGGGAACGAGAAAAAGCGTGCAACGAACGAGTGCAGGGAAATGCGGGAAGAAGGGAACGAGAAAAAGCGTGCAACGAACGAGTGCAGGGGAAAAACGGGAAGAAGGGAACGAGAAAAAGCGTGAACCGAACGAGTGCAGGGAAATAGCGGGAAGAAGGGAACGAGAAAAAGCGTGCAACGAATGAGTGCAAAATAAAATCGGGAAGAAGGGAACGAGAAAAAGAGCGCAAGGAACGAGTGCGGGGAAAAATTGGGAAGAAGGGAATGGGAAAATAGTGCAAGGAACGAGTTCAGGGAAAAATTGGGAAGAAGGGATCGGGAAAAAGAGCGCAAGGAAAAAGTGCAGGGAAAAATTGGGAAGAAGGGAGCAGGAAAAGGAGGGCAACGAGCGAGTGCAGGGACAAATTGGGAAGAAGGGAACGGGAAAAAGAGCGCAAGGAACGAGTGCAGGGAAAAATTGGGAAGAAGGGATCGGGAAAAAGAGCGCAAGGAACGAGTGCAGGGGAAAATTGGGAAGAAGGGAACGGGAAAAGGAGCGCAACGAACGGGTGCGGGGAAAAATCCAGAAGAAGGGAACGAGAAAAAGAGCGCAAGGAACGAGTGCAGGGAAAAATTGGGAAGAAGGGAACGGGAAAAAGAGAGCAAGGAACGAGTGCAGAGAAAAATTGGGAAGAAGGGAACGAGAAAAAGCGCAAGGAACGAGTGCAGGGAAAAATTGGGAAGAAGGGAACGAGAACAAGAGCTCAAGGAACGAGTGCAGGGATAAATTGGGAAGAAGGGAACGAGAAAAAGAGCGCAAGGAACGAGTGCAGGGAAAAATTGGGAAGAAGGGCACGAGAAAAAGAGCGCAAGGAACGAGTGCGGGGATAAATTGGGAAGAAGGGAACGAGAAAAAGCGTGCAACGAACGAGTGCAGGGAAAAAGCGGGAAGAAGGGAACGAGAAAAAGCGTGCAACGAACGAGTGGAGGAAAAAAGCGGTAAGAAGGGAACGAGAAAAAGCGTGCAACGAACGAGTGCAGGGAAATGCGGGAAGAAGGGAACGAGAAAAAGCGTGCAACGAACGAGTGCAAAATAAAATCGGGAAGAAGGGAACGAGAAAAAGCGTGCAAAGAAAGAGTGCAGGGGAAAAGCGGGAAGAAGGGAACGAGAAAAAGCGTGCAACGAACGAGTGAAGAAAAAAGCGGGAAGAAGGGAACTAGAAAAAGCGTGCAACGAACGAGTGCAGGGGAAAAACGGGAAGAAGGGAACGAGAAAAAGCGTGCAACGAACGAGTGGAGGGAAAAAAGCGGGAAGAAGGGAACGAGAAAAAGCGTGCAACGAACGAGTGCAGGGAAAAAGCGGGAAGAAGGGAACGAGAAAAAGCGTGCAACGAACGAGTGCAGGAAAAAAGCGGGAAGAAGGGAACGAGAAAAAGCGTGCAACGAACGAGTGCAGGGGAAAAACGGGAAGAAGGGAACGAGAAAAAGCGTGAACCGAACGAGTGCAGGGAAATAGCGGGAAGAAGGGAACGAGAAAAAGCGTGCAATGAACGAGTGCAAAATAAAATCGGGAAGAAGGGAACGAGAAAAAGAGCGCAAGGAACGAGTGCGGGGAAAAATTGGGAAGAAGGGAATGGGAAAAAGAGTGCAAGGAACGAGTTCAGGGAAAAATTGGGAAGAAGGGATCGGGAAAAAGAGCGCAAGGAACGAGTGCAGGGAAAAATTGGGAAGAAGGGAACGGGAAAAGGAGCGCAACGAACGGGTGCAGGGAAAAATCCAGAAGAAGGGAACGAGAAAAAGAGCGCAAGGAACGAGTGCAGGGAAAAATTGGGAAGAAGGGAACGGGAAAAAGAGAGCAAGGAACGAGTGCAGAGAAAAATTGGGAAGAAGGGAACGAGAAAAAGCGCAAGGAACGAGTGCAGGGAAAAATTGGGAAGAAGGGAACGAGAACAAGAGCTCAAGGAAGGAGTGCAGGGATAAATTGGGAAGAAGGGAACGAGAAAAAGACCGCAAGGAACGAGTGCAGGGAAAAATTGGGAAGAAGGGAACGAGAAAAAGAGCGCAAGGAACGAGTGCGGGGAAAAATTGGGAAGAAGGGAACGAGAAAAAGAGCGCAAGGAACGAGTGCAGGGAAAAATCCAGAAGAAGGGAATGAGAAAAATAGCGCAACAAACGAGTGCAGGGAAAAATTGGGAAGAAGGGAACGGGAAAAAGAGCTCAAGGAACGAGTGCGGGGAAAAATTCGGAAGAAGGGAACGAAAAAACGAGCGCAAGGAATGAGTGCAGGGAAAAATTGGGAAGAAGGGAACAAGAAAAAGAGCGCAAGGAATGAGTGCAGGGGAAGAATTGGGAAGAAGGGAACGAGAAAAAGAGCGCAAGGAACGAGTGCAGGGAAAAAATCCAGAAGAAGGGAACGGGAAAAAGAGCGCAAGGAATGAGTGCAGGGAAAAAATCCAGAAGAAGGGAACGGGAAAAAGAGCGCAAGGAATGAGTGCAGGGAAAAATTGGGAAGAAGGGAACAGGAAAAAGAACGCAAGGAACGAGTGCAGGGAAAAAATCCAGAAGAAGGGAACGGGAAAAAGAGCGCAAGGAATGAGTGCAGGGAAAAATTGGGAAGAAGGGAACGGGAAAAAGAGCGCAAGGAACGAGTGCAGGGAAAAATTGGGAAGAATGGAACGGGAAAAAGAGCGCAAGGAAGGAGTGTGGGGAAAAATTGGGAAGAAGGGAGCGGGAGAAAAGAGTGCAAGGAACGAGTGCAGGGAAAAATTGGGAAGAAGGGAACGGGAAAAGGACTTCAACGAACGGGTGCAGGGAAAAATTGGGAAGAAGGGAGCGGGAAAAAGAGCGCAAGGAACGAGTGCAGGGAAAAATCCAGAGGAAGGGAACGAGAAAAAGAGCGCAACAAACGAGTGCAGGGAAAAATTGGGAAGAAGGGAATGGGAAAAAGAGTGCAAGGAACGAGTTCAGGGAAAAATTGGGAAAAAGTGAGCGGGAAAGAGAGCGCAAGGAAAAAGTGCAGGGAAAAATTGGGAAGAAGGGAGCAGGAAAAGGAGGGCAACGAGCGAGTGCAGGGACAAATTGGGAAGAAGGGAACGGGAAAAAGAGCGCAAGGAACGAGTGCAGGGAAAAATTGGGAAGAAGGGATCGGGAAAAAGAGCGCAAGGAACGAGTGCAGGGAAAAATTGGGAAGAAGGGAACGGGAAAAGGAGCGCAACGAACGGGTGCGGGGAAAAATCCAGAAGAAGGGAACGAGAAAAAGAGCGCAAGGAACGAGTGCAGGGAAAAATTGGGAAGAAGGGAACGGGAAAAAGAGAGCAAGGAACGAGTGCAGAGAAAAATTGGGAAGAAGGGAACGAGAAAAAGCGCAAGGAACGAGTGCAGGGAAAAATTGGGAAGAAGGGAACGAGAACAAGAGCTCAAGGAACGAGTGCAGGGATAAATTGGGAAGAAGGGAACAAGAAAAAGAGCGCAAGGAACGAGTGCAGGGAAAAATTGGGAAGAAGGGAACGAGAAAAAGAGCGCAAGGAACGAGTGCGGGGAAAAATTGGGAAGAAGGGAACGGGAAAAAGAGCGCAAGGAACGAGTTCAGGGAAAAAACCAGAAGAAGGGAACGAGAAAAAGAGCGCAAGGAACGAGTGCAGGGAAAAATTGCGAAGAAGGGAACGGGAAAAAGAACGCAAGGAACGAGTGCAGGGAAAAAATCCAGAAGAAGGGAACGGGAAAAAGAGCGCAAGGAACGAGTGCAGGGAAAAATCCAAAAGAAGGGAACGAGAAAAGAGTGCAAGGAACGAGTGCAGGGAAAAATCCAGAAGAAGGGAACGAGAAAAAGAGCGCAAGGAACGAGTGCGGGGAAAAATTGGGAAGAAGGGAACGGGAAAAAGAGCGCAAGGAACGAGTGCGGGGAAAAAAAGGGAAGAAGGGAACGGGAAAAAGAGCGCAACTAACGAGAGCGGGGAAAAATTGGGAAGAAGGGAACGGGAAAAAGAGCGCAAGGAACGAGTTCAGGGAAAAATTGGGAAAAAGGGAACGGGAAAAAGAGCGCAAGGAACGAGTGCAGGGAAAAATCCAGAAGAAGGGAACGAGAAAAAGAGCGCAAGGAACGAGTGCAGGGAAAAATTGGGAAGAAAGGAACGAGAAAAAGAGCGCAAGGAACGAGTGCAGGGAAAAATCCAGAAGAAGGGAATGAGAAAAAGAGCGCAAGGAACGAGTTCAGGGAAAAATTGGGAAAAAGTGAGCGGGAAAGAGAGCGCAAGGAAAAAGTGCAGGGAAAAATTGGGAAGAAGGGAGCAGGAAAAGTAGCGCAACGAGCGAGTGCAGGGACAAATTGGGAAGAAGGGAACGGGAAAAAGAGCGCAAGGAACGAGTGCAGGGAAAAATTGGGAAGAAGGGAACGGGAAAACGAGCGCAAGGAATGAGTGCAGGGAAAAATTGGGAAGAAGGGAACGGGAAAAAGAGCGCAAGGAACGAGTGCGGAGAAAAATTGGGAAAAAGGGAACGGGAAAAAGAGCGCAAGGAACGAGTGCGGGGAAAAATTGGGAAGAAGGGAACGGGAAAAAGAGCGCAAGGAATGAGTGCGGGGATAAATTGGGAAGAAGGGAACGAGAAAAAGCGTGCAACGAACGAGTGCAGGGAAATGCGGGAAGAAGGGAACGAGAAAAAGCGTGCAACGAACGAGTGCAAAATAAAATCGGGAAGAAGGGAACGAGAAAAAGCGTGCAAAGAAAGAGTGCAGGGGAAAAGCGGGAAGAAGGGAACGAGAAAAAGCGTGCAACGAACGAGTGAAGAAAAAAGCGGGAAGAAGGGAACTAGAAAAAGCGTGCAACGAACGAGTGCAGGGGAAAAACGGGAAGAAGGGAACGAGAAAAAGCGTGCAACGAACGAGTGGAGGGAAAAAAGCGGGAAGAAGGGAACGAGAAAAAGCGTGCAACGAACGAGTGCAGGGAAAAAGCGGGAAGAAGGGAACGAGAAAAAGCGTGCAACGAATGAGTGCAGGAAAAAAGCGGGAAGAAGGGAACGAGAAAAAGCATGCAACGAACGAGTGCAGGGAAATGCGGGAAGAAGGGAACGAGAAAAAGCGTGCAACGAACGAGTGCAGGGGAAAAACGGGAAGAAGGGAACGAGAAAAAGCGTGAACCGAACGAGTGCAGGGAAAAAGCGGGAAGAAGGGAACGAGAAAAAGCGTGCAACGAACGAGTGCAAAATAAAATCGGGAAGAAGGGAACGAGAAAAAGAGCGCAAGGAACGAGTGCGGGGAAAAATTGGGAAGAAGGGAATGGGAAAAAGAGTGCAAGGAACGAGTTCAGGGAAAAATTGGGAAGAAGGGATCGGGAAAAAGAGCGCAAGGAACGAGTGCAGGGAAAAATTGGGAAGAAGGGAACGGGAAAAGGAGCGCAACGAACGGGTGCGGGGAAAAATCCAGAAGAAGGGAACGAGAAAAAGAGCGCAAGGAACGAGTGCAGGGAAAAATTGGGAAGAAGGGAACGGGAAAAAGAGAGCAAGGAACGAGTGCAGAGAAAAATTGGGAAGAAGGGAACGAGAAAAAGCGCAAGGAACGAGTGCAGGGAAAAATTGGGAAGAAGGGAACGAGAACAAGAGCTCAAGGAACGAGTGCAGGGATAAATTGGGAAGAAGGGAACGAGAAAAAGAGCGCAAGGAACGAGTGCAGGGAAAAATTGGGAAGAAGGGAACGAGAACAAGAGCGCAAGGAACGAGTGCGGGGATAAATTGGGAAGAAGGGAACGAGAAAAAGCGTGCAACGAACGAGTGCAGGGAAAAAGCGGGAAGAAGGGAACGAGAAAAAGCGTGCAACGAACGAGTGGAGGAAAAAAGCGGTAAGAAGGGAACGAGAAAAAGCGTGCAACGAACGAGTGCAGGGAAATGCGGGAAGAAGGGAACGAGAAAAAGCGTGCAACGAACGAGTGCAAAATAAAATCGGGAAGAAAGGAACGAGAAAAAGCGTGCAAAGAAAGAGTGCAGGGGAAAAGCGGGAAGAAGGGAACGAGAAAAAGCGTGCAACGAACGAGTGGAAGAAAAAAGCGGGAAGAAGGGAACTAGAAAAAGCGTGCAACGAACGAGTGCAGGGGAAAAACGGGAAGAAGGGAACGAGAAAAAGCGTGAACCGAACGAGTGCAGGGAAATAGCGGGAAGAAGGGAACGAGAAAAAGCGTGCAACGAACGAGTTCAGGGAAAAACGGGAAGAAGGGAACGAGAAAAAGCATGAACCGAACGAGTGCAGGGAAATAGCGGGAAGAAGGGAACGAGAAAAAGCGTGCAACGAACGAGTGCAAAATAAAATCGGGAAGAAGGGAACGGGAAAAGGAGCGCAACGAACGGGTGCGGGGAAAACTTGGGAAGAAGGGAACGGGAAAAAGAGAGCAAGGAACGAGTGCAGAGAAAAATTGGGAAGAAGGGAACGAGAAAAAGCGCAAGGAACGAGTGCAGGGAAAAATTGGGAAGAAGGGAACGAGAACAAGAGCTCAAGGAAGGAGTGCAGGGATAAATTGGGAAGAAGGGAACGAGAAAAAGACCGCAACGAACGAGTGCAGGGAAAAATTGGGAAGAAGGGAACGAGAAAAAGAGCGCAAGGAACGAGTGCGGGGAAAAATTGGGAAGAAGGGAACGAGAAAAAGAGCGCAAGGAACGAGTGCAGGGAAAAATCCAGAAGAAGGGAATGAGAAAAATAGCGCAACAAACAAGTGCAGGGAAAAATTGGGAAGAAGGGAACGGGAAAAAGAGCGCAAGGAACGAGTGCGGGGAAAAATTCGAAAGAAGGGAACGAAAAAACGAGCGCAAGGAATGAGTGCAGGGAAAAATTGGGAAGAAGGGAACGGGAAAAAGAGCGCAAGGAACGAGTGCAGGGAAAAATTGGGAAGAAGGGAACGGGAAAACGAGCGCAATGAATGAGTGCAGGGAAAAATGGGGAAGAAGGGAACGAGAAAAAGAGCGCAAGGAATGAGTGCAGGGGAAGAATTGGGAAGAAGGGAACGAGAAAAAGAGCGCAAGGAACGAGTGCAGGGAAAAAATCCAGAAGAAGGGAACGGGAAAAAGAGCGCAAGGAATGAGTGCAGGGAAAAAATCCAGAAGAAGGGAACGGGAAAAAGAGCGCAAGGAATGAGTGCAGGGAAAAATTGGGAAGAAGGGAACAGGAAAAAGAACGCAAGGAACGAGTGCAGGGAAAAAATCCAGAAGAAGGGAACGGGAAAAAGAGCGCAAGGAATGAGTGCAGGGAAAAATTGGGAAGAATGGAACGGGAAAAAGAGCGCAAGGAAGGAGTGTGGGGAAAAATTGGGAAGAAGGGAGCGGGAGAAAAGAGTGCAAGGAACGAGTGCAGGGAAAAATTGGGAAGAAGGGAACGGGAAAAGGACTTCAACGAACGGGTGCAGGGAAAAATTGGGAAGAAGGGAGCGGGAAAAAGTGCGCAAGGAACGAGTGCAGGGAAAAATCCAGAGGAAGGGAACGAGAAAAAGAGCGCAACAAACGAGTGCAGGGAAAAATTGGGAAGAAGGGAATGGGAAAAAGAGTGCAAGGAACGAGTTCAGGGAAAAATTGGGAAAAAGTGAGCGGGAAAGAGAGCGCAAGGAAAAAGTGCAGGGAAAAATTGGGAAGAAGGGAGCAGGAAAAGGAGGGCAACGAGCGAGTGCAGGGACAAATTGGGAAGAAGGGAACGGGAAAAAGAGCGCAAGGAACGAGTGCAGGGAAAAATTGGGAAGAAGGGATCGGGAAAAGGAGCGCAACGAACGGGTGCAGGGAAAAATCCAGAAGAAGGGAACGAGAAAAAGAGCGCAAGGAATGAGTGCAGGGAAAAATTGGGAAGAAGGGAACGGGAAAAAGAGAGCAAGGAACGAGTGCAGAGAAAAATTGGGAAGAAGGGAACGAGAAAAAGCGCAAGGAACGAGTGCAGGGAAAAATTGGGAAGAAGGGAACGAGAACAAGAGCTCAAGGAACGAGTGCAGGGATAAATTGGGAAGAAGGGAACAAGAAAAAGAGCGCAAGGAACGAGTGCGGGGAAAAATTGGGAAGAAGGGAACGAGAAAAAGAGCGCAAGGAACGAGTGCGGGGAAAAATTGGGAAGAAGGGAACGGGAAAAAGAGCGCAAGGAACGAGTTCAGGGAAAAGTCCAGAAGAAGGGAACGAGAAAAAGAGCGCAAGGAACGAGTGCGGGGAAAAATTGGGAAGAAAGTAACGGGAAAAAGAGCGCAACGAACGAGTGCGGGGATAAATTGAGAAGAAGGGAACGGGAAAAAGAGCGCAAGGAATGAGTGCAGGGAAAAATTGGGAAGAAGGGAACGAGAAAAGAGTGCAAGGAACGAGTGCAGGGAAAAATCCAGAAGAAGGGAACGAGAAAAAGAGCGCAAGGAACGAGTGCGGGGAAAAATTGGGAAGAAGGGAACGGGAAAAAGAGCGCAAGGAACGAGTGCGGGGAAAAATTGGGAAGAAGGGAACGGGAAAAAGAGCGCAACTAACGAGAGCGGGGAAAAATTGGGAAGAAGGGAACGGGAAAAAGAGCGCAAGGAACGAGTTCAGGGAAAAATTGGGAAAAAGGGAACGGGAAAAAGAGCGCAAGGAACGAGTTCACGGAAAAATCCAGAAGAAGGGAACGAGAAAAAGAGCGCAAGGAACGAGTGCAGGGAAAATTGGGAAGAAAGGAACGAGAAAAAGAGCGCAAGGAACGAGTGCAGGGAAAAATCCAGAAGAAGGGAATGAGAAAAAGAGCGCAAGGAACGAGTTCAGGGAAAAATTGGGAAAAAGTGAGCGGGAAAGAGAGCGCAAGGAAAAAGTGCAGGGAAAAATTGGGAAGAAGGGAGCAGGAAAAGTAGCGCAAGGAACGAGTGCAGGGACAAATTGGGAAGAAGGGAACGGGAAAAAGAGCGCAAGGAACGAGTGCAGGGAAAAATTGGGAAGAAGGGAACGAAAAAACGAGCGCAAGGAATGAGTGCAGGGAAAAATTGGGAAGAAGGGAACGGGAAAAAGAGCGCAAGGAACGAGTGCGGAGAAAAATTGGGAAAAAGGGAACGGGAAAAAGAGCGCAAGGAACGAGTGCGGGGAAAAATTGGGAAGAAGGGAACGGGAAAAAGAGCGCAAGGAATGAGTTCAGGGAAAAATTGGGAAGAAGGGAACGGGAAAAAGAGCGCAACGAACGAGTGCAGGGAAAAATCCAGAAGAAGGGAACGAGAAAAAGAGCGCAAGGAACGAGTGCGGGGAAAAATTGGGAAGAAAGGAACGGGAAAAAGAGCGCAACGAACGAGTGCAGGGGAAAAATCCATCAGAAGGGAACGAGAAAAAGAGCGCAAGGAACGAGTTCAGGGAAAAATTGGGAAGAATGGAACGAGAAAAATTGCGCAAGGAACGAGTGCGCGGAAAAATTGGGAAGAAGGGAACGGGAAAAAGAGCGCAAGGAACGAGTGCAGGGAAAAATCCAGAAGAAGGGAACGAGAAAAAGAGCGCAACGAACGAGTGCGGGGATAAATTGGGAAGAAGGGAGCGGAAAAAAGAGCGCAAGGAACGAGTTCAGGGAAAAATTGGGAAGAAGGGAACGGGAAAAAGATCGCAAGGAACGAGTTCAGGGAAAAATTGGGAAGAAGGGAACGAGAAAAAGAGCGCAAGGAACGAGTGCGGGGATAAATTGGGCAGAAGGGAGCGGAAAAAAGAGCGCAAGGAACGAGTTCAGGGAAAAATTGGGAAGAAGGGAACGGGAAAAAGAGCGCAAGGAACGAGTGCAGGGAAAAATTGGGAAGAAGGGAACGAGAACAAGAGCGCAACGAACGAGTTCAGGGAAAAATCCAGAAGAAGGGAACGAGAAAAAGAGCGCAAGGAATGAGTGCGGGGAAAAATTGGGGAAGGGAACGAGAAAAAGAGCGCAAGGAACGAGTTCAGGGAAAAATTGGGAAGAAGGGAGCGGGAAAAAGAGCGCAAGGAACGAGTGCGGGGAAAAATTGGGAAGAAGGGAGCGGGAAAAAGATCGCAAGGAACGAGTGCGGAAAAAATTGGGAAGAAGGGAACAGGAAAAAGAGCGCAAGGAACGAGTTCAGGGCTAAATTGGGAAGAAGGGAACGGGAAAAAGAGAGCAACGAACGAGTGCAGGGGAAAATTGGGAAGAAGGGAACGAGAAAAGGACTGCAACGAACGGGTGCAGGGAAAAATTAGGAAGCAGGGTGCGGGAAAAAGAGCACAAGGAACGAGTGCAGGGAAAAATCCAGAAGAAGGGAACGAGAAAAAGAGCGCAACAAACGAGTGCAGGGAAAAATTGGGAAGAAGGGAATGGGAAAAAGAGTGCAAGGAACGAGTTCAGGGAAAAATTGGGAAAAAGTGAGCGGGAAAGAGAGCGCAAGGAAAAAGTGCAGGGAAAAATTGGGAAGAAGGGAGCAGGAAAAGTAGCGCAACGAGCGAGTGCAGGGACAAATTGGGAAGAAGGGAACGGGAAAAAGAGCGCAAGGAACGAGTGCAGGGAAAAATTGGGAAGAAGGGAACGGGAAAAAGAGAGCAAGGAACGAGTGCAGGGAAAATTTGGGAAGAAAGGAACGAGAAAAAGAGCGCAAGGAACGAGTGCAGGGAAAAATCCAGAAGAAGGGAATGAGAAAAAGAGCGCAAGGAACGAGTTCAGGGAAAAATTGGGAAAAAGTGAGCGGGAAAGAGAGCGCAAGGAAAAAGTGCAGGGAAAAATTGGGAAGAAGGGAGCAGGAAAAGTAGCGCAAGGAACGAGTGCAGGGACAAATTGGGAAGAAGGGAACGAAAAAACGAGCGCAAGGAATGAGTGCAGGGAAAAATTGGGAAGAAGGGAACGGGAAAAAGTGCGCAAGGAACGAGTGCGCAGAAAAATTGGGAAAAAGGGAACGGGAAAAAGAGCGCAAGGAACGAGTGCAGGGAAAAATTGGGAAGAAGGGAACGAGAAAAATTGCGCAAGGAACGAGTGCGCGGAAAAATTGGGAAGAAGGGAACGGGAAAAAGAGCGCAAGGAACGAGTGCAGGGAAAAATCCAGAAGAAGGGAACGAGAAAAAGAGCGCAACGAACGAGTGCGGGGATAAATTGGGAAGAAGGGAGCGGAAAAAAGAGCGCAAGGAACGAGTTCAGGGAAAAATTGGGAAGAAGGGAACGGGAAAAAGATCGCAAGGAACGAGTTCAGGGAAAAATTGGGAAGAAGGGAACGAGAAAAAGAGCGCAAGGAACGAGTGCGGGGATAAATTGGGAAGAAGGGAGCGGAAAAAAGAGCGCAAGGAACGAGTTCAGGGAAAAATTGGGAAGAAGGGAACGGGAAAAAGAGCGCAAGGAACGAGTGCAGGGAAAAATTGGGAAGAAGGGAACGAGAACAAGAGCGCAACGAACGAGTTCAGGGAAAAATCCAGAAGAAGGGAACGAGAAAAAGAGCGCAAGGAACGAGTGCGGGGAAAAATTAGGAAGAAGGGAACGGGAAAAAGAGCGCAACGAACGAGTTCAGGGAAAAATTGGGAAGAAGGGAACGAGGACAAGAGCGCAAGGAACGAGTGCAGGGAAAAATTGGGAAGAAGGGAACGAGAAAAAGAGCGCAAGGAACGAGTGCGGGGAAAAATTGGGAAGAATGGAACGGGAAAAAGAGCGCAAGGAACGAGTGCATGGAAAAATCCAGAAGAAGGGAACGGGAAAAAGAGCGCAAGGAACGAGTGCGGGGAAAAATTGGGAAGAAGGGAACGAGAAAAAGAGCGCAAGGAATGAGTGCGGGGAAAAATTGGGAAGAATGGAACGGGAAAAAGAGCGCAAGGAACGAGTGCAGGGAAAAACCCAGAAGAAGGGAACCAGAAAAAGAGCGCAACGAACAAGTGCGGGGAAAAATTGGGGAAGGGAACGAGAAAAAGAGCGCAAGGAACGAGTTCAGGGAAAAATTGGGAAGAAGGGAGCGGGAAAAAGAGCGCAAGGAACGAGTGCGGGGAAAAATTGGGAAGAAGGGAGCGGGAAAAAGATCGCAAGGAACGAGTGCGGAAAAAATTGGGAAGAAGGGAACAGGAAAAAGAGCGCAAGGAACGAGTTCAGGGCTAAATTGGGAAGAAGGGAACGGGAAAAAGAGAGCAACGAACGAGTGCAGGGGAAAATTGGGAAGAAGGGAACGAGAAAAGGACTGCAACGAACGGGTGCAGGGAAAAATTAGGAAGCAGGGTGCGGGAAAAAGAGCACAAGGAACGAGTGCAGGGAAAAATCCAGAAGAAGGGAACGAGAAAAAGAGCGCAACAAACGAGTGCAGGGAAAAATTGGGAAGAAGGGAACGAGAAAAAGCGTGCAACGAACGAGTTCAGGGAAAAATTGGGAAAAAGTGAGCGGGAAAGAGAGCGCAAGGAAAAAGTGCAGGGAAAAATTGGGAAGAAGGGAGCAGGAAAAGTAGCGCAACGAGCGAGTGCAGGGACAAATTGGGAAGAAGGGAACGGGAAAAAGAGCGCAAGGAACGAGTGCAGGGAAAAATTGGGAAGAAGGGAACGGGAAAAAGAGAGCAAGGAACGAGTGCAGGGAAAAATTGGGAAGAAAGGAACGAGAAAAAGAGCGCAAGGAACGAGTGCAGGGAAAAATCCAGAAGAAGGGAATGAGAAAAAGAGCGCAAGGAACGAGTTCAGGGAAAAATTGGGAAAAAGTGAGCGGGAAAGAGAGCGCAAGGAAAAAGTGCAGGGAAAAATTGGGAAGAAGGGAGCAGGAAAAGTAGCGCAAGGAACGAGTGCAGGGACAAATTGGGAAGAAGGGAACAGGAAAAAGAGCGCAAGGAACGAGTGCAGGGAAAAATTGGGAAGAAGGGAACGAAAAAACGAGCGCAAGGAATGAGTGCAGGGAAAAATTGGGAAGAAGGGAACGGGAAAAAGAGCGCAAGGAACGAGTGCGGAGAAAAATTGGGAAAAAGGGAACGGGAAAAAGAGCGCAAGGAACGAGTGCGGGGAAAAATTGGGAAGAAGGGAACGGGAAAAAGAGCGCAAGGAATGAGTTCAGGGAAAAATTGGGAAGAATGGAACGGGAAAAAGAGCGCAACGAACGAGTGCAGGGAAAAATCCAGAAGAAGGGAACGAGAAAAAGAGCGCAAGGAACGAGTGCGGGGAAAAATTGGGAAGAAAGGAACGGGAAAAAGAGCGCAACGAACGAGTGCAGGGGAAAAATCCAGAAGAAGGGAACGAGAAAAAGAGCGCAAGGAACGAGTTCAGGGAAAAATTGGGAAGAAGGGAACGAGAAAAATTGCGCAAGGAACGAGTGCGCGGAAAAATTGGGAAGAAGGGAACGGGAAAAAGAGCGCAAGGAACGAGTGCAGGGAAAAATCCAGAAGAAGGGAACGAGAAAAAGAGCGCAACGAACGAGTGCGGGGATAAATTGGGAAGAAGGGAGCGGAAAAAAGAGCGCAAGGAACGAGTTCAGGGAAAAATTGGGAAGAAGGGAACGGGAAAAAGATCGCAAGGAACGAGTTCAGGGAAAAATTGGGAAGAAGGGAACGAGAAAAAGAGCGCAAGGAACGAGTGCGGGGATAAATTGGGCAGAAGGGAGCGGAAAAAAGAGCGCAAGGAACGAGTTCAGGGAAAAATTGGGAAGAAGGGAACGGGAAAAAGAGCGCAAGGAACGAGTGCAGGGAAAAATTGGGAAGAAGGGAACGAGAACAAGAGCGCAACGAACGAGTTCAGGGAAAAATCCAGAAGAAGGGAACGAGAAAAAGAGCGCAAGGAATGAGTGCGGGGAAAAATTAGGAAGAAGGGAACGGGAAAAAGAGCGCAACGAACGAGTTCAGGGAAAAATTGGGAAGAAGGGAACGAGGACAAGAGCGCAAGGAACGAGTGCAGGGAAAAATTGGGAAGAAGGGAACGAGAAAAAGAGCGCAACGAATGAGTGCGGGGAAAAATTGGGAAGAATGGAACGGGAAAAAGAGCGCAAGGAACGAGTGCATGGAAAAATCCAGAAGAAGGGAACGGGAAAAAGAGCGCAAGGAACGAGTGCGGGGAAAAATTGGGAAGAAGGGAACGAGAAAAAGAGCGCAAGGAATGAGTGCGGGGAAAAATTGGGAAGAATGGAACGGGAAAAAGAGCGCAAGGAACGAGTGCAGGGAAAAACCCAGAAGAAGGGAACCAGAAAAAGAGCGCAACGAACAAGTGCGGGGAAAAATTGGGGAAGGGAACGAGAAAAAGAGCGCAAGGAACGAGTTCAGGGAAAAATTGGGAAGAAGGGAGCGGGAAAAAGAGCGCAAGGAACGAGTGCGGGGAAAAATTGGGAAGAAGGGAGCGGGAAAAAGATCGCAAGGAACGAGTGCGGAAAAAATTGGGAAGAAGGGAACAGGAAAAAGAGCGCAAGGAACGAGTTCAGGGCTAAATTGGGAAGAAGGGAACGGGAAAAAGAGAGCAACGAACGAGTGCAGGGGAAAATTGGGAAGAAGGGAACGAGAAAAGGACTGCAACGAACGCGTGCAGGGAAAAATTAGGAAGCAGGGTGCGGGAAAAAGAGCACAAGGAACGAGTGCAGGGAAAAATCCAGAAGAAGGGAACGAGAAAAAGAGCGCAACAAACGAGTGCAGGGAAAAATTGGGAAGAAGGGAACGAGAAAAAGCGTGCAACGAACGAGTGCAGGGGAAAAACGGGAAGAAGGGAACGAGAAAAAGCGTGCAACGAACGAGTGCAGGGGAAAAGCGGCAAGAAGGGAACGAGAAAAAGCGTGCAACGAACGAGTGCAGGAAAAAAGCGGGAAGAAGGGAACGAGAAAAAGCGTGCAACGAACGAGTGCAGGAAAAAAGCGGGAAGAAGGGAACGAGAAAAAGCATGCAACGAACGAGTGCAGGAAAAAAGCGGGAAGAAGGGAACGAGAAAAAGCGCGCAATGAACGAGTGCAGGAAAAAATCGGGAAGAAGGGAACGAGAAAAAGCGTGCAACGAACGAGTGCAGGGGAAAAGCGGCAAGAAGGGAACGAGAAAAAGCGTGCAACGAACGAGTGCAGGGGAAAAACGGGAAGAAGGGAACGAGACAAAGCATGCAACGAACGAGTGCAGGGAAAAAGCGGGAAGAAGGGAACGAGAAAAAGCGTGCAACGAACGAGTGAAGGGAAATGCGGGAAGAAGGGAACGAGAAAAAGCGTGCAACGAACGAGTGCAAAATAAAATCGGGAAGAAGGGAACGAGAAAAAGCGTGCAACGAACGAGTGCAAAATAAAAGCGGGAAGAAGGGAACGAGAAAAAGCGTGCAACGAACGAGTGCAGGGAAAAAGCGGGAAGAAGGGAACGAGAAAAAGCGTGCAACGAACGAGTGGAGGAAAAAAGCGGTAAGAAGGGAACGAGAAAAAGCGTGCAACGAACGAGTGCAGGGAAATGCTGGAAGAAGGGAACGAGTAAAAGCGTGCAACGAACGAGTGCAAAATAAAATCGGGAAGAAGGGAACGAGAAAAAGCGTGCAAAGAAAGAGTGCAGGGGAAAAGCGGGAAGAAGGGAACGAGAAAAAGCGTGCAACGAACGAGTGAAGAAAAAAGCGGGAAGAAGGGAACGAGAAAAAGCGTGCAACGAACGAGTGCAGTGGAAAAACGGGAAGAAGGGAACGAGAAAAAGCGTGCAACGAACGAGTGCAGGGAAAAAAGTGGGAAGAAGGGAACGAGAAAAAGCGTGCAACGAACGAGTGCAGGGAAAAAGCGGGAAGAAGGGAATGAGAAAAAGCGTGCAACGAACGAGTGCAGGAAAAAAGCGGGAAGAAGGGAACGAGAAAAAGCGTGCAACGAACGAGTGCAGGGGAAAAACGGGAAGAAGGGAACGAGAAAAAGCGTGCAACGAACGAGTGCAAAATAAAATCGGGAAGAAGGGAACGAGAAAAAGAGCGCAAGGAACGAGTGCGGGGAAAAATTGGGAAGAAGGGAATGGGAAAAAGAGCGCAAGGAACGAGTGCAGGGAAAAATTGGGAAGAAGGGAACGGGAAAAGGAGCGCAACGAACGGGTGCGGGGAAAAATCCAGAAGAAGGGAACGAGAAAAAGAGCGCAAGGAACGAGTGCAGGGAAAAATTGGGAAGAAGGGAACGGAAAAAAAAGAGCAAGGAACGAGTGCAGAGAAAAATTGGGAAGAAGGGAACGAGAAAAAGCGCAAGGAACGAGTGGGGGAAAAATTGGGAAGAAGGGAACGAGAACAAGAGCTCAAGGAACGAGTGCAGGGATAAATTGGGAAGAAGGGAACGAGAAAAAGAGCGCAAGGAACGAGTGCAGGGAAAAATTGGGAAGAAGGGAACGAGAAAAAGAGCGCAAGGAACGAGTGCGGGGATAAATTGGGAAGAAGGGAACGAGAAAAAGCGTGCAACGAACGAGTGCAGGGAAAAAGCGGGAAGAAGGGAACGAGAAAAAGAGCGCAAGGAACGAGTGCAGGGAAAAATTGGGAAGAAGGGAACGAGAAAAAGAGCGCAAGGAACGAGTGCAGAGAAAAATTGGGAAGAAGGGAACGGGAAAAAGAGCGCAAGGAACGAGTTCAGGGAAAAAACCAGAAGAAGGGAACGAGAAAAAGAGCGCAAGGAACGAGTGCAGGGATAAATTGGGAAGAAAGGAACGGGAAAAAGAGCGCAACGAACGAGTGCAGGGAAAAATCCAGAAGAAGGGAACGAGAAAAAGAGCGCAAGGAACGAGTGCGGGGAAAAATTGGGAAGAAGGGAACGAGAAAATGAGCGCAACGAACGAGTGCGGGGATAAATTGGGAAGAAGGGAACGGGAAAAAGAGCGCAAGGAACGAGTTCAGGGAAAAATTGGGAAGAAGGGAACGAGAAAAAGAGCGCAAGGAACGAGTGCAGGGAAAAATCCAGAAGAAGGGAACGAGAGAAAGAGCTCAAGGAACGAGTGAGGGGAAAAATTAGGAAGAAGGGAACGGGAAAAAGAGCGCAAGGAACGAGTGCGGGGAAAAATTGGGAAGAAGGGAACGGGAAAAAGAGCGCAAGGAACGAGTGCGGGGAAAAATTGGGAAGAAGGGAACGAGAAAAAGAGCGCAAGGAACGAGTGCAGGGAAAAATCCAGAAGAAGGGAACGAGAAAAAGAGCGCAAGGAACGAGTGCGGGGAAAAATTGGGAAGAAGGGAACGGGAAAAAGAGCGCAAGGAACGAGTGCAGGGAAAAATTGGGAAGAAGGGAACGGGAAAAAGAGCAAAAGGAACGAGTGCGGGGATAAATTGGGAAGAAAGGAACGGGAAAAAGAGCGCAAGGAACGAGTGCAGGGAAAAATTGGGAAGAAGGGAACGGGAAAAAGAGCGCAAGGAACGAGTGCAGGGAAAAATTGGGAAGAAGGGAACGGGAAAACGAGCGCAATGAATGAGTGCAGGGAAAAATGGGGAAGAAGGGAACGAGAAAAAGAGCGCAAGGAATGAGTGCAGGGGAAGAATTGGGAAGAAGGGAACGAGAAAAAGAGCGCAAGGAACGAGTGCAGGGAAAAAATCCAGAAGAAGGGAACGGGAAAAAGAGCGCAAGGAATGAGTGCAGGGAAAAAATCCAGAAGAAGGGAACGGGAAAAAGAGCGCAAGGAATGAGTGCAGGGAAAAATTGGGAAGAAGGGAACAGGAAAAAGAACGCAAGGAACGAGTGCAGGGAAAAAATCCAGAAGAAGGGAACGGGAAAAAGAGCGCAAGGAATGAGTGCAGGGAAAAATTGGGAAGAATGGAACGGGAAAAAGAGCGCAAGGAAGGAGTGTGGGGAAAAATTGGGAAGAAGGGAGCGGGAGAAAAGAGTGCAAGGAACGAGTGCAGGGAAAAATTGGGAAGAAGGGAACGGGAAAAGGACTTCAACGAACGGGTGCAGGGAAAAATTGGGAAGAAGGGAGCGGGAAAAAGTGCGCAAGGAACGAGTGCAGGGAAAAATCCAGAGGAAGGGAACGAGAAAAAGAGCGCAACAAACGAGTGCAGGGAAAAATTGGGAAGAAGGGAATGGGAAAAAGAGTGCAAGGAACGAGTTCAGGGAAAAATTGGGAAAAAGTGAGCGGGAAAGAGAGCGCAAGGAAAAAGTGCAGGGAAAAATTGGGAAGAAGGGAGCAGGAAAAGGAGGGCAACGAGCGAGTGCAGGGACAAATTGGGAAGAAGGGAACGGGAAAAAGAGCGCAAGGAACGAGTGCAGGGAAAAATTGGGAAGAAGGGATCGGGAAAAGGAGCGCAACGAACGGGTGCAGGGAAAAATCCAGAAGAAGGGAACGAGAAAAAGAGCGCAAGGAATGAGTGCAGGGAAAAATTGGGAAGAAGGGAACGGGAAAAAGAGAGCAAGGAACGAGTGCAGAGAAAAATTGGGAAGAAGGGAACGAGAAAAAGCGCAAGGAACGAGTGCAGGGAAAAATTGGGAAGAAGGGAACGAGAACAAGAGCTCAAGGAACGAGTGCAGGGATAAATTGGGAAGAAGGGAACAAGAAAAAGAGCGCAAGGAACGAGTGCGGGGAAAAATTGGGAAGAAGGGAACGAGAAAAAGAGCGCAAGGAACGAGTGCGGGGAAAAATTGGGAAGAAGGGAACGGGAAAAAGAGCGCAAGGAACGAGTTCAGGGAAAAGTCCAGAAGAAGGGAACGAGAAAAAGAGCGCAAGGAACGAGTGCGGGGAAAAATTGGGAAGAAAGTAACGGGAAAAAGAGCGCAACGAACGAGTGCGGGGATAAATTGAGAAGAAGGGAACGGGAAAAAGAGCGCAAGGAATGAGTGCAGGGAAAAATTGGGAAGAAGGGAACGAGAAAAGAGTGCAAGGAACGAGTGCAGGGAAAAATCCAGAAGAAGGGAACGAGAAAAAGAGCGCAAGGAACGAGTGCGGGGAAAAATTGGGAAGAAGGGAACGGGAAAAAGAGCGCAAGGAACGAGTGCGGGGAAAAATTGGGAAGAAGGGAACGGGAAAAAGAGCGCAACTAACGAGAGCGGGGAAAAATTGGGAAGAAGGGAACGGGAAAAAGAGCGCAAGGAACGAGTTCAGGGAAAAATTGGGAAAAAGGGAACGGGAAAAAGAGCGCAAGGAACGAGTTCACGGAAAAATCCAGAAGAAGGGAACGAGAAAAAGAGCGCAAGGAACGAGTGCAGGGAAAATTGGGAAGAAAGGAACGAGAAAAAGAGCGCAAGGAACGAGTGCAGGGAAAAATCCAGAAGAAGGGAATGAGAAAAAGAGCGCAAGGAACGAGTTCAGGGAAAAATTGGGAAAAAGTGAGCGGGAAAGAGAGCGCAAGGAAAAAGTGCAGGGAAAAATTGGGAAGAAGGGAGCAGGAAAAGTAGCGCAAGGAACGAGTGCAGGGACAAATTGGGAAGAAGGGAACGGGAAAAAGAGCGCAAGGAACGAGTGCAGGGAAAAATTGGGAAGAAGGGAACGAAAAAACGAGCGCAAGGAATGAGTGCAGGGAAAAATTGGGAAGAAGGGAACGGGAAAAAGAGCGCAAGGAACGAGTGCGGAGAAAAATTGGGAAAAAGGGAACGGGAAAAAGAGCGCAAGGAACGAGTGCGGGGAAAAATTGGGAAGAAGGGAACGGGAAAAAGAGCGCAAGGAATGAGTTCAGGGAAAAATTGGGAAGAAGGGAACGGGAAAAAGAGCGCAACGAACGAGTGCAGGGAAAAATCCAGAAGAAGGGAACGAGAAAAAGAGCGCAAGGAACGAGTGCGGGGAAAAATTGGGAAGAAAGGAACGGGAAAAAGAGCGCAACGAACGAGTGCAGGGGAAAAATCCATCAGAAGGGAACGAGAAAAAGAGCGCAAGGAACGAGTTCAGGGAAAAATTGGGAAGAATGGAACGAGAAAAATTGCGCAAGGAACGAGTGCGCGGAAAAATTGGGAAGAAGGGAACGGGAAAAAGAGCGCAAGGAACGAGTGCAGGGAAAAATCCAGAAGAAGGGAACGAGAAAAAGAGCGCAACGAACGAGTGCGGGGATAAATTGGGAAGAAGGGAGCGGAAAAAAGAGCGCAAGGAACGAGTTCAGGGAAAAATTGGGAAGAAGGGAACGGGAAAAAGATCGCAAGGAACGAGTTCAGGGAAAAATTGGGAAGAAGGGAACGAGAAAAAGAGCGCAAGGAACGAGTGCGGGGATAAATTGGGCAGAAGGGAGCGGAAAAAAGAGCGCAAGGAACGAGTTCAGGGAAAAATTGGGAAGAAGGGAACGGGAAAAAGAGCGCAAGGAACGAGTGCAGGGAAAAATTGGGAAGAAGGGAACGAGAACAAGAGCGCAACGAACGAGTTCAGGGAAAAATCCAGAAGAAGGGAACGAGAAAAAGAGCGCAAGGAATGAGTGCGGGGAAAAATTGGGGAAGGGAACGAGAAAAAGAGCGCAAGGAACGAGTTCAGGGAAAAATTGGGAAGAAGGGAGCGGGAAAAAGAGCGCAAGGAACGAGTGCGGGGAAAAATTGGGAAGAAGGGAGCGGGAAAAAGATCGCAAGGAACGAGTGCGGAAAAAATTGGGAAGAAGGGAACAGGAAAAAGAGCGCAAGGAACGAGTTCAGGGCTAAATTGGGAAGAAGGGAACGGGAAAAAGAGAGCAACGAACGAGTGCAGGGGAAAATTGGGAAGAAGGGAACGAGAAAAGGACTGCAACGAACGGGTGCAGGGAAAAATTAGGAAGCAGGGTGCGGGAAAAAGAGCACAAGGAACGAGTGCAGGGAAAAATCCAGAAGAAGGGAACGAGAAAAAGAGCGCAACAAACGAGTGCAGGGAAAAATTGGGAAGAAGGGAATGGGAAAAAGAGTGCAAGGAACGAGTTCAGGGAAAAATTGGGAAAAAGTGAGCGGGAAAGAGAGCGCAAGGAAAAAGTGCAGGGAAAAATTGGGAAGAAGGGAGCAGGAAAAGTAGCGCAACGAGCGAGTGCAGGGACAAATTGGGAAGAAGGGAACGGGAAAAAGAGCGCAAGGAACGAGTGCAGGGAAAAATTGGGAAGAAGGGAACGGGAAAAAGAGAGCAAGGAACGAGTGCAGGGAAAATTTGGGAAGAAAGGAACGAGAAAAAGAGCGCAAGGAACGAGTGCAGGGAAAAATCCAGAAGAAGGGAATGAGAAAAAGAGCGCAAGGAACGAGTTCAGGGAAAAATTGGGAAAAAGTGAGCGGGAAAGAGAGCGCAAGGAAAAAGTGCAGGGAAAAATTGGGAAGAAGGGAGCAGGAAAAGTAGCGCAAGGAACGAGTGCAGGGACAAATTGGGAAGAAGGGAACGAAAAAACGAGCGCAAGGAATGAGTGCAGGGAAAAATTGGGAAGAAGGGAACGGGAAAAAGTGCGCAAGGAACGAGTGCGCAGAAAAATTGGGAAAAAGGGAACGGGAAAAAGAGCGCAAGGAACGAGTGCAGGGAAAAATTGGGAAGAAGGGAACGAGAAAAATTGCGCAAGGAACGAGTGCGCGGAAAAATTGGGAAGAAGGGAACGGGAAAAAGAGCGCAAGGAACGAGTGCAGGGAAAAATCCAGAAGAAGGGAACGAGAAAAAGAGCGCAACGAACGAGTGCGGGGATAAATTGGGAAGAAGGGAGCGGAAAAAAGAGCGCAAGGAACGAGTTCAGGGAAAAATTGGGAAGAAGGGAACGGGAAAAAGATCGCAAGGAACGAGTTCAGGGAAAAATTGGGAAGAAGGGAACGAGAAAAAGAGCGCAAGGAACGAGTGCGGGGATAAATTGGGAAGAAGGGAGCGGAAAAAAGAGCGCAAGGAACGAGTTCAGGGAAAAATTGGGAAGAAGGGAACGGGAAAAAGAGCGCAAGGAACGAGTGCAGGGAAAAATTGGGAAGAAGGGAACGAGAACAAGAGCGCAACGAACGAGTTCAGGGAAAAATCCAGAAGAAGGGAACGAGAAAAAGAGCGCAAGGAACGAGTGCGGGGAAAAATTAGGAAGAAGGGAACGGGAAAAAGAGCGCAACGAACGAGTTCAGGGAAAAATTGGGAAGAAGGGAACGAGGACAAGAGCGCAAGGAACGAGTGCAGGGAAAAATTGGGAAGAAGGGAACGAGAAAAAGAGCGCAAGGAACGAGTGCGGGGAAAAATTGGGAAGAATGGAACGGGAAAAAGAGCGCAAGGAACGAGTGCATGGAAAAATCCAGAAGAAGGGAACGGGAAAAAGAGCGCAAGGAACGAGTGCGGGGAAAAATTGGGAAGAAGGGAACGAGAAAAAGAGCGCAAGGAATGAGTGCGGGGAAAAATTGGGAAGAATGGAACGGGAAAAAGAGCGCAAGGAACGAGTGCAGGGAAAAACCCAGAAGAAGGGAACCAGAAAAAGAGCGCAACGAACAAGTGCGGGGAAAAATTGGGGAAGGGAACGAGAAAAAGAGCGCAAGGAACGAGTTCAGGGAAAAATTGGGAAGAAGGGAGCGGGAAAAAGAGCGCAAGGAACGAGTGCGGGGAAAAATTGGGAAGAAGGGAGCGGGAAAAAGATCGCAAGGAACGAGTGCGGAAAAAATTGGGAAGAAGGGAACAGGAAAAAGAGCGCAAGGAACGAGTTCAGGGCTAAATTGGGAAGAAGGGAACGGGAAAAAGAGAGCAACGAACGAGTGCAGGGGAAAATTGGGAAGAAGGGAACGAGAAAAGGACTGCAACGAACGGGTGCAGGGAAAAATTAGGAAGCAGGGTGCGGGAAAAAGAGCACAAGGAACGAGTGCAGGGAAAAATCCAGAAGAAGGGAACGAGAAAAAGAGCGCAACAAACGAGTGCAGGGAAAAATTGGGAAGAAGGGAACGAGAAAAAGCGTGCAACGAACGAGTTCAGGGAAAAATTGGGAAAAAGTGAGCGGGAAAGAGAGCGCAAGGAAAAAGTGCAGGGAAAAATTGGGAAGAAGGGAGCAGGAAAAGTAGCGCAACGAGCGAGTGCAGGGACAAATTGGGAAGAAGGGAACGGGAAAAAGAGCGCAAGGAACGAGTGCAGGGAAAAATTGGGAAGAAGGGAACGGGAAAAAGAGAGCAAGGAACGAGTGCAGGGAAAAATTGGGAAGAAAGGAACGAGAAAAAGAGCGCAAGGAACGAGTGCAGGGAAAAATCCAGAAGAAGGGAATGAGAAAAAGAGCGCAAGGAACGAGTTCAGGGAAAAATTGGGAAAAAGTGAGCGGGAAAGAGAGCGCAAGGAAAAAGTGCAGGGAAAAATTGGGAAGAAGGGAGCAGGAAAAGTAGCGCAAGGAACGAGTGCAGGGACAAATTGGGAAGAAGGGAACAGGAAAAAGAGCGCAAGGAACGAGTGCAGGGAAAAATTGGGAAGAAGGGAACGAAAAAACGAGCGCAAGGAATGAGTGCAGGGAAAAATTGGGAAGAAGGGAACGGGAAAAAGAGCGCAAGGAACGAGTGCGGAGAAAAATTGGGAAAAAGGGAACGGGAAAAAGAGCGCAAGGAACGAGTGCGGGGAAAAATTGGGAAGAAGGGAACGGGAAAAAGAGCGCAAGGAATGAGTTCAGGGAAAAATTGGGAAGAATGGAACGGGAAAAAGAGCGCAACGAACGAGTGCAGGGAAAAATCCAGAAGAAGGGAACGAGAAAAAGAGCGCAAGGAACGAGTGCGGGGAAAAATTGGGAAGAAAGGAACGGGAAAAAGAGCGCAACGAACGAGTGCAGGGGAAAAATCCAGAAGAAGGGAACGAGAAAAAGAGCGCAAGGAACGAGTTCAGGGAAAAATTGGGAAGAAGGGAACGAGAAAAATTGCGCAAGGAACGAGTGCGCGGAAAAATTGGGAAGAAGGGAACGGGAAAAAGAGCGCAAGGAACGAGTGCAGGGAAAAATCCAGAAGAAGGGAACGAGAAAAAGAGCGCAACGAACGAGTGCGGGGATAAATTGGGAAGAAGGGAGCGGAAAAAAGAGCGCAAGGAACGAGTTCAGGGAAAAATTGGGAAGAAGGGAACGGGAAAAAGATCGCAAGGAACGAGTTCAGGGAAAAATTGGGAAGAAGGGAACGAGAAAAAGAGCGCAAGGAACGAGTGCGGGGATAAATTGGGCAGAAGGGAGCGGAAAAAAGAGCGCAAGGAACGAGTTCAGGGAAAAATTGGGAAGAAGGGAACGGGAAAAAGAGCGCAAGGAACGAGTGCAGGGAAAAATTGGGAAGAAGGGAACGAGAACAAGAGCGCAACGAACGAGTTCAGGGAAAAATCCAGAAGAAGGGAACGAGAAAAAGAGCGCAAGGAATGAGTGCGGGGAAAAATTAGGAAGAAGGGAACGGGAAAAAGAGCGCAACGAACGAGTTCAGGGAAAAATTGGGAAGAAGGGAACGAGGACAAGAGCGCAAGGAACGAGTGCAGGGAAAAATTGGGAAGAAGGGAACGAGAAAAAGAGCGCAACGAATGAGTGCGGGGAAAAATTGGGAAGAATGGAACGGGAAAAAGAGCGCAAGGAACGAGTGCATGGAAAAATCCAGAAGAAGGGAACGGGAAAAAGAGCGCAAGGAACGAGTGCGGGGAAAAATTGGGAAGAAGGGAACGAGAAAAAGAGCGCAAGGAATGAGTGCGGGGAAAAATTGGGAAGAATGGAACGGGAAAAAGAGCGCAAGGAACGAGTGCAGGGAAAAACCCAGAAGAAGGGAACCAGAAAAAGAGCGCAACGAACAAGTGCGGGGAAAAATTGGGGAAGGGAACGAGAAAAAGAGCGCAAGGAACGAGTTCAGGGAAAAATTGGGAAGAAGGGAGCGGGAAAAAGAGCGCAAGGAACGAGTGCGGGGAAAAATTGGGAAGAAGGGAGCGGGAAAAAGATCGCAAGGAACGAGTGCGGAAAAAATTGGGAAGAAGGGAACAGGAAAAAGAGCGCAAGGAACGAGTTCAGGGCTAAATTGGGAAGAAGGGAACGGGAAAAAGAGAGCAACGAACGAGTGCAGGGGAAAATTGGGAAGAAGGGAACGAGAAAAGGACTGCAACGAACGCGTGCAGGGAAAAATTAGGAAGCAGGGTGCGGGAAAAAGAGCACAAGGAACGAGTGCAGGGAAAAATCCAGAAGAAGGGAACGAGAAAAAGAGCGCAACAAACGAGTGCAGGGAAAAATTGGGAAGAAGGGAACGAGAAAAAGCGTGCAACGAACGAGTGCAGGGGAAAAACGGGAAGAAGGGAACGAGAAAAAGCGTGCAACGAACGAGTGCAGGGGAAAAGCGGCAAGAAGGGAACGAGAAAAAGCGTGCAACGAACGAGTGCAGGAAAAAAGCGGGAAGAAGGGAACGAGAAAAAGCGTGCAACGAACGAGTGCAGGAAAAAAGCGGGAAGAAGGGAACGAGAAAAAGCATGCAACGAACGAGTGCAGGAAAAAAGCGGGAAGAAGGGAACGAGAAAAAGCGCGCAATGAACGAGTGCAGGAAAAAATCGGGAAGAAGGGAACGAGAAAAAGCGTGCAACGAACGAGTGCAGGGGAAAAGCGGCAAGAAGGGAACGAGAAAAAGCGTGCAACGAACGAGTGCAGGGGAAAAACGGGAAGAAGGGAACGAGACAAAGCATGCAACGAACGAGTGCAGGGAAAAAGCGGGAAGAAGGGAACGAGAAAAAGCGTGCAACGAACGAGTGAAGGGAAATGCGGGAAGAAGGGAACGAGAAAAAGCGTGCAACGAACGAGTGCAAAATAAAATCGGGAAGAAGGGAACGAGAAAAAGCGTGCAACGAACGAGTGCAAAATAAAAGCGGGAAGAAGGGAACGAGAAAAAGCGTGCAACGAACGAGTGCAGGGAAAAAGCGGGAAGAAGGGAACGAGAAAAAGCGTGCAACGAACGAGTGGAGGAAAAAAGCGGTAAGAAGGGAACGAGAAAAAGCGTGCAACGAACGAGTGCAGGGAAATGCTGGAAGAAGGGAACGAGTAAAAGCGTGCAACGAACGAGTGCAAAATAAAATCGGGAAGAAGGGAACGAGAAAAAGCGTGCAAAGAAAGAGTGCAGGGGAAAAGCGGGAAGAAGGGAACGAGAAAAAGCGTGCAACGAACGAGTGAAGAAAAAAGCGGGAAGAAGGGAACGAGAAAAAGCGTGCAACGAACGAGTGCAGTGGAAAAACGGGAAGAAGGGAACGAGAAAAAGCGTGCAACGAACGAGTGCAGGGAAAAAAGTGGGAAGAAGGGAACGAGAAAAAGCGTGCAACGAACGAGTGCAGGGAAAAAGCGGGAAGAAGGGAATGAGAAAAAGCGTGCAACGAACGAGTGCAGGAAAAAAGCGGGAAGAAGGGAACGAGAAAAAGCGTGCAACGAACGAGTGCAGGGGAAAAACGGGAAGAAGGGAACGAGAAAAAGCGTGCAACGAACGAGTGCAAAATAAAATCGGGAAGAAGGGAACGAGAAAAAGAGCGCAAGGAACGAGTGCGGGGAAAAATTGGGAAGAAGGGAATGGGAAAAAGAGCGCAAGGAACGAGTGCAGGGAAAAATTGGGAAGAAGGGAACGGGAAAAGGAGCGCAACGAACGGGTGCGGGGAAAAATCCAGAAGAAGGGAACGAGAAAAAGAGCGCAAGGAACGAGTGCAGGGAAAAATTGGGAAGAAGGGAACGGAAAAAAAAGAGCAAGGAACGAGTGCAGAGAAAAATTGGGAAGAAGGGAACGAGAAAAAGCGCAAGGAACGAGTGGGGGAAAAATTGGGAAGAAGGGAACGAGAACAAGAGCTCAAGGAACGAGTGCAGGGATAAATTGGGAAGAAGGGAACGAGAAAAAGAGCGCAAGGAACGAGTGCAGGGAAAAATTGGGAAGAAGGGAACGAGAAAAAGAGCGCAAGGAACGAGTGCGGGGATAAATTGGGAAGAAGGGAACGAGAAAAAGCGTGCAACGAACGAGTGCAGGGAAAAAGCGGGAAGAAGGGAACGAGAAAAAGAGCGCAAGGAACGAGTGCAGGGAAAAATTGGGAAGAAGGGAACGAGAAAAAGAGCGCAAGGAACGAGTGCAGAGAAAAATTGGGAAGAAGGGAACGGGAAAAAGAGCGCAAGGAACGAGTTCAGGGAAAAAACCAGAAGAAGGGAACGAGAAAAAGAGCGCAAGGAACGAGTGCAGGGATAAATTGGGAAGAAAGGAACGGGAAAAAGAGCGCAACGAACGAGTGCAGGGAAAAATCCAGAAGAAGGGAACGAGAAAAAGAGCGCAAGGAACGAGTGCGGGGAAAAATTGGGAAGAAGGGAACGAGAAAATGAGCGCAACGAACGAGTGCGGGGATAAATTGGGAAGAAGGGAACGGGAAAAAGAGCGCAAGGAACGAGTTCAGGGAAAAATTGGGAAGAAGGGAACGAGAAAAAGAGCGCAAGGAACGAGTGCAGGGAAAAATCCAGAAGAAGGGAACGAGAGAAAGAGCTCAAGGAACGAGTGAGGGGAAAAATTAGGAAGAAGGGAACGGGAAAAAGAGCGCAAGGAACGAGTGCGGGGAAAAATTGGGAAGAAGGGAACGGGAAAAAGAGCGCAAGGAACGAGTGCGGGGAAAAATTGGGAAGAAGGGAACGAGAAAAAGAGCGCAAGGAACGAGTGCAGGGAAAAATCCAGAAGAAGGGAACGAGAAAAAGAGCGCAAGGAACGAGTGCGGGGAAAAATTGGGAAGAAGGGAACGGGAAAAAGAGCGCAAGGAACGAGTGCAGGGAAAAATTGGGAAGAAGGGAACGGGAAAAAGAGCAAAAGGAACGAGTGCGGGGATAAATTGGGAAGAAAGGAACGGGAAAAAGAGCGCAAGGAACGAGTGCAGGGAAAAATTGGGAAGAAGGGAACGGGAAAAAGAGCGCAAGGAACGAGTGCAGGGAAAAATTGGGAAGAAGGGAACGGGAAAAAGAGCGCAAGGAACGAGTTCAGGGAAAAATTCGGAAAAAGGGAACGGAGAAAAAGAGCGCAAGGAACGAGTTCACGGAAAATTCCAGAAGAAGGGAACGAGAAAAAGAGCGCAACGAACGAGTGCAGGGATAAATTGGGAAGAAGGGAACGAGAAAAAGAGCGCAAGGAACGAGTGCAGGGAAAAATCCAGAAGAAGGGAACGAGAAAAAGAGCGCAAGGAACGAGTGCGGGGAAAAATTGGGAAGAAGGGAACGAGAAAAAGTGCGCAAGGAACGAGTGCAGGGAAAAATCCAGAAGAAGGGAACGAGAAAAAGAGCGCAACGAACGAGTGCAGGGAAAAATTGGGAAGAAGGGAACGAAAAAACGAGCGCAAGGAATGAGTGCAGGGAAAAATTGGGAAAAAGGGAACGGGAAAAAGAGCGCAAGGAACGAGTGCGGGGAAAAATTGGGAAGAAGGGAACGGGAAAAAGAGCGCAAGGAACGAGTGCGGGGAAAAATTGGGAAGAATGGAACGGGAAAAAGAGCGCAACGAACGAGTGCAGGGAAAAATCCAGAAGAAGGGAACGAGAAAAATAGCGCAACGAACGAGTGCAGGGATAAATTGGGAAGAAAGGAATGGGAAAAAGAGCGCAACGAACGAGTGCAGGGAAAAATCCAGAAGAAGGGAACGAGAAAAAGAGCGCAAGGAACGAGTGCGGGGAAAAATTGGGAAGAAGGGAACGAGAAAATGAGCGCAACGAACGAGTGCGGGGATAAATTGGGAAGAAGGGAACGGGAAAAAGAGCGCAAGGAACGAGTTCAGGGAAAAATTGGGAAGAAGGGAACGAGAAAAAGAGCGCAAGGAACGAGTGCAGGGAAAAATCCAGAAGAAGGGAACGAGAAAAAGAGCTCAAGGAACGAGTGAGGGGAAAAATTAGGAAGAAGGGAACGGGAAAAAGAGCACAAGGAACGAGTGCGGGAAAAAATTGGGAAGAAGGGAACGAGAAAAAGAGCGCAAGGAACGAGTTCAGGGAAAAATTGGGAAGAAGGGAACGGGAAAAAGAGCGCAAGGAACGAGTGCGGGGAAAAATTGGGAAGAAGGGAACGGGAAAAAGAGCGCAAGGAACGAGTGCAGGGAAAAATTGGGAAGAAGGGAACGGGAAAAAGAGCGCAAGGAACGAGTGCAGGGAAAAATTGGGAAAAAGGGAACGAGAAAAAGAGCGCAACGAACGAGTGCAGGGATAAATTGGGAAGAAGGGAACGAGAAAAAGAGCGCAAGGAACGAGTGCGGGGAAAAATTGGGAAGAAGGGAACGAGAAAAAGAGCGCAAGGAACGAGTGCAGGGAAAAATCCAGAAGAAGGGAATGAGAAAAAGAGCGCAACGAACGAGTGCAGGGATAAATTGGGAAGAAGGGAACGAGAAAAAGAGCGCAAGGAACGAGTGCAGGGAAAAATCCAGAAGAAGGGAACGAGAAAAAGAGCGCAAGGAACGAGTGCGGGGAAAAATTGGGAAGAAGGGAACGAGAAAAAGTGCGCAAGGAACGAGTGCAGGGAAAAATCCAGAAGAAGGGAACGAGAAAAAGAGCGCAACGAACGAGTGCAGGGAAAAATTGGGAAGAAGGGAACGAAAAAACGAGCGCAAGGAATGAGTGCAGGGAAAAATTGGGAAAAAGGGAACGGGAAAAAGAGCGCAAGGAACGAGTGCGGGGAAAAATTGGGAAGAAGGGAACGGGAAAAAGAGCGCAAGGAACGAGTGCGGGGAAAAATTGGGAAGAATGGAACGGGAAAAAGAGCGCAACGAACGAGTGCAGGGAAAAATCCAGAAGAAGGGAACGAGAAAAATAGCGCAACGAACGAGTGCAGGGATAAATTGGGAAGAAAGGAATGGGAAAAAGAGCGCAACGAACGAGTGCAGGGAAAAATCCAGAAGAAGGGAACGAGAAAAAGAGCGCAAGGAACGAGTGCGGGGAAAAATTGGGAAGAAGGGAACGAGAAAATGAGCGCAACGAACGAGTGCGGGGATAAATTGGGAAGAAGGGAACGGGAAAAAGAGCGCAAGGAACGAGTTCAGGGAAAAATTGGGAAGAAGGGAACGAGAAAAAGAGCGCAAGGAACGAGTGCAGGGAAAAATCCAGAAGAAGGGAACGAGAAAAAGAGCTCAAGGAACGAGTGAGGGGAAAAATTAGGAAGAAGGGAACGGGAAAAAGAGCACAAGGAACGAGTGCGGGAAAAAATTGGGAAGAAGGGAACGAGAAAAAGAGCGCAAGGAACGAGTTCAGGGAAAAATTGGGAAGAAGGGAACGGGAAAAAGAGCGCAAGGAACGAGTGCGGGGAAAAATTGGGAAGAAGGGAACGGGAAAAAGAGCGCAAGGAACGAGTGCAGGGAAAAATTGGGAAGAAGGGAACGGGAAAAAGAGCGCAAGGAACGAGTGCAGGGAAAAATTGGGAAAAAGGGAACGAGAAAAAGAGCGCAACGAACGAGTGCAGGGATAAATTGGGAAGAAGGGAACGAGAAAAAGAGCGCAAGGAACGAGTGCGGGGAAAAATTGGGAAGAAGGGAACGAGAAAAAGAGCGCAAGGAACGAGTGCAGGGAAAAATCCAGAAGAAGGGAACGAGAAAAAGAGCGCAACGAACGAGTGCAGGGAAAAATTGGGAAGAAGGGAACGAAAAAACGAGCGCAAGGAATGAGTGCAGGGAAAAATTGGGAAAAAGGGAACGGGAAAAAGAGCGCAAGGAACGAGTGCGGGGAAAAATTGGGAAGAAGGGAACGGGAAAAAGAGCGCAAGGAACGAGTGCGGGGAAAAATTGGGAAGAATGGAACGGGAAAAAGAGCGCAACGAACGAGTGCAGGGAAAAATCCAGAAGAAGGGAACGAGAAAAATAGCGCAACGAACGAGTGCAGGGATAAATTGGGAAGAAAGGAATGGGAAAAAGAGCGCAACGAACGAGTGCAGGGAAAAATCCAGAAGAAGGGAACGAGAAAAAGAGCGCAAGGAACGAGTGCGGGGAAAAATTGGGAAGAAGGGAACGAGAAAATGAGCGCAACGAACGAGTGCGGGGATAAATTGGGAAGAAGGGAACGGGAAAAAGAGCGCAAGGAACGAGTTCAGGGAAAAATTGGGAAGAAGGGAACGAGAAAAAGAGCGCAAGGAACGAGTGCAGGGAAAAATCCAGAAGAAGGGAACGAGAAAAAGAGCTCAAGGAACGAGTGAGGGGAAAAATTAGGAAGAAGGGAACGGGAAAAAGAGCACAAGGAACGAGTGCGGGAAAAAATTGGGAAGAAGGGAACGAGAAAAAGAGCGCAAGGAACGAGTTCAGGGAAAAATTGGGAAGAAGGGAACGGGAAAAAGAGCGCAAGGAACGAGTGCGGGGAAAAATTGGGAAGAAGGGAACGGGAAAAAGAGCGCAAGGAACGAGTGCAGGGAAAAATTGGGAAGAAGGGAACGGGAAAAAGAGCGCAAGGAACGAGTGCAGGGAAAAATTGGGAAAAAGGGAACGAGAAAAAGAGCGCAACGAACGAGTGCAGGGATAAATTGGGAAGAAGGGAACGAGAAAAAGAGCGCAAGGAACGAGTGCGGGGAAAAATTGGGAAGAAGGGAACGAGAAAAAGAGCGCAAGGAACGAGTGCAGGGAAAAATCCAGAAGAAGGGAATGAGAAAAAGAGCGCAACAAACGAGTGCAGGGAAAAATTGGGAAGAAGGGAACGAAAAAACGAGCGCAAGGAACGAGTGCGGGGAAAAATTGGGAAGAAGGGAACGGGAAAAAGAGCGCAAGGAACGAGTGCGGGGAAAAATTGGGAAGAATGGAACGGGAAAAAGAGCGCAACGAACGAGTGCAGGGAAAAATCCAGAAGAAGGGAACGAGAAAAAGAGCGCAAGGAACGAGTGCGGGGAAAAATTGGGAAGAAGGGAACGAGAAAATGAGCGCAACGAACGAGTGCGGGGATAAATTGGGAAGAAGGGAACGGGAAAAAGAGCGCAAGGAACGAGTTCAGGGAAAAATTGGGAAGAAGGGAACGAGAAAAAGAGCGCAAGGAACGAGTGCAGGGAAATATCCAGAAGAAGGGAACGAGAAAAAGAGCTCAAGGAACGAGTGAGGGGAAAAATTAGGAAGAAGGGAACGGGAAAAAGAGCACAAGGAACGAGTGCGGGAAAAAATTGGGAAGAAGGGAACGAGAAAAAGAGCGCAAGGAACGAGTTCAGGGAAAAATTGGGAAGAAGGGAACGGGAAAAAGAGCGCAAGGAACGAGTGCGGGGAAAAATTGGGAAAAAGGGAACGAGAAAAAGAGCGCAACGAACGAGTGCAGGGATAAATTGGGAAGAAGGGAACGAGAAAAAGAGCGCAAGGAACGAGTGCGGGGAAAAATTGGGAAGAAGGGAACGAGAAAAAGAGCGCAAGGAACGAGTGCAGGGAAAAATCCAGAAGAAGGGAATGAGAAAAAGAGCGCAACAAACGAGTGCAGGGAAAAATTGGGAAGAAGGGAACGGGAAAAAGAGCGCAAGGAACTAGTGCGGGGAAAAATTCGGAAGAAGGGAACGAGAAAAAGAGCGCAAGGAACGAGTGCGGGGAAAAATTGGGAAGAAGGGAACGAGAAAAAGAGCGCAAGGAACGAGTGCAGGGAAAAATCCAGAAGAAGGGAACGAGAAAAAGAGCGCAACGAACGAGTGCAGGGAAAAATTGGGAAGAAGGGAACGAAAAAACGAGCGCAAGGAATGAGTGCAGGGAAAAATTGGGAAGAAGGGAACGGGAAAAAGAGCGCAAGGAACGAGTGCGGGGAAAAATTGGGAAGAATGGAACGGGAAAAAGAGCGCAACGAACGAGTGCAGGGGAAAAGCGGGAAGAAGGGAACGAGAAAAAGCGTGCAACGAACGAGTGCAAAATAAATGCGGGAAGAAGGGAACGAGAAAAAGCGTGCAACGAACGAGTGCAGCGGAAAAACGGGAAGAAGGGAACGAGAAAAAGCGTGCAACGAACGAGTGCAAGGAAAAAGAAGGAAGAAGGTAACGAGAAAAAGCGTGCAACGAACGAGTGCAAAATAAAATCGGGAAGAAGGGAACGAGAAAAAGCGTGCAACGAACGAGTGCAGGGAAAAAGCGGGAAGAAGGGAACGAGAAAAAGCGTGCAACGAACGAGTGCAGGGGAAAAACGGGAAGAAGGGAACGAGACAAAGCATGCAACGAACGAGTGCAGGGAAAAAGCGGGAAGAAGGGAACGAGAAAAAGCGTGCAACGAACGAGTGAAGGGAAATGCGGGAAGAAGGGAACGAGAAAAAGCGTGCAACGAACGAGTGCAAAATAAAATCGGGAAGAAGGGAACGAGAAAAAGCGTGCAACGAACGAGTGCAGGGGAAAAGCGGGAAGAAGGGAACGAGAAAAAGCGTGCAACGAACGAGTGCAGGAAAAAAGCGGGAAGAAGGGAACGAGAAAAAGCGTGCAACGAACGAGTGCAGGGAAAAAGCGGGAAGAAGGGAACGAGAAAAAGCGTGCAACGAACGAGTGCAGGGAAAAAGCGGTAAGAAGGGAACGAGAAAAAGCATGCAACGAACGAGTGCAGGGAAATGCGGGAAGAACGGAACGAGAAAAAGCGTGCAACTAACGAGTGCAGGGGAAAAATGAGAAGAAGGGAACGAGAAAAAGCGTGAACCAAACGAGTGCAGGGAAATAGCGGGAAGAAGGGAACGAGAAAAAGCATGCAACGAACGAGTGCAGGGAAAAAGCGGGAAGAAGGGAACGAGAAAAAGCGTGCAACGAACGAGTGGAGGAAAAAAGCGGTAAGAAGGGAACGAGAAAAAGCATGCAACGAACGAGTGCAGGGAAATGCGGGAAGAAGGGAACGAGAAAAAGCGTGCAACTAACGAGTGCAGGGGAAAAATGAGAAGAAGGGAACGAGAAAAAGCGTGAACCAAACGAGTGCAGGGAAATAGCGGGAAGAAGGGAACGAGAAAAAGCGTGCAACGAACGAGTGCAAAATAAAATCGGGAAGAAGGGAACGAGAAAAAGAGCGCAAGGAACGAGTGCGGGGAAAAATTGGGAAGAAGGGAATGGGAAAAAGAGTGCAAGGAACGAGTTCAGGGAAAAATTGGGAAGAAGGGAACGAGAAAAAGAGCGCAAGGAACGAGTGCAGGGAAAAATTGGGAAGAAGGGAACGGGAAAACGAGCGCAACGAACGGGTGCGGGGAAAAATCCAGAAGAAGGGAACGAGAAAAAGAGCGCAAGGAACGAGTGCAGGGAAAAATTGGGAAGAAGGGAACGGGAAAAAGAGAGCAAGGAACGAGTGCAGAGAAAAATTGGGAAGAAGGGAACGAGAAAAAGCGCAAGGAACGAGTGCAGGGAAAAATTGGGAAGAAGGGAACGAGAACAAGAGCTCAAGGAAGGAGTGAAGGGATAAATTGGGAAGAAGGGAACGAGAAAAAGACCGCAAGGAACGAGTGCAGGGAAAAATTGGGAAGAAGGGAACGAGAAAAAGAGCGCAAGGAACGAGTGCGGGGAAAAATTGGGAAGAAGGGAACGAGAAAAAGAGCGCAAGGAACGAGTGCGGGGATAAATTGGGAAGAAGGGAACGAGAAAAAGAGCGCAAGGAACGAGTGCAGGGAAAAATCCAGAAGAAGGGAATGAGAAAAATAGCGCAACAAACGAGTGCAGGGAAAAATTGGGAAGAAGGGAACGGGAAAAAGAGCGCAAGGAACGAGTGCGGGGAAAAATTCGGAAGAAGGGAACGAAAAAACGAGCGCAAGGAATGAGTGCAGGGAAAAATTGGGAAGAAGGGAACGGGAAAAAGAGCGCAAGGAACGAGTGCAGGGAAAAATTGGGAAGAAGGGAACGGGAAAAAGAGCGCAAGGAATGAGTGCAGGGGAAGAATTGGGAAGAAGGGAACGAGAAAAAGAGCGCAAGGAACGAGTGCAGGGAAAAAATCCAGAAGAACGGAACGGGAAAAAGAGCGCAAGGAATGAGTGCAGGGAAAAAATCCAGAAGAAGGGAACGGGAAAAAGAGCGCAAGGAATGAGTGCAGGGAAAAATTGGGAAGAAGGGAACAGGAAAAAGAACGCAAGGAACGAGTGCAGGGAAAAAATCCAGAAGAAGGGAACGGGAAAAAGAGCGCAAGGAATGAGTGCAGGGAAAAATTGGGAAGAAGGGAACGGGAAAAAGAGCGCAAGGAACGAGTGCAGGGAAAAATTGGGAAGAATGGAACGGGAAAAAGAGCGCAAGGAAGGAGTGTGGGGAAAAATTGGGAAGAAGGGAGCGGGAGAAAAGAGTGCAAGGAACGAGTGCAGGGAAAAATTGGGAAGAAGGGAACGGGAAAAGGACTTCAACGAACGGGTGCAGGGAAAAATTGGGAAGAAGGGAGCGGGAAAAAGAGCGCAAGGAACGAGTGCAGGGAAAAATCCAGAGGAAGGGAACGAGAAAAAGAGCGCAACAAACGAGTGCAGGGAAAAATTGGGAAGAAGGGAATGGGAAAAAGAGTGCAAGGAACGAGTTCAGGGAAAAATTGGGAAAAAGTGAGCGGGAAAGAGAGCGCAAGGAAAAAGTGCAGGGAAAAATTGGGAAGAAGGGAGCAGGAAAAGGAGCGCAACGAGCGAGTGCAGGGACAAATTGGGAAGAAGGGAACGGGAAAAAGAGCGCAAGGAACGAGTGCAGGGAAAAATTGGGAAGAACGGATCGGGAAAAAGAGCGCAAGGAACGAGTGCGCAGAAAAATTGGGAAGAAGGGAACGGGAAAAGGAGCGCAACGAACGGGCGCGGGGAAAAATCCAGAAGAAGGGAACGAGAAAAAGAGCACAAGGAACGAGTGCAGGGAAAAATTGGGAAGAAGGGAACGGGAAAAAGAGAGCAAGGAACGAGTGCAGAGAAAAATTGGGAAGAAGGGAACGAGAAAAAGCGCAAGGAACGAGTGCAGGGAAAAATTGGGAAGAAGGGAACGAGAACAAGAGCTCAAGGAACGAGTGCAGGGATAAATTGGGAAGAAGGGAACAAGAAAAAGAGCGCAAGGAACGAGTGCAGGGAAAAATTGGGAAGAAGGGAACGAGAAAAAGAGCGCAAGGAACGAGTGCGGGGAAAAATTGGGAAGAAGGGAACGGGAAAAAGAGCGCAAGGAACGAGTTCAGGGAAAAAACCAGAAGAAGGGAACGAGAAAAAGAGCGCAAGGAACGAGTGCGGGGAAAAATTGGGAAGAAAGTAACGGGAAAAAGAGCGCAACGAACGAGTGCGGGGATAAATTGAGAAGAAGGGAACGGGAAAAAGAGCAAAAGGAACGAGTGCAGGGATAAATTGGGAAGAAAGTAACGGGAAAAAGAGCGCAACGAACGAGTGCGGGGATAAATTGAGAAGAAGGGAACGGGAAAAAGAGCAAAAGGAACGAGTGCGGGGATAAATTGGGAAGAAAGGAACGGGAAAAAGAGCGCAAGGAACGAGTGCGGGAAAAAATTGGGAAGAAGGGAACGGGAAAAAGAGCGCAAGGAACGAGTGCAGGGAAAAATTGGGAAGAAGGGAACGGGAAAAAGAGCGCAACTAACAAGAGCGGGGAAAAATTGGGAAGAAGGGAACGGGAAAAAGAGCGCAAGGAACGAGTTCAGGGAAAAATTGGGAAAAAGGGAACGGAGAAAAAGAGCGCAAGGAACGAGTTCACGGAAAATTCCAGAAGAAGGGAACGAGAAAAAGAGCGCAACGAACGAGTGCAGGGATAAATTGGGAAGAAGGGAACGAGAAAAAGAGCGCAAGGAACGAGTGCAGGGAAAAATTGGGAAGAAGGGAACGAGAAAAAGAGCGCAAGGAACGAGTGCGGGGAAAAATTGGGAAGAAGGGAACGAGAAAAAGAGCGCAAGGAACGAGTGCAGGGAAAAATCCAGAAGAAGGGAACGAGAAAAAGAGCGCAACGAACGAGTGCAGGGAAAAATTGGGAAGAAGGGAACGAAAAAACGAGCGCAAGGAATGAGTGCAGGGAAAAATTGGGAAGAAGGGAACGGGAAAAAGAGCGCAAGGAACAAGTGCGGGGAAAAATTGGGAAGAACGGAACGGGAAAAAGAGCGCAACGAACGAGTGCAGGGAAAAATCCAGAAGAAGGGAACGAGAAAAATAGCGCAAGGAACGAGTGCGGGGATAAATTGGGAAGAAGGGAACGGGAAAAAGAGCGCAAGGAACGAGTGCGGGGAAAAATTCGGAAGAAGGGAACGAAAAAACGAGCGCAAGGAATGAGTGCAGGGAAAAATTGGGAAGAAGGGAACGGGAAAAAGAGCGCAAGGAACGAGTGCAGGGAAAAATTGGGAAGAAGGGAACGGGAAAACGAGCGCAATGAATGAGTGCAGGGAAAAATTGGGAAGAAGGGAACGAGAAAAAGAGCGCAAGGAATGAGTGCAGGGGAAGAATTGGGAAGAAGGGAACGAGAAAAATAGCGCAAGGAACGAGTGCAGGGAAAAAATCCAGAAGAAGGGAACGGGAAAAAGAGCGCAAGGAATGAGTGCAGGGAAAAAATCCAGAAGAAGGGAACGGGAAAAAGAACGCAAGGAACGAGTGCAGGGAAAAAATCCAGAAGAAGGGAACGGGAAAAAGAGCGCAAGGAATGAGTGCAGGGAAAATTTGGGAAGAAGGGAACGGGAAAAAGAGCGCAAGGAACGAGTGCAGGGAAAAATTGGGAAGAATGGAACGGGAAAAAGAGCGCAAGGAAGGAGTGTGGGGAAAAATTGGGAAGAAGGGAGCGGGAGAAAAGAGTGCAAGGAACGAGTTCAGGGAAAAATTGGGAAGAAGGGAACGGGAAAAGGCCTTCAACGAACGGGTGCAGGGAAAAATTGGGAAGAAGGGAGCGGGAAAAAGAGCGCAAGGAACGAGTGCAGGGAAAAATCCAGAGGAAGGGAACGAGAAAAAGAGCGCAACAAACGAGTGCAGGGAAAAATTGGGAAGAAGGGAATGGGAAAAAGAGTGCAAGGAACGAGTTCAGGGAAAAATTGGGAAAAAGTGAGCGGGAAAGAGAGCGCAAGGAAAAAGTGCAGGGAAAAATTGGGAAGAAGGGAGCAGGAAAAGGAGTGCAACGAGCGAGTGCAGGGACAAATTGGGAAGAAGGGAACGGGAAAAAGAGCGCAAGGAACGAGTGCAGGGAAAAATTGGGAAGAAGGGAACGGGAAAAAGAGCGCAAGGAACGAGTGCAGGGAAAAATTGGGAAGAAGGGAACGGGAAAAGGAGCGCAACGAACGGGTGCGGGGAAAAATCCAGAAGAAGGGAACGAGAAAAAGAGCGCAAGGAACGAGTGCAGGGAAAAATTGGGAAGAAGGGAACGGGAAAAAGAGAGCAAGGAACGAGTGCAGAGAAAAATTGGGAAGAAGGGAACGAGAAAAAGCGCGCAAGGAACGAGTGCAGGGAAAAATTGGGAAGAAGGGAACGAGAACAAGAGCTCAAGGAACGAGTGCAGGGATAAATTGGGAAGAAGGGAACAAGAAAAAGAGCGCAAGGAACGAGTGCAGGGAAAAATTGGGAAGAAGGGAACGAGAAAAAGAGCGCAAGGAACGAGTGCGGGGAAAAATTGGGAAGAAGGGAACGGGAAAAAGAGCGCAAGGAACGAGTTCAGGGAAAAAACCAGAAGAAGGGAACGAGAAAAAGAGCGCAAGGAACGAGTGCGGGGATAAATTGGGAAGAAGGGAACGGGAAAAAGAGCGCAAGGAACGAGTGCGGGGAAAAATTCGGAAGAAGGGAACGAAAAAACGAGCGCAAGGAATGAGTGCGGGGATAAATTGAGAAGAAGGGAACGGGAAAAAGAGCGCAAGGAACGAGTGCAGGGAAAAATTGGGAAGAAGGGAACGGAGAAAAGAGTGCAAGGAACGAGTGCAGGGAAAAACCCAGAAGAAGGGAACGAGAAAAAGAGCGCAAGGAACGAGTGCGGGGACAAATTGGGAAGAAGGGAACGGGAAAAAGAGCGCAAGGAACGAGTGCGGGGAAAAATTGGGAAGAAGGGAACGGGAAAAAGAGCGCAACTAACGAGAGCGGGGAAAAATTGGGAAGAAGGGAACGGGAAAAAGAGCGCAAGGAACGAGTTCAGGGAAAAATTGGGAAAAAGTGAGAGGGAAAGAGAGCGCAAGGAAAAAGTGCAGGGAAAAATTGGGAAGAAGGGAGCAGGAAAAGTAGCGCAACGAGCGAGTGCAGGGACAAATTGGGAAGAAGGGAACGGGAAAAAGAGCGCAAGGAACGAGTGCAGGGAAAAATTGGGAAGAAGGGAACGAAAAAACGAGCGCAAGGAATGAGTGCAGGGAAAAATTGGGAAGAAGGGAACGGGAAAAAGAGCGCAAGGAACGAGTGCGGAGAAAAATTGGGAAAAAGGGAACGGGAAAAAGAGCGCAAGGAACGAGTGCGGGGAAAAATTGGGAAGAAGGGAACGAGAAAAAGTGCGCAAGGAACGAGTGCGCAGAAAAATTGGGAAGAAGGGAACGGGAAAAAGAGCGCAAGGAACGAGTGCAGGGAAAAATCCAGAAGAAGGGAACGAGAAAAAGAGCGCAACGAACGAGTGCGGGGATAAATTGGGAAGAAGGGAACAAGAAAAAGAGTGCAACGAACGAGTTCAGGGAAAAATTGGGAAGACGGGAACGAGAAAAAGAGCGCAACGAACGAGTGAGGGGAAAAATCGTGAAGATGGGAACGAGAAAAAGAGTGCAACGAACGAGTTCAGGGAAAAATTGGGAAGAAGGGAACGAGAACAAGAGCGCAACGAACGAGTGCAGGAAAAAATTGGGCAGAAGGGAATGGGAAAAAGAGTGCAAGGAACGAGTTCAGGGAAAAATTGGGAAAAAGTGAGCGGGAAAGAGAGCGTAAGGAAAAAGTGCAGGGAAAAATTGGGAAGAAGGGAGCAGGAAAAGGAGGGCAACGAGCGAGTGCAGGGACAAATTGGGAAGAAGGGAACGGGAAAAAGAGCGCAAGGAACGAGTGCAGGGAAAAATTGGGAAGAAGGGATCGGGAAAAAGAGCGCAAGGAACGAGTTCAGGGAAAAATTGGGAAGAAGGGAACGGGAAAAAGAGCGCAACTAACGAGAGCGGGGAAAAATTGGGAAGAAGGGAACGGGAAAAAGAGCGCAACGAACGAGTGCAGGGAAAAATCCAGAAGAAGGGAACGAGAAAAATAGCGCAACGAACGAGTGCAGGGATAAATTGGGAAGAAGGGAACGGGAAAAAGAGCGCAAGGAACGAGTGCGGGGAAAAATTCGGAAGAAGGGAACGAAAAAACGAGCGCAAGGAATGAGTGCAGGGAAAAATTGGGAAGAAGGGAACGGGAAAAAGAGCGCAAGGAACGAGTGCAGGGAAAAATTGGGAAGAAGGGAACGGGAAAACGAGCGCAATGAATGAGTGCAGGGAAAAATTGGGAAGAAGGGAACGAGAAAAAGAGCGCAAGGAATGAGTGCAGGGGAAGAATTGGGAAGAAGGGAACGAGAAAAAGAGCGCAAGGAACGAGTGCAGGGAAAAAATCCAGAAGAAGGGAACGGGAAAAAGAGCGCAAGGAATGAGTGCAGGGAAAAAATCCAGAAGAAGGGAACGGGAAAAAGAGCGCAAGGAATGAGTGCAGGGAAAAATTGGGAAGAAGGGAACAGGAAAAAGAACGCAAGGAACGAGTGCAGGGAAAAAATCCAGAAGAAGGGAACGGGAAAAAGAGCGCAAGGAATGAGTGCAGGGAAAAATTGGGAAGAAGGGAACGGGAAAAAGAGCGCAAGGAACGAGTGCAGGGAAAAATCCAGAAGAAGGGAACGGGAAAAAGAGCGCAAGGAACGAGTGCAGGGAAAAATTGGGAAGAAGGGAACGAAAAAACGAGCGCAAGGAATGAGTGCAGGGAAAAATTGGGAAGAAGGGAACGGGAAAAAGAGCGCAAGGAACGAGTGCGGGGAAAAATTGGGAAGAATGGAACGGGAAAAAGAGCGCAACGAACGAGTGCAGGGAAAAATCCAGAAGAAGGGAACGAGAAAAATAGCGCAAGGAACGAGTGCGGGGATAAATTGGGAAGAAGGGAACGGGAAAAAGAGCGCAAGGAACGAGTGCGGGGAAAAATTGGGAAGAAGGGAACGAGAAAAAGTGCGCAAGGAACGAGTGCGCAGAAAAATTGGGAAGAAGGGAACGGGAAAAAGAGCGCAAGGAACGAGTGCAGGGAAAAATCCAGAAGAAGGGAACGAGAAAAAGAGCGCAACGAACGAGTGCGGGGATAAATTGGGAAGAAGGGAACAAGAAAAAGAGTGCAACGAACGAGTTCAGGGAAAAATTGGGAAGACGGGAACGAGAAAAAGAGCGCAACGAACGAGTGAGGGGAAAAATCGTGAAGATGGGAACGAGAAAAAGAGTGCAACGAACGAGTTCAGGGAAAAATTGGGAAGAAGGGAACGAGAACAAGAGCGCAACGAACGAGTGCAGGAAAAAATTGGGCAGAAGGGAATGGGAAAAAGAGTGCAAGGAACGAGTTCAGGGAAAAATTGGGAAAAAGTGAGCGGGAAAGAGAGCGTAAGGAAAAAGTGCAGGGAAAAATTGGGAAGAAGGGAGCAGGAAAAGGAGGGCAACGAGCGAGTGCAGGGACAAATTGGGAAGAAGGGAACGGGAAAAAGAGCGCAAGGAACGAGTGCAGGGAAAAATTGGGAAGAAGGGATCGGGAAAAAGAGCGCAAGGAACGAGTTCAGGGAAAAATTGGGAAGAAGGGAACGGGAAAAAGAGCGCAACTAACGAGAGCGGGGAAAAATTGGGAAGAAGGGAACGGGAAAAAGAGCGCAACGAACGAGTGCAGGGAAAAATCCAGAAGAAGGGAACGAGAAAAATAGCGCAACGAACGAGTGCAGGGATAAATTGGGAAGAAGGGAACGGGAAAAAGAGCGCAAGGAACGAGTGCGGGGAAAAATTCGGAAGAAGGGAACGAAAAAACGAGCGCAAGGAATGAGTGCAGGGAAAAATTGGGAAGAAGGGAACGGGAAAAAGAGCGCAAGGAACGAGTGCAGGGAAAAATTGGGAAGAAGGGAACGGGAAAACGAGCGCAATGAATGAGTGCAGGGAAAAATTGGGAAGAAGGGAACGAGAAAAAGAGCGCAAGGAATGAGTGCAGGGGAAGAATTGGGAAGAAGGGAACGAGAAAAAGAGCGCAAGGAACGAGTGCAGGGAAAAAATCCAGAAGAAGGGAACGGGAAAAAGAGCGCAAGGAATGAGTGCAGGGAAAAAATCCAGAAGAAGGGAACGGGAAAAAGAGCGCAAGGAATGAGTGCAGGGAAAAATTGGGAAGAAGGGAACAGGAAAAAGAACGCAAGGAACGAGTGCAGGGAAAAAATCCAGAAGAAGGGAACGGGAAAAAGAGCGCAAGGAATGAGTGCAGGGAAAAATTGGGAAGAAGGGAACGGGAAAAAGAGCGCAAGGAACGAGTGCAGGGAAAAATTGGGAAGAAGGGAACGGGAAAAAGAGCGCAAGGAACGAGTGCAGGGAAAAATTGGGAAGAAGGGAGCGGGAGAAAAGAGTGCAAGGAACGAGTTCAGGGAAAAATTGGGAAGAAGGGAACGGGAAAAGGCCTTCAACGAACGGGTGCAGGGAAAAATTGGGAAGAAGGGAGCGGGAAAAAGAGCGCAAGGAACGAGTGCAGGGAAAAATCCAGAGGAAGGGAACGAGAAAAAGAGCGCAACAAACGAGTGCAGGGAAAAATTGGGAAGAAGGGAATGGGAAAAAGAGTGCAAGGAACGAGTTCAGGGAAAAATTGGGAAAAAGTGAGCGGGAAAGAGAGCGCAAGGAAAAAGTGCAGGGAAAAGTTGGGAAGAAGGGAGCAGGAAAAGGAGCGCAACGAGCAAGTGCAGGGACAAATTGGGAAGAAGGGAACGGGAAAAAGAGCGCAAGGAACGAGTGCAGGGAAAAATTGGGAAGAAGGGAACGGGAAAAAGAGCGCAAGGAACGAGTGCAGGGAAAAATTGGGAAGAAGGGAACGGGAAAAGGAGCGCAACGAACGGGTGCGGGGAAAAATCCAGAAGAAGGGAACGAGAAAAAGAGCGCAAGGAACGAGTGCAGGGAAAAATTGGGAAAAAGGGAACGGGAAAAAGAGAGCAAGGAACGAGTGCAGAGAAAAATTGGGAAGAAGGGAACGAGAAAAAGCGCGCAAGGAACGAGTGCAGGGAAAAATTGGGAAGAAGGGAACGAGAACAAGAGCTCAAGGAACGAGTGCAGGGATAAATTGGGAAGAAGGGAACAAGAAAAAGAGCGCAAGGAACGAGTGCAGGGAAAAATTGGGAAGAAGGGAACGAGAAAAAGAGCGCAAGGAACGAGTTCAGGGAAAAAACCAGAAGAAGGGAACGAGAAAAAGAGCGCAAGGAACGAGTGCGGGGAAAAATTGGGAAGAAAGTAACGGGAAAAAGAGCGCAACGAACGAGTGCGGGGATAAATTGAGAAGAAGGGAACGGGAAAAAGAGCGCAAGGAACGAGTGCAGAGAAAAATTGGGAAGAAGGGAACGGGAAAAAGAGCGCAAGGAACGAGTTCAGGGAAAAAACCAGAAGAAGGGAACGAGAAAAAGAGCGCAAGGAACGAGTGCGGGAAAAAATTGGGAAGAAAGTAACGGGAAAAAGAGCGCAACGAACGAGTGCGGGGATAAATTGAGAAGAAGGGAACGGGAAAAAGAGCGCAAGGAACGAGTGCAGGGAAAAATTGGGAAGAAGGGAACGGAGAAAAGAGTGCAAGGAACGAGTGCAGGGAAAAACCCAGAAGAAGGGAACGAGAAAAAGAGCGCAAGGAACGAGTGCGGGGAAAAATTGGGAAGAAGGGAACGGGAAAAAGAGCGCAAGGAACGAGTGCGGGGAAAAATTGGGAAGAAGGGAACGGGAAAAAGAGCGCAAGGAACGAGTGCGGGGAAAAATTGGGAAGAAGGGAACGGGAAAAAGAGCACAAGGAACGAGTGCGGGAAAAAATTGGGAAGAAGGGAACGAGAAAAAGAGCGCAAGGAACGAGTTCAGGGAAAAATTGGGAAGAAGGGAACGGGAAAAAGAGCGCAAGGAACGAGTGCGGGGAAAAATTGGGAAGAAGGGAACGGGAAAAAGAGCGCAAGGAACGAGTGCAGGGAAAAATTGGGAAGAAGGGAACGGGAAAAAGAGCGCAAGGAACGAGTGCAGGGAAAAATTGGGAAAAAGGGAACGAGAAAAAGAGCGCAACGAACGAGTGCAGGGATAAATTGGGAAGAAGGGAACGAGAAAAAGAGCGCAAGGAACGAGTGCGGGGAAAAATTGGGAAGAAGGGAACGAGAAAAAGAGCGCAAGGAACGAGTGCAGGGAAAAATCCAGAAGAAGGGAATGAGAAAAAGAGCGCAACAAACGAGTGCAGGGAAAAATCCAGAAGAAGGGAACGGGAAAAAGAGCGCAAGGAACGAGTGCGGGGAAAAATTCGGAAGAAGGGAACGAAAAAACGAGCGCAAGGAATAAGTGCAGGGAAAAATTGGGAAGAAGGGAACGATAAAATAGCGCAACAAACCAGTTCAGGGAAAAATTGGGAAGAAGGGAACGGGCAAAATAGTGCAAGGAACGAGTGCAGGGAAAAAATCCAGAAGAAGGGAACGGGAAAAAGAGCGCAAGGAATGAGTGTGGGGAAAAATTGAGAAGAATGGAACGGGAAAAAGAGCGCAAGGAACGAGTGCAGGAAAAAATTGGGAAGAAGGGAACGGGAAAAAGAGCGCAACGAACGAGTGCAGGGGAAAAGCGGGAAGAAGGGAACGAGAAAAAGCGTGCAACGAACGAGTGCAAAATAAATGCGGGAAGAAGGGAACGAGAAAAAGCGTGCAACGAACGAGTGCAGGGGAAAAACGGGAAGAAGGGAACGAGAAAAAGCGTGCAACGAACGAGTGCAAGGAAAAAGAAGGAAGAAGGGAACGAGAAAAAGCGTGCAACGAACGAGTGCAAAATAAAATCGGGAAGAAGGGAACGAGAAAAAGCGTGCAACGAACGAGTGCAGGGAAAAAGCGGTAAGAAGGGAACGAGAAAAAGCGTGCAACGAACGAGTGCAGGGGAAAAACGGGAAGAAGGGAACGAGACAAAGCATGCAACGAACGAGTGCAGGGAAAAAGCGGGAAGAAGGGAACGAGAAAAAGCGTGCAACGAACGAGTGAAGGGAAATGCGGGAAGAAGGGAACGAGAAAAAGCGTGCAACGAACGAGTGCAAAATAAAATCGGGAAGAAGGGAACGAGAAAAAGCGTGCAACGAACGAGTGCAGGGGAAAAGCGGGAAGAAGGGAACGAGAAAAAGCGTGCAACGAACGAGTGCAGGAAAAAAGCGGGAAGAAGGGAACGAGAAAAAGCGTGCAACGAACGAGTGCAGGGAAAAAGCGGGAAGAAGGGAACGAGAAAAAGCGTGCAACGAACGAGTGCAGGGAAAAAGAAGGAAGAAGGGAACGAGAAAAAGCGTGCAACGAACGAGTGCAGGGAAAAAGCGGGAAGAAGGGAACGAGAAAAAGCGTGCAACGAACGAGTGGAGGAAAAAAGCGGTAAGAAGGGAACGAGAAAAAGCATGCAACGAACGAGTGCAGGGAAATGCGGGAAGAAGGGAACGAGAAAAAGCGTGCAACGAACGAGTGCAAAATAAAATCGGGAAGAAGGGAACGAGAAAAAGCGTGCAAAGAAAGAGTGCAGGGGAAAAGCGGGAAGAAGGGAACGAGAAAAAGCGTGCAACGAACGAATGAAGAAAAAAGCGGGAAGAAGGGAACTAGAAAAAGCGTGCAACGAACGAGTGCAGTGGAAAAACGGGAAGAAGGGAACGAGAAAAAGCGTGCAACGAACGAGTGGAGGGAAAAAAGCGGGAAGAAGGGAACGAGAAAAAGCGTGCAACGAACGAGTGCAGGGAAAAAGCGGGAAGAAGGGAATGAGAAAAAGCGTGCAACGAACGAGTGCAGGAAAAAAGCGGGAAGAAGGGAACGAGAAAAAGCGTGCAACGAACGAGTGCAGGGAAATGCGGGAAGAAGGGAACGAGAAAAAGCGTGCAACGAACGAGTGCAGGGAAAAACGGGAAGAAGGGAACGAGAAAAAGCGTGAACCAAACGAGTGCAGGGAAATAGCGGGAAGAAGGGAACGAGAAAAAGCGTGCAACGAACGAGTGCAAAATAAAATCGGGAAGAAGGGAACGAGAAAAAGAGCGCAAGGAACGAGTGCGGGGAAAAATTGGGAAGAAGGGAATGGGAAAAAGAGTGCAAGGAACGAGTTCAGGGAAAAATTGGGAAGAAGGGATCGGGAAAAAGAGCGCAAGGAACGAGTGCAGGGAAAAATTGGGAACAAGGGAACGGGAAAAGGAGCGCAACGAACGGGTGCGGGGAAAAATCCAGAAGAAGGGAACGAGAAAAAGAGCGCAAGGAACGAGTGCAGGGAAAAATTGGGAAGAAGGGAACGGGAAAAAGAGAGCAAGGAACGAGTGCAGAGAAAAATTGGGAAGAAGGGAACGAGAAAAAGCGCAAGGAACGAGTGCAGGGAAAAATTGGGAAGAAGGGAACGGGAACAAGAGCTCAAGGAACGAGTGCAGGGATAAATTGGGAAGAAGGGAACGAGAAAAAGAGCGCAAGGAACGAGTGCAGGGAAAAATTGGGAAGAAGGGAACGAGAAAAAGAGCGCAAGGAACGAGTGCGGGGAAAAATTGGGAAGAAGGGAACGAGAAAAAGAGCGCAAGGAACGAGTGCAGGGAAAAATCCAGAAGAAGGGAATGAGAAAAAGAGCGCAACAAACGAGTGCAGGGAAAAATTGGGAAGAAGGGAACGGGAAAAAGAGCGCAAGGAACTAGTGCGGGGAAAAATTCGGAAGAAGGGAACGAAAAAACGAGCGCAAGGAATGAGTGCAGGGAAAAATTGGGAAGAAGGGAACGATAAAATAGCGCAACAAACCAGTTCAGGGAAAAATTGGGAAGAAGGGAACGGGAAAAATAGTGCAAGGAACGAGTGCAGGGAAAAAATCCAGAAGAAGGGAACGGGAAAAAGAGCGCAAGGAATGAGTGTGGGGAAAAATTGAGAAGAATGGAACGGGAAAAAGAGCGCAAGGAACGAGTGCAGGGAAAAATTGGGAAGAAGGGAACGGGAAAAAGAGCGCAACGAACGAGTGCAGGGGAAAAGCGGGAAGAAGGGAACGAGAAAAAGCGTGCAACGAACGAGTGCAAAATAAATGCGGGAAGAAGGGAACGAGAAAAAGCGTGCAACGAACGAGTGCAGGGGAAAAACGGGAAGAAGGGAACGAGAAAAAGCGTGCAACGAACGAGTGCAAGGAAAAAGAAGGAAGAAGGGAACGAGAAAAAGCGTGCAACGAACGAGTGCAAAATAAAATCGGGAAGAAGGGAACGAGAAAAAGCGTGCAACGAACGAGTGCAGGGAAAAAGCGGGAAGAAGGGAACGAGAAAAAGCGTGCAACGAACGAGTGCAGGGGAAAAACGGGAAGAAGGGAACGAGACAAAGCATGCAACGAACGAGTGCAGGGAAAAAGCGGGAAGAAGGGAACGAGAAAAAGCGTGCAACGAACGAGTGAAGGGAAATGCGGGAAGAAGGGAACGAGAAAAAGCGTGCAACGAACGAGTGCAAAATAAAATCGGGAAGAAGGGAACGAGAAAAAGCGTGCAACGAACGAGTGCAGGGGAAAAGCGGGAAGAAGGGAACGAGAAAAAGCGTGCAACGAACGAGTGCAGGAAAAAAGCGGGAAGAAGGGAACGAGAAAAAGCGTGCAACGAACGAGTGCAGGGAAAAAGCGGGAAGAAGGGAACGAGAAAAAGCGTGCAACGAACGAGTGCAGGGAAAAAGCGGTAAGAAGGGAACGAGAAAAAGCATGCAACGAACGAGTGCAGGGAAATGCGGGAAGAACGGAACGAGAAAAAGCGTGCAACTAACGAGTGCAGGGGAAAAATGAGAAGAAGGGAACGAGAAAAAGCGTGAACCAAACGAGTGCAGGGAAATAGCGGGAAGAAGGGAACGAGAAAAAGCATGCAACGAACGAGTGCAGGGAAAAAGCGGGAAGAAGGGAACGAGAAAAAGCGTGCAACGAACGAGTGGAGGAAAAAAGCGGTAAGAAGGGAACGAGAAAAAGCATGCAACGAACGAGTGCAGGGAAATGCGGGAAGAAGGGAACGAGAAAAAGCGTGCAACTAACGAGTGCAGGGGAAAAATGAGAAGAAGGGAACGAGAAAAAGCGTGAACCAAACGAGTGCAGGGAAATAGCGGGAAGAAGGGAACGAGAAAAAGCGTGCAACGAACGAGTGCAAAATAAAATCGGGAAGAAGGGAACGGGAAAAAGAGCGCAAGGAACGAGTGCGGGGAAAAATTGGGAAGAAGGGAATGGGAAAAAGAGTGCAAGGAACGAGTTCAGGGAAAAATTGGGAAGAAGGGATCGGGAAAAAGAGCGCAAGGAACGAGTGCAGGGAAAAATTGGGAAGAAGGGAACGGGAAAAGGAGCGCAACGAACGGGTGCGGGGAAAAATCCAGAAGAAGGGAACGAGAAAAAGAGCGCAAGGAACGAGTGCAGGGAAAAATTGGGAAGAAGGGAACGGGAAAAAGAGAGCAAGGAACGAGTGCAGAGAAAAATTGGGAAGAAGGGAACGAGAAAAAGCGCAAGGAACGAGTGCAGGGAAAAATTGGGAAGAAGGGAACGAGAACAAGAGCTCAAGGAAGGAGTGAAGGGATAAATTGGGAAGAAGGGAACGAGAAAAAGACCGCAAGGAACGAGTGCAGGGAAAAATTGGGAAGAAGGGAACGAGAAAAAGAGCGCAAGGAACGAGTGCGGGGAAAAATTGGGAAGAAGGGAACGAGAAAAAGAGCGCAAGGAACGAGTGCGGGGATAAATTGGGAAGAAGGGAACGAGAAAAAGAGCGCAAGGAACGAGTGCAGGGAAAAATCCAGAAGAAGGGAATGAGAAAAATAGCGCAACAAACGAGTGCAGGGAAAAATTGGGAAGAAGGGAACGGGAAAAAGAGCGCAAGGAACGAGTGCGGGGAAAAATTCGGAAGAAGGGAACGAAAAAACGAGCGCAAGGAATGAGTGCAGGGAAAAATTGGGAAGAAGGGAACGGGAAAAAGAGCGCAAGGAACGAGTGCAGGGAAAAATTGGGAAGAAGGGAACGGGAAAACGAGCGCAAGGAATGAGTGCAGGGAAAAATTGGGAAGAAGGGAGCGAGAAAAAGAGCGCAAGGAATGAGTGCAGGGGAAGAATTGGGAAGAAGGGAACGAGAAAAAGAGCGCAAGGAACGACTGCAGGGAAAAAATCCAGAAGAAGGGAACGGGAAAAAGAGCGCAACGAATGAGTGCAGGGAAAAAATCCAGAAGAAGGGAACGGGAAAAAGAGCGCAAGGAATGAGTGCAGGGAAAAATTGGGAAGAAGGGAACAGGAAAAAGAACGCAAGGAACGAGTGCAGGGAAAAAATCCAGAAGAAGGGAACGGGAAAAAGAGCGCAAGGAATGAGTGCAGGGAAAAATTGGGAAGAAGGGAACGGGAAAAAGAGCGCAAGGAACGAGTGCAGGGAAAAATTGGGAAGAATGGAACGGGAAAAAGAGCGCAAGGAAGGAGTGTGGGGAAAAATTGGGAAGAAGGGAACGGGAAAAGGACTTCAACGAACGGGTGCAGGGAAAAATTGGGAAGAAGGGAGCGGGAAAAAGAGCGCAAGGAACGAGTGCAGGGAAAAATCCAGAGGAAGGGAACGAGAAAAAGAGCGCAACAAACGAGTGCAGGGAAAAATTGGGAAGAAGGGAATGGGAAAAAGAGTGCAAGGAACGAGTTCAGGGAAAAATTGGGAAAAAGTGAGCGGGAAAGAGAGCGCAAGGAAAAAGTGCAGGGAAAAATTGGGAAGAAGGGAGCAGGAAAAGGAGCGCAACGAGCGAGTGCAGGGACAAATTGGGAAGAAGGGAACGGGAAAAAGAGCGCAAGGAACGAGTGCAGGGAAAAATTGGGAAGAACGGATCGGGAAAAAGAGCGCAAGGAACGAGTGCGCAGAAAAATTGGGAAGAAGGGAACGGGAAAAGGAGCGCAACGAACGGGCGCGGGGAAAAATCCAGAAGAAGGGAACGAGAAAAAGAGCACAAGGAACGAGTGCAGGGAAAAATTGGGAAGAAGGGAACGGGAAAAAGAGAGCAAGGAACGAGTGCAGAGAAAAATTGGGAAGAAGGGAACGAGAAAAAGCGCAAGGAACGAGTGCAGGGAAAAATTGGGAAGAAGGGAACGAGAACAAGAGCTCAAGGAACGAGTGCAGGGATAAATTGGGAAGAAGGGAACAAGAAAAAGAGCGCAAGGAACGAGTGCAGGGAAAAATTGGGAAGAAGGGAACGAGAAAAAGAGCGCAAGGAACGAGTGCGGGGAAAAATTGGGAAGAAGGGAACGGGAAAAAGAGCGCAAGGAACGAGTTCAGGGAAAAAACCAGAAGAAGGGAACGAGAAAAAGAGCGCAAGGAACGAGTGCGGGGAAAAATTGGGAAGAAAGTAACGGGAAAAAGAGCGCAACGAACGAGTGCGGGGATAAATTGAGAAGAAGGGAACGGGAAAAAGAGCAAAAGGAACGAGTGCAGGGATAAATTGGGAAGAAAGTAACGGGAAAAAGAGCGCAACGAACGAGTGCGGGGATAAATTGAGAAGAAGGGAACGGGAAAAAGAGCAAAAGGAACGAGTGCGGGGATAAATTGGGAAGAAAGGAACGGGAAAAAGAGCGCAAGGAACGAGTGCGGGAAAAAATTGGGAAGAAGGGAACGGGAAAAAGAGCGCAAGGAACGAGTGCAGGGAAAAATTGGGAAGAAGGGAACGGGAAAAAGAGCGCAACTAACAAGAGCGGGGAAAAATTGGGAAGAAGGGAACGGGAAAAAGAGCGCAAGGAACGAGTTCAGGGAAAAATTGGGAAAAAGGGAACGGAGAAAAAGAGCGCAAGGAACGAGTTCACGGAAAATTCCAGAAGAAGGGAACGAGAAAAAGAGCGCAACGAACGAGTGCAGGGATAAATTGGGAAGAAGGGAACGAGAAAAAGAGCGCAAGGAACGAGTGCAGGGAAAAATTGGGAAGAAGGGAACGAGAAAAAGAGCGCAAGGAACGAGTGCGGGGAAAAATTGGGAAGAAGGGAACGAGAAAAAGAGCGCAAGGAACGAGTGCAGGGAAAAATCCAGAAGAAGGGAACGAGAAAAATAGCGCAAGGAACGAGTGCGGGGATAAATTGGGAAGAAGGGAACGGGAAAAAGAGCGCAAGGAACGAGTGCGGGGAAAAATTCGGAAGAAGGGAACGAAAAAACGAGCGCAAGGAATGAGTGCAGGGAAAAATTGGGAAGAAGGGAACGGGAAAAAGAGCGCAAGGAACGAGTGCAGGGAAAAATTGGGAAGAAGGGAACGGGAAAACGAGCGCAATGAATGAGTGCAGGGAAAAATTGGGAAGAAGGGAACGAGAAAAAGAGCGCAAGGAATGAGTGCAGGGGAAGAATTGGGAAGAAGGGAACGAGAAAAATAGCGCAAGGAACGAGTGCAGGGAAAAAATCCAGAAGAAGGGAACGGGAAAAAGAGCGCAAGGAATGAGTGCAGGGAAAAAATCCAGAAGAAGGGAACGGGAAAAAGAACGCAAGGAACGAGTGCAGGGAAAAAATCCAGAAGAAGGGAACGGGAAAAAGAGCGCAAGGAATGAGTGCAGGGAAAATTTGGGAAGAAGGGAACGGGAAAAAGAGCGCAAGGAACGAGTGCAGGGAAAAATTGGGAAGAATGGAACGGGAAAAAGAGCGCAAGGAAGGAGTGTGGGGAAAAATTGGGAAGAAGGGAGCGGGAGAAAAGAGTGCAAGGAACGAGTTCAGGGAAAAATTGGGAAGAAGGGAACGGGAAAAGGCCTTCAACGAACGGGTGCAGGGAAAAATTGGGAAGAAGGGAGCGGGAAAAAGAGCGCAAGGAACGAGTGCAGGGAAAAATCCAGAGGAAGGGAACGAGAAAAAGAGCGCAACAAACGAGTGCAGGGAAAAATTGGGCAGAAGGGAATGGGAAAAAGAGTGCAAGGAACGAGTTCAGGGAAAAATTGGGAAAAAGTGAGCGGGAAAGAGAGCGCAAGGAAAAAGTGCAGGGAAAAATTGGGAAGAAGGGAGCAGGAAAAGGAGTGCAACGAGCGAGTGCAGGGACAAATTGGGAAGAAGGGAACGGGAAAAAGAGCGCAAGGAACGAGTGCAGGGAAAAATTGGGAAGAAGGGAACGGGAAAAAGAGCGCAAGGAACGAGTGCAGGGAAAAATTGGGAAGAAGGGAACGGGAAAAGGAGCGCAACGAACGGGTGCGGGGAAAAATCCAGAAGAAGGGAACGAGAAAAAGAGCGCAAGGAACGAGTGCAGGGAAAAATTGGGAAGAAGGGAACGGGAAAAAGAGAGCAAGGAACGAGTGCAGAGAAAAATTGGGAAGAAGGGAACGAGAAAAAGCGTGCAAAGAAAGAGTGCAGGGGAAAAGCGGGAAGAAGGGAACGAGAAAAAGCGTGCAACGAACGAATGAAGAAAAAAGCGGGAAGAAGGGAACTAGAAAAAGCGTGCAACGAACGAGTGCAGTGGAAAAACGGGAAGAAGGGAACGAGAAAAAGCGTGCAACGAACGAGTGGAGGGAAAAAAGCGGGAAGAAGGGAACGAGAAAAAGCGTGCAACGAACGAGTGCAGGGAAAAAGCGGGAAGAAGGGAATGAGAAAAAGCGTGCAACGAACGAGTGCAGGAAAAAAGCGGGAAGAAGGGAACGAGAAAAAGCGTGCAACGAACGAGTGCAGGGAAATGCGGGAAGAAGGGAACGAGAAAAAGCGTGCAACAAACGAGTGCAGGGAAAAACGGGAAGAAGGGAACGAGAAAAAGCGTGAACCGAACGAGTGCAGGGAAATAGCGGGAAGAAGGGAACGAGAAAAAGCGTGCAACGAACGAGTGCAAAATAAAATCGGGAAGAAGGGAACGAGAAAAAGAGCGCAAGGAACGAGTGCGGGGAAAAATTGGGAAGAAGGGAATGGGAAAAAGAGTGCAAGGAACGAGTTCAGGGAAAAATTGGGAAGAAGGGATCGGGAAAAAGAGCGCAAGGAACGAGTGCAGGGAAAAATTGGGAACAAGGGAACGGGAAAAGGAGCGCAACGAACGGGTGCGGGGAAAAATCCAGAAGAAGGGAACGAGAAAAAGAGCGCAAGGAACGAGTGCAGGGAAAAATTGGGAAGAAGGGAACGGGAAAAAGAGAGCAAGGAACGAGTGCAGAGAAAAATTGGGAAGAAGGGAACGAGAAAAAGCGCAAGGAACGAGTGCAGGGAAAAATTGGGAAGAAGGGAACGGGAACAAGAGCTCAAGGAACGAGTGCAGGGATAAATTGGGAAGAAGGGAACGAGAAAAAGAGCGCAAGGAACGAGTGCAGGGAAAAATTGGGAAGAAGGGAACGAGAAAAAGAGCGCAAGGAACGAGTGCGGGGATAAATTGGGAAGAAGGGAACGAGAAAAAGCGTGCAACGAACGAGTGCAGGGAAAAAGCGGGAAGAAGGGAACGAGAAAAAGCGTGCAACGAACGAGTGCAGGGAAATGCGGGAAGAAGGGAACGAGAAAAAGCGTGCAACGAACGAGTGCAAAATAAAATCGGGAAGAAGGGAACGAGAAAAAGCGTGCAAAGAAAGAGTGCAGGGGAAAAGCGGGAAGAAGGGAACGAGAAAAAGCGTGCAACGAACGAGTGAAGAAAAAAGCGGGAAGAAGGGAACTAGAAAAAGCGTGCAACGAACGAGTGCAGGGGAAAAACGGGAAGAAGGGAACGAGAAAAAGCGTGCAACGAACGAGTGGAGGGAAAAAAGCGGGAAGAAGGGAACGAGAAAAAGCGTGCAACGAACGAGTGCAGGGAAAAAGCGGGAAGAAGGGAACGAGAAAAAGCGTGCAACGAACGAGTGCAGGAAAAAAGCGGGAAGAAGGGAACGAGAAAAAGCGTGCAACGAACGAGTGCAGGGAAATGCGGGAAGAAGGGAACGAGAAAAAGCGTGCAACGAACGAGTGCAGGGGAAAAATGAGAAGAAGGGAACGAGAAAAAGCGTGAATCAAACGAGTGCAGGGAAATAGCGGGAAGAAGGGAACGAGAAAAAGCGTGCAACGAACGAGTGCAAAATAAAATCGGGAAGAAGGGAACGAGAAAAAGAGCGCAAGGAACGAGTGCGGGGAAAAATTGGGAAGAAGGGAATGGGAAAAAGAGTGCAAGGAACGAGTTCAGGGAAAAATTGGGAAGAAGGGATCGGGAAAAAGAGCGCAAGGAACGAGTGCAGGGAAAAATTGGGAAGAAGGGAACGGGAAAAGGAGCGCAACGAACGGGTGCGGGGAAAAATCCAGAAGAAGGGAACGAGAAAAAGAGCGCAAGGAACGAGTGCAGGGAAAAATTGGGAAGAAGGGAACGAGAAAAAGAGCGCAAGGAATGAGTGCAGTGGAAGAATTGGGAAGAAGGGAACGAGAAAAAGAGCGCAAGGAACGAGTGCAGGGAAAAAATCCAGAAGAAGGGAACGGGAAAAAGAGCGCAAGGAATGAGTGCAGGGAAAAAATCCAGAAGAAGGGAACGGGAAAAAGAGCGCAAGGAATGAGTGCAGGGAAAAATTGGGAAGAAGGGAACAGGAAAAAGAACGCAAGGAACGAGTGCAGGGAAAAAATCCAGAAGAAGGGAACGGGAAAAAGAGTGCAAGGAATGAGTGCAGGGAAAAATTGGGAAGAAGGGAACGGGAAAAAGAGCGCAAGGAACGAGTGCAGGGAAAAATTGGGAAGAATGGAACGGGAAAAAGAGCGCAAGGAAGGAGTGTGGGGAAAAATTGGGAAGAAGGGAGCGGGAGAAAAGAGTGCAAGGAACGAGTGCAGGGAAAAATTGGGAAGAAGGGAACGGGAAAAGGACTTCAACGAACGGGTGCAGGGAAAAATTGGGAAGAAGGGAGCGGGAAAAAGAGCGCAAGGAACGAGTGCAGGGAAAAATCCAGAGGAAGGGAACGAGAAAAAGAGCGCAACAAACGAGTGCAGGGAAAAATTGGGAAGAAGGGAATGGGAAAAAGAGTGCAAGGAACGAGTTCAGGGAAAAATTGGGAAAAAGTGAGCGGGAAAGAGAGCGCAAGGAAAAAGTGCAGGGAAAAATTGGGAAGAAGGGAGCAGGAAAAGGAGCGCAACGAGCGAGTGCAGGGACAAATTGGGAAGAAGGGAACGGGAAAAAGAGCGCAAGGAACGAGTGCAGGGAAAAATTGGGAAGAAGGGAACGGGAAAACGAGCGCAATGAATGAGTGCAGGGAAAAATTGGGAAGAAGGGAACGAGAAAAAGAGCGCAAGGAATGAGTGCAGGGGAAGAATTGGGAAGAAGGGAACGAGAAAAATAGCGCAAGGAACGAGTGCAGGGAAAAAATCCAGAAGAAGGGAACGGGAAAAAGAACGCAAGGAGCGAGTGCAGGGAAAAAATCCAGAAGAAGGGAACGGGAAAAAGAGCGCAAGGAATGAGTGCAGGGAAAAATTGGGAAGAAGGGAACGGGGAAAAGAGCGCAAGGAACGAGTGCAGGGAAAAATTGGGAAGAATGGAACGGGAAAAAGAGCGCAAGGAAGGAGTGTGGGGAAAAATTGGGAAGAAGGGAGCGGGAGAAAAGAGTGCAAGGAACGAGTTCAGGGAAAAATTGGGAAGAAGGGAACGGGAAAAGGCCTTCAACGAACGGGTGCAGGGAAAAATTGGTAAGAAGGGAGCGGGAAAAAGAGCGCAAGGAACGAGTGCAGGGAAAAATCCAGAGGAAGGGAACGAGAAAAAGAGCGCAACAAACGACTGCAGGGAAAAATTGGGAAGAAGGGAATGGGAAAAAGAGTGCAAGGAACGAGTTCAGGGAAAAATTGGGAAAAAGTGAGCGGGAAAGAGAGCGCAAGGAAAAAGTGCAGGGAAAAATTGGGAAGAAGGGAGCAGGAAAAGGAGTGCAACGAGCGAGTGCAGGGACAAATTGGGAAGAAGGGAACGGGAAAAAGAGCGCAAGGAACGAGTGCAGGGAAAAATTGGGAAGAAGGGAACGGGAAAAAGAGCGCAAGGAACGAGTGCAGGGAAAAATTGGGAAGAAGGGAACGGGAAAAGGAGCGCAACGAACGGGTGCGGGGAAAAATCCAGAAGAAGGGAACGAGAAAAAGAGCGCAAGGAACGAGTGCAGGGAAAAATTGGGAAGAAGGGAACGGGAAAAAGAGAGCAAGGAACGAGTGCAGAGAAAAATTGGGAAGAAGGGAACGAGAAAAAGCGCGCCAGGAACGAGTGCAGGGAAAAATTGGGAAGAAGGGAACGAGAACAAGAGCTCAAGGAACGAGTGCAGGGATAAATTGGGAAGAAGGGAACAAGAAAAAGAGCGCAAGGAACGAGTGCAGGGAAAAATTGGGAAGAAGGGAACGAGAAAAAGAGCGCAAGGAACGAGTGCGGGGAAAAATTGGGAAGAAGGGAACGGGAAAAAGAGCGCAAGGAACGAGTTCAGGGAAAAATTGGGAAGAAGGGAACGAGAAAAAGAGCGCAAGGAACGAGTGCGGGGATAAATTGGGAAGAAGGGAACGGGAAAAAGAGCGCAAGGAATGAGTGCGGGGATAAATTGAGAAGAAGGGAACGGGAAAAAGAGCGCAAGGAACGAGTGCAGGGAAAAATTGGGAAGAAGGGAACGGAGAAAAGAGTGCAAGGAACGAGTGCAGGGAAAAACCCAGAAGAAGGGAACGAGAAAAAGAGCGCAAGGAACGAGTGCGGGGACAAATTGGGAAGAAGGGAACGGGAAAAAGAGCGCAACTAACGAGAGCGGGGAAAAATTGGGAAGAAGGGAACGGGAAAAAGAGCGCAAGGAACGAGTTCAGGGAAAAATTGGGAAAAAGGGAACGGGAAAAAGAGCGCAAGGAACGAGTTCACGGAAAAATCCAGAAGAAGGGAACGAGAAAAAGAGCGCAAGGAACGAGTGCAGGGAAAAATTGGGAAGAAAGGAACGAGTAAAAGAGCGCAAGGAACGAGTGCAGGGAAAAATCCAGAAGAAGGGAATGAGAAAAAGAGCGCAAGGAACGAGTTCAGGGAAAAATTGGGAAAAAGTGAGCGGGAAAGAGAGCGCAAGGAAAAAGTGCAGGGAAAAATTGGGAAGAAGGGAGCAGGAAAAGGAGCGCAACGAGCGAGTGCAGGGACAAATTGGGAAGAAGGGAACGGGAAAAAGAGCGCAAGGAACGAGTGCAGGGAAAAATTGGGAAGAAGGGAACGAAAAAACGAGCGCAAGGAATGAGTGCAGGGAAAAATTGGGAAGAAGGGAACGGGAAAAAGAGCGCAAGGAACGAGTGCGGAGAAAAATTGGGAAAAAGGGAACGAGAAAAAGAGCGCAAGGAACGAGTGCGGGGAAAAATTGGGAAGAAGGGAACGGGAAAAAGAGCGCAAGGAATGAGTTCAGGGAAAAATTGGGAAGAATGGAACGGGAAAAAGAGCGCAACGAACGAGTGCAGGGAAAAATCCAGAAGAAGGGAACGAGAAAAATAGCGCAAGGAACGAGTTCAGGGAAAAATCCAGAAGAAGGGAACGAGAAAAAGAGCGCAAGGAACGAGTGCGGGGAAAAATTGGGAAGAAAGGAATGGGAAAAAGAGCGCAACGAACGAGTGCAGGGGAAAAATCCAGAAGAAGGGAACGAGAAAAAGCGCGCAAGGAACGAGTGCAGGGAAAAATTGGGAAGAAGGGAACGAGAAAAAGTGCGCAAGGAACGAGTGCGCAGAAAAATTGGGAAGAAGGGAACGGGAAAAAGAGCGCAAGGAACGAGTGCAGGGAAAAATCCAGAAGAAGGGAACGAGAAAAAGAGCGCAACGAACGAGTGCGGGGATAAATTGGGAAGAAGGGAACAAGAAAAAGAGTGCAACGAACGAGTTCAGGGAAAAATTGGGAAGACGGGAACGAGAAAAAGAGCGCAACGAACGAGTGAGGGGAAAAATCGTGAAGATGGGAACGAGAAAAAGAGTGCAACGAACGAGTTCAGGGAAAAATTGGGAAGAAGGGAACGAGAACAAGAGCGCAACGAACGAGTGCAGGAAAAAATTGGGCAGAAGGGAATGGGAAAAAGAGTGCAAGGAACGAGTTCAGGGAAAAATTGGGAAAAAGTGAGCGGGAAAGAGAGCGTAAGGAAAAAGTGCAGGGAAAAATTGGGAAGAAGGGAGCAGGAAAAGGAGGGCAACGAGCGAGTGCAGGGACAAATTGGGAAGAAGGGAACGGGAAAAAGAGCGCAAGGAACGAGTGCAGGGAAAAATTGGGAAGAAGGGATCGGGAAAAAGAGCGCAAGGAACGAGTTCAGGGAAAAATTGGGAAGAAGGGAACGGGAAAAAGAGCGCAACTAACGAGAGCGGGGAAAAATTGGGAAGAAGGGAACGGGAAAAAGAGCGCAACGAACGAGTGCAGGGAAAAATCCAGAAGAAGGGAACGAGAAAAATAGCGCAACGAACGAGTGCAGGGATTAATTGGGAAGAAGGGAACGGGAAAAAGAGCGCAAGGAACGAGTGCGGGGAAAAATTCGGAAGAAGGGAACGAAAAAACGAGCGCAAGGAATGAGTGCAGGGAAAAATTGGGAAGAAGGGAACGGGAAAAAGAGCGCAAGGAACGAGTGCAGGGAAAAATTGGGAAGAAGGGAACGGGAAAACGAGCGCAATGAATGAGTGCAGGGAAAAATTGGGAAGAAGGGAACGAGAAAAAGAGCGCAAGGAATGAGTGCAGGGGAAGAATTGGGAAGAAGGGAACGAGAAAAAGAGCGCAAGGAACGAGTGCAGGGAAAAAATCCAGAAGAAGGGAACGGGAAAAAGAGCGCAAGGAATGAGTGCAGGGAAAAAATCCAGAAGAAGGGAACGGGAAAAAGAGCGCAAGGAATGAGTGCAGGGAAAAATTGGGAAGAAGGGAACAGGAAAAAGAACGCAAGGAACGAGTGCAGGGAAAAAATCCAGAAGAAGGGAACGGGAAAAAGAGCGCAAGGAATGAGTGCAGGGAAAAATTGGGAAGAAGGGAACGGGAAAAAGAGCGCAAGGAACGAGTGCAGGGAAAAATTGGGAAGAAGGGAACGGGAAAAAGAGCGCAAGGAACGAGTGCAGGGAAAAATTGGTAAGAAGGGAGCGGGAGAAAAGAGTGCAAGGAACGAGTGCAGGGAAAAATTGGGAAGAAGGGAACGGGAAAAGGCCTTCAACGAACGCGTGCAGGGAAAAATTGGGAAGAAGGGAGCGGGAAAAAGAGCGCAAGGAACGAGTGCAGGGAAAAATCCAGAGGAAGGGAACGAGAAAAAGAGCGCAACAAACGAGTGCAGGGAAAAATTGGGAAGAAGGGAATGGGAAAAAGAGTGCAAGGAACGAGTTCAGGGAAAAATTGGGAAAAAGTGAGCGGGAAAGAGAGCGCAAGGAAAAAGTGCAGGGAAAAATTGGGAAGAAGGGAGCAGGAAAAGGAGCGCAACGAGCGAGTGCAGGGACAAATTGGGAAGAAGGGAACGGGAAAAAGAGCGCAAGGAACGAGTGCAGGGAAAAATTGGGAAGAAGGGAACGGGAAAAAGAGCGCAAGGAACGAGTGCGCAGAAAAATTGGGAAGAAGGGAACGGGAAAAGGAGCGCAACGAACGGGTGCGGGGAAAAATCCAGAAGAAGGGAACGAGAAAAAGAGCGCAAGGAACGAGTGCAGGGAAAAATTGGGAAAAAGGGAACGGGAAAAAGAGAGCAAGGAACGAGTTCACGGAAAAATTGGGAAGAAGGGAACGAGAAAAAGCGCGCAAGGAACAAGTGCAGGGAAAAATTGGGAAGAAGGGAACGAGAACAAGAGCTCAAGGAACGAGTGCAGGGATAAATTGGGAAGAAGGGAACAAGAAAAAGAGCGCAAGGAACGAGTGCAGGGAAAAATTGGGAAGAAGGGAACGAGAAAAAGAGCGCAAGGAACGAGTGCAGAGAAAAATTGGGAAGAAGGGAACGGGAAAAAGAGCGCAAGGAATGAGTGCAGGGAAAAAATCCAGAAGAAGGGAACGGGAAAAAGAGCGCAAGGAATGAGTGCAGGGAAAAATTGGGAAGAAGGGAACAGGAAAAAGAACGCAAGGAACGAGTGCAGGGATAAATTGGGAAGAAGGGAACAAGAAAAAGAGCGCAAGGAACGAGTGCAGGGAAAAATTGGGAAGAAGGGAACGAGAAAAAGAGCGCAAGGAACGAGTGCAGAGAAAAATTGGGAAGAAGGGAACGGGAAAAAGAGCGCAAGGAATGAGTGCAGGGAAAAAATCCAGAAGAAGGGAACGGGAAAAAGAGCGCAAGGAATGAGTGCAGGGAAAAAATCCAGAAGAAGGGAACGAGAAAAAGAGCGCAAGGAACGAGTGCAGGGAAAAATTGGGAAGAAAGGAACGAGTAAAAGAGCGCAAGGAACGAGTGCAGGGAAAAATCCAGAAGAAGGGAATGAGAAAAAGAGCGCAAGGAACGAGTTCAGGGAAAAATTGGGAAAAAGTGAGCGGGAAAGAGAGCGCAAGGAAAAAGTGCAGGGAAAAATTGGGAAGAAGGGAGCAGGAAAAGTAGCGCAACGAGCGAGTGCAGGGACAAATTGGGAAGAAGGGAACGGGAAAAAGAGCGCAAGGAACGAGTGCAGGGAAAAATTGGGAAGAAGGGAACGAAAAAACGAGCGCAAGGAATGAGTGCAGGGAAAAATTGGGAAGAAGGGAACGGGAAAAAGAGCGCAAGGAACGAGTGCGGAGAAAAATTGGGAAAAAGGGAACGGGAAAAAGAGCGCAAGGAACGAGTGCGGGGAAAAATTGGGAAGAAGGGAACGGGAAAAAGAGCGCAAGGAATGAGTTCAGGGAAAAATTGGGAAGAATGGAACGGGAAAAAGAGCGCAACGAACGAGTGCAGGGAAAAATCCAGAAGAAGGGAACGAGAAAAATAGCGCAAGGAACGAGTTCAGGGAAAAATCCAGAAGAAGGGAACGAGAAAAAGAGCGCAAGGAACGAGTGCGGGGAAAAATTGGGAAGAAAGGAATGGGAAAAAGAGCGCAACGAACGAGTGCAGGGGAAAAATCCAGAAGAAGGGAATGAGAAAAAGAGCGCAAGGAACGAGTTCAGGGAAAAATTGGGAAGAAGGGAACGAGAAAAAGTGCGCAAGGAACGAGTGCGCAGAAAAATTGGGAAGAAGGGAACGGGAAAAAGAGCGCAAGGAACGAGTGCAGGGAAAAATCCAGAAGAAGGGAACGAGAAAAAGAGCGCAAGGAACGAGTGCAGGGATAAATTGGGAAGAAGGGAACAAGAAAAAGAGTGCAACGAACGAGTTCAGGGAAAAATTGGGAAGACGGGAACGAGAAAAAGAGCGCAACGAACGAGTGACGGGAAAAATCGTGAAGATGGGAACGAGAAAAAGAGTGCAACGAACGAGTTCAGGGAAAAATTGGGAAGAATGGAACGAGAACAAGAGCGCAACGAACGAGTGCAGGAAAAAATTGGGCAGAAGGGAATGGGAAAAAGAGTGCAAGGAACGAGTTCAGGGAAAAATTGGGAAAAAGTGAGCGGGAAAGAGAGCGCAAGGAAAAAGTGCAGGGAAAAATTGGGAAGAAGGGAGCAGGAAAAGGAGCGCAACGAGCGAGTGCAGGGACAAATTGGGAAGAAGGGAACGGGAAAAAGAGCGCAAGGAACGAGTGCAGGGAAAAATTGGGAAGAAGGGATCGGGAAAAAGAGCGCAAGGAACGAGTTCAGGGAAAAATTGGGAAGAAGGGAACGGGAAAAAGAGCGCAACTAACGAGAGCGGGGAAAAATTGGGAAGAAGGGAACGGGAAAAAGAGCGCAACGAACGAGTTCAGGGAAAAATTGGGAAGAAGGGAACGAGAAAAAGAGCGCAAGGAACGAGTGCGGGGAAAAATTGGGAAGAAGGGAACGGGAAAAGGACTTCAACGAACGGGTGCAGGGAAAAATTGGGAAGAAGGGAGCGGGAAAAAGAGCGCAAGGAACGAGTGCAGGGAAAAATCCAGAGGAAGGGAACGAGAAAAAGAGCGCAACAAACGAGTGCAGGGAAAAATTGGGAAGAAGGGAACGGGAAAAAGAGTGCAAGGAACGAGTTCAGGGAAAAATTGGGAAAAAGTGAGCGGGAAAGAGAGCGCAAGGAAAAAGTGCAGGGAAAAATTGGGAAGAAGGGAGCAGGAAAAGTAGCGCAACGAGCGAGTGCAGGGACAAATTGGGAAGAAGGGAACGGGAAAAAGAGCGCAAGGAACGAGTGCAGGGAAAAATTGGGAAGAAGGGAACGGGAAAAAGAGCGCAAGGAACGAGTGCAGGGAAAAATTGGGAAGAAGGGAACGGGAAAAAGAGCGCAACGAACGGGTGCGGGGAAAAATCCAGAAGAAGGGAACGAGAAAAAGAGCGCAAGGAACGAGTGCGGGGAAAAATTGGGAAGAAGGGAACGGGAAAAAGAGAGCAAGGAACGAGTGCAGAGAAAAATTGGGAAGAAGGGAACGAGAAAAAGAGCGCAAGGAACGAGTGCAGGGAAAAAATCCAGAAGAAGGGAACGGGAAAAAGAGCGCAAGGAATGAGTGCAGGGAAAAAATCCAGAAGAAGGGAACGGGAAAAAGAGCGCAAGGAATGAGTGCAGGGAAAAATTGGGAAGAAGGGAACAGGAAAAAGAACGCAAGGAACGAGTGCAGGGAAAAAATCCAGAAGAAGGGAACGGGAAAAAGAGCGCAAGGAATGAGTGCAGGGAAAAATTGGGAAGAAGGGAACGGGAAAAAGAGCGCAAGGAACGAGTGCAGGGAAAAATTGGGAAGAATGGAACGGGAAAAAGAGCGCAAGGAACGAGTGCGGGGAAAAATTAGGAAGAAGGGAACGGGAAAAAGAGTGCAAGGAACGAGTGCAGGGAAAAATTGGGAAGAAGGGAACGGGAAAAGGACTTCAACGAACGGGTGCAGGGAAAAATTGGGAAGAAGGGAGCGGGAAAAAGAGCGCAAGGAACGAGTGCAGGGAAAAATCCAGAGGAAGGGAACGAGAAAAAGAGCGCAACAAACGAGTGCAGGGAAAAATTGGGAAGAAGGGAATGGGAAAAAGAGTGCAAGGAACGAGTTCAGGGAAAAATTGGGAAAAAGTGAGCGGGAAAGAGAGCGCAAGGAAAAAGTGCAGGGAAAAATTGGGAAGAAGGGAGCAGGAAAAGGAGCGCAACGAGCGAGTGCAGGGACAAATTGGGAAGAAGGGAACGGGAAAAAGAGCGCAAGGAACGAGTGCAGGGAAAAATTGGGAAGAACGGATCGGGAAAAAGAGCGCAAGGAACGAGTGCGCAGAAAAATTGGGAAGAAGGGAACGGGAAAAGGAGCGCAACGAACGGGTGCGGGGAAAAATCCAGAAGAAGGGAACGAGAAAAAGAGCACAAGGAACGAGTGCAGGGAAAAATTGGGAAGAAGGGAACGGGAAAAAGAGAGCAAGGAACGAGTGCAGAGAAAAATTGGGAAGAAGGGAACGAGAAAAAGCGCAAGGAACGAGTGCAGGGAAAAATTGGGAAGAAGGGAACGAGAACAAGAGCTCAAGGAACGAGTGCAGGGATAAATTGGGAAGAAGGGAACAAGAAAAAGAGCGCAAGGAACGAGTGCAGGGAAAAATTGGGAAGAAGGGAACGAGAAAAAGAGCGCAAGGAACGAGTGCGGGGAAAAATTGGGAAGAAGGGAACGGAAAAAAGAGCGCAAGGAACGAGTTCAGGGAAAAAACCAGAAGAAGGGAACGAGAAAAAGAGCGCAAGGAACGAGTGCGGGGAAAAATTGGGAAGAAAGTAACGGGAAAAAGAGCGCAACGAACGAGTGCGGGGATAAATTGAGAAGAAGGGAATGGGAAAAAGAGCAAAAGGAACGAGTGCAGGGATAAATTGGGAAGAAAGTAACGGGAAAAAGAGCGCAACGAACGAGTGCGGGGATAAATTGAGAAGAAGGGAACGGGAAAAAGAGCAAAAGGAACGAGTGCGGGGATAAATTGGGAAGAAAGGAACGGGAAAAAGAGCGCAAGGAACGAGTGCGGGAAAAAATTGGGAAGAAGGGAACGGGAAAAAGAGCGCAAGGAACGAGTGCAGGGAAAAATTGGGAAGAAGGGAGCGGGAAAAAGAGCGCAACTAACAAGAGCGGGGAAAAATTGGGAAGAAGGGAACGGGAAAAAGAGCGCAAGGAACGAGTTCAGGGAAAAATTGGGAAAAAGGGAACGGAGAAAAAGAGCGCAAGGAACGAGTTCACGGAAAATTCCAGAAGAAGGGAACGAGAAAAAGAGCGCAACGAACGAGTGCAGGGATAAATTGGGAAGAAGGGAACGAGAAAAAGAGCGCAAGGAACGAGTGCAGGGAAAAATTGGGAAGAAGGGAACGAGAAAAAGAGCGCAAGGAACGAGTGCGGGGAAAAATTGGGAAGAAGGGAACGAGAAAAAGAGCGCAAGGAACGAGTGCAGGGAAAAATCCAGAAGAAGGGAACGAGAAAAAGAGCGCAACGAACGAGTGCAGGGAAAAATTGGGAAGAAGGGAACGAAAAAACGAGCGCAAGGAATGAGTGCAGGGAAAAATTGGGAAGAAGGGAACGGGAAAAAGAGCGCAAGGAACGAGTGCGGGGAAAAATTGGGAAGAATGGAACGGGAAAAAGAGCGCAATGAACGAGTGCAGGGAAAAATCCAGAAGAAGGGAACGAGAAAAATAGCGCAAGGAACGAGTGCGGGGATAAATTGGGAAGAAGGGAACGGGAAAAAGAGCGCAAGGAACGAGTGCGGGGAAAAATTCGGAAGAAGGGAACGAAAAAACGAGCGCAAGGAATGAGTGCAGGGAAAAATTGGGAAGAAGGGAACGGGAAAAAGAGCGCAAGGAACGAGTGCAGGGAAAAATTGGGAAGAAGGGAACGGGAAAACGAGCGCAATGAATGAGTGCAGGGAAAAATTGGGAAGAAGGGAACGAGAAAAAGAGCGCAAGGAATGAGTGCAGGGGAAGAATTGGGAAGAAGGGAACGAGAAAAATAGCGCAAGGAACGAGTGCAGGGAAAAAATCCAGAAGAAGGGAACGGGAAAAAGAGCGCAAGGAATGAGTGCAGGGAAAAATTGGGAAGAAGGGAACAGGAAAAAGAACGCAAGGAACGAGTGCAGGGAAAAAATCCAGAAGAAGGGAACGGGAAAAAGAGCGCAAGGAATGAGTGCAGGGAAAAATTGGGAAGAAGGGAACGGGAAAAAGAGCGCAAGGAACGAGTGCAGGGAAAAATTGGGAAGAATGGAACGGGAAAAAGAGCGCAAGGAAGGAGTGTGGGGAAAAATTGGGAAGAAGGGAGCGGGAGAAAAGAGTGCAAGGAACGAGTTCAGGGAAAAATTGGGAAGAAGGGAACGGGAAAAGGACTTCAACGAACGGGTGCAGGGAAAAATTGGGAAGAAGGGAGCGGGAAAAAGAGCGCAAGGAACGAGTGCAGGGAAAAATTGGGAAGAAGGGAACGAGAAAAAGTGCGCAAGGAACGAGTGCGCAGAAAAATTGGGAAGAAGGGAACGGGAAAAAGAGCGCAAGGAATGAGTGCAGGGAAAAATCCAGAAGAAGGGAACGAGAAAAAGAGCGCAAGGAACGAGTGCAGGGATAAATTGGGAAGAAGGGAACAAGAAAAAGAGTGCAACGAACGAGTTCAGGGAAAAATTGGGAAGACGGGAACGAGAAAAAGAGCGCAACGAACGAGTGACGGGAAAAATCGTGAAGATGGGAACGAGAAAAAGAGTGCAACGAACGAGTTCAGGGAAAAATTGGGAAGAATGGAACGAGAACAAGAGCGCAACGAACGAGTGCAGGAAAAAATTGGGCAGAAGGGAATGGGAAAAAGAGTGCAAGGAACGAGTTCAGGGAAAAATTGGGAAAAAGTGAGCGGGAAAGAGAGCGCAAGGAAAAAGTGCAGGGAAAAATTGGGAAGAAGGGAGCAGGAAAAGGAGCGCAACGAGCGAGTGCAGGGACAAATTGGGAAGAAGGGAACGGGAAAAAGAGCGCAAGGAACGAGTGCAGGGAAAAATTGGGTAGAAGGGATCGGGAAAAAGAGCGCAAGGAACGAGTTCAGGGAAAAATTGGGAAGAAGGGAACGGGAAAAAGAGCGCAACTAACGAGTGCAGGGAAAAATTGGGAAGAAGGGAACGGGAAAAAGAGCGCAACGAACGAGTGCAGGGAAAAATCCAGAAGAAGGGAACGAGAAAAAGAGCGCAAGGAACGAGTGCGGGGAAAAATTGGGAAGAAGGGAACGGGAAAAGGACTTCAACGAACGGGTGCAGGGAAAAATTGGGAAGAAGGGAGCGGGAAAAAGAGCGCAAGGAACGAGTGCAGGGAAAAATCCAGAGGAAGGGAACGAGAAAAAGAGCGCAACAAACGAGTGCAGGGAAAAATTGGGAAGAAGGGAACGGGAAAAAGAGTGCAAGGAACGAGTTCAGGGAAAAATTGGGAAAAAGTGAGCGGGAAAGAGAGCGCAAGGAAAAAGTGCAGGGAAAAATTGGGAAGAAGGGAGCAGGAAAAGTAGCGCAACGAGCGAGTGCAGGGACAAATTGGGAAGAAGGGAACGGGAAAAAGAGCGCAAGGAACGAGTGCAGGGAAAAATTGGGAAGAAGGGAACGGGAAAAAGAGCGCAAGGAACGAGTGCAGGGAAAAATTGGGAAGAAGGGAACGGGAAAAAGAGCGCAACGAACGGGTGCGGGGAAAAATCCAGAAGAAGGGAACGAGAAAAAGAGCGCAAGGAACGAGTGCGGGGAAAAATTGGGAAGAAGGGAACGGGAAAAAGAGAGCAAGGAACGAGTGCAGAGAAAAATTGGGAAGAAGGGAACGAGAAAAAGAGCGCAAGAAACGAGTGCAGGGAAAAAATCCAGAAGAAGGGAACGGGAAAAAGAGCGCAAGGAATGAGTGCAGGGAAAAAATCCAGAAGAAGGGAACGGGAAAAAGAGCGCAAGGAATGAGTGCAGGGAAAAATTGGGAAGAAGGGAACAGGAAAAAGAACGCAAGGAACGAGTGCAGGGAAAAAATCCAGAAGAAGGGAACGGGAAAAAGAGCGCAAGGAATGAGTGCAGGGAAAAATTGGGAAGAAGGGAACGGGATAAAGAGCGCAAGGAACGAGTGCAGGGAAAAATTGGGAAGAATGGAACGGGAAAAAGAGCGCAAGGAACGAGTGCGGGGAAAAATTAGGAAGAAGGGAACGGGAAAAAGAGTGCAAGGAACGAGTGCAGGGAAAAATTGGGAAGAAGGGAACGGGAAAAAGAGTGCAAGGAACGAGTGCAGGGAAAAATTGGGAAGAAGGGAACGGGAAAAGGACTTCAACGAACGGGTGCAGGGAAAAATTGGGAAGAAGGGAGCGGGAAAAAGAGCGCAAGGAACGAGTGCAGGGAAAAATCCAGAGGAAGGGAACGAGAAAAAGAGCGCAACAAACGAGTGCAGGGAAAAATTGGGAAGAAGGGAATGGGAAAAAGAGTGCAAGGAACGAGTTCAGGGAAAAATTGGGAAAAAGTGAGCGGGAAAGAGAGCGCAAGGAAAAAGTGCAGGGAAAAATTGGGAAGAAGGGAGCAGGAAAAGGAGCGCAACGAGCGAGTGCAGGGACAAATTGGGAAGAAGGGAACGGGAAAAAGAGCGCAAGGAACGAGTGCAGGGAAAAATTGGGAAGAACGGATCGGGAAAAAGAGCGCAAGGAACGAGTGCGCAGAAAAATTGGGAAGAAGGGAACGGGAAAAGGAGCGCAACGAACGGGTGCGGGGAAAAATCCAGAAGAAGGGAACGAGAAAAAGAGCACAAGGAACGAGTGCAGGGAAAAATTGGGAAGAAGGGAACGGGAAAAAGAGAGCAAGGAACGAGTGCAGAGAAAAATTGGGAAGAAGGGAACGAGAAAAAGCGCAAGGAACGAGTGCAGGGAAAAATTGGGAAGAAGGGAACGAGAACAAGAGCTCAAGGAACGAGTGCAGGGATAAATTGGGAAGAAGGGAACAAGAAAAAGAGCGCAAGGAACGAGTGCAGGGAAAAATTGGGAAGAAGGGAACGAGAAAAAGAGCGCAAGGAACGAGTGCGGGGAAAAATTGGGAAGAAGGGAACGGAAAAAAGAGCGCAAGGAACGAGTTCAGGGAAAAAACCAGAAGAAGGGAACGAGAAAAAGAGCGCAAGGAACGAGTGCGGGGAAAAATTGGGAAGAAAGTAACGGGAAAAAGAGCGCAACGAACGAGTGCGGGGATAAATTGAGAAGAAGGGAATGGGAAAAAGAGCAAAAGGAACGAGTGCAGGGATAAATTGGGAAGAAAGTAACGGGAAAAAGAGCGCAACGAACGAGTGCGGGGATAAATTGAGAAGAAGGGAACGGGAAAAAGAGCAAAAGGAACGAGTGCGGGGATAAATTGGGAAGAAAGGAACGGGAAAAAGAGCGCAAGGAACGAGTGCGGGAAAAAATTGGGAAGAAGGGAACGGGAAAAAGAGCGCAAGGAACGAGTGCAGGGAAAAATTGGGAAGAAGGGAGCGGGAAAAAGAGCGCAACTAACAAGAGCGGGGAAAAATTGGGAAGAAGGGAACGGGAAAAAGAGCGCAAGGAACGAGTTCAGGGAAAAATTGGGAAAAAGGGAACGGAGAAAAAGAGCGCAAGGAACGAGTTCACGGAAAATTCCAGAAGAAGGGAACGAGAAAAAGAGCGCAACGAACGAGTGCAGGGATAAATTGGGAAGAAGGGAACGAGAAAAAGAGCGCAAGGAACGAGTGCAGGGAAAAATTGGGAAGAAGGGAACGAGAAAAAGAGCGCAAGGAACGAGTGCGGGGAAAAATTGGGAAGAAGGGAACGAGAAAAAGAGCGCAAGGAACGAGTGCAGGGAAAAATCCAGAAGAAGGGAACGAGAAAAAGAGCGCAACGAACGAGTGCAGGGAAAAATTGGGAAGAAGGGAACGAAAAAACGAGCGCAAGGAATGAGTGCAGGGAAAAATTGGGAAGAAGGGAACGGGAAAAAGAGCGCAAGGAACGAGTGCGGGGAAAAATTGGGAAGAATGGAACGGGAAAAAGAGCGCAATGAACGAGTGCAGGGAAAAATCCAGAAGAAGGGAACGAGAAAAATAGCGCAAGGAACGAGTGCGGGGATAAATTGGGAAGAAGGGAACGGGAAAAAGAGCGCAAGGAACGAGTGCGGGGAAAAATTCGGAAGAAGGGAACGAAAAAACGAGCGCAAGGAATGAGTGCAGGGAAAAATTGGGAAGAAGGGAACGGGAAAAAGAGCGCAAGGAACGAGTGCAGGGAAAAATTGGGAAGAAGGGAACGGGAAAACGAGCGCAATGAATGAGTGCAGGGAAAAATTGGGAAGAAGGGAACGAGAAAAAGAGCGCAAGGAATGAGTGCAGGGGAAGAATTGGGAAGAAGGGAACGAGAAAAATAGCGCAAGGAACGAGTGCAGGGAAAAAATCCAGAAGAAGGGAACGGGAAAAAGAGCGCAAGGAATGAGTGCAGGGAAAAATTGGGAAGAAGGGAACAGGAAAAAGAACGCAAGGAACGAGTGCAGGGAAAAAATCCAGAAGAAGGGAACGGGAAAAAGAGCGCAAGGAATGAGTGCAGGGAAAAATTGGGAAGAAGGGAACGGGAAAAAGAGCGCAAGGAACGAGTGCAGGGAAAAATTGGGAAGAATGGAACGGGAAAAAGAGCGCAAGGAAGGAGTGTGGGGAAAAATTGGGAAGAAGGGAGCGGGAGAAAAGAGTGCAAGGAACGAGTTCAGGGAAAAATTGGGAAGAAGGGAACGGGAAAAGGACTTCAACGAACGGGTGCAGGGAAAAATTGGGAAGAAGGGAGCGGGAAAAAGAGCGCAAGGAACGAGTGCAGGGAAAAATTGGGAAGAAGGGAACGAGAAAAAGTGCGCAAGGAACGAGTGCGCAGAAAAATTGGGAAGAAGGGAACGGGAAAAAGAGCGCAAGGAATGAGTGCAGGGAAAAATCCAGAAGAAGGGAACGAGAAAAAGAGCGCAAGGAACGAGTGCAGGGATAAATTGGGAAGAAGGGAACAAGAAAAAGAGTGCAACGAACGAGTTCAGGGAAAAATTGGGAAGACGGGAACGAGAAAAAGAGCGCAACGAACGAGTGACGGGAAAAATCGTGAAGATGGGAACGAGAAAAAGAGTGCAACGAACGAGTTCAGGGAAAAATTGGGAAGAATGGAACGAGAACAAGAGCGCAACGAACGAGTGCAGGAAAAAATTGGGCAGAAGGGAATGGGAAAAAGAGTGCAAGGAACGAGTTCAGGGAAAAATTGGGAAAAAGTGAGCGGGAAAGAGAGCGCAAGGAAAAAGTGCAGGGAAAAATTGGGAAGAAGGGAGCAGGAAAAGGAGCGCAACGAGCGAGTGCAGGGACAAATTGGGAAGAAGGGAACGGGAAAAAGAGCGCAAGGAACGAGTGCAGGGAAAAATTGGGTAGAAGGGATCGGGAAAAAGAGCGCAAGGAACGAGTTCAGGGAAAAATTGGGAAGAAGGGAACGGGAAAAAGAGCGCAACTAACGAGTGCAGGGAAAAATTGGGAAGAAGGGAACGGGAAAAAGAGCGCAACGAACGAGTGCAGGGAAAAATCCAGAAGAAGGGAACGAGAAAAAGAGCGCAAGGAACGAGTGCGGGGAAAAATTGGGAAGAAGGGAACGGGAAAAGGACTTCAACGAACGGGTGCAGGGAAAAATTGGGAAGAAGGGAGCGGGAAAAAGAGCGCAAGGAACGAGTGCAGGGAAAAATCCAGAGGAAGGGAACGAGAAAAAGAGCGCAACAAACGAGTGCAGGGAAAAATTGGGAAGAAGGGAACGGGAAAAAGAGTGCAAGGAACGAGTTCAGGGAAAAATTGGGAAAAAGTGAGCGGGAAAGAGAGCGCAAGGAAAAAGTGCAGGGAAAAATTGGGAAGAAGGGAGCAGGAAAAGTAGCGCAACGAGCGAGTGCAGGGACAAATTGGGAAGAAGGGAACGGGAAAAAGAGCGCAAGGAACGAGTGCAGGGAAAAATTGGGAAGAAGGGAACGGGAAAAAGAGCGCAAGGAACGAGTGCAGGGAAAAATTGGGAAGAAGGGAACGGGAAAAAGAGCGCAACGAACGGGTGCGGGGAAAAATCCAGAAGAAGGGAACGAGAAAAAGAGCGCAAGGAACGAGTGCGGGGAAAAATTGGGAAGAAGGGAACGGGAAAAAGAGAGCAAGGAACGAGTGCAGAGAAAAATTGGGAAGAAGGGAACGAGAAAAAGAGCGCAAGAAACGAGTGCAGGGAAAAAATCCAGAAGAAGGGAACGGGAAAAAGAGCGCAAGGAATGAGTGCAGGGAAAAAATCCAGAAGAAGGGAACGGGAAAAAGAGCGCAAGGAATGAGTGCAGGGAAAAATTGGGAAGAAGGGAACAGGAAAAAGAACGCAAGGAACGAGTGCAGGGAAAAAATCCAGAAGAAGGGAACGGGAAAAAGAGCGCAAGGAATGAGTGCAGGGAAAAATTGGGAAGAAGGGAACGGGATAAAGAGCGCAAGGAACGAGTGCAGGGAAAAATTGGGAAGAATGGAACGGGAAAAAGAGCGCAAGGAACGAGTGCGGGGAAAAATTAGGAAGAAGGGAACGGGAAAAAGAGTGCAAGGAACGAGTGCAGGGAAAAATTGGGAAGAAGGGAACGGGAAAAGGACTTCAACGAACGGGTGCAGGGAAAAATTGGGAAGAAGGGAGCGGGAAAAAGAGCGCAAGGAACGAGTGCAGGGAAAAATCCAGAGGAAGGGAACGAGAAAAAGAGCGCAACAAACGAGTGCAGGGAAAAATTGGGAAGAAGGGAATGGGAAAAAGAGTGCAAGGAACGAGTTCAGGGAAAAATTGGGAAAAAGTGAGCGGGAAAGAGAGCGCAAGGAAAAAGTGCAGGGAAAAATTGGGAAGAAGGGAGCAGGAAAAGGAGCGCAACGAGCGAGTGCAGGGACAAATTGGGAAGAAGGGAACGGGAAAAAGAGCGCAAGGAACGAGTGCAGGGAAAAATTGGGAAGAACGGATCGGGAAAAAGAGCGCAAGGAACGAGTGCGCAGAAAAATTGGGAAGAAGGGAACGGGAAAAGGAGCGCAACGAACGGGTGCGGGGAAAAATCCAGAAGAAGGGAACGAGAAAAAGAGCACAAGGAACGAGTGCAGGGAAAAATTGGGAAGAAGGGAACGGGAAAAAGAGAGCAAGGAACGAGTGCAGAGAAAAATTGGGAAGAAGGGAACGAGAAAAAGCGCAAGGAACGAGTGCAGGGAAAAATTGGGAAGAAGGGAACGAGAACAAGAGCTCAAGGAACGAGTGCAGGGATAAATTGGGAAGAAGGGAACAAGAAAAAGAGCGCAAGGAACGAGTGCAGGGAAAAATTGGGAAGAAGGGAACGAGAAAAAGAGCGCAAGGAACGAGTGCGGGGAAAAATTGGGAAGAAGGGAACGGAAAAAAGAGCGCAAGGAACGAGTTCAGGGAAAAAACCAGAAGAAGGGAACGAGAAAAAGAGCGCAAGGAACGAGTGCGGGGAAAAATTGGGAAGAAAGTAACGGGAAAAAGAGCGCAACGAACGAGTGCGGGGATAAATTGAGAAGAAGGGAATGGGAAAAAGAGCAAAAGGAACGAGTGCAGGGATAAATTGGGAAGAAAGTAACGGGAAAAAGAGCGCAACGAACGAGTGCGGGGATAAATTGAGAAGAAGGGAACGGGAAAAAGAGCAAAAGGAACGAGTGCGGGGATAAATTGGGAAGAAAGGAACGGGAAAAAGAGCGCAAGGAACGAGTGCGGGAAAAAATTGGGAAGAAGGGAACGGGAAAAAGAGCGCAAGGAACGAGTGCAGGGAAAAATTGGGAAGAAGGGAACGGGAAAAAGAGCGCAACTAACAAGAGCGGGGAAAAATTGGGAAGAAGGGAACGGGAAAAAGAGCGCAAGGAACGAGTTCAGGGAAAAATTGGGAAAAAGGGAACGGAGAAAAAGAGCGCAAGGAACGAGTTCACGGAAAATTCCAGAAGAAGGGAACGAGAAAAAGAGCGCAACGAACGAGTGCAGGGATAAATTGGGAAGAAGGGAACGAGAAAAAGAGCGCAAGGAACGAGTGCAGGGAAAAATTGGGAAGAAGGGAACGAGAAAAAGAGCGCAAGGAACGAGTGCGGGGAAAAATTGGGAAGAAGGGAACGAGAAAAAGAGCGCAAGGAACGAGTGCAGGGAAAAATCCAGAAGAAGGGAACGAGAAAAAGAGCGCAACGAACGAGTGCAGGGAAAAATTGGGAAGAAGGGAACGAAAAAACGAGCGCAAGGAATGAGTGCAGGGAAAAATTGGGAAGAAGGGAACGGGAAAAAGAGCGCAAGGAACGAGTGCGGGGAAAAATTGGGAAGAATGGAACGGGAAAAAGAGCGCAATGAACGAGTGCAGGGAAAAATCCAGAAGAAGGGAACGAGAAAAATAGCGCAAGGAACGAGTGCGGGGATAAATTGGGAAGAAGGGAACGGGAAAAAGAGCGCAAGGAACGAGTGCGGGGAAAAATTCGGAAGAAGGGAACGAAAAAACGAGCGCAAGGAATGAGTGCAGGGAAAAATTGGGAAGAAGGGAACGGGAAAAAGAGCGCAAGGAACGAGTGCAGGGAAAAATTGGGAAGAAGGGAACGGGAAAACGAGCGCAATGAATGAGTGCAGGGAAAAATTGGGAAGAAGGGAACGAGAAAAAGAGCGCAAGGAATGAGTGCAGGGGAAGAATTGGGAAGAAGGGAACGAGAAAAATAGCGCAAGGAACGAGTGCAGGGAAAAAATCCAGAAGAAGGGAACGGGAAAAAGAGCGCAAGGAATGAGTGCAGGGAAAAATTGGGAAGAAGGGAACAGGAAAAAGAACGCAAGGAACGAGTGCAGGGAAAAAATCCAGAAGAAGGGAACGGGAAAAAGAGCGCAAGGAATGAGTGCAGGGAAAAATTGGGAAGAAGGGAACGGGAAAAAGAGCGCAAGGAACGAGTGCAGGGAAAAATTGGGAAGAATGGAACGGGAAAAAGAGCGCAAGGAAGGAGTGTGGGGAAAAATTGGGAAGAAGGGAGCGGGAGAAAAGAGTGCAAGGAACGAGTTCAGGGAAAAATTGGGAAGAAGGGAACGGGAAAAGGACTTCAACGAACGGGTGCAGGGAAAAATTGGGAAGAAGGGAGCGGGAAAAAGAGCGCAAGGAACGAGTGCAGGGAAAAATCCAGAGGAAGGGAACGAGAAAAAGAGCGCAACAAACGAGTGCAGGGAAAAATTGGGAAGAAGGGAATGGGAAAAAGAGTGCAAGGAACGAGTTCAGGGAAAAATTGGGAAAAAGTGAGCGGGAAAGAGAGCGCAAGGAAAAAGTGCAGGGAAAAATTGGGAAGAAGGGAGCAGGAAAAGGAGCGCAACGAGCGAGTGCAGGGACAAATTGGGAAGAAGGGAACGGGAAAAAGAGCGCAAGGAACGAGTGCAGGGAAAAATTGGGAAGAACGGATCGGGAAAAAGAGCGCAAGGAACGAGTGCGCAGAAAAATTGGGAAGAAGGGAACGGGAAAAGGAGCGCAACGAACGGGTGCGGGGAAAAATCCAGAAGAAGGGAACGAGAAAAAGAGCACAAGGAACGAGTGCAGGGAAAAATTGGGAAGAAGGGAACGGGAAAAAGAGAGCAAGGAACGAGTGCAGAGAAAAATTGGGAAGAAGGGAACGAGAAAAAGCGCAAGGAACGAGTGCAGGGAAAAATTGGGAAGAAGGGAACGAGAACAAGAGCTCAAGGAACGAGTGCAGGGATAAATTGGGAAGAAGGGAACAAGAAAAAGAGCGCAAGGAACGAGTGCAGGGAAAAATTGGGAAGAAGGGAACGAGAAAAAGAGCGCAAGGAACGAGTGCGGGGAAAAATTGGGAAGAAGGGAACGGGAAAAAGAGCGCAAGGAACGAGTTCAGGGAAAAAACCAGAAGAAGGGAACGAGAAAAAGAGCGCAAGGAACGAGTGCGGGGAAAAATTGGGAAGAAAGTAACGGGAAAAAGAGCGCAACGAACGAGTGCGGGGATAAATTGAGAAGAAGGGAACGGGAAAAAGAGCAAAAGGAACGAGTGCAGGGATAAATTGGGAAGAAAGTAACGGGAAAAAGAGCGCAACGAACGAGTGCGGGGATAAATTGAGAAGAAGGGAACGGGAAAAAGAGCAAAAGGAACGAGTGCGGGGATAAATTGGGAAGAAAGGAACGGGAAAAAGAGCGCAAGGAACGAGTGCGGGAAAAAATTGGGAAGAAGGGAACGGGAAAAAGAGCGCAACTAACAAGAGCGGGGAAAAATTGGGAAGAAGGGAACGGGAAAAAGAGCGCAAGGAACGAGTTCAGGGAAAAATTGGGAAAAAGGGAACGGAGAAAAAGAGCGCAAGGAACGAGTTCACGGAAAATTCCAGAAAAAGGGAACGAGAAAAAGAGCGCAACGAACGAGTGCAGGGATAAATTGGGAAGAAGGGAACGAGAAAAAGAGCGCAAGGAACGAGTGCAGGGAAAAATTGGGAGGAAGGGAACGAGAAAAAGAGCGCAAGGAACGAGTGCGGGGAAAAATTGGGAAGAAGGGAACGAGAAAAAGAGCGCAAGGAACGAGTGCGGAGAAAAATTGGGAAGAAGGGAACGAGAAAAAGCGCAAGGAACGAGTGCAGGGAAAAATTGGGAAGAAGGGAACGAGAACAAGAGCTCAAGGAAGGAGTGAAGGGATAAATTGGGAAGAAGGGAACGAGAAAAAGAGCGCAAGGAACGAGTGCGGGGAAAAATTGGGAAGAAGGGAACGAAAAAACGAGCGCAAGGAATGAGTGCAGGGAAAAATTGGGAAGAAGGGAACGGGAAAAAGAGCGCAAGGAACGAGTGCGGAGAAAAATTGGGAAAAAGGGAACGGGAAAAAGAGCGCAAGGAACGAGTGCGGGGAAAAATTGGGAAGAAGGGAACGGGAAAAAGAGCGCAAGGAATGAGTTCAGGGAAAAATTGGGAAGAATGGAACGGGAAAAAGAGCGCAACGAACGAGTGCAGGGAAAAATCCAGAAGAAGGGAACGAGAAAAATAGCGCAAGGAACGAGTTCAGGGAAAAATCCAGAAGAAGGGAACGAGAAAAAGAGCGCAAGGAACGAGTGCGGGGAAAAATTGGGAAGAAAGGAATGGGAAAAAGAGCGCAACGAACGAGTGCAGGGGAAAAATCCAGAAGAAGGGAACGAGAAAAAGAGCGCAAGGAACGAGTTCAGGGAAAAATTGGGAAGAAGGGAACGAGAAAAAGTGCGCAAGGAACGAGTGCGCAGAAAAATTGGGAAGAAGGGAACGGGAAAAAGAGCGCAAGGAACGAGTGCAGGGAAAAATCCAGAAGAAGGGAACGAGAAAAAGAGCGCAAGGAACGAGTGCAGGGATAAATTGGGAAGAAGGGAACAAGAAAAAGAGTGCAACGAACGAGTTCAGGGAAAAATTGGGAAGACGGGAACGAGAAAAAGAGCGCAACGAACGAGTGACGGGAAAAATCGTGAAGATGGGAACGAGAAAAAGAGTGCAACGAACGAGTTCAGGGAAAAATTGGGAAGAAGGGATCGGGAAAAAGAGCGCAAGGAACGAGTGCAGGGAAAAATTGGGAACAAGGGAACGGGAAAAGGAGCGCAACGAACGGGTGCGGGGAAAAATCCAGAAGAAGGGAACGAGAAAAAGAGCGCAAGGAACGAGTGCAGGGAAAAATTGGGAAGAAGGGAACGGGAAAAAGAGAGCAAGGAACGAGTGCAGAGAAAAATTGGGAAGAAGGGAACGAGAAAAAGCGCAAGGAACGAGTGCAGGGAAAAATTGGGAAGAAGGGAACGGGAACAAGAGCTCAAGGAACGAGTGCAGGGATAAATTGGGAAGAAGGGAACGAGAAAAAGAGCGCAAGGAACGAGTGCAGGGAAAAATTGGGAAGAAGGGAACGAGAAAAAGAGCGCAAGGAACGAGTGCGGGGATAAATTGGGAAGAAGGGAACGAGAAAAAGCGTGCAACGAACGAGTGCAGGGAAAAAGCGGGAAGAAGGGAACGAGAAAAAGCGTGCAACGAACGAGTGCAGGGAAATGCGGGAAGAAGGGAACGAGAAAAAGCGTGCAACGAACGAGTGCAAAATAAAATCGGGAAGAAGGGAACGAGAAAAAGCGTGCAAAGAAAGAGTGCAGGGGAAAAGCGGGAAGAAGGGAACGAGAAAAAGCGTGCAACGAACGAGTGAAGAAAAAAGCGGGAAGAAGGGAACTAGAAAAAGCGTGCAACGAACGAGTGCAGGGGAAAAACGGGAAGAAGGGAACGAGAAAAAGCGTGCAACGAACGAGTGGAGGGAAAAAAGCGGGAAGAAGGGAACGAGAAAAAGCGTGCAACGAACGAGTGCAGGGAAAAAGCGGGAAGAAGGGAACGAGAAAAAGCGTGCAACGAACGAGTGCAGGAAAAAAGCGGGAAGAAGGGAACGAGAAAAAGCGTGCAACGAACGAGTGCAGGGAAATGCGGGAAGAAGGGAACGAGAAAAAGCGTGCAACGAACGAGGGCAGGGGAAAAATGAGAAGAAGGGAACGAGAAAAAGCGTGAACCAAACGAGTGCAGGGAAATAGCGGGAAGAAGGGAACGAGAAAAAGCGTGCAACGAACGAGTGCAAAATAAAATCGGGAAGAAGGGAACGAGAAAAAGAGCGCAAGGAACGAGTGCGGGGAAAAATTGGGAAGAAGGGAATGGGAAAAAGAGTGCAAGGAACGAGTTCAGGGAAAAATTGGGAAGAAGGGATCGGGAAAAAGAGCGCAAGGAACGAGTGCAGGGAAAAATTGGGAAGAAGGGAACGGGAAAAGGAGCGCAACGAACGGGTGCGGGGAAAAATCCAGAAGAAGGGAACGAGAAAAAGAGCGCAAGGAACGAGTGCAGGGAAAAATTGGGAAGAAGGGAACGGGAAAAAGAGAGCAAGGAACAAGTGCAGAGAAAAATTGGGAAGAAGGGAACGAGAAAAAGCGCAAGGAACGAGTGCAGGGAAAAATTGGGAAGAAGGGAACGAGAACAAGAGCTCAAGGAAGGAGTGAAGGGATAAATTGGGAAGAAGGGAACGAGAAAAAGACCGCAAGGAACGAGTGCAGGGAAAAATTGGGAAGAAGGGAACGAGAAAAAGAGCGCAAGGAACGAGTGCGGGGAAAAATTGGGAAGAAGGGAACGAGAAAAAGAGCGCAAGGAACGAGTGCAGGGAAAAATCCAGAAGAAGGGAATGAGAAAAATAGCGCAACAAACGAGTGCAGGGAAAAATTGGGAAGAAGGGAACGGGAAAAAGAGCGCAAGGAACGAGTGCGGGGAAAAATTCGGAAGAAGGGAACGAAAAAACGAGCGCAAGGAATGAGTGCAGGGAAAAATTGGGAAGAAGGGAACGGGAAAAAGAGCGCAAGGAACGAGTGCAGGGAAAAATTGGGAAGAAGGGAACGGGAAAACGAGCGCAAGGAATGAGTGCAGGGAAAAATTGGGAAGAAGGGAACGAGAAAAAGAGCGCAAGGAATGAGTGCAGGGGAAGAATTGGGAAGAAGGGAACGAGAAAAAGAGCGCAAGGAACGAGTGGAGGGAAAAAATCCAGAAGAAGGGAACGGGAAAAAGAGCGCAAGGAATGAGTGCAGGGAAAAAATCCAGAAGAAGGGAACGGGAAAAAGAGCGCAAGGAATGAGTGCAGGGAAAAATTGGGAAGAAGGGAACAGGAAAAAGAACGCAAGGAACGAGTGCAGGGAAAAAATCCAGAAGAAGGGAACGGGAAAAAGAGCGCAAGGAATGAGTGCAGGGAAAAATTGGGAAGAAGGGAACGGGAAAAAGAGCGCAAGGAACGAGTGCAGGGAAAAATTGGGAAGAATGGAACGGGAAAAAGAGCGCAAGGAAGGAGTGTGGGGAAAAATTGGGAAGAAGGGAGCGGGAGAAAAGAGTGCAAGGAACGAGTGCAGGGAAAAATTGGGAAGAAGGGAACGGGAAAAGGACTTCAACGAACGGGTGCAGGGAAAAATTGGGAAGAAGGGAGCGGGAAAAAGAGCGCAAGGAACGAGTGCAGGGAAAAATCCAGAGGAAGGGAACGAGAAAAAGAGCGCAACAAACGAGTGCAGGGAAAAATTGGGAAGAAGGGAATGGGAAAAAGAGTGCAAGGAACGAGTTCAGGGAAAAATTGGGAAAAAGTGAGCGGGAAAGAGAGCGCAAGGAAAAAGTGCAGGGAAAAATTGGGAAGAAGGGAGCAGGAAAAGGAGCGCAACGAGCGAGTGCAGGGACAAATTGGGAAGAAGGGAACGGGAAAAAGAGCGCAAGGAACGAGTGCAGGGAAAAATTGGGAAGAACGGATCGGGAAAAAGAGCGCAAGGAACGAGTGCGCAGAAAAATTGGGAAGAAGGGAACGGGAAAAGGAGCGCAACGAACGGGTGCGGGGAAAAATCCAGAAGAAGGGAACGAGAAAAAGAGCACAAGGAACGAGTGCAGGGAAAAATTGGGAAGAAGGGAACGGGAAAAAGAGAGCAAGGAACGAGTGCAGAGAAAAATTGGGAAGAAGGGAACGAGAAAAAGCGCAAGGAACGAGTGCAGGGAAAAATTGGGAAGAAGGGAACGAGAACAAGAGCTCAAGGAACGAGTGCAGGGATAAATTGGGAAGAAGGGAACAAGAAAAAGAGCGCAAGGAACGAGTGCAGGGAAAAATTGGGAAGAAGGGAACGAGAAAAAGAGCGCAAGGAACGAGTGCGGGGAAAAATTGGGAAGAAGGGAACGGGAAAAAGAGCGCAAGGAACGAGTTCAGGGAAAAAACCAGAAGAAGGGAACGAGAAAAAGAGCGCAAGGAACGAGTGCGGGGAAAAATTGGGAAGAAAGTAACGGGAAAAAGAGCGCAACGAACGAGTGCGGGGATAAATTGAGAAGAAGGGAACGGGAAAAAGAGCAAAAGGAACGAGTGCAGGGAGAAATTGGGAAAAAAGTAACGGGAAAAAGAGCGCAACGAACGAGTGCGGGGATAAATTGAGAAGAAGGGAACGGGAAAAAGAGCAAAAGGAACGAGTGCGGGGATAAATTGGGAAGAAAGGAACGGGAAAAAGAGCGCAAGGAACGAGTGCGGGAAAAAATTGGGAAGAAAGGAACGGGAAAAAGAGCGCAAGGAACGAGTGCAGGGAAAAATTGGGAAGAAGGGAACGGGAAAAAGAGCGCAACTAACAAGAGCGGGGAAAAATTGGGAAGAAGGGAACGGGAAAAATAGCGCAAGGAACGAGTGCAGGGAAAAATTGGGAAGAAGGGAACAGGAAAAAGAGCGCAAGGAACGAGTGCAGGGAAAAATTGGGAAGAAGGGAACGAGAAAAAGAGCGCAACGAACGAGTGCAGGGATAAATTGGGAAGAAGGGAACGAGAAAAAGAGCGCAAGGAACGAGTGCAGGGATAAATTGGGAAGAAGGGAACGAGAAAAAGAGCGCAAGGAACGAGTGCGGGGAAAAATTGGGAAGAAGGGAACGAGAAAAAGAGCGCAAGGAACGAGTGCAGGGAAAAATCCAGAAGAAGGGAACGAGAAAAAGAGCGCAACGAACGAGTGCAGGGAAAAATTGGGAAGAAGGGAACGAAAAAACGAGCGCAAGGAATGAGTGCAGGGAAAAATTGGGAAGAAGGGAACGGGAAAAAGAGCGCAAGGAACGAGTTCGGGGAAAAATTGGGAAGAATGGAACGGGAAAAAGAGCGCAACGAACGAGTGCAGGGAAAAATCCAGAAGAAGGGAACGAGAAAAATAGCGCAAGGAACGAGTGCGGGGATAAATTGGGAAGAAGGGAACGGGAAAAAGAGCGCAAGGAACGAGTGCGGGGAAAAATTCGGAAGAAGGGAACGAAAAAACGAGCGCAAGGAATGAGTGCAGGGAAAAATTGGGAAGAAGGGAACGGGAAAAAGAGCGCAAGGAACGAGTGCAGGGAAAAATTGGGAAGAAGGGAACGGGAAAACGAGCGCAATGAATGAGTGCAGGGAAAAATTGGGAAGAAGGGAACGAGAAAAAGAGCGCAAGGAATGAGTGCAGGGGAAGAATTGGGAAGAAGGGAACGAGAAAAATAGCGCAAGGAACGAGTGCAGGGAAAAAATCCAGAAGAAGGGAACGGGAAAAAGAACGCAAGGAGCGAGTGCAGGGAAAAAATCCAGAAGAAGGGAACGGGAAAAAGAGCGCAAGGAATGAGTGCAGGGAAAAATTGGGAAGAAGGGAACGGGAAAAAGAGCGCAAGGAACGAGTGCAGGGAAAAATTGGGAAGAATGGAACGGGAAAAAGAGCGCAAGGAAGGAGTGTGGGGAAAAATTGGGAAGAAGGGAGCGGGAGAAAAGAGTGCAAGGAACGAGTTCAGGGAAAAATTGGGAAGAAGGGAACGGGAAAAGGCCTTCAACGAACGGGTGCAGGGAAAAATTGGGAAGAAGGGAGCGGGAAAAAGAGCGCAAGGAACGAGTGCAGGGAAAAATCCAGAGGAAGGGAACGAGAAAAAGAGCGCAACAAACGAGTGCAGGGAAAAATTGGGAAGAAGGGAATGGGAAAAAGAGTGCAAGGAACGAGTTCAGGGAAAAATTGGGAAAAAGTGAGCGGGAAAGAGAGCGCAAGGAAAAAGTGCAGGGAAAAATTGGGAAGAAGGGAGCAGGAAAAGGAGTGCAACGAGAGAGTGCAGGGACAAATTGGGAAGAAGGGAACGGGAAAAAGAGCGCAAGGAACGAGTGCAGGGAAAAATTGGGAAGAAGGGAACGGGAAAAAGAGCGCAAGGAACGAGTGCAGGGAAAAATTGGGAAGAAGGGAACGGGAAAAGGAGCGCAACGAACGGGTGCGGGGAAAAATCCAGAAGAAGGGAACGAGAAAAAGAGCGCAAGGAACGAGTGCAGGGAAAAATTGGGAAGAAGGGAACGGGAAAAAGAGAGCAAGGAACGAGTGCAGAGAAAAATTGGGAAGAAGGGAACGAGAAAAAGCGCGCCAGGAACGAGTGCAGGGAAAAATTGGGAAGAAGGGAACGAGAACAAGAGCTCAAGGAACGAGTGCAGGGATAAATTGGGAAGAAGGGAACAAGAAAAAGAGCGCAAGGAACGAGTGCAGGGAAAAATTGGGAAGAAGGGAACGAGAAAAAGAGCGCAAGGAACGAGTGCGGGGAAAAATTGGGAAGAAGGGAACGGGAAAAAGAGCGCAAGGAACGAGTTCAGGGAAAAAACCAGAAGAAGGGAACGAGAAAAAGAGCGCAAGGAACGAGTGCGGGGATAAATTGGGAAGAAGGGAACGGGAAAAAGAGCGCAAGGAACGAGTGCGGGGAAAAATTCGGAAGAAGGGAACGAAAAAACGAGCGCAAGGAATGAGTGCGGGGATAAATTGAGAAGAAGGGAACGGGAAAAAGAGCGCAAGGAACGAGTGCAGGGAAAAATTGGGAAGAAGGGAACGGAGAAAAGAGTGCAAGGAATGAGTGCAGGGAAAAACCCAGAAGAAGGGAACGAGAAAAAGAGCGCAAGGAACGAGTGCGGGGACAAATTGGGAAGAAGGGAACGGGAAAAAGAGCGCAAGGAACGAGTGCGGGGAAAAATTGGGAAGAAGGGAACGGGAAAAAGAGCGCAACTAACGAGAGCGGGGAAAAATTGGGAAGAAGGGAACGGGAAAAAGAGCGCAAGGAACGAGTTCAGGGAAAAATTGGGAAAAAGGGAACGGGAAAAAGAGCGCAAGGAACGAGTTCACGGAAAAATCCAGAAGAAGGGAACGAGAAAAAGAGCGCAAGGAACGAGTGCAGGGAAAAATTGGGAAGAAAGGAACGAGTAAAAGAGCGCAAGGAACGAGTGCAGGGAAAAATCCAGAAGAAGGGAATGAGAAAAAGAGCGCAAGGAACGAGTTCAGGGAAAAATTGGGAAAAAGTGAGCGGGAAAGAGAGCGCAAGGAAAAAGTGCAGGGAAAAATTGGGAAGAAGGGAGCAGGAAAAGTAGCGCAACGAGCGAGTGCAGGGACAAATTGGGAAGAAGGGAACGGGAAAAAGAGCGCAAGGAACGAGTGCAGGGAAAAATTGGGAAGAAGGGAACGAAAAAACGAGCGCAAGGAATGAGTGCAGGGAAAAATTGGGAAGAAGGGAACGGGAAAAAGAGCGCAAGGAACGAGTGCGGAGAAAAATTGGGAAAAAGGGAACGGGAAAAAGAGCGCAAGGAACGAGTGCGGGGAAAAATTGGGAAGAAGGGAACGGGAAAAAGAGCGCAAGGAATGAGTTCAGGGAAAAATTGGGAAGAATGGAACGGGAAAAAGAGCGCAACGAACGAGTGCAGGGAAAAATCCAGAAGAAGGGAACGAGAAAAATAGCGCAAGGAACGAGTTCAGGGAAAAATCCAGAAGAAGGGAACGAGAAAAAGAGCGCAAGGAACGAGTGCGGGGAAAAATTGGGAAGAAAGGAATGGGAAAAAGAGCGCAACGAACGAGTGCAGGGGAAAAATCCAGAAGAAGGGAACGAGAAAAAGCGCGCAAGGAACGAGTGCAGGGAAAAATTGGGAAGAAGGGAACGAGAAAAAGTGCGCAAGGAACGAGTGCGCAGAAAAATTGGGAAGAAGGGAACGGGAAAAAGAGCGCAAGGAACGAGTGCAGGGAAAAATCCAGAGGAAGGGAACGAGAAAAAGAGCGCAACGAACGAGTGCGGGGATAAATTGGGAAGAAGGGAACAAGAAAAAGAGTGCAACGAACGAGTTCAGGGAAAAATTGGGAAGACGGGAACGAGAAAAAGAGCGCAACGAACGAGTGAGGGGAAAAATCGTGAAGATGGGAACGAGAAAAAGAGTGCAACGAACGAGTTCAGGGAAAAATTGGGAAGAAGGGAACGAGAACAAGAGCGCAACGAACGAGTGCAGGAAAAAATTGGGCAGAAGGGAATGGGAAAAAGAGTGCAAGGAACGAGTTCAGGGAAAAATTGGGAAAAAGTGAGCGGGAAAGAGAGCGTAAGGAAAAAGTGCAGGGAAAAATTGGGAAGAAGGGAGCAGGAAAAGGAGGGCAACGAGCGAGTGCAGGGACAAATTGGGAAGAAGGGAACGGGAAAAAGAGCGCAAGGAACGAGTGCAGGGAAAAATTGGGAAGAAGGGATCGGGAAAAAGAGCGCAAGGAACGAGTTCAGGGAAAAATTGGGAAGAAGGGAACGGGAAAAAGAGCGCAACTAACGAGAGCGGGGAAAAATTGGGAAGAAGGGAACGGGAAAAAGAGCGCAACGAACGAGTGCAGGGAAAAATCCAGAAGAAGGGAACGAGAAAAATAGCGCAACGAACGAGTGCAGGGAAAAATTGGGAAGAAGGGAACGGGAAAAAGAGCGCAAGGAACGAGTGCGGGGAAAAATTCGGAAGAAGGGAACGAAAAAACGAGCGCAAGGAATGAGTGCAGGGAAAAATTGGGAAGAAGGGAACGGGAAAAAGAGCGCAAGGAACGAGTGCAGGGAAAAATTGGGAAGAAGGGAACGGGAAAACGAGCGCAATGAATGAGTGCAGGGAAAAATTGGGAAGAAGGGAACGAGAAAAAGAGCGCAAGGAATGAGTGCAGGGGAAGAATTGGGAAGAAGGGAACGAGAAAAAGAGCGCAAGGAACGAGTGCAGGGAAAAAATCCAGAAGAAGGGAACGGGAAAAAGAGCGCAAGGAATGAGTGCAGGGAAAAAATCCAGAAGAAGGGAACGGGAAAAAGAGCGCAAGGAATGAGTGCAGGGAAAAATTGGGAAGAAGGGAACAGGAAAAAGAACGCAAGGAACGAGTGCAGGGAAAAAATCCAGAAGAAGGGAACGGGAAAAAGAGCGCAAGGAATGAGTGCAGGGAAAAATTGGGAAGAAGGGAACGGGAAAAAGAGCGCAAGGAACGAGTGCAGGGAAAAATTGGGAAGAAGGGAACGGGAAAAAGAGCGCAAGGAACGAGTGCAGGGAAAAATTGGGAAAAAGGGAGCGGGAGAAAAGAGTGCAAGGAACGAGTGCAGGGAAAAATTGGGAAGAAGGGAACGGGAAAAGGCCTTCAACGAACGCGTGCAGGGAAAAATTGGGAAGAAGGGAGCGGGAAAAAGAGCGCAAGGAACGAGTGCAGGGAAAAATCCAGAGGAAGGGAACGAGAAAAAGAGCGCAACAAACGAGTGCAGGGAAAAATTGGGAAGAAGGGAATGGGAAAAAGAGCGCAAGGAACGAGTGCGGGGAAAAATTGGGAAGAAGGGAACGGGAAAAAGAGCGCAACTAACGAGAGCGGGGAAAAATTGGGAAGAAGGGAACGGGAAAAAGAGCGCAAGGAACGAGTTCAGGGAAAAATTGGGAAAAAGGGAACGGGAAAAAGAGCGCAAGGAACGAGTTCACGGAAAAATCCAGAAGAAGGGAACGAGAAAAAGAGCGCAAGGAACGAGTGCAGGGAAAAATTGGGAAGAAAGGAACGAGTAAAAGAGCGCAAGGAACGAGTGCAGGGAAAAATCCAGAAGAAGGGAATGAGAAAAAGAGCGCAAGGAACGAGTTCAGGGAAAAATTGGGAAAAAGTGAGCGGGAAAGAGAGCGCAAGGAAAAAGTGCAGGGAAAAATTGGGAAGAAGGGAGCAGGAAAAGTAGCGCAACGAGCGAGTGCAGGGACAAATTGGGAAGAAGGGAACGGGAAAAAGAGCGCAAGGAACGAGTGCAGGGAAAAATTGGGAAGAAGGGAACGAAAAAACGAGCGCAAGGAATGAGTGCAGGGAAAAATTGGGAAGAAGGGAACGGGAAAAAGAGCGCAAGGAACGAGTGCGGAGAAAAATTGGGAAAAAGGGAACGGGAAAAAGAGCGCAAGGAACGAGTGCGGGGAAAAATTGGGAAGAAGGGAACGGGAAAAAGAGCGCAAGGAATGAGTTCAGGGAAAAATTGGGAAGAATGGAACGGGAAAAAGAGCGCAACGAACGAGTGCAGGGAAAAATCCAGAAGAAGGGAACGAGAAAAATAGCGCAAGGAACGAGTTCAGGGAAAAATCCAGAAGAAGGGAACGAGAAAAAGAGCGCAAGGAACGAGTGCGGGGAAAAATTGGGAAGAAAGGAATGGGAAAAAGAGCGCAACGAACGAGTGCAGGGGAAAAATCCAGAAGAAGGGAACGAGAAAAAGAGCGCAAGGAACGAGTTCAGGGAAAAATTGGGAAGAAGGGAACGAGAAAAAGTGCGCAAGGAACGAGTGCGCAGAAAAATTGGGAAGAAGGGAACGGGAAAAAGAGCGCAAGGAACGAGTGCAGGGAAAAATCCAGAAGAAGGGAACGAGAAAAAGAGCGCAAGGAACGAGTGCAGGGATAAATTGGGAAGAAGGGAACAAGAAAAAGAGTGCAACGAACGAGTTCAGGGAAAAATTGGGAAGACGGGAACGAGAAAAAGAGCGCAACGAACGAGTGACGGGAAAAATCGTGAAGATGGGAACGAGAAAAAGAGTGCAACGAACGAGTTCAGGGAAAAATTGGGAAGAATGGAACGAGAACAAGAGCGCAACGAACGAGTGCAGGAAAAAATTGGGCAGAAGGGAATGGGAAAAAGAGTGCAAGGAACGAGTTCAGGGAAAAATTGGGAAAAAGTGAGCGGGAAAGAGAGCGCAAGGAAAAAGTGCAGGGAAAAATTGGGAAGAAGGGAGCAGGAAAAGGAGCGCAACGAGCGAGTGCAGGGACAAATTGGGAAGAAGGGAACGGGAAAAAGAGCGCAAGGAACGAGTGCAGGGAAAAATTGGGAAGAAGGGATCGGGAAAAAGAGCGCAAGGAACGAGTTCAGGGAAAAATTGGGAAGAAGGGAACGGGAAAAAGAGCGCAACTAACGAGTGCAGGGAAAAATTGGGAAGAAGGGAATGGGAAAAAGAGTGCAAGGAACGAGTTCAGGGAAAAATTGGGAAAAAGTGAGCGGGAAAGAGAGCGCAAGGAAAAAGTGCAGGGAAAAATTGGGAAGAAGGGAGCAGGAAAAGGAGCGCAACGAGCGAGTGCAGGGACAAATTGGGAAGAAGGGAACGGGAAAAAGAGCGCAAGGAACGAGTGCAGGGAAAAATTGGGAAGAACGGATCGGGAAAAAGAGCGCAAGGAACGAGTGCGCAGAAAAATTGGGAAGAAGGGAACGGGAAAAGGAGCGCAACGAACGGGTGCGGGGAAAAATCCAGAAGAAGGGAACGAGAAAAAGAGCACAAGGAACGAGTGCAGGGAAAAATTGGGAAGAAGGGAACGGGAAAAAGAGAGCAAGGAACGAGTGCAGAGAAAAATTGGGAAGAAGGGAACGAGAAAAAGCGCAAGGAACGAGTGCAGGGAAAAATTGGGAAGAAGGGAACGAGAACAAGAGCGCAAGGAACGAGTGCAGGGAAAAATTGGGAAGAAGGGAACGAGAAAAAGAGCGCAAGGAACGAGTGCGGGGAAAAATTGGGAAGAAGGGAACGGGAAAAAGAGCGCAAGGAACGAGTTCAGGGAAAAAACCAGAAGAAGGGAACGAGAAAAAGAGCGCAAGGAACGAGTGCGGGGAAAAATTGGGAAGAAAGTAACGGGAAAAAGAGCGCAACGAACGAGTGCGGGGATAAATTGAGAAGAAGGGAACGGGAAAAAGAGCAAAAGGAATGAGTGCAGGGATAAATTGGGAAGAAAGTAACGGGAAAAAGAGCGCAACGAACGAGTGCGGGGATAAATTGAGAAGAAGGGAACGGGAAAAAGAGCAAAAGGAACGAGTGCGGGGATAAATTGGGAAGAAAGGAACGGGAAAAAGAGCGCAAGGAACGAGTGCGGGAAAAAATTGGGAAGAAGGGAACGGGAAAAAGAGCGCAAGGAACGAGTGCAGGGAAAAATTGGGAAGAAGGGAACGGGAAAAAGAGCGCAACTAACAAGAGCGGGGAAAAATTGGGAAGAAGGGAACGGGAAAAAGAGCGCAAGGAACGAGTTCAGGGAAAAATTGGGAAAAAGGGAACGGAGAAAAAGAGCGCAAGGAACGAGTTCACGGAAAATTCCAGAAGAAGGGAACGAGAAAAAGAGCGCAACGAACGAGTGCAGGGATAAATTGGGAAGAAGGGAACGGGAAAAAGAGCGCAAGGAACGAGTGCAGGGAAAAATTGGGAAGAAGGGAACGAGAAAAAGAGCGCAAGGAACGAGTGCGGGGAAAAATTGGGAAGAAGGGAACGAGAAAAAGAGCGCAAGGAACGAGTGCAGGGAAAAATCCAGAAGAAGGGAACGAGAAAAAGAGCGCAACGAACGAGTGCAGGGAAAAATTGGGAAGAAGGGAACGAAAAAACGAGCGCAAGGAATGAGTGCAGGGAAAAATTGGGAAGAAGGGAACGGGAAAAAGAGCGCAAGGAACGAGTGCGGGGAAAAATTGGGAAGAATGGAACGGGAAAAAGAGCGCAACGAACGAGTGCAGGGAAAAATCCAGAAGAAGGGAACGAGAAAAATAGCGCAAGGAACGAGTGCGGGGATAAATTGGGAAGAAGGGAACGGGAAAAAGAGCGCAAGGAACGAGTGCGGGGAAAAATTCGGAAGAAGGGAACGAAAAAACGAGCGCAAGGAATGAGTGCAGGGAAAAATTGGGAAGAAGGGAACGGGAAAAAGAGCGCAAGGAACGAGTGCAGGGAAAAATTGGGAAGAAGGGAACGGGAAAACGAGCGCAATGAATGAGTGCAGGGAAAAATTGGGAAGAAGGGAACGAGAAAAAGAGCGCAAGGAATGAGTGCAGGGGAAGAATTGGGAAGAAGGGAACGAGAAAAATAGCGCAAGGAACGAGTGCAGGGAAAAAATCCAGAAGAAGGGAACGGGAAAAAGAGCGCAAGGAATGAGTGCAGGGAAAAATTGGGAAGAAGGGAACAGGAAAAAGAACGCAAGGAACGAGTGCAGGGAAAAAATCCAGAAGAAGGGAACGGGAAAAAGAGCGCAAGGAATGAGTGCAGGGAAAAATTGGGAAGAAGGGAACGGGAAAAAGAGCGCAAGGAACGAGTGCAGGGAAAAATTGGGAAGAATGGAACGGGAAAAAGAGCGCAAGGAAGGAGTGTGGGGAAAAATTGGGAAGAAGGGAGCGGGAGAAAAGAGTGCAAGGAACGAGTTCAGGGAAAAATTGGGAAGAAGGGAACGGGAAAAGGACTTCAACGAACGGGTGCAGGGAAAAATTGGGAAAAAGGGAACGGGAAAAAGAGCGCAAGGAACGAGTTCACGGAAAAATCCAGAAGAAGGGAACGAGAAAAAGAGCGCAAGGAACGAGTGCGGGGAAAAATTGCGAAGAAGGGAACGGGAAAAGGACTTCAACGAACGGGTGCAGGGAAAAATTGGGAAGAAGGGAGCAGGAAAAAGAGCGCAAGGAACGAGTGCAGGGAAAAATCCAGAGGAAGGGAACGAGAAAAAGAGCGCAACAAACGAGTGCAGGGAAAAATTGGGAAGAAGGGAACGGGAAAAAGAGTGCAAGGAACGAGTTCAGGGAAAAATTGGGAAAAAGTGAGCGGGAAAGAGAGCGCAAGGAAAAAGTGCAGGGAAAAATTGGGAAGAAGGGAGCAGGAAAAGTAGCGCAACGAGCGAGTGCAGGGACAAATTGGGAAGAAGGGAACGGGAAAAAGAGCGCAAGGAACGAGTGCAGGGAAAAATTGGGAAGAAGGGATCGGGAAAAAGAGCGCAAGGAACGAGTGCAGGGAAAAATTGGGAAGAAGGGAACGGGAAAAAGAGCGCAACGAACGGGTGCGGGGAAAAATCCAGAAGAAGGGAACGAGAAAAAGAGCGCAAGGAACGAGTGCGGGGAAAAATTGGGAAGAAGGGAACGGGAAAAAGAGAGCAAGGAACGAGTGCAGAGAAAAATTGGGAAGAAGGGAACGAGAAAAAGAGCGCAAGGAACGAGTGCAGGGAAAAAATCCAGAAGAAGGGAACGGGAAAAAGAGCGCAAGGAATGAGTGCAGGGAAAAAATCCAGAAGAAGGGAACGGGAAAAAGAGCGCAAGGAACGAGTGCAGGGAAAAATTGGGAAGAATGGAACGGGAAAAAGAGCGCAAGGAACGAGTGCAGGGAAAAATTGGGAAGAAGGGAACGGGAAAAGGACTTCAACGAACGGGTGCAGGGAAAAATTGGGAAGAAGGGAGCGGGAAAAGGAGCGCAAGGAACGAGTGCAGGGAAAAATCCAGAGGAAGGGAACGAGAAAAAGAGCGCAACAAACGAGTGCAGGGAAAAATTGGGAAGAAGGGAATGGGAAAAAGAGTGCAAGGAACGAGTTCAGGGAAAAATTGGGAAAAAGTGAGCGGGAAAGAGAGCGCAAGGAAAAAGTGCAGGGAAAAATTGGGAAGAAGGGAGCAGGAAAAGGAGCGCAACGAGCGAGTGCAGGGACAAATTGGGAAGAAGGGAACGGGAAAAAGAGCGCAAGGAACGAGTGCAGGGAAAAATTGGGAAGAACGGATCGGGAAAAAGAGCGCAAGGAACGAGTGCGCAGAAAAATTGGGAAGAAGGGAACGGGAAAAGGAGCGCAACGAACGGGTGCGGGGAAAAATCCAGAAGAAGGGAACGAGAAAAAGAGCGCAAGGAACGAGTGCAGGGAAAAATTGGGAAGAAGGGAACGGGAAAAAGAGAGCAAGGAACGAGTGCAGAGAAAAATTGGGAAGAAGGGAACGAGAAAAAGCGCAAGGAACGAGTGCAGGGAAAAATTGGGAAGAAGGGAACGAGAACAAGAGCTCAAGGAACGAGTGCAGGGATAAATTGGGAAGAAGGGAACAAGAAAAAGAGCGCAAGGAACGAGTGCAGGGAAAAATTGGGAAGAAGGGAACGAGAAAAAGAGCGCAAGGAACGAGTGCGGGGAAAAATTGGGAAGAAGGGAACGGGAAAAAGAGCGCAAGGAACGAGTTCAGGGAAAAAACCAGAAGAAGGGAACGAGAAAAAGAGCGCAAGGAACGAGTGCGGGGAAAAATTGGGAAGAAAGTAACGGGAAAAAGAGCGCAACGAACGAGTGCGGGGATAAATTGAGAAGAAGGGAACGGGAAAAAGAGCAAAAGGAACGAGTGCAGGGATAAATTGGGAAGAAAGTAACGGGAAAAAGAGCGCAACGAACGAGTGCGGGGATAAATTGAGAAGAAGGGAACGGGAAAAAGAGCAAAAGGAACGAGTGCGGGGATAAATTGGGAAGAAAGGAACGGGAAAAAGAGCGCAAGGAACGAGTGCGGGAAAAAATTGGGAAGAAGGGAACGGGAAAAAGAGCGCAAGGAACGAGTGCAGGGAAAAATTGGGAAGAAGGGAACGGGAAAAAGAGCGCAACTAACAAGAGCGGGGAAAAATTGGGAAGAAGGGAACGGGAAAAAGAGCGCAAGGAACGAGTTCAGGGAAAAATTGGGAAAAAGGGAACGGAGAAAAAGAGCGCAAGGAACGAGTTCACGGAAAATTCCAGAAGAAGGGAACGAGAAAAAGAGCGCAACGAACGAGTGCAGGGATAAATTGGGAAGAAGGGAACGAGAAAAAGAGCGCAAGGAACGAGTGCAGGGAAAAATTGGGAAGAAGGGAACGAGAAAAAGAGCGCAAGGAACGAGTGCGGGGAAAAATTGGGAAGAAGGGAACGAGAAAAAGAGCGCAAGGAACGAGTGCAGGGAAAAATCCAGAAGAAGGGAACGAGAAAAAGAGCGCAACGAACGAGTGCAGGGAAAAATTGGGAAGAAGGGAACGAAAAAACGAGCGCAAGGAATGAGTGCAGGGAAAAATTGGGAAGAAGGG